>NC_091823.1:186812744-187412744 GCF_038994185.2 Dermacentor albipictus | reverse complement strand
TAAAGGAACTTAAGAGCCTATCCGCAGGTCAATCGCAACTGATCACCGAGATTCAAGGCCTCAAGTCTCAGTTACTAACAACTGACAAAGCAATATCCGATCTGAGCGTGCGCATGACGAACCTGGAGACCCACTACCAAAACCTAATCCCCTTGCGTTCTGATATAGAAAGCGTGAAGAGTGATGCTGCCCGTGCAGCACACACAATTCAGAGGCTGGAAGCGCGTCTTGATGATGCCGAGAATCATTCTCGGCGAAACAATCTACTTTTTTATGGCATTGATGAATCTTCAGGGTCAGAGTCGTTCGCGCAATCGGAGCACATAATCATTGACCACTGTCGCAAACATATGAGCATCACTCTTGACCCAAAAGAAATAGAGCGCGCGCACCGCTTGGGCAATCGTGCAGCTAATCGTAACCGCCCCATAATAGTGAAGTTCACCTTTCATAAAACAAAAGATCTTGTTCTCTCTAACGGCCCTAAATTCAAAGGAACAAACTTCAGTGTTGGCGAGGATTTTACGCGTCCTGTTCAATTGGCCCGCAGACACCTTCTTTCATTCGCAAAAAGCAAATCAGCACCTTACTCCCTGTGCTTTAAAACTCTGTTTATGGGTAATAAGCGCTATGTTTTTGATGAACGCACACAGAGTGTGAAAGAATTGCAGTAGCAGCCAACTCGACGCGGGAAACGCCCTACGGTATCGACACGAGCTAACCTCTACCTTTCCCTAATCTTTGCCAACGCACGCAGCTTCCTTCCTAAACGCGATATTCTGTCTAACCTCGTGTTGTCGTCTAACAGTAATTTGCTGATAATAACTGAAACCTGGCTCACTGACGATATTACCGATACTGAGGTTCTTGCTGACTTGCCGAATTTCTGCCTTTTCCGGAAAGACCGCGAAATCTCACGAGGTGGTGGTGTGCTAATCGCCGCGCATCACCATTTATCGTGCACGCTTGCAACCATTGAGACTGACTTGGAAATAATATGGCTAATCTGCCGCGCTTCACCACAGACTGTTCTCTTGGGCGTTTGTCACAGACCACCCGCCGTGGTTGCTCAGTGGCTATGGTGTTGGGCTGCTGAGCACGAGGTCGCGGGATCGAATCCCGGCCACGGCGGCCGCATTTCGATGGGGGCGAAATGCGAAAACACCCGTGTGCTTAGATTTAGGTGCACGTTAAAGAACCCCAGGTGGTCTAAATTTCCGGAGTCCTCCACTACGGCGTGCCTCATAATCAGAAAGTGGTTTTGGCACGTAAAACCCCAAATATTATTATTATTATTTGTCACAGACCACCACATAACACTCCTGACTTTTCGCATAAACTTAATAACATCTTGAGCAAACTTAGGGAAAAACACCCTAACGCAGAAATCCTGCTTTTCGGTGACTTTAATTTTCCGCAAATGAACTGGACTAACAATAGTGCTTTAATCATAGGCAATGAAGCTGTTAAAGAATTTGTTAATGTGTGTCTTAATTTCAGTTTAACTCAACTTGTGCTAGAGCCTACGCGGGTTACAAAAGACACATCTAATGTACTCGACCTCATACTAAGCAGCCATCCTGACAGTCTATCATCCATAACTGATCATAAAGTGATCATAAGTGATCATAAAGTAATCCATGCCACCTTCAACTTTCAACCCATGCGACAGCCAAAATCTAACAAAACTATATGCCTATATGATAACGGGAACTACGAAGCTAATAATTACGAGTTGGGTGACTTCTTTTCTACTTTTGAGCCATTATTCCATATGCGCTCGCCTCAGGAAAACTGGACATTATTTAAAACTAAAATTAATGAACTCGTAAACAAATATATACCAAGAATAACTATGCACACTAATCAAAATAAGCCATGGTTCACCAGAGCTTTAAAGAAGCTTGAAAACCAAAAGAAACGTCGCTTCCGGCTAGCCACGCGTCTTGGAAGCACCGAGGCTTGGTCGAAATACTACACGGCAGAGAACGCCTACCTGAGTGCCCTTCGCACGGCTGAAAAATCTTTTTATAACGTCGACCTGCCCAAGCTACTTACTCAAAATCCTCGGCAGTTCTGGCGCATTTTAAATCCCAAAAAAGCTTGTACCATCAGCGTGACAAACGCAGCAGGCGACACCGCCACGGACGCCGAGTGCGCCAATATATTCAACACAGCATTTTTTTCCGTGTTTACAAAAAAAAAAAACTACCACTCCAGACTCTCCACTACCTACTAACATAACATCACATATGCCACCCATTGTATTTTCGGTAGATGGTATTGTCACGGGGTAGTGACGGTGAAGAAAGCAAGAATACGGTGGAATACAAAACTAGCTTTTATTGGGCGAACCTGTGCCCACAAAACAGGCTACGCTTTTAGCACAACGATAGCGGCGAACACGGTCGGCGATCGTCGGAAATCTGGTCAGCGGGTCAAGTGCGTCGGCTTTTATACAGCAGTCATCGAATGTTCCAGACTAATCGTTCGGACCCGCATGCCTTCCACAAAGTTCTACAACATTCGAGTCACGCGATGAAATCAGATAACACAAGGTTCGGTGACAACACAGCGGATAGAAGCATCGATAACTTTCCAGGAACTTCGGATACATGCAGACGCGTCCCGCGCTGTGCGATAACATTTGTTAGGCGGCGAAACGTGGTCGCCTGTTAAATATAAGTACACGTGTCAATACCCCCCTCTTACAAAGCATCGACCCGATGCTGCAAACAAACGAAGTTAATAAACAAAAGCACTCGTAGCAAAGAAAACAAAAATAATGAAGTTCGTCAGCGTCCTTAAAAGGGTTTAAGGCGCACCACGTGGACCACTTCAGATCGTGCGCGGCGCCGCTGTGAATGCGAAATGCCGTCTGGCACGACCTCATAGTCCAGTGCGCCAATACGTCGGATGACCTTGTAGGGTCCGAAATATCGTCGGAGTAGTTTCTCACTGAGTCCTCGTCGGCGTATCGGGGTCCAGACCCAAACACGGTCGCCAGGCTGGTACTCGACGAAGCGTCGTCGGAGGTTGTAGTGTCGGCTGTCGGTCCTCTGCTGGCTTCTGATTCGTAGGCGGGCAAGCTGTCGGGCTTCTTCGGTGCGCTGGAGATAGCTAGCGACGTCAACATTCTCTTCGGCAGTTGAGTGCGGCAGCATGGCGTCAAGCGTCGTCGTCGGGTTCCTGCCGTAGACCAGCTTGAATGGCGTGATTTGTGTTGTTTCTTGCACCGCCGTGTTGTACGCAAAGGTTACGTACGGCAGGACCGCGTCCCACGTCTTGTGTTCGACGTCGACGTACATTGCTAGCATGTCGGCGAGGGTCTTGTTCAGGCGCTCCGTGAGACCATTCGTCTGCGGATGGTAGGCAGTTGTCCTCCTGTGGCTTGTCTGGCTGTACTGCAGGATGGCTTGGGTGAGCTCTGCTGTAAAAGCCGTTCCTCTGTCGGTGATGAGGACTTCTGGGGCACCATGTCGCAGCAGGATGTTCTCGACGAAAAGTTTCGCCACTTCGGCTGCGCTGCCTTTTGGTAGAGCTTTAGTTTCAGCAAAGCGGGTGAGATAGTCCGTCGCCACGACGATCTACTTATTCCCGGATGTTGATATCGGAAACGGCCCCAACAAATCCATCCCAATCTGCTGGAATGGTCGGCGAGGAGGTTCGATCGGCTGTAGTAATCCTGCTGGCCTTGTCGGTGGTGTCTTGCGTCGTTGGCAGTCTCGGCATGTCTTGACGTAACGGGCGACGTCGGCGGTCAGACGCGGCCAGTAATACCTTTCCTGTATTCTCGACAGCGTCCGGGAGAATCCGAGGTGCCCAGCGGTTGGATCGTCGTGTAGGGCGTGCAGTATTTCTGGACGCAGCGCTGACGGTACAACAAGAAGGTAGCTGGCGCGGACTGGTGAGAAGTTCTTCACGAGCAGGCTGTTTTGTAGCGTGAATGACGACAACCCGCGCTTAAATGCCCTAGGGACAACGTCGGTGTTCCCTTCCAAATACTCGACGAGACCTTTTAGCTCTGGGTCTGCTCGTTGCTGTTTAGTGAAGTCTTACGCGCTTATTATCCCAAGGAAGGCGTCGTCGTCCTCGTCGTCTTGCGGCGGGGGATCGATGGGGGCGCGCGATAAACAGTCGGCGTCGGAGTGTTTTCTTCCGGACTTGTATATTACCGTGACGTCATATTCTTGTAGTCTGAGGCTCCACCGCGCCAGCCGTCCTGAAGGGTCCTTTAAGTTAGCTAGCCAACACAATGCATGATGGTCACTGACGAATTTGAATGGCCTGCCATAGAGGTAAGGGCGGAATTTAGCTATAGCCCAAATGATGGCGAGGCATTCCTTTTCAGTCGTAGAATAGTTGCTTTCCGCTTTTGACAGCGACCGGCTAGCATACGATATCACCCTTTCAAGTCCTTCTCTCCTCTGGACTAGGACGGCACCGAGGCCTAGGCTACTGGCGTCAGTGTGGATTTCGGTATCGGCGTCCTCGTCGAAGTGTGCAAGTACCGGCGGCGACTGCATGCGTCGTTTGAGTTCTTCAAATGCCTTGGCCTGCGGCGTTTCCCACTTGAACGCGACATCACATTTGGTTAGATGTGTTAGCGGCTCCGCGATGCGTGAGAAGTCCTTGACAAAGCGCCTATAGTAGGCACACATGCCAAGGAATCTGCGCACTGCCTTCTTGTCGGTTGGCTGCGGGAACTTTGCGATGGTAGCTGTCTTCTGTGGGTCGGGGCATACTCCTGATTTGCTGATCACGTGGCCTAGGAACAAAAGCTCATCGTAAGCGAAACGGCACTTTTCCGGCTTCAGAGTGAGCCCTGATGACTTGATGGCTTCTAACACTGTCGCAAGCCGCCTAAGGTGATCGTCGAAATTTCCAGCGAAGACAACGACGTCATCCAGGTAAACAAGGCACGTCTGCCACTTCAGTCCGGCTAACACCGTGTCCATGACGCGCTGAAACGTTGCAGGCGCCGAGCACAGTCCGAATGGCATGACCTTGAACTCGTAGAGGCCGTCTGGCGTGATGAAGGCAGTCTTTTCGCAATCTCTCTCGTCGACTTCTATTTGCCAGTAGCCAGACTTGAGGTCCATCGATGAGAAGTATTTAGCGTTGCAGAGCCGATCCAATGCGTCGTCTATCCGTGGAAGGGGGTACACATCCTTCTTCGTGATCTTGTTCAGTCGACGATAGTCGACGCAGAAGCGTAGGGTTCCGTCCTTTTTCTTTACCAGGACTACAGGAGAGGCCCACGGGCTTTTCGACGGCTAGATGATGTCGTCGCGCAGCATTTCGTCGACTTGCTGCCTAATAGCTTCACGTTCTCGCGTGGAAACTCGGTAAGGGCTCTGGCGGAGTGGTCGAGCACTCTCTTCGGTTATTATGCGATGCTTTGCAACTGGTGTTTGTCGAATCCTCGATGACGTCGAAAAGCAGTCTTTGTATCATCGGAGAAGACTTCTGATCTGTTGCTGCTTACTCATAGGAAGACTTGGATTCACGTCGAAGTCTGGTTCGGGGACAATGCTCATCGGGGTAGATGCGGCTGAATCCGAGAGGACAAAGGCATTGTTGGTTTCCACAATTTCCTCGATGTATGCGATTGTCGTGCCCTTGTTGATGTGCTTGAACTCTTGGCTGAAGTTGGTGAGCACAACTTCCACCTGCCCTCCGTGGAGTCGAGCGATCCCTCTTGCGACGCAAATTTCACGGTCGAGCAGTAGATGTTGGTCGCCCTCGATGACGCCTTCTATGTCAGCAGGTGTTTCAGTGCCGACGGAAATAATAATGCTGGAGCGGGGCGGGATGCTCACTTGATCTTCGAGCACACTCAAGGCGTGGTGAGTACGACAGGTCTCCGGCGGTATCGCTTGATCTTGTGACAGCGTTCTCGACTTCGACTTCAGGTCGATGACTGCGTCATGTTGATTCAGGAAGTTCATGCCGAGAATGACATCTCGTGAACAATGTTGGAGGACAACGAAGGTGGCAGGGTAAGTCCGGTCATGAACGGTAATTCTTGCCGTGCAGATCCCAGTCGGCGTAATCAGGTGTCCTCCAGCGGTGCGTATTTGAGGGCCTTCCCATGCAGTCTTAACTTTCCTCAACTGGGCGGCGATGGATCCACTCATGACGGAGTAATCGGCTCCTGTGTCTACTAAGGCGGCTACACCTATAGCACAACGATAGCGGCGAACACGGTCTGCGATCGTCGGAAATCTGATCAGGGGGTCAAGTGCGTCGGCTTTTATACAGCAGTCATCGAATGTTCCAGACTAATCGTTCGGATCCGCATGCCTTCCACAAAGTTCTACAACATTCGAGTCATGCGATGAAATCAGATAACACAAGGTTCGGCGACAACACAGCGGATAGAAGCATCGATAACTTTCCAGAAACTTCGGATACATGCAGACGCGTCCCTCGCTGTGCGATAACATTTGTTAGGCGGCGAAACGTGGTTGCCTGTTAAATATAAGTACACATGTCAGTATACTATCAATCATTGAAAAAAACAAAATATGCACTTCTTCTGGTGTAGACGAAATTAACTCAAAGATCCTAATGAATACTAAGCATATATCCGCGGCGTGTTTCACTCTGTTGTTCACGCAATCATTGTCTACAGGTACTTTACCGGATGATTGGAAAGTGGGAAAGGTGGTTCCAGTATTCAAATCAGGTAACAAAGACTTCCCCTTAAACTCCCGCCCCATTTCATTAACTAGTGTTCCTTGCAAAATCATGGAACATGTCATATACTCGCATATCATGAACTTTTTAGACTCGGAAAACTTCTTTCATCCTTCACAACATGGTTTTCGTAAAGGGCTGTCATGTGAAACACAACTAGCTATCTTCCTTAATGATCTCCACGTTAATCTTGATAACAACGTTCAAACCGACGCAATCTTTCTAGACTACTCTAAAGCTTTTGACACAGTGCCTCATAACCGCTTGCTAATAAAATTAGCTAGATTGAACTTGGATCCTCTTGTAGTACAATGGATAAAAGAATTCCTTACTAATCGTTCCCAGTTCGTCTTTGTCAATAACGTCTCCTCCGAACCCCTCCCTGTCACTTCAGGTGTCACTCAAGGCTCATTCTTAGGACCACTTCTTTTCCTAATATACATTAACGATCTTCCGCTGCATGTATCTTGTCCTATTCGTATGTTCGCTGACGACTGTGTGATTTATCGTACTGTGACTAACATCTCTGACCAAGCATCTCTCCAGAATGACCTTAATAACGTGCAGGACTGGTGCAACCATTGGAAAATGGCCTTGAACCCTAACAAGTGCAAATTTATTTCAATTTCCCGCCGTCGTAATCCTTATCTGTCTACTTACACAATTGCAAACGTCCACTAGAATTAGTTCTAACCTATAAGTACTTAGGCGTAACCCTGTCCCACGACCTTTCCTGGAATGCGCATGCTACTAACGTAACCTCATCAGCAAACAAGTCCCTAGGGTTCATGAGGCGTCATCTTCGTCATGCTCCACAGCACGTCAAATTACTCGCATACAAATCATTTGTCAGGCCAAAAGTGGAATATGCGGCCGCCATCTGGAACCCTCATCAAACATATATCATCAATGCACTCGAGTCGGTTCAGAATCGTGCGACTAGATTCATCCATTCTTCATATTCATATAACATCAGTGTTTCACACTTAAAGGCACAATCTAGCTTGGCATCTCTTGCTTTTCGTCGTCACATCGCCACGCTCTCCCTTTATCACAAATTTTTTTACAGCTCACTAAGCCGCCCGCCTTACGTCACGCCATCATCGTCACGCATGTCACAGCGCACCAGCCATCAACTCCAAGTTTCTCGTCCTCGAACACGAACTGTCACTTTTCAATCATCATTTTTTCCTCGAGCTGCCAAGGACTGGAACGACCTACCCATTAATGTCGCTGCCATCACATGTCATTCACAATTTCTAGAAACTGTTGAAACTTGTATTTCAATGTAACACCTGCCTTTTCCTGTGTTCACATGTTAACCACCCCTTATGTAATACCCCGAATAGGGTCTTTAAGGTAATAAAATGAAATGAAATTAAATTTAATGCTTGCTTCAAAGTAGGATAAATCGAAACTTGGCCAACAAATTTTACTAGTGTTATAGGGTTTTGTGAGAAAGGGTGTTGTGTATTGCTTTGTAAGGAGTGACTTTTAAGAGTGTGACATTGTCTCCCATCGCACGTGTATATCCCGGCTGGAAGTTATGTTCATGTGCTCAACAGTGCTTCAGGAACCCTCTGAGCGCTTACACGTTGATATTACAGCCACTTGTGAATTCTGGTCCTAATGTAAGCATTAAGGGGTTTCAGCACTCCTCTTAGTGATAACCCTAGACGTTAATTCTATAGTGTATATTGTTAACTGACAAGCTGGGTCTGGTAAGTTTTACATCTTGACACTAAGAACCTGTGGCATGATGAGTTTGCGCAAAAGAACAGTGTAGGTGCCATCATATATACATTCGTTGTCATTCACGCACACTATTGGAGGGACTCCAATCTACATTAAGTACAGCGCAATCGGCGCCAGTACCAGTGGTTGCTCAATGTGTGGTTTGGAATTTACGCCAGTGCAATAATCAGTACCATCTTAAATCACGCACTGACTGGACAGCGTTATGTGAACGATATCCTTGAAGGAGTGGTTGACGAGTTTCTGAGCAACCTCCCACTGTCACATCTTCCACTTCTGCTGTATCAGCAATGTGGGCCACCTGCATGCAGCAGCAGCCGAGCATGAAACTGGTTGGGTGCTACTTTTCAAATAGATTGGAAGGCACGAGCCTGTAAATAGGCCGACTAGGTCACCTGACCTCTCTCCGTTAAGTTTCTTTCTTTGGGGTTATGTGAAAGATTGTGCCGGAGGGCAGATTAGACGGACGTCAGATTAGTTCAAGGTAAGGATAATGGATGTCTGCCATAGAATTCCGGCATCGGTCATCAAGAAAGCCACTAAAGGTGTGATAAAATAGACAGTACTGCGTAGCTGCAAAAGGAGACCTATTTGAACACGTCCTCTAGGCTGATGTTCAACGGAGCTTACGAATTAATAGATAGTAAGAGCAAACACTTTTTTTTGTCTGTGTGTGTGCTTGCCGACATTCTGATCGCCAGTTCGGCTCATAGAAGCGGTATATTTAATTTCGTGAACGCATTGGTTTTGCCTTTTCTCTACAAGTTTGTCGCTTTCCAGTGTGTTTATTTCGCTTTTATTTGTTGACACGAGCCTGTTTTTGCAGCACGTATACACTTTCATGAAAAATAAAACGCTCACTTTATATTGGCTTTGGTCCGAAGCAAGTTTCTGGTGTTAAATATAACTCGCACCGCACTCTTTCGATGCGGTGCGAGCAAAGTCGGATTTTGAAACATTATGTGCCATTACATTGCTCCTCACATTTCGTGTGTGGTCAGAGCTGCACTTTGGCTGCGTTATCAAGGTGCTTTTATTATCATTTATCAGTCAGCCTTGAGAGAGAGATAATAAGTGTGACGTAGAGAGAAAGGAGTAGCTGCGAAGCTGCAAAACCTGCTGTTGGGGATCCTTCCGTACCATTATCAAGGTGGTGCGCTGTCTCTTCGGGTTTGCGATAGGCAATGCAGTTACTTTCAATCAGCTCATTTGAGGGCACTGCTTTATGATGCGGGTGAGAGTTCACTCACATGGTGTTTTTCATAGTTCGTGAGGTTATTTTCCAGTCGGTAAAATTGTACGCAATTAGTATGTGGCTGAAAACACTGCAGTTAGATGTAATTTTGGGATGCCAACAAATGCCTCATTGACACTTTGAAAATTATTAGAGTACTTCTGAAGTTAGATAATTGTAATTACCAAATTAAATCTCAGTAACGAAATAATTACTGGCTACTACTCCACTTTACTGGAAACAATATGCACTAGGTTTTCGTCGAGTAACGGAACTGTTTCTTTTTTATGTCTTAGTGCATGATAGCTGTGGAACACTCTCTCTCTTCATCCCTATACCACTTTCCCCAGTGCAGGGTAGAAAGACGGACATGCGTGTGGTTAACCTCTCTGCCTTTCCTCTCTTCTATTTCTCTCTCTCTATAATTCACTCAGTAACCGTAATGAGGCCAAGCCAGGTTCACTCGAAATCGGAATCAACAGCAGTCATGTGCGGCAGCACTTATGCTCGCACTAGCAGAAAAAAAAAGAGAGAGGCTGCAGTTCTGCAGAAAGGCGAAGCAGTGTTAGTGATAGCAAAGTATGCGACAATTACACGAAGAAAGATTACACCAGCAAGGGGACTCAGGCTGTGAAATTGAACTGTCTCCTACTACGAGGTCTTGTATGTACTTAGCGCCGTCACTTCAGTGCTCAAGCCTTCGAGGTCAAGCGAAGTTTCTTGAAGTGCTAGAAATATATATATATATGTATCGTAAGGAACCGCTTTATTTCAGTCAAGCTCGTACTACTACCTCGAGGATCAAACTGTGCTGCTGGTGATGATATATGCAGATGGAAAAGATGTGCAGATGATGCGGTTGAAAGTCAGGCATGTGTTGTGCCCATGCTAATTCTCTCTCGCTGTGGAAGCGGCCGCCTGGCAGCGCGTAAGTACTATAAAATGCGTCAAGCATTTGGCTTTAAGCGGGAGACATGCACTATCTCTGTGCCACAGCAACGGGAATCGCGTGGCGTTCTAACAAGCGAGACATGGTAATTGACAGGTGATGTCTGCTCAATGACCGTGGAAAGTCGAATAAAACGCGAGAAATTTTTAGCATAAGCCAGGAACGCACACAGGAGTCCAAAGAACTTCGTCACCAGGAGAAAAAGTCACAGCACAGTGGGTCGAGTCGTAACGAAACTTGCGAGCGTCCTGGGAGACGCCGGTGTTAAGCGGGGCGAGGCGTCTGCACTCTGCGAGGCGAGACACAAACTGTTCCAAGAAAGGAACTGATGGGGGTACAGGACTCGAAAGGAATGATACATCAAGAATGAAACTTGGTGATCAGCCATAGATGAAGAAAAAGTGTTAAAAGCCAGTAGTACGTTGCGTAGCCATGGTATAGGCGAATGTCATGAACGGCAGGATTGCATCCCCGTTCGTGTGGCCAGGGTGGATGTACAGTCGCATGCAATATGACTTGCAACACTCTTGTTCGTGGCTGAAGGGTCTCCACGGCTGCGCAGCAGCTCTGACGTGTGAAATAGCAGTTTAATAGACGCCACTAATTGAAGCTGTGTTTCGGTCTGGAACTTACCATGTGTCTGCACAGCCGTACAGCCTTGGAGCCCCTTCGACCACGGGCACCGGTGTTGCAATTCATATTGCACGTGACTGTACATCGCAATCATGTCAGAGAGGGTATGGTGAAAACACTCCGTCAACCTGTTGGTCTGCGCATGGTAACTGGAAGTCGTCTTGCAAATTGTGTTAAAGGCGCACAGAAACTCGGTAAGGATAGAAGAGAGGAAGACTGCTGCGGTCACTGAAGAGAACGCGCGGAGCGCTTCGGTGTAAGATAATGTATAGAAAGAAATCGGCGATTTCAGCAGCAGTCCCGGATGGTAGAGATGCTGTCTCCGCATAGCGTGTTGGATGGTCTATGGCCGTTGCAATCCAACAATTTCCATGTAAGGTCATGGGAAGAGGACCGTACAAGTCTATTCCCACTACTTCAAAAGGCGAAGCGGGACAAGGCAGAGGTTGTAAAGAGCCAGAAGGAGCTGTTGGGTTTGCTTTGGCAATGAACGCAGGGTGCAACATACTTCGCAACGGCTGAAGATGGGCCAGGCCAGGAGCAGCGACTTCGTAGTCTGTTGTAAGTCTTGTGGTAGCCTAGATCACCAGTCGTCGCATGATCGTGAAAGGCTTCAAGCACCTCACATTGCAGAAAACATGGTATGACCGGGACCCATTTGTCGCCATCGATCTGATAAATGTTGCGATGTAAAACCCCATTGTGCAGCTTGAATTGATTAAGTTGTCGACGAAGTCAGTCATTTGGAGGTGACGAAGAATCTTCCATGCGTTGGAGAATAGTTCAGCAGTATGGGTCGATGCGTAGGTGGGACAAAAGGGGAGATGGGCTGTCGTGTCTTAGCCATTCGAGGGTTACAATGGGTAAAGCCGATGAAGAGGACTCAGGACGTACACAATCACGGAGAGGTTATGGTGAACCGTCATAATTCGGCAGAGGGTAGCAAGAGAGAGCATTGGTGTCTTCATGCTTCTTTGCAGCCCTGTAGGTGACATTGAAATCGTACTGCTGTAGGTGAAGCACACAGCAAGCCAGGTGACCTGATAAACTCTTTAGCGATGAAAGCCAGCACAGTGTGTTATGGTCGGTAACGACTGTGAAATGGCGGCCATGAAGACATGGGTGAAATTTTTGCACTGCCCAACAGCAAGGCACTAGTAATTTTCTGCACTGGTTAGTGCACGACTAGCATAAGCAATTACTCGTTCGTGGAATGTGTTGTCACATTGCAGTAGAATGGCGCCGAGACTGACTGCTAGCGTCGGTGTGAAAGATGGTGAGCGCGGTCGGATCAAAGTGGCACAGTACTGGGTCTGACGTCAGGGCATGTTGCAAAAGCAGGAAAGCATGTTCACATTCGTCGGACGAAACAAAGGGCGCATTACTGGCGAGGAGTTGATGGAGCGGGGACGTAAACGTAGCGGAGTTGCATATGAAGTGCCGCAAAAAGCGTCCAAGAAAGCTGTGCATGTTTTTTGACGCAGTGGACACAAAATTCGAGGATGGCAGTAAGCTTCTCGGGGTCCGGTCGAATACCTTCTTTGCTGACTATGTGCCCCAGAACATTGATGGCCTTGCTGGCCAAACTGCATTTGTGTGTGTGTGCGTGTGTATGTGTGCGCGCACGTGTGCGTGTGTTGAGCTGCAAACCAGCATTTGCAAGACAGGCAAGTACTTCATCAAGATGTTGCAAACGTTGTGAGAACATGGTTGAAAACATAATGTCGCCGAGATAGCACAGACAGGTTTCCCATTTCAAGCCACACAAGACTTATCGAGCATGTGTTGGTGGGCTAGTTGGTTAAGCATGATTACAAGAACGGCGCCGAATAAAACAAACGAAGAAGGGAACTGCTGTCTCGTGTTTCCCTTCTTCGTTTGTTTTATTCGGCGCCGTTCTTGTAATCAAGACTTATCGATCATGCGTTCGAATGTGCCAGGCACACTGCAGGGTCCAAAAGGCATCGCACTGAACTCGTAGAGCCCATCAGGGGTAGCAAATGTCGTTTTTGCTTTGTCGGATTTGGACATCAGTATTTGCCAGTAGCCTGGTCTAAAGTCAAGGCTAGAAAAATATTCAGCACCGTGGAGTGAATCTAGTGCATCATCCATCCGTGACACGGGGTAAACATCTTCGCGCATGATTTCGTTCAGCGCACGGTAATAGACGCAAGAACACACTGAGCTGTCTTCGTGACAATTGCAACGACATAAGTGTCAACTACTCAACTGGCAGTTGATCCACGAGGCAACAGTTGGGGTTCGATTTGGATTATTGCAGTAAGCAATGCAGACCCCCCAGAGAAGCGAATAAGGCCAGGGGTAATCAGAATTGCTCGAGATAGGGTATAGTCATAGGGTAGAATGAACACGCCACCATCCACAATGTTACAGGAGTTGACATTCACTGTGCTGCCTGAACAACCAACAAGCACGCTGTGCTTAGGTTGGACAGGAAATGAAAACTTATGTACCAAATGAAGATGAATAAAATTTTTGATTTGATTTGATTTGATTTGACCTATAATCTCTTCTCTAGGTGGCCAAAGAACGTAATCGGAAGAGGTGACGAGACGAATGCGTTCTTCGTGGTTAGGAAGAGAATTGCCAGTGGCATCAAGTTGTGTGAGGCGCTGACGACAAGAGATAGAAGCGAACGCGAAAGATAAGAAGTCCCACCCCAAGATGAGTTCATGGGTCACTCACGAAATACCGCAAAAACAATGTGGTGAAGAATTTAGTCTATGGACACACGAACAGTACACGGTGCGATTGGACGAATAATAACGTTGGCCGCTGCACAAGGAGAAAGGCCGGAGTAAGCCAATTCTTGTGTTTTATAGAGTCCCGAACAGTCACATGGCAATAATCGCCAAGGGTCTTGTGACATGGAGCCACCTCAGAATTGCACCAAACAAAGATGATGGATGCAGCCAGTCTTGCCAGATAACTACAATTTGACTATTCTGTATTGTTTGCATTTTTTGTGCAAAAGGAATTCTCGCAGAGAGTTTTATCTTCAGTGCCCTTCAGTTGACGTCATCTGCTACAACTAGCCCATAAGTTAACTCCATAGCACCACTAGGATGGAGAGATTGTGTCGTGGGATGCTTCCTTAAATGTGGACAAGAAGATTCTAAAGGAAAAGCGGGAGATGGTCACAGTAATAACCAAGGCATTTGGCATGGGCATAACCCAGCTATGAAGGCATTATCAGATGTGGACAAGCATATAATACTAAATGGCGCCTTGCACGAGCCCCTAGTGTCAAATGTAATGAGTATTGTGCATTGAAAGGGCCAAAAATGTTTTGTACATGCAAGGCAACACTATGGGCATTTGATAGCAGTTGCTTAGATGTACTACATTAACAGGAACCAAACAAACTCCCTTAGACATAAACATGCAGCAAATTCAAGTACTAGATGAAGCTTCAAAGAAGTAACTGCATTTCATGTAGGATAGGTGTGAATGACCTTTGTGCATGAGATCAGTGACAAAAGCACTAAATGAATGCAGTACAGTGTCTGTATCATATCTTGTGCAGACCAAACTAGCCTGGAGTTTCAGCGTTCTTTGTCAGTTTATTTAAATAGGCACTACATTGTTCAAAGTGCAATATTGTTCTAGAAAACATAATATGCAAGATGCAGCATGCTAACCCTCGTGGCTCAACAACTACTGAATCGAAACCCCAATGAGCAGTGAAGCTTCCTTGTAATTTTCATCGTAACCATACTTTTGCTCACCCGCCGTGGTGGCTCAGTGGCTATGGTGTTGGGCTGCTGAGCACGAGGTCGCGGGATCGAATCCCGGCCACGGCGGCCGCATTTCGATGGGGGCGAAATGCAAAAACACCCGTGTGCTTAGATTTGGGTGCACGTTAAAGAACCCCAGGTGGTCAAAATTTCCGGAGTCCTCCACTACGGCGTGCCTCATAATCAGAAAGTGGTTTTGGCACGTAAAACCCGAAATATTATTATTATTATACTTTTGCTCTTGAAAGTGAACCTCTTTAGTAAATATGCTTGTGTAATAATTTTTCTTTAGGCAAGTATTTTTTATACATGTTAATGTCTCAATCCTGCTTTCTCTTTCCGGAGCTAAACAAAATGCCTCTTATTTCAATTTGATCTTTTTACCTAGGAAGCCATCATCTGGTGCTGTGTACAGCAAGCACATGCTTCGGGCAAGGAGGGAGCCAGCACCATATCTACATCAGCAAGAACCTCGGGGCTCAAAATAAACATTTTCTGTGCAAATAACTGTCTTTTTATACTTCCAGCATGAATTAATAAGTTTCTTTTGCCTTCACATGCAGGAAGGTTTATAGGAATAAATAGTGACTGTTGAATGCCCAGAAAAAGCCTTGAAGCCATTTTACTTGTACAGTGATAAAGTACATGTGTACTTGAACTTGATAGTACAGAAACGAAAGGCAAAGTAACAGGCAAAATGCTTGGGGCAGCAGTCGTATAAATGGTAGATGAACACAGCTAATTGTGCTGTCCAGTTTTATTCAGTTTGACCAAGTGTGGCAAGAATTGCCTTCAATATGAATCATTCAGTTTAGCCAGCTAAAGTCGAACACGTACAAACTTTAGAATGTCTGCTGAGAATTTTAGCATAAATGGTATGTGTGCATCCTTCAGCAGCACTACAAGCCCAATAAGGTTTTTGCGTTACTGTCCCCCCTCCCTTGGGGTTATTGCAGTGTCTACTTCATGTGCTTGAGGTTATAATGGAGAATGACTCCAATTTGCTATAAATATGTGCAGTGTTGATGCAGAAATGAGAAGGCTATATAAATATGCAGGACAAGAGCTGGTAGGCCTGGTTATAAGCATGAATTAGAAATTTATAGACCAAAGGCAATATGAATACAATATGTTAAATTACATCCATATGTGGAAACTGCCTACATGAAAGGAAAGAAAGTGCAATACTTGCAACCTACCAACAGAAACATCAGTCTAGGGAAAGATTCTGTAAGGATCCACTAAGTGGACTATTTCAGCACACATTCATTAGGTAGAGCTCTAAGCGGGGAGAGCAAGCGGCAATCGCCACCGTGGGCACTTGTGCTCTATTCATTCAGCGTGTACTGGAATGAACAGTCCACTTAGTCAACACTTACAGACTAACCCCCTAGGGCTGTGGAAGCACGCAGTATATTAAGCTTAAGTCTGGAGTGCTACCTCCTACTTATGTGGCAAGTCCTCCTGTTTACCTGTTCCTTTCAACTGAGAGCTGAGCACTGCCTAGGTTAAGTCAGAAAAAGCAACCAGCGTCCATAGAATTGAAACTATTACTATTTGCCCTATAAAAGGGGACAATGGAGCCTAAAATGACACTTGACTTGGGCCATATTTTTCGCGATATGCCCGAGAATATTGGGATTTCCCATCAATTTTACCCTTACTACATCACATAGCGAACAACCTGAAAACTTAACACTGTTGCGCAGAGCGATGAAGGGTCAGGATTTGAGCGAGAAAACAACACATGACACCTGAGCGCAAACTATGAACTGGTTTATTTTTCTGCAAGTGAAGCGTACATAAAACCTACACGCATGCACAGGAGTCCTCTTCCCGGTCTACCTACACCCTCTATTGTCAGCGATTATGCTAATCTCTTTATTGCTGAGTGAAATAGACGGTGGGCTGACACATAAATTCTGTGGGTCCATCTTGAGGTTGTATGCTACCACGACTTCTCTTTTCCTTTGGTTCCTACTTTTCAGCAGAATCATTGTCTCGTGATAATCACCAGTTGATAGCTTGTGCTCACGTGTCGTGTGTTGTTTTCTCGCTCAAGTCCTGTCCCTTCGTCACTCCGCACAACAGTGTTAAGTATGTCGAACCAACTAGCCCACTGCACAATTTTCCTGAACTTGAAAACAATTGTAGACTAAAGTCCGTTAGAAACGAAGTGTTCTGCCATGACATACAGATTTATGCATGATGACTTTGCTATATAAAAATACAATTTCAGCCAATGTTAATGAAGAGCTTCACTTTTGGAGTTCACTTAAATAATGTCTGTGATGCATTGTGACAGTACGAGGTTCTGGAGATGCTACTGTGGAGATATGTCAACATTGAGCTTATTCCTGTTTAATCTATGGATAGTAGATGCCTTCACGAAGAGTTGGAGAAACTGCCCAATACAATGTTTTATATCACATGTAATAATTATGCTGTGATAAAGTGTACACGCTCAGCTTAATGTTTTAGAAAAGCTCAAGAAAAGGCTCCAGAACAGGTATGACGGATAGGCAACCTTTTATTTGGTTCTCTTCATAGTGAAGTCTAGACGCATCACCTCAGCCACACTTAGTAAAATTTGTGGCTCGTACTGCCCATGCCTTTACTGCACAAGTTGCCTCCGTGCTCCCAGTCTTGACAGGTAACACTTAAGCACCCTGTCATGCACATGTCTGTTCCAAAGCTACAGTTGCTAACTAAAGTAACTCCCACATGCGATTCTGTAACTCTAGACCTAACTGCAAAAACGCATGCAGTACTACGAGTTTGGCATGGAGTTCACATGACATGTGCACAACTTCAAATTTCGTATAGGCAACAGATGACTGGTAACCTGTTAAAGTAACGAAATGGATGACAAGGAAAATTCACCCAAAGCCTTAGGCAGGAAAATGAGGTGTTGTGATGAGATAAATAGCAATCACATTTGATCGACTGACTAAAAGCTGGCAGGGGTATTGCATTTGACGTGATTGAAATGAGCTGCAGAATGGCATGGTAACTGTGGCAGCCTTTACAATGCCGCGCTCTCTGAATTACACTTGTGTGCACCCATATGCTGCAGCGACCAACTGTTTTTATTCAAGAAAGCCAGGTTTGTGGTTCAGCACACATCATACGCTGGCAAACTCACTGTTGAGTCAACTCCCTCAGATCATCCCATGAGTCTGAGTGAGCCCAGCTGAGCAGTATTTTGGCGAGTTTGAGCCCGAGTGAGCTCGGCTGAGTAGTATATTCTTATGAGTTCAAGTGAAAAGCTAAGTATAATTTTGGCGAGTCTAGATAGGGAGTTCCGATTATTTTGCCAACATATATATGGTCCGTGTACTTTCGAAATTCAGGTACGACACTTGCGCATAGGTTGGCAATTAAGCTTCTCGCCAAGTGACTACTGCAGAAATGATCATAGAGCTAGAGAAGAATGATACGCCTTAATGATGCAGCGTGCCGCGCGGGATCCATGTGTGCAGCGTGCCAGTGCATGGGTGCGTGTTTGGGAAATTAGGGGGTTTCGACCCATCCACAGATAATTTCCATAATACCTTTCTCCATAGTGTATTATTGCGATAGCAATTTTTGGACACCCCAAGCGAATTTTCGCCATTGCCCTGATGTTTGGTTAAAAGTCCAAGTGTGACAAAAATTATAGTGCCCCGTTGCATCCCACATGCTGGGGTTAATTGCGAATGAAAGGGTGCGAGGGTGAGCCGAGAAGGATGGCAGCTTTATGCGCGCTGTCCACGTCCCGTGATCAAGTGCGCGCTAGGGTCGGAGAGCGCGCGACGTCTCTTGCCCGGCCGTGCCCGTGCATATGGCTGACCGCACGCAGCAGAGTGCATATACACGGCCCGCGCGTGCCACAATTTTTAAAGTAATTTGTGGCCGGTTTAAAGGCGGCAAGCCGACGTGGCTGCTGGTTTCACGAGTGTTGGAAGTAGCGATATCTAAGTTTCGGACAAAACTTAGAGAACAGTGACTTAAAACAGTGACTTCCTTAGAGGGGCCAAAATTTTGGGGCGTATGAGCGGCACGTATAGTAGAATGCAGTGTTCCATTGTAAAAAAAAATTTAGTTGTAACAAAGTAGAGTGCTGAGTGTTAGGTCTTTGTTACATTAAGGTTCAACAAAAATTAAGCGCTGGAAATCAGCGCTGGACGCATATGCAACTCCTTACTCCACACTGAAAACATTTGAGAAAACATCTTTTTTTAAATACTTTGTACATTTGTATAAATCCCTACCTGTAGATATTCCTCTCGGTTAGCCTAATTAAGTGCTGCCTACTTAACTTACTGACGCAGCATACGCATCATTGGGAAATTTATAATTTTTTGCTTTTAGAAAAAGCATCGAGTTATTGAATTTTGCTAACAGAAAAAAAATTGCAACTTCCAATATAGCGCGCTTCCTAGGCTATTAAATAGCTACAATGTTCAAGGAACGTACTGTTTCCATGTGTGGTTTACTCATGCAGTAAGATGTACTGCTCCTACACCTTGTAATAAAAAGCATATGCATCGACACATAGCAGCTGATTCTTGCTTATTTTCTCATCACAGAGGTAGATGGGGCACATGAACCTATGTGCTCACACAAATCAACGTGACCAACTACTGCGGAGACATGGCAACGAATTCTTTGTTTACCTTGTACACCACAAGTGCGAGGTTTGCGCATTAATTTGACTTCATGAAACCCTATTTATACTACAGGCTTTACGGCAATGCTTGCATGCAGTGCGGTGAAGCGCTCGACAAAACTGCACATATTATACGGTTTGTTTGATATTAACTCGAGATGCAAACGTTTGTGCAGGCAGGCAAGCAATGTTTCCATTCACGCAGCGCACCAAAAGAGCGTGGTATATGCATTGATCTGGTTTCATGACATCGTACTTTTGCCACTAGCTTTACGGCAGTGCTTGTGTATAGTGCTGCGAAGCACGACGGAAGTGCACATTAATATACGGTGTGCTCGAAATCCACTCGATATGCAAACATTTGTGCAGGCAGGAAACGAATGATTTAATTCACGTAGCAGAACACGAGAGCGCGCTCTATGCAGTCCTTTGATTTAATAAAACTCTATTTCTGCCAAAGGCTTCACAGCAATACTTGTGTAGAGGGCTGTGAAGCTCGACGCAGTTGTAACAACATCCCACGGTACACCCGATTTTTACCGAGTTTGTTTTAAAGGGCCCCTCACAGGCTACATAACAAATTTTGGTTATACGCTGAAAGTTGTTACGTGCCCTCTAAGAAGTGTCAACACTTCTACCGCAAGCCTTTTTCAAATTGGTTCATTAACAGCAGAGAGAGAATGATTGAAGTGCCGCGAACACATGATTTCAGGAAGCGAGCGTCGCCGCCTATATAAACACTCTCTCGACTTTCCCCGTTTCGCCTGTGCAAGCAAATTTCCTTCACTGCGTTCTCCCATACCGGAGCCGAGGGGTCGCGCGGCGGGTATACCCTGCTGTCTTCTTTTTTTCACCGTCACCGGCACACTTCCGGTGACGGTGTCGCGCGAGCTCTTGCGCTTTTCTCGTATCCTGTAGCGGACGATAATGCGCACTCTACACGAGAACACGTGATTAGCGGTATAAGTCAGTGCCGCAGCACTGAGGCAAACGCGAGAGGATGAAAGAGCATGATCGCAATGCTGGAACACAGTAGACAATGACGTATAGTTTCGCTCTCTGCGCGCGTGCAAACGTCGGAAAAAAGAGACGAAACGGAAATTCATCTCTCTTGCTACAGTGCGAAGTAAAACAAAAGCACCCAGACATTCGGGTTGTATTTTTCATTATTTCTCTAAACTTTAATTAGTCCACTGAAGCAACAGATTCAACAAATAACTGATGCTGCCCTGAATCTAAGTCACGTGTTACTCTGAGTGCCATCACAGCACAGCCTGTGCTCCTATGCAGCAGCAAAGTTACGGGCATTCATCTGCTTGCTGCTGCGATAACATTATGACACTTGAACTGAGAGGTACGATTTTTGTTGTGTGAGGTTATAGATAGCCAGTAGGCTACTTGTCTGATGTTAGATGCTATGGCCCACTGGCAATCCACGATGCACTCAGTGAAAACATTTTTATGCTGTGTGCGGCGTGACTCACGCCGCACGCAAGAATTCTCTCTCTTGTGTTGCCATCTGAGGTTTGAAATTGCAACTAATATATCTTTTTATTGCATTGGACATGGGGTGGCATGTTTGTTTCAGAGAGTGGAGTGGCGGCACATTTCTCAGTTGGGTTTCTTGCAAACTTTTCGCCGCAGTTCTTGAAATACGCGCCGTTGGAATAAGTACCTGCATTTTTCTTGCTACTCCCAAACTTTTCAGCGTGTCTAACAGATAGATCCTCATGCCCCTTACGGATGCAAAAAAAAGCACAATGCAGAGGAAACAAATAAAGTTCGTTTTGGGCCAGAAGAATGCACCAGCAACTTTGCGATCACCAGCGGATGAGTCAAGTGCTTCAGTGTCAGATGTTCAGCAGTGGACAGACAGTGAAATCAGTGACAAAGATAGTGTTTACGAACCATCACAGACCTCAGCCAGCATGTCGAATGGAGAGTCAGACCTGACTGATGATTCTGAGGTGAATGATTCAAGATACGATGCTCTCATTTCTCTCAGCCCATTTCTAGAGAAATGGACACCGGCAACAACCACTTCGCCTAGTGTGACACCGCACTCTAGGCCGCCCACTATCAATCACTTGCCATCTAGCCGTTATGCCCCATCTTTATGTTCACTGTTTATTACGGATGACATTTGGCAAATGATGGTCAATGAAACAAACAGGTTCACACAACAAGTGTTGAAGTCAACTACTCCTAAATCTAAATCACGGTTGAAAAATTGGACGGAATCCAATGCCAAAGAAATTAAAGCTTTTATTCGAATACTGATTTTTATTGGTCTCCTCTGTCTTCCTACTCCCAAATCTAAATCAAAGTTGAAAAATTGGATGGAAACCAATCTCCAACAAACCAAAGCATTTGTGGGAATACCAATTTGTATTAATCACGTCAATCTTCCTATCTGAGTCACTACTGGGCAAAAAGATAACCTTATGGTGTTGAACTCATTCGTCAAAATATGAGCCGTGACCGCCTCTTCCCTACTTTTGAGGTTCCGGCATTTTGCGGACAATTAACTGGTTGCAGAGTTGCAGGATCATGTCTTTAAGATCCATCCTCTGGTAGAGAAATTGAACCAAAATATTTGCCACTGTGCTTGAGCCGGGAAAGGAGGTTGTGATAGATGAAACAATAGTGCCATGACGGGCCAGACGTTCGTTCTTACAGAGTCAGGCTGTTCAAGGCATGTACCAAAGACGGTTACAGGCTAAAGGTTGATGTATATGCCTGAAAGTGTGACTGGACAGTTGGCATCGGACATGCCGAAGATGTATGCTTGAAACTCCTGCAAAATTACAGGGAAGTCGTGTGCCCGCTGTACGTAGACAACTTCTACATGAGCTTGCCGCTCACTCTTCACCTTCTAAAGGAAGACACTTTCATTCGTGGCACAGTTCGCTCAGTGAGGAAAGGGCTGCCAAAAGATCTCACTGAAGTAAAGGTTGCAAATGGCAGTGTTACCGGACTTCAGTCCAAAAATGGAGTGAAGGCACTGAAGTGGATGGACAAGAGGCCTGTTCTGATACTCACATCTGTTGCCAAATATGAAGCAACTTTGGTGGACAGTGGGAAGAAAACAAGGTACGGCGCACCAATCATGAAACATCAGGCCGGTCTCGATTACAATGCAGCAAAAAAGGGCGTCGACTATAGTGATCAAATGAGGTTATACCACAACTGCCTTAGAAAAGGACTCAAGTGGTACAGAAAGGTAGCTGTTGAGTTGCGTGATGGAAGTGCCATCATAAATGCTTGGAACATTCGTGGCATGCTTGAAGGAAACTCTACGCCAATTATAAAATTTCAAGATGAACTGGCTCATTCACTGTTCGGCCCTCGTCAAGACAACATCGAAGAAACTCGTGGGAGAAGTGTCTACATGCTAAGAAAAACTGGCACATCGGCACACGACACTCAGTGGCACTGCACTGGCTGCTATGCGGCCAACAGTACCAGCGCCCAACACTACGGTGAGAGTGAGAAAAGTGACCACTTTCTGTGAATAATACTTCGGCAAGCCATTCATCTGTTTGTTGTGCTTTAATTCTAAGCACAAGTAACCTGAGAAGCAAGCTAGCTTCAACTGTAAAATGAGTAGGATGAAAACTTCAAGACATGGCTAATGTTCATACTAAATTTTAGCCTTTCTCTAACTAATAAATATTTCTAACACAGGAACTGACTTCTTGTCTTTTCTAATGGCAAGCACTTTGTAGTTCAACATAGGTTTCTAGCATCTTGAATCCATTGAGGGGCTACAGAATGTATTAAAGAAAGATAAAAATGCATAATGTTGTGCTGAGTGTGATCAAGACACATGTACAAGAAACTATAGCTATTAGTTCGATGAGGACAGTAATGTGCTTTAGCAAGTTAGAAATTTGTTACCAACTTGCC
Source organism: Dermacentor albipictus (assembly GCF_038994185.2). NCBI lineage: Eukaryota > Metazoa > Arthropoda > Arachnida > Ixodida > Ixodidae > Dermacentor > Dermacentor albipictus. Next base: position 187,389,153 of record NC_091823.1, on the reverse strand, counting down.
CACATTCACATCTTAACAGATTTAACAATATTTCCACTACGTGGAGAACCTTGATCTACAATGCTTTTGATATCCTGAAGAAGGTTGGTGTTCCTATTATAACACGTGTACTTAAGAAGCTCAATCTCTCAGGATTTCATGTTTTACTTGACATAAGCTTACGAGGCTTACAGACTACGTGCTCGTATCTCAACGTAAACACTAACTTCCTTTTCAATGATTTTCATTTCTGTAAAAGCACAGTAAATTTCGTCAGACGAGAAGTGCAAATGCGTTTTTTATTCTTTCATACTTGGTGCTTGCTATTATACAACTTTCTCATATTACAACTTGCTTGTTTAGAAAACTCATAAAAAACACTCCCCCCACCTTTTTTTTTCTTTTTTTACTTTCCATTGACTCTGACTTTCATTATGTTAATAAACTTCAGAAGAGCTTGCCCTCAGGCTAGTTTGTACACACTGCTAAGAATGAAAAAAATGGAGAGAAAACGGGACAAGAAAGAAAGGCCTACAGAATGCTGATTTGCGCGCGACAATTTATATCAAGGACGGGGTGCTGGACCAGGGAAGCTAAGTAGCCGCCACAACAAACTAGGGGAGCTAGGTGAATGGCTTCGATGTCCACACAGAAACATAAATACAGGCATGTTAGAGAATGCTGTGTCATTCACTAAACCCGTGAATGTTGAAAAGTGGGACAGTGATTAGCTGAAAAAAGTTTCAGTGAGCTCCAGGGAGTGGGGAGGTGGATACGGTGAGGGGGCTAGGGTGGTGACGCGCATTAAGGGCATCAAGAATGAAGTGAAAAATTATGAAACATGGGGGGATTGTCTCATCACTGCTCGATCGCTCCACACCAGATAGGCGTGGCCAGTTGCCTTAGCCGAGATTCACCCACCCAGTGATAGCATGTGCTGTGCTTGCTGCTCTGCAGTCTTTAGAAGAGGCAGGTGTCAGGGAAGCATGCCCATAATGCCTGAAGCATAACTGCGAGTCGGCCTAGTTGGAACATATTCATATTGATACTTTTTGACTCGCAGTAATGCTTCAGTTCATTTCTAGTTCTTCCGGCCCTCTTTCTACTTGTCCGAACTACGGCTTAAACAACCCTGCAGTTCTTGTGCCTATTATCGCGGTCTGTGAGTGCAGAGCACGGGTATTAAGCTGGTTCTTAAAACTTGGGGAATGCCCTGATGAGGTGTTGTTAGTGACCGGATGGCTGCCCCCGTCTGCAGGACACGGGAGAAGAATGATCAAGATCCTGCGGTCAGAGAGCCGGAGACAGGTGAGACATTTCAAAGAATGTCTAAAGGTGGCCTGTTCGTCTGCTTCCGGTGGCCTTATTTACGTGAAGGCTTTTCGGGACTGGTGCAGACAGGCAAATATAGTGACTGAGGCTATATGGAACGATGTTCGTCGAAAATTGCCAAAGAAGAAGAAAAGGGAAGTGCCAGAGGGACGCCTTCTAATACTAGGGGGTGCAACGGTGGAAGAACGGCATCAACAGGTTCTCAAGTTGGGACCAAAGTTCTGCGTGGAACCAAGGATCGACATCGTCGACAGGTTGGCACTTACAAGGGACATTGCCAGGAGTGTACCGGAGAAAGAAAAAGATCGATGTGTGGTGGAATGTGTGGACGTGGTGGCTAAAGCTTCGGTAAGCGATAGATCCAGGACCAATGTTGATAGGACTGCTAAGTATTTGGTTGAGAATAATCTGCGTGTTATTCAAGCAGACAAGGAAGGCTTCCTGGTTGTTGTGCCAAATGAATGTTACTTAGAAAAAGCTTTCCTAGCGGTAAACAAGTGCTTTAAGAAATGTGATGTGAATGTAGAAAACGTTAAAAAGAAATCGGTGGAGCTATTGGAAAAATGTGACCAAGATAAGCTTGCGTCACGTGTAAAGAACTCAAAAGGAATGAAATTGGAGATTTTTTATGGCAAAAACCCACAAGCAAGCAATTCCGTTTAGGCCAATGGTGTCCGAGAGAGGGTGTTGGCGATTTCTGGTCGCGGAGTTCTTGCAAAAAATGTTGAATTCCCTAGAAGTGCAGGATCCGTACTTATTGAAAAACTCTGAAGGCCTTGTGAATTGTTTGGCACTAGATAGTACAAGCTGCAGCTGGGGATTCAGCATAGATGTTCAAGATCTTTACTATTCCTTACCGCAAGGGCCCCTAATGTGCAGTGTTAAAGATTGCATAACAAAGGAAAATGACGAGGTGTCATTCCGCAATACGTGCGGCATAGCCGTTGAATCCTTTCTTGAACTTCTGCATTTTTATTTAGCGAATACACATGTAGGGTTCTGTGGTGAAACTTATATACAGGCAAGGGGTGTGTGCATCGGGTCAAAGGTAGCTCCCATCCTAAGTAGCATTTTTTTGGGAAGCATAGACAGAGAGCTGGCAAAAGATTTAGAAGGTGTAGTAAGTAAGATATACAGGTATGTCGATGACTACTTGATTTTAGGTTGTCCTGTAGACAAGGGTGCTTTCAGAAATAGGGTTGTAGAAGCCTTCAATTCTCTGGGAAAGGGCTTAACATTTACTTCGGAAGTACCGGTAGATAAGAGGCTACAGTTTCTTGATGTCAAGTTAACATTCCTACCGGAACATGTGTGTTGGTCTTTCTCACCCCGAGCTGGAAAACCGCTAATGAACTATGCCTCAAACCATTCCAGGCTTGTGAAGAATGGAATAGTCATTTCGTGCTTCCGGTCAGCGTTGTTGAAGTCATGCCACCACACTGTAAAGATTGCATTCTTTGAGCAAGTTGACAGGTTGAGAAAGGCTGGGTACCCGCTCGCTGTGTTGCTGGCGACGTGTGCTAGACTAATGAAAGAACTAAACAAGGATAAAGCACAATGCACAAAGAATCAAAGGCAGAAGGATGGAGGTTCCAATGTTTCAGTGATTCCGTATGTGCACGGCCTTTCACACAGACTTAAAAAAGTGGCTGGTTGTTATGAAGTAAAAGTAGTATTTTCGGCAAGAAACAAAATAGGTAGTGTGTGTTCCAAGGTTAAAAAGAAGTTTGAAAGTAAGGGTGATGTACAGAAAGAATGCACTGTTAAACATCCGCGCAAGACCCAATTTGTTGATTGCGCGAAGAACGTTGTTTACCAGATTCCTATGACGTGTGGTCATGTGTACGTAGGGCAGACTGGGAGATGCATTAACACTAGGTTAAGGGAGCACTTGTCTAGCCTTAAAGGTCGCCCTAGTACGCATTTGGCAATGCATTGCCAAGAACATGGTTGCTCCCCTTGTCTTACTAGCACAGACATTTTATACAGGCATAGGAATCAAACCGCTAGGGAAATCGTGGAAGCATACTGGATAGAAAAACAAAAAGATAAATGCATCAGCCATCCTTCTGTTTCATTGTTAGATAGAGAAAATTCGCTTCTATCATCACATCTTTAACGCTTTTTATGGTAAGTGGTTGTTTTTATGCACTTTGCTGTTTTTAGTATGACCAGGTGGCTTTTGTCCACGTCTTTTTTATCACAAGTGTTATATGTAATATTGACGTTGCTCTTTTGACTTGATGGCGCAGATCAGCGGGTATTTAAGTAAGTAGTTCTTCAAAAATAAACCAGTTGTTAGAAAGCGCTCGTCCTTGTGTTGCCCCTATTCTTCGTCCCTGTTTGTTTGCGCACAAAAAGTATCAATACCCATAATGCCTGCAATTAAGTAATAGGCGACTTGCAAAATAGTGCCCGCTCTCTTCCATACACAGCCATGGCTGAACCACTCACTAGCAAATCTGGTAAGAAAATGACGCTGACCTCCACTGTTACTTGGGCTGCAACAAGTCTGGGCTGCAAACAAGAAGACATAAGACAGAGCGCTGTCATGTTTTTAGCACAGCTCGCTTTCCTAAGTAATGTACCAACAAGGTCATAATATACATTATATAAATACATCAATTTGTAAACAAAATGTTATTTTTAGTACAGTCATTTTTAAACATAGCACAAGGATGATAGCATAATTTTAGGCGTAGTGGCTGCATGCCTTAGCAAAGAAAAACTTTTGTCAGAAGTTAAGCAAAGTTGTTTTGGCAACGTAAAAATGTGCATCCTCATTGCTAAAGCATTCCTGTCCGGGGAGTGCTAGGAGTTTGTCTTGGTGTGATGTAAAACTCTCCACACATTTATATAGTGCGAGAGAGAGAGAGGTGATGGGGGAGTGGTAGTGGCCGGTGGAGAATCCTTCCCTGAAATAAATTTCTGGCTACGTCACTGAATGTCTGCAATGCCTTGTAATAGCAATAGGTCTTGGATGGAAACACTATAGATGATACCAGTGAACCTATTGAGCCTATTCTTGTTTAGTGAGGTGATGGATGTTTTCCCAAAGAATTATATAAACTGTACAATGGAATGTTTTGTACCACCTGTAATAACCATGCTGTAAGAAAAAATAGAGAGGCTGAGCTTAAATGTTGTAGGAAATCTCTTAAGAGGCTCGAGGATAGGTAAAGATGACTAACTCCCGTATTCTCCACTCAACACTCCACCTGGATTCAAATGCACAGCAGCCCCGCTCCTTGACAGAGGCGGTTGCTTAGCTTTATTTAAACTTCATGTCATTTACTGTGAAACAGCGTCGTCTTCAGTCTAGGGGTGGCACTGTGCTCAGCTCAGTGGAATTAAGCTTCCAGTCATAGATGGTTTCAGAATACAGGGTAAGTGACCTCACATTTTACTCTCTTCAAGTCCAGACACCAAAGCCTCGGTTTGAACAAGTAATGCTTTAAGCGCTCTCTCATGCATATGTTTGCTTTAAGGCAGAGTCAGCTTACTATTTCCTGCTTCTCCCACATGCAAATGACACAAAAATATCTCAATAAAATGATTGTGATTTAAGTGGTACACACTTTCTGCAATGTGATTAAATGTTTGTAATAAAAGAAGCCCTACTCATGTGCTGGTCAGCATCTGCAGCAATATGTTCACCAAGATATTTTTTTTGTCACAATATATTCGATATTGTTGCAAATTTAAGAGGTTTTGCAGCTAACATGTAGCTGTTTACTTGTGTCTCGAGAACATACAGCTTTAGGTGAGAGGAGCGCTATGATTACAAAAACGGCGCCGAACAAAACAACACACGAAGAAGGGGAACACGAGACAGCACACCCTGTATCCTTCTTCGTGTGTTGTTTTGTTCGGCGCCGTTTTTGTAATCATGCTTTACCAACTAGCCCACCAACACATGCTCAGGAGCGCTATATTGCATGAGACAAAGGAACATTTTAGACTGCTTGTTTTATTTTTGTGCGAAAAACAATTGTGAAGGTTTTAATTGCAAAGTAATACAGTAGGTATTGGCAACACGAACAAGCCATGCAAAGTGTATGCATTAGAAATGAACTATCCAGATGAGGACCCCCCGCCCACTGATATATGTCAATGCTATAATATCAAATGCTGTGACATTTAACACATATGGTAACTAAAAAAAAGATAACTAAAGCAAGAGCAGCCTTAATAAAACAACAATATCAACTGCAAAATTTATATAATTTTTCTCAAAACCTTTATCTTCACATAAACTGTGGTCTCGCACACTGTGGGCACCTTTGCTAACAACCTTCACATTTCACTAGTGCTAATTCTAGCTTCCCTCTAGCTTCTAGCTCAGCTGCAATGTTTTGAATGTCAGGGCATGCGCAAGTGAAAATTAGTTTGTGATGGCCATGTGGATCTGTTTCTCTGCCTGAATGATAGGGAGAGGAGGGCAATATAATTGCCTTGAGAACTATTAAGCAGAAGCAGCATGGTGGATGAGGAGCAGTGGCTGGGATGAAATATTTCAGGAGTTCAATGTAGTAAGGTTACAGGAGTAATATGATTAACTTCGCAAGAATATGAGGCCATTATAACACTAAGGGAAACAGATTGGCCCATCACAATGAATTTTCAAATATTGTAACTGATCTAGAACACCTTGCACGGCTGCTGTAATTAGGAAAAACAAATGTAGCATTGTCTTAAAAAGACAGCTTATTTGTTTGTTTACCCTGCTATGCCACTGTACACATTACTTTTTTTTTTCTTTTGGAACAGAAAGTCACCATATGCCTGGAGGTTTTAGATCACCTTCTTGGTGTGCTCCCGATATATCAACAGTTCGAAAACATTAACATTGTTGCTTGGTTTATTGCCCAAGTAGACCGGCACGGAACGACTGACTAAGGAAGCAGGCGTGCGAATATGCACACCCTGTATCCAATCAACCCCTATATCAATCAATTTTGTACAATTAGACCTCCATATATTGAACTTTAATGTAACAAACCGTTTTACTTTGCAGAACTTATTTGGTGTGCATATAGAAATCTTCAATTTATTGAATTCTGTTCATCTGCAATTTCAATTTACTGAAATTATAAATTCTTCTAAAGTTTAAATGAGGATATGTGTTGCATTTGAACTGTACATTCTATGGACGCACAAGCGCTTTTCGAGAGTAAAGCTTCACGATTTCCTTCCCAAGTTTATTCGACTTAAGGTCAAAATTCCGCAGCAAAGTTATAAAACGACCACAGGTGACAAGCAGCTGAATGCGAGGTATCTGGTACAGACCAACGGGGGAAAACTTACAAATCACAATAGCACACATTCAGGCGAGTATGTAAACAGGCGAACTAAGCAGGGAACAAAAACAACACAGCACTGCTTTCATAGGTCCCGAATGATCAGAGTTTCGTCAGAGTTGGTGCAAGCATGCATCCGCAGATAAAACGGGCTCCCACCGTGCATTGACCAATACTTCGAGAGCTGACGCCTACACAATAACCGGGGTAGGTTACAGCACTTGTTTCTGCTCTGATTGTATAGTGTTCGAATGATGTCGCGACAACCCAAGTACTTGCAATAGGGGCGACGACCTTCCAAAACCCCAGAACATCACAAAAGACCGTTTGCACATGTACTAGCCAGCCAAACAAACTAACCACGGCAGCGAATACCACTTAAATCGAAAATACTACGCAGAAACACCTCGAAAAGGTTTCACCATAGAGAAAGGTTACACCCTGTCTCACAGACGGTCACAAGAAATTCAAGAAATGTTCAAAGCGCACTACCGCCGCCTTTTCAAAATCCAACGGGAGCCAAGCGAAATCAGCAACAAGTTGGCTATTTGGGTGAACGCAACGCACCCGTTCGAACCAGCGGGTACGTGCAACGCCGGCCCTTAACCAGCCAAACAAAGCGCTAATAATAATCTAACCAAATGTAAAACATTTTAAACATTTATAAAAACAACGTGTTGATGATTACACTCCTGCGAAAACTACGCACCAGCAGCAAAGAAGAATACGCTTCGTTGCTGCTACTGTGTATAGTTGAGCTCTACGCCACCAGGTGGCTGCACCGTGCAGACCATTCACACTTGCCCTTCTGCTCATCTCGGCTCGTCCCGTTACGGCACAGTCAAGCGGCCAGACCCTGTCCCCTTGCGCTTACGTTTGCCCTAATACGGGACTCGCGAAACGCTATTGCGTTAGTAATCTCCCGGTGTAAAGTGACGGCCACAAAGGCGCAAATCCTAGCGCCGAACGGATAGCGGCAGTACGATGCACAGCAGCCAGTTTGCTCGTACGTTGCCTTGCAGAGGGACACGATGTCGCAGCTTGACATATTGCCAGTCGCTACGTTTGCAGTCCACAAGGCAACGAAGTCGAATCATAGTGCTCGCGAAAAGACTGAGACCAACTCTGACCGCGGAGCTCTCGTCAAAATGGAGTACGTTGTAACACAAGCAGACGACACTTGCTGTGTGCCGGAAGTGCTTAAGTGTATTGAAAAATTGTTCTTGTGCATTCTCTTTATGCTACTTTCTTTTTATAAAGACAAATTAACTAACATTCCAACTATTACGAAGATCATTTGTTCACCATAAGGTTGGAAAAATTATCGATCACGCGCCCTGGTCAGCCAATCGGATAGCTCGCCCCACTGACGTCATATGCGTGATTTCGGTCATATGGGTAGGGGCGGCTTAAAATTCCGCAGAGCAGTGCGCTGCAATCAGCAGCGATGTGCATTTTTAAAACCTTATAATCAATTACACGCTTTACGCAGAGCACTTAGATGTGTCAATTAATGATCAGAAGGACCTACTCTAACGATTCAGTACGTTTGTAGAAAATCGTCAAAAGCGTTTCAGGGTCCATTTAAGGGACGAGATTGATGGTGAAGTCAAGATGGCGTCCCGAAACTGCACCAGCTAACGTCTTCTTCCTCTTCTGCTCGCCCGGCTCATGCCGTAGCAATATTAACGAAGTTGTTCTGACCCTTGAAAAGAAAATAGAAGAATTGGAGAACAACAGTAGAAGACCTAATTTGATTATTTTTGGCCTAACAGAACCAGAGAATGAAAACGGCGAATCGCCGGAAACAGCCGTAAATAAAGGTATCTTCCAAGAACTCCTGAAACTCAACCCGATATTGAACGAATACATAGATTAGGTCGTCCGTCCACGAATAAGAAACGACCTGCCATTCTGAGATTGCTCAATAAAAGAGACAAAGGGTTAATTTTTAAACAATGCCACAAGTTGAAGAACACTACTATATCAATAAGTGAAGACTATTTACGAAAAGTTCGAGAAGTTGGAAGGAAGCTGTGGGCAAGGGCGAAAGAAAACCGCGAGAATGGTGATAAAGTTTCCTTAGCTTGTGACAAATTATACATCAAAAGGACAGCCTATATTTGGAGCGCGGAAAACAATATGGAACAATTCCTGTTAAAAAAAACGACGCAAAAAAACCATACCGCCCAACGACCCACCGTCACGTGCAAGCGCAGAAATGGGCACGAGAGCCGCCGATTACCCAGAGAATGTTTCATAACTTTGATGTTTAGAAATCTTCGAACTTGCCATCCACAGAAATTGAGTTTAAGCCCAGGATAAACGTGTGCCTATTGTGAATTTTAATGCACGCCGCGTCGTGAACAAGACAGATTCCCTAGAAATTCACTTGCTATAACACGATCTGCCCATCGCAGTCATAATGGAAACCTGGTTGCGCATCGATATAACAAATGAACTTGTTTTTCCACCCCACTACAAAGTATTTCACAAGGATCGACTGCGCAGAGGCGGAGGTATAGCCGTTCTAGTTAAAGCTCAAATCGGAGCCACGCTTATCGGTGATAATCCCGAACTGCCTATGCGTCAGGTTATCGTGCTGGGGTATATGATTTGTGCTGTTCACATTTAATAGACCACCTGATGCTACACCAGATTACTTGAACAAGCTTGAAGAGCACATGTCTCTCTACCAAAATAAGAAATTTTTTTATAATCGGCGATCTTAACTTGCCTGGTGTAACTTGGGAGCTCCTCCAAGCAAACAATAAGGCTAATATTTATTTATTTATTTATTTATTAATATATTTGATACCTGCTCCGCCTTTGCAGGCATTACAGCAGGGGGATACATAAAATAAGCATCACATTAGAGACCAATAAGGAAACCAATTACACAAAGCGCGGTAAAAATTATCATTCGACACACTGGATACAATCATAAGCGGAAGATCATTCCACTCTCTTATACATGTAACAAAAAATGAAAAGCGCAAGACGTCACCTTTATAGGAAAATTCATTTACTTTGAGACTGTCGTCCCTTCTTTGGGATATATAGGACGGCTCTTGAATGTACTGCTCCTTATCGATTGCAGTTTTAGAATGGTAGATATTATAGAACAATTTCAACCTGAGGTTTCGTCTACGACCTTTCAAGTCTTCCCATTTAAGTTTACGTTTGCTTTCTCTCATGCTAAGTTGACGATCCCAATTATATAGAACGAATCGCACTGCCTTATTCTGTATTTTTTCAAGCGTATCGACCAGCTCTTTGGTATACGGATCCCTGCAAACGCGCATGCGTACTCCAACAATGAGCGCACATGAGCGAAATACAGTTGTTCTTTTAAGTTAAATGGAAGTTCGCTGAAATTTGGTCTTAAAAACCTCAAAACGCGTGCAGCCTTTACTTTGATGCGGTGAACATGCTTAGTCCACCTCAACTCACTCGTTAAATAAACTCCTAGATATTTATATTCCCTGGCGGTGCTTAAAGTAGCGCTCTTTGTAATATAAGTATTCAACTGGTATGAACGTTTCCTTGTAAGGGTAATGTGAATACACTTTTTAACATTCAACGACATTTCTGAATGGGCACACCAGGATGATATTACATTCAAACCACGCTGCAGGTATTCTGAATCACGTTCATTCTCTATAGTCATGTAACCTACACAGTCATCTGCGAACATTCTGGACGAAGATTTGAGGCCAATAGTTATATCATTTATACAAAACATAAAAAAGAGGGTCCAGAACTGTGCCCTGGGGAACTCCTGAGGTCACGGGAACATATCCGAAGGAACAACCGTTGAGAACTACCGACTGCTGTCTTAGAGAGAGATGCTCGGCTACCCATGCAATAACAGATTCATTCAGTTTATAGCCCCGTAATTTACTAATAAGAAGGTCATGAGGAACAACATCGAATGCTGTTTTGAAGTCCAAGAAAATACAGTCAACTACTTTATGCTTATCTATTGCTAGAGCCAAATCATGGGTGAACTCAACAAGCTGCGCTGAGCAAGAAAAACCTTGCCGAAATCCGTGTTGACTAGGATGCAGATTACGGTCAACGAAATGTGTAGTTATACAACTATAAAGGACATGTTCAAATATTTTACATGCTATAATAGTTAACGACACCAGAATGTAGTTCTCAACGCCATTTGTTGGACCATTCTTATGAACAGGTGTAACATGTGCTAACTTCCAATCACAAGGTAGTGCTTTCTCAACTAAGCACTTCTGAAATAGACGGTGAAAGCACAACAATAAGGTTGCCAAACAGTTCCTTATTATCGCTGCTGGTATATCATCTGGGCCACACGCTTTAGCTTGTTTGACATTTTCTAACAATTCTTGAATACCAGGCACACTAAAGTGACCTGAGGCATCACTTCTACCTCAGTTGAAGAAACCATGTTAACAACGCACAAAAAACTTGGACTAAACAAGGACGAAAAATAATTGATAAAGATGGCTGCCTTAAACGCATCATCGTCAACGATTGTGTGAGAATAGTTTAGAGGAGGAATAGATGTATTTTCTTTACCATTGAGACGAACGTATTTCCAAAACTGTTTCGAGTCCTCCACGAGCTTCTTACCAAGACTCAAGAAGTAAGAATTCTTAGCTACTTTAGTTAGACTTTTAAAATGAGTTTCATTCTTTTCAGCTCAAACTTGTTTTCCAAAGAATTACCTTTTTTACATTTCGTGTACATTTGCCTTATACGTCGTTGTAGAGTACGCAGCCGAGTGTTAAACCATGCTTTATCTCTAGTGCTTTTAGTTGACAAGATTCGAATGGGAACAAAAGTTTCACGCAGATCAAATAGTTTTTTTTTAAACACGTTCCATAACTGTTCAGTATTCAGTTTGGCTGCTAGTCTATCAAAAGTGGGAAAATAGGTTTCAAATGCCGAATTAATTGCGTCATAATTTGCTCTAGTATACGCGTACACCTTTCTGGCAGCATTTTTGGGAACATGTATAGTCTCAACATTTGCATCAGCCACAAATGTATTGTGATCGCTAACACCGGGTAAAACATGGACATTCGATACAATATTAGGCGTATTACAAAGAAGTAAGTCAAGAACATGACCGGTATCGTCATTTCGAAATGTCTCACGGACGTACTGTTTAAATGCGTACTCTTCCAGAATATCAAAAGAGTCGCATATAGTCGGCCTCCGGCAGTGCACCTTGGTTCATTGCTTGACCAATTATTATGTTGAAGGTTAAAGACACCCCCTATCAAAATATTGTCACGTGGTGGTGACGTTGAATAACACAGTAGCAATACTGTGAACGAGAAAACTAACTTTTATTGGGCGAACCTGTGCCCACAAACAGGCTACACTTATAGCACAACGATAGCGGCGAACACGCTCGGCGATCGTCGGAAATCTGATCAGCGGGTCAAGCGCGTCGGCTTTTATAGAGCAGTCATCGAATGTTCCAGACTAACCGTTCGGACCCGCGTGCCTTCCACAAAGTTCTACACCATTCGCGTTAGGTGATGAAATCAGATAACATAACGTTCAGCGACAACAGACAGCAGATAGAAGCATCGATAACTTCCAGATACTTCGGATACATACAGGCGCGTCCCACGCTGTGCGACTACTTTTGTTAGGCTGCGAAACGTGGTTGCCCGATAAAGATAAGTATACGTGTCAATACCCCCCTCTTAAAAAGCATCGACCCGATGCTGCAAAGAAACAAAGGTAATAAACAAAAGCACTCGTAGCAAAGAAAAGAACAAAAATGGCGAAGTTTGTCAGCATCCATAAAAGGGTTTAAGGCGCACCACGTGGACCACTTCAGATTGTGCGCGGCGCCGCTGTGAATGCGAAATGCCGTCTGGCACGACCTCATAGTCCAGAGCGCCAATGCGTCGGATGACCTTGTAGGGTCCGAAATAGCGTCGGAGTAGCTTCTCACTGAGTCCTCCTCGGCGTATCGGGGTCCATACCCAAACACGGTCGCCGGGCTGGTACTCGACGAAGCGTCGTCGGAGGTTGTAGTATCGGCTGTCGGTCCTCTGTTGGTCCTTGATCCGCTGGCGGGCGAGCTGTCGGGCTTCTTCGGCGCGCTGGAGATAGCTAGCGACGTCAACATTCTCTTCGTCAATGACGTGGGGCAGCATGGCGTCGAGCGTCGTCGTGGGGTTCCTGCCGTAAACCAATTTAAACTGCGTGATCTGTGTTGTTTCTTGCACCGCCGTGTTGTAAGCGAAGGTTACATACGGCAGGACCGCGTCCCACGTCTTGTGCTCAACGACGACGTACATCGCTAGCATGCCGGCGAGGGTCTTATTCAGGCGCTCCGTGAGACCATTCGTTTGCGGATGGTAGGCAGTTGTCCTCCTGTGGCTTGTCTGGCTATATTGCAGAATGGTTTGGGTGAGCTCTGCTGTAAAACCCATTCCTCTGTCGGTGATGAGGACTTTTGGGGGGCCATGTCGCAGCAGGATGTTCTCGACGAAAAATTTCGCCACCTCGGCTGCGCTGCCTTTCGGTAGAGCTTTTGTTTCAGTGAAGCGGGGGAGATAGTCCGTCGCCACGACGATCCACTTATTCCCGGATGTTGACGTCGGAAACGGCCCCAACAAATCCATCCCAATCTGCTCGAATGGTCGACGAGGAGGTTCGATCGGTTGTAGTAACCCTTCTGGCCTTGTCGGTGGTGTCTTGCGTCGTTGACAGTCTCGGCATGTCTTGACGTAACGGGCGACGTCGGCGGTCAGACGCGGCCAGTAATACCTTTCCTGTATTTTCGACAGCGTCCGGGAGAATCCGAGGTGCCCAGCAGTTGGATCGTCGTGTAAAGCGTGCAGTACTTCTGGACGCAGCGCCGACGGAACAACAAGAAGGCAGTTGGCGCGGACTGGTGAACAGTTTTTATTCACGAGTAGGTTGTTTTGAAGCGTGAACGAAGATAGTCCACGCTTAAATGCCCTAGGGACAACGTCGGTGTGCCCTTCCAAATACTCGACAAGGGCTTTTAGCTCCGGGTCCCCTCGTTGTTGATCAGCGAAATCTTCCGCGCTTATTATTCCAAGGAAGGCGTCGTCATCCTCGTTATCTTGCGGCGGCGGGTCAATGGGGGCGCGTGATAGGCAATCGGCATCTGAGTGTTTTCGTCCGGACTTGTATGTTACAGTAATGTCGTATTCTTGTAGTCTGAGGCTCCACCGTGCCAGCCGTCCTGAAGGGTCCTTTAAGTTAGCTAGCCAACACAACGCGTGATGGTCGCTGACCACTCTGAATGGCCTGCCATATAGGTAGGGGCGAAATTTCGCTGTAGCCCAAACGATGGCGAGGCATTCCTTTTCCGTTGTGGAATAATTGCCTTCCGCTTTTGACAACGACCGGCTAGCGTAAGCTATCACGTGTTCATGTCCATCTTTTCTCTGGACCAGGACGGCACCGAGGCCTAGGCTACTGGCGTCACTGTGAATTTCGGTATCGGCGTGCTCGTCGAAGTGCGCAAGTACGGGCGGCGACTGCATGCGTCGTTTGAGTTCTTCAAATGCGTCGGCCTGCGGCGTTTCCCACTTGAACTCAATGTCACATTTAGTTAGCTGTGTCAGCGGCTCAGCGATGCGTGAAAAGTCCTTGACAAATCGCCTGTAGTTGGCACACATGCCAAGAAATCTACGCACTGCCTTCTTGTCGGTGGGCTGTGGGAACTTTGCCATGGCAGCTGTCTTCTGCGGTTCGGGGCGGACTCCAGACTTTCTGATGACGTGGCCTAGGAACAGAAGCTCATCGTAGGCGAAGCGGCACTTTTCTGGCTTCAGAGTGAGTCCTGATGACTTGATAGCCTAGAGTACTGTTGCAAGCCGCCTAAGGTGATCGTTGAAATTTTCGGCGAAGAAAACGACGTTATCCAAGTGAACGAGACAGGTCTGTTACTTCAATCCTGCTAAAACCGTGTCCTTGACACGCTGGAACGTTGCAGGCGCCGAGCACAGTCGAAATGGCATAACCTTGAACTCGTAGAGGCCGTCTGGGGTGATGAAGGCGGTCTTTTCGCGATCTCTTTAGTCGACTTCTATTTGCCAATAGCCACACTTGAGGTCCATCGACGAGAAGTATTTAGCGTTGCAGAGCCGCTCCAATGCGTCGTCTATCCGTGGGAGGGGGTATACATCTTTCTTCGTGATCTTGTTCAGTCGACGGTAATCGACACAGAAACGTAGGGTTCCGTCCTTTTTCTTTACCAGGACAACAGGGGATGCCCACGGGCTTTTCGACGGCTGGATGATGTCGTCGCGCAGCATTTCGTCGACTTGTTCTCTTATAGCTTCACGTTCCCGCGTCGAAACTCGGTACGGGCTCTGGCGTAGTGGTCGAGCGCATTCTTCGGTTGTTATGCGATGCTTTGCGACTGGTGTTTGTCGAATCCTCGATGACGTCGAAAAGCAGCCTTTGTATCGTCGAAGCAGACTTCTGAGCTGTTGCTGCTTAATCACGGGGAGACTTGGACTTATGTCGAAGTCTGGCTCGGTAACTACACTCTAAGAAAAATCCCGGGGAAAACGGGAGTAACTGCGCCGTTAGTCCTAGAAAGGGCGCTTTCGTCCCTCAAAGGACTAACTGCACGAATGTGCGTGCCGTGTGCAAATTTTGGAGAGTAAGTGTTTAGTCCCTGCTCGGAAAGAGAGCAATGGGAGGACGAACGGCAACAGTTACTCCCCAGGGACTTCGCTGTTTTCGTCCGTGTCATGGAGCGATGCGGCGAAAACGGTATTGTCTACAAATTGTGAATGTTCGAAGTTCGTGCATTGTCTATTGAACTACATGCAAAGCAGCACCTTGCCTCTTCGTGAGATAATTACGTGAAACTTAAAACTGGAATGTGAAGAGGCATACCCTTCGTGCGCACCCCATAAGTGAGCGATACACATTAAACGCACAAGTCATTGATAGACGGCTAGATTTTCTTGGTCAACAGTACCTAAGTTCCTTCCGTTCCAAGGAGGTTGCGAACTGAAGCGATGTGTAGCTCAAACGGCACACGCTAAGCGACAGAGAAATTGCCCTTCTCTGTCGTCTTCGGTGCCCCGTTTGAGCTCGCTACACGTATACATGGCGTAGTGCCTCAGTTTAAGTCACCCTAAAGATACTCGAGCTGATTTCTTTTCGCAGTCGCTTATGGTTGCAAATACACTCAACGTTAGACTCTCACTGCATAGCTTGCACAAAATACGGAGTCACTTTTATACTGCCGCACTTGAGTTCCCATACATAACCTTGTCTAAATATCTCGTGTTCTCAAGCAAGCGGCGTGGTGAAGTGGTTAGAGTATCTGACTTGTGGCCGAAAGGACGTGGGTTCGAGTCCTGCTCTCGAGCACGTTTTTTTTCACCTCATTAATTTTTTTATTAGGGTATAAATGCCTAATTTAATTAATTCCACCTTTGCGGAGCATCGGAACAAATTACAGTTACTCCCTTGAGGACCATCGGGCAGGAGCAACTGTTAGTCCCCGAAGGAGTAAGCGCATGGGGAGTAACAGTTCATCCCATGTCAGTTCGTCCCCAAAAGGACTAACCTCCCTACCCCTTTTAGCCCTTTTTTTCTTAGAGTGTACAGTCGTCGGGGTAGATGCGACAGAATCCGAGAGGACAAAGGCATCGCTGGTTTCCACAATTTCCTCGATGTATGCGATGGTCGTGCTCTTGTTGATGTGCTTGAACTCCTTGCTGAAGTTTGTCAGCAACACTTTCGTGTTTCCTCCGTGCAGTCGAGCGATCCCTCTTGCGACGCAAATTTCACGGTCGAGCAGAAGACGTTGGTCGCCTTCGATGACGCCTTCTACATCAGCGGGTGTTTCGGTGCCGACCAAAATAACAATGCTGGAGTGAGGCGGGATGCTCACTTGATCTTCGAGCACACTCAAGGCATGGTGACTACGAGGGCTATCCGGCGGTATCGCTTGATCTTCCGACAGCGTTATTGACTGTGACTTCAGGTCGATGATTGCGCTGTGTTGGTTCAGGAAGTCCATACCGAGAATGACGTCTCGTGAACACTGTTGGAGGATAACCAAGGTGGCAGGGTAAGTTCGGTCATGAATGGTTATTCTTGCCGTGCAGATTCCAGTCAGCATGATGAGGTGTCCTCCTGCGGTGCGAATTTGAGGGCCTATCCATGCAGTCTTAACCTTCTTCAACTGGGCGGCGATGTGTCCACTCATGACGGAGTAATCAGCCCCTGTGTCCACTAAGGCGGTAACCGCGTGTCCGTCGAGAAGCACGTCGAGGTCAGTGGTTCTTTGTCTTGCGTTGCAGTTAGGTCGCGGCGTCGGATCACGGCTGCGTCGTGTTGAACTGAAGTTGGAACGTCGCGTCGTGAAGTCGTCGTTCGTCGGTGTAGTCTTGGCTCTTCTACTTCTTCGGGACGGCGGCGTGTCGTCATTAGGCCGAGATGGTTTCTTTGTCGTCTTCGTCGGCGGCGGAGGATCTTCGTCAGTTCGACGAACAGCAACCGAACCTCCATCGGTTGCTGCTTTTAGTTTTCTGGATATGGGCTCGCTGACCGGCCCCGGGCTGGGCCAGTGTATGGTCGGCGCTGCGGTGAAAGGTAGCGGCCTGGTGACGGCGAACGGGATGGTCGTCGAGGGTTCCACTGAGTGGCGGCGAGGTAGTCGGCGATATCGCGGGGGCGTTCACCTTGCTGCGGGTGCGGAGCTTCACGGCGAAACCTCGCAGTCTTATCTCGCGGTATGGACATCGTCGGTAGACATGACCCGCTTCTCCGCAGTGGTAGCAGAGCGGGCGGTGGTCAAGAGCGCGCCAAATGTCCGTCTTCCTCGCGTAGGTGCGCTGGGCGACGGGTGGTCGTGTTGGCGGTGGCGGCGGCGGACGACGGAACTGCGGCGTGACAGGGCCCTGGCGCGGTCGCGGAGGGGGACCTTGACGGTGTGCGACGGCGGCGTAGGTCATCGCTTGCGGCTCAGGCTGGGGCGATACAGGGGCTACTCCAAGTTGTGGTTGGAGCTGCTCACGCACGGCGTCGGCAATCGAAGCCACTTGTGGCGGTGATGGTGGGAACAGCTTTTGTAGCTCCTCCCACACGACCACTCGGATAGTCTCGCGCTGGTCGGCGGTGGCCAGTGATTGAACTCCGGCGTAATTTGTCGAGTTCGTGCGGCGGTCGAATTGCCGGTTTCGCATCTCGAGTGTCTTCTCGATGCTGGTGGCCTCGCGAAGAAACTCATCGACGGTCTGCAGTGGGCTTCGTACCATTCCGGCAAAGAATTCCTCCTTCACACCACGCATCAGCAGGCGGACTTTCTTCTCCTCGGGCATTTCAGGGTCTGCGTGGCGGAAGAGACGGCTCATTTCTTCCGTGTAGATCGCGGTCGTCTCATTAGGTAGCTGCACCCGGGTTTCTAGTAGCGCTTGGGCTCGTTCTCGGCGTACGCCGCTTGCGAATGTCTGCAGGAAGCCACTTCGGAAAAGTTCCCAGGACGTTAAGGTGGCTTCTCGGTTCTCGAACCACGTCCTGGCCGCGTCTTCCAAAGCGAAGAACAGATATCGCAGTTTGTCGTCGCTGTTCCAGTTGTTAAAGGTAGCGACTCTCTCGTACGTCTCAAGCCAGCTTTCCGGGTCCTCGAAAGTTGAACCGCGGAACGTCGGAGGCTCCCTGGGCTGCTGCAGCACGACGGGTGACGCTGGTGCTGCCACTGGGGTGCACTTGGTGGCCATCCTCCTTGTCGTCTCGGGCAAAAGTCCGTGCTCCGGGGGCAGTCCTTGCAGCCTGCGGCTACCTCGCTGGTTCTTGTCGACGTTGGTGTCTTCCGAGTGGGGGCTTGGGTCACGGCTTTCTGGGGGCGTCCGGTGCATGAACACAAAACACCTCCACCAGATGTCACGTGGTGGTGACGTTGAATAACACAGTAGCAATACTGTGAACGAGAAAACTAACTTTTATTTGGCAGACCTGTGCCCACAAAACAGGCTACACTTATAGCACAACGATAGCGGCGAACACGCTCGGCGATCGTCGGAAATCTGATCAGCGGGTCAAGCGCGTCGGCTTTTATAGAGCAGTCATCGAATGTTCCAGACTAATCGTTCGGACCCGCGTGCCTTCCACAAAGTTCTACACCATTCGCGTCAGGTGATGAAATCAGATAACATAACTTTCAGCGACAACAGACAGCAGATAGAAGCATCGATAACGTTCCAGAAACTTCGGATACATACAGGCGCGTCCCACGCTGTGCGACTACTTTTGTTAGGCTGCGAAACGTGGTTGCCCGATAAAGATAAGTATACGTGTCAATATGATCCGCTTTAGTCGTTTCAAGGCACTCAGACAATTTGAAGAAATATTCGAACGTCGTGCTAGGAGGCCTATAATATGAACCCACTACGACTCCTTTCCCGTTCTGCAGCCGAATTCTACAAAAAAACACATTCAATATCAGTAACAGAAAAATCCAACAATATACTAGGTATATCTGAACTTACAAGTACAAACACCCCTCCTGCTCTTTCACTTCGGTCGCGACGAAAGCATTGATACCCAGGAGGAAAAACTTCAGAATGCGCAATTGTACAATCAAGCCACGACTCTGCGCCCAAAATTATTGAGGGCCGTATCGATCGAACCACCATAAAAAAATCGTCGATTTTGTTCTTTAAACAAATGCAAAATCAAATTCTTATACAATTGCAAATGCTAAAATTCTTTTTGACATTACGCTAAAACATGATCTTATTCAAGTGGGAAATGAGCCAGCGCGTCTGCAAGGGTCATCATGTTCTGTATTAGATGTTATTTTAACGCGACAGCGTTAAGGAGCTTGTGCCCCAGAAAAGCCGGTGTCGTCGGCGCCGGCGGTGTTGGCCGTGAGTGATAAATCCCAGAAGGCACCTCATAAATAAGAACATCTTGCAAGATGGGCTGGTGGGAATCGAACCAGGGTCTCCGGAGTGTGAGACGGAGACGCTACCACTCAGCCACGAGTTCGTTCCGTCCAAACGGGACAAACTCACCTCTAGTGAAGGCGGTGTTGCCTTAGAAACGTGCCGTAGAAATTTATACTGCGGTGTATATCGGTAATTATGACCATGTAACTTACAGAAGTCCCAGTTTCACGAGTAGCGAAGTACGTTTACGCTAAATTTCTTCTGCGCACACGCAGCGTCATCTTGCGGCAATGTACGGCGCTGTCCCGACACGTGGCGCGCCACTCGCCCCATGACCGCGACCACCTTCATGGAGAGTCGGGGCCCGGCTATCTCTGCCGATCGCGACGTTTGGCTGACGTAGCGGGTTTGAGTAGGCGGTGCGAACGGAATGCGATAACGCTATCGCGTTACACTCTTGAAGGCGAAGCTTAAGCACCCTCCAATTTTTTTAACCGAACATTTTCTGAGCGTAACGTGTCAATCGAAGATGGCTTATCTGACCATTACCTTATTGCACTTTCCTTGCCCATTGTCAAAAATACTCTTCTTAAAAGTGCCAATACCAAATCTTTTAAAGATTACACAAGAGTGGATGAAAAAAAATGTATGGGGTTTTACGTGCCAAAACCACTTTCTGATTATGAGGCACGCCGTAGTGGAGGACTCCGGAAATTTTACCACCTGGGGTTCTTTAACGTGCACCTAAATCTAAGTACACGGGTGTTCTCGCATTTCGCCCCCATCGAAATGTGGCCGCCGTGGCCGGGATTCGATCCCTCGACCTCGTGCTCAGCAGCCCAACACCATAGCCACGGAGCAACCACGGCGGGTAAGAGCGGATGACGCCAGCATAGTTGACTACATGGAAACTTGTCTTAGGCGCTTTGCAGATAGTGGTAGTGATGCGTCTACACTTTGTACCGCGTTTACTACAATATGCAGGCATTGCATAGATACATTCATACCCACTAAAGCTATGAAAGTGAATAAAAGTACGCCTTGGGTGACGCGTAGAATAGTACAACTAAAGCGCAAAATCAAACGAATAAAGAAGAAACATCCACGCGTGGTCGTTATCACGGAACTCCAAAGAAAGCTGTCATGCGCCATGCGCGATTAGAAAAATTTTTAGTTTTCCACAACACTGCGCAACCTTATGAAAAACGCACCGCATATGTTTTGGGGATACCTTAGCAATAGCAAAAAGACTATTACTGAAATTTCAGTGAATGGAACCATTCTTGACGACTTGAATGCCATAGCACAACATTTTAACACTAATTTTCATAGTGTATTCTCCCGTGCACTATAAGGCCCATCTTTGAGTTCTGCAGTGTTTGAAAAGCGTCATGCGAATATTATATCTTACCATGGCATTGTCTCGACGTAAATTTAAAAAACAAAACAACCCCTGGCCCGGACAACCTCACGAATGTGTTTGTTAGGCGATACGCCGAAACTGTTGCCAAGGTCTTAGTTGTAGTATTCAGAGCATCTTTGTTATGCGCGAAAGTGCCTGAAGATTGGAAGATGGCTCGAGTTGTTCCGGTCTCTAAAGAAGGCAATCGATTATTGCTCGAGAATTACCGCCCCATATCATTAACGTCATGTTGCTGCAAACTTTTCGAGCACATAATCGCGACTCGCATTATTGAATTTTTCGAGGAACACTCCATACTAACAAGTGCTCAACATGGCTTCAGAAAAGGTTGTTCCACCACCACACAATTCCCAAAAATAATTGATTCCATTGCCAAAGCTTTGGATGCCAACGGTCAAATTGATGCAGTGTCTTTGGACTTCAGTAAAGCATTCGACAGGGTAATTAACAAAAAGCTAATTTTAAAATTAAGGAACATTAACCTTCAGGTTAATGCTCCTTATCCCCAATTGTTCCCAATCCAGGTCTCTGGATTGGGAGGAATTGGGGATAAGAGTTAATGGATTATACCTTAGTAACTTGCGATTCGCTGATGATATTTCCTTGCTTAGTAACTAAGGGGACCAACTGCAATGCATGCGCACTGACTTGGAGAGGCAAAGCCGAAGGGTGGGTCTAAAAATTATTCTGCAGGAAACTACAGCAATGTTTAACAGTCTCGGAAGAGAACAGCAGTTTACGATAGGTAGTGAGGCACTGGAAGTGGCAAGGGAATACATCTACTTAGGACAGGTAGTGACTGCGGATCCGGATCATGAGACTGAAATAATCAGAAGAATAAGAATGGGCTGGCGTGCGTTTGGCAGGCATTCACAGATCATGAACAGCAAGTTGCGATTATCCCTCAAGAGGATAGTTTATAACTGCTGTGTCTTACCAGTACTCACGTACGGGGCAGAAACCTGGCGGCTTACGAAAAGGGTTCTACTTAAATTGAGGACGACGCAACGAGCTATGGAAAGAAGAATGGTAGGTGTAACGTTAAGGGACGAGAAAAGAGCAGATTGGGTGAGGGAACAAACGCGAGTTAATGATATCTTAGTTGAAATCAAGAAAAAGAAATGGGCATGCGCAGGACACGCAATGAGGAGGGAAGATAACCGATGGTCATTAAGAGTTACGGAATGGATTCCAAGGGAAGGGAAGCGTAGCAGAGGGCGGCATAAGGTTAGGTGGGCGGATGAGATTAAGAAGTTCGCACGGACAACATGGTCACAATTAGTACGTGCCCGGGTAGTTGGAGAAGTATGGGAGAGGCCTTTGCCCTGCAGTGGGTGTAACCAGACTGATGATGATGATGATAACGAACCATGCGGACATCATAATTACCTAGATTACAGACTATCTGGATAATCGCCAACATTATGTTTCAGTTGACAATCACATATCGGGATCTCTACCAGTCACTTCAGGTGCTCCCCAGGGCAGTGTCCTGGGTCCATTGCTCTTTCTTTTATATAATAATGACATTGTTACCGTCGTTAAACCAGGAACACAAATAGGGCTGTTTGCAGATGACTGCGTTGTGTTTCGTACTATTAAGTTCGTGGATGATCAGAAGGACCTTAACTCTAGCTTGAATAATATATTTTTGTGGTTCGAAGAATGGGGCATGGCTGCAAACATAGATAAAACTGTTTCTCTTCGCATAACGCATAAAAAGCATCCCCTGCAGTGCACGTGTAAAATGGGATCTGTTTCATTAAAGCAGGTTGAGAGTTACGAGTACCTTGGCATAAGGTTCACTAATAAATTTTCTTGGAACCTTCACATTGACAACTAATCTTCCACCTTTCGGAAGCTAACCTATCTGCCACACAAACTGAGAAATGCCCCCTCAATCTTTAAGCCACTCGCTTACCTAACCTATATCCGGCCAAAACTTGAATATGATTGCGTTACATGGGATCCCTATACAAAAGTCAATGTTAACAAACTTATCAAAGTTCTTCGCGTGAACAAAGAAGACAGAAGCACAGGCTAGATCTTTTACACAATTTAATTAATCACAAATTGGCTCTGAACCCTTCACTATATGTAAGTCATCTCTCCACTAGGTATACACGACACCATCTTCCGGATACACTGACACCTATGTGTGGTAGGACAGACAGCTGTAAGTTCTTCTTTACCCGGACTATTTCTGAATGGAATTCCCTGCCCGCCCCTTGCAAAATTTGACTCTGTGTTATGTATGGTTTTATTGTCTTTTTTGCATAGAATGTGTTCTTGCTGTTGAATGAGCAAGGCAAGTCCCCGACTCACAAACTCCCTTGCCTTTGATGTGCAATTCCCTTGCCTTTGATGTGCAATTGCCTTGCTTTGTATGTGAAATTCCCTTGCCTTTTTTTGAGATCGTTCTGTTTGCACCATGAATTGATTTAGGTAGCGTGTTTTGATCTTTTTCACTAAGTGTTTCTGTCACCAATATATCATTGTAAAGTCTATACATTTTATGAAAGTATACGAACGCACCTTGTATATGTCTTGTACTCAATGTCTGCCCGTCCTGCAACGACCACGATGTGGTCTGCAGTATGTACTAAATAAATAATAAAAATAAATGAAACTTTAATGGACCATTTGCTAAAACTCCTTCGGAAAATAAAATCTTACGATTATAGGCTTGGTGTATCTGTGGTGCCCTATTTCGGGTATGTATGCAAGTTCTCGAAGATAAATTCTTCTTGGG
Organism: Dermacentor albipictus; assembly: GCF_038994185.2. NCBI lineage: Eukaryota > Metazoa > Arthropoda > Arachnida > Ixodida > Ixodidae > Dermacentor > Dermacentor albipictus. The sequence continues at coordinate 187,365,465 of NC_091823.1, read as the reverse complement.
TAAGTTAGTGCTTACTTAACACTTCCACCTTTTAGCTGTTACTCATACCCTCCTATTGAAGACATCGTCGTCTCTAGTTCGGGTATTGTGAACATGGTCCTCCATTTAGATACTTAAAAGAGCTGCGGCCCAGATGACATACCCAATTCCTTCCTCGTTCCCTACTCCCTTTGGACAAGCAGATAGCTCTCCGTTATCTTCCGTAAATCATTATCCACCTCCACTGTTCCCGAATCCTGGAAGCTTGCTACGGTCATTCCGATATACAAATCCGGTAACGCTCAACTTCTGGAGAATTACAGATCCATTTCATTAAACTGCCCACTCATGCAAGCTACTCGAACATATAATTTTTAAACACATCACGTAATTTCTTGAAAGCCACAATATCCTATCTGTTGTATCCGTGCAACGTTTATCAAGCGTATTCTCTTGTTACTGTGCGCCGCGTATCTGATGCGCGCGGTCATTGTTCACATGTGCCATTGTATCGCTAGCCAATCGCATGCCTCGGCTGCACCCATGCTCCCTTTATAAGGCGAAGCCACTGAATCGTTGCTCTCTGTTATGTTCATGTTGCTGTCCGAATAAATACTTGACTTCATGGCGTCTCTGGTCAACATGGCGACGAGGATGGGATCGTTCGGGCAGAAGCAATGACCAAGCCTGAGGAAACGGCAACGGCGCCACGGCAAGCGAGGACATCAGTGATGACCAACACCCTGGGATCTTTGGCCGAGTTCTGCCCAGACTCTGGCAATATCGAAGTCTACCTGGAAAGGTTCGACCTGTATGCAACCGCCAATGGAATAGACTCAAGTAAGAAGTTGCAAGTCTTCTTAACAATCCTGGGTGAAAAGGCTTACGTGACTCTGCGTAGCCTGCTGCTGCCGAAGAAACCAACGGAAGTCAAGTACGAAGAAGCTACAGAAGCTCTCCGAAAGCACTATGCTCCAAAACGGTCAGTGGTTACCGAACGGTATCACTTCTACCAGCGAAAGCAAGAGCCGGACGAAAGCCTAAAACAGTTCATCGTCGAGCTGAAAAGACTGGCTGCAACGTGCTCGTTTGGAAGCTTTTTAGAAGAAGCGCTCCGGGATCGACTGATTGCTGGACTCGGGACGGATTCGATTCGATGCCGCCTTCTTGCCTTGTCAGACGACGAAGTCACCTGGGAGCGAGTATGCAAGATTGCCACCGCCTTGGAAACGGCCCAGAAAGACACCCGAGAAATGCTACCGGAGGGGTCAACCGCCAGTCCTGCCGACGTTTACTGGCATCGGGAGCCCACCACGCAAGGCAGGCGACATGCGACGAAGACCGCTAGCAGCGAGCAGCGTGCCCCCCAAAACGGTCCAAGGAAGCAACGTGGGAAAGGCATTGTTCGCGCCTGTCATAGATGCGGCGGACTGCACGCGCCAGTGAGTTGTCCTTTTCTCAAAAGTACCTGCTTCAAATGCTCGAAGCCAGGGCATGTAGCGAAAATGTGCAAAACTAAGGTCGTGCACAAAGTTGAAGAGACCTTGCCGTCAACAGACTTGCTGACTGTTAGTACGACTAACCAAGTTCATAGCTCTCCGCCTATTGTGCTTAAAGTAAAAGTAAACGGCAAGGAGATTCCGATGGAACTAGACACGGGAGCAGCTGTGACCATAACGTCTGAAAGAGACTTTGATGAAAATTTTCCAAATTACCCATGTTCCAAAGACGACGTGCGTCTAGGCGTGTATAATGGCACTGCACTCAAAGTGAAAGGCGTAGCAAAGGTCAATGTGTCTTATCAGAACCGAAGCTACGATCTGCCTCTGATAGTCGCAAAGCAAGAAAATGAAGCCCGCATGCCGACGCTTTTAAGTCGAGAGTGGATGACTACACTAAAAGTTGACCTGCAAAATGCTGTTCAGCAGTTGCAACGTGACGTGGATAACGTACAGGAGGGCAGGCAGATGGTAGCAGCGGAAGCTGAAAAGAAGTTGAAACAGTTGTACGGTGATGTGTTTGAGCCAGGCTATGGTTCTATCAAAGGATTCACTGGTAGTATACGAATGAAAACCGATGTGCATCCAACTTTTTGTAAGGCGAGACCAGTACCATATGCCTTGCGCGAACAAGTGGAGAATGAATTGCGTGACCTTGAGAAAGCTGGTGTGGTGTACAGAGTCAGGCACAGTGATTGGGCTACACCGCTAGTTATCGTGCCAAAGAAAACAGGAAAAGAAATTAGGATATGTGGCGATTAGAGTCACGGTCAATCGGGATATTGAACTTGACCACTATCCACTGCCTCTGCCAGAAGACATATTCGCGTCACTGGTTGGCGGGACCGTGTTCACCTTACTAGATTTGCCGAAGGCTTACCTACAGCTTGAGCTGGATGAGCAGGCACAGCAACTGCTCACGGTGAATACGCACATGGGACTGTTCAGGTTCCGGCGATTGCCGTACGGAGTGGCAAGCGCACCCGCAATGTTTCAGGCCGTGATGGACCAGGTTTTACAAAACATACCTGGGACAGCCTGTTACCTGGACGATGTGCTAATAGCAGGTAAAAACCTGACGGAGTGCTATCACCGTTCCCAGAAAGTGCTAGAAGCGCTTAGTAAGCACGGCATTCGTGTAAACGCAGGGAAATGCAAATTTTTCCAAGAAAATGTTTGTTACTTGGGGCACGAGCTAGACAAGCATGGCGTACACCCAGCAGCGGAAAAAGTAAAGGCGATTCGAGAAGCGCCAAAACCAAGTAATGTGACTCAGCTAAAGGCATTTTTGGGCCTAGTAAACTACTACGCTAAATTTTTGCCTGACCTAGCAAATGTGCTAGAACCTCTCCACCAACTGTTGCGCAAGGGCAGCACATGGAAATGGTCGAGCCAGTGTGACGCATGTTTCAGTCGCTGTAAAGATTTAATCAGTGAAGACACGGTCTTGGAACTGTATGATGTAACGAAAGAAATACAGCTGACATGTGACGCTTCTGCTTACGGCTTAGGCGCAGTGCTGTCGCACGTGGTTGAGGGTGTAGAGCGACCGATCGCGTTTGCATCGCGGACGATGACGCCTGCTGAGCGTAACTACGCGCAAGTGGAAAAAGAAGCGCTTGCAGTTGTTTTTGGAGTGAAGAAATTTCATAAATATCTGTACGGGCGTACTTTCAGTGTAATCACTGATCACCAGTCGCTCACAGTCATATTTGAAGCAAAGCACCACACAAATGCAGTAGCTGCAGCTCGTGTGCACCGCTGGGGAATTTTTCTTGCTAACTACAGCTTTCGTATTTTGCACAGACCAGGAACAAAGATAGCCAATGCAGATGGTTTATCACGCCTTCCACTGCCGGAAGCCGGTGACGAGGCAGAAGAAATCTTTTATTTTTCGCCTGTCAATAAACTGCCCATAACTGCGAAAGATATCGAGCGTGAAACTGTGAAAGATCCAGTTCTCAGTACTGTTCGTGAAATGGTATGGCACGGATGGCCGCGGGCTGTGGACGCTCATTATCAGCCTTTCTTCGTGAGGCGATTTGAACTTTCAGTGGATTGCGGCTGTTTGGTGTGGAACAACAGAGTCGTGATACCACATTCGCTTCAAAGTGAAGTTATGTGTTTGTTGCATGAGCAACACATTGGCATTACAAAGATGAAAGCTCTTGCAAGGTCAATGGTTTGGTGGCCAAAGATAGACGACTGCTTGGAACAAACTGTAAAGCAGTGTGAAATTTGTCAAAGCACAAAATCTTTGGTGCCACTTGCGCCACTTTCATCTTGGAAGTGGTGCACAAGCAGTTGGGAGAGGATACATCTAGACTTTGCTGAAAAAGAAAAAAAGATGTTCCTTTTAGCTGTAGATTCCTATTCCAAATGGTTGGAAATAAGAGTCATGACGTCAACGACCGCGCAAAGCACGATAGAAACGGTGCGCTCGTTGTTCGCAAGTCATGGCCTACCTAAAGAGGTAGTCACTGATAACGGGCCGCAGTTTCGTGCAAAAGAGTTTGAGGACTTCCTATTGTCAAACGGGGTTAAGCACACGCTTACTCCACCATATCATCCTCAGTCCAATGTATCGGCCGAACGTGCTGTTCAAACAGTAAAGCAGTCGCTGTTGAAGCAATTACTGGAAGACCAGAGGAATAAAAGTTCCAGGTCACTGCAGCACAGAATTGATAATTTTCTGTTCGCCTATAGAACAACGCCGCATACATTCACCGGCCAAACACCAGCTGAACTCTTTGTGAGGAGGAAGTTGCGCACAAGGTTGTCGTTATTGAAACCAGATATGCAGGATGCAATAAATGCCAAATGTGAGAGTAATGTACGTAGTGCAAACAAAAGGAGGAGTTCACCCAGAGTATTTTCTGTTGGGGATAGAGTGTTTGTGCGTTCAGTACGTGGGGAACAGGTGAAATGGCGTCCAGGGAAGATTGTGGATGTGAAATCGGCAATGATATACCTTGTGGTTGTGGATGGACAGACGCGGTTTGTGCACGCGGATCATTTACGACATTCTTGTGTAAAGCCTGGTAGTGTTGTGAAAGAAAAGGATGTACCTTTGCCACATGCAAGTGAACTGCTTGAAAGTGAGATTCCTTGCACCCGCCTCAAACCGGCCAGTGTTGGATCGTAGTGATGGTGGCCCACTCTCACATGGAGCCCAAAGTGCATCAATGTCAGAACAAAACGATGCCGGTTCACCTGTGCTACCCAGGCGCAGCGCTCGTGATAAGCGGAAGCCGGATCGTCTGACGTATGACAGATTCTGATCTTGTTGGAGGGGAAGTGTTGTATCCGTGCAACGTTTATCAAGCGTATTCTCTTGTTACTGTGCGCCGCGTATCTGATGCGCGCGGTCATTGTTCACATGTGCCATTGTATCGCTAGCCAATCGCATGCCTCGGCTGCACCCATGCTCCCTTTATAAGGCGAAGCCACTGAATCGTTGCTCTCTGTTATGTTCATGTTGCTGTCCGAATAAATACTTGACTTCACGGCGTCTCTGGTCAACACTATCCAATCACCAACATGGTTTCCATCGCGGATATAGCACCACTACCCAACTAATCGAATTCACGCACGATATTTGTCAGTCATTAGATTTAGGCGGACAGATTGACGGCATTTTTGTTGACTTATCCAAAGCTTTCGACACCGTCCCACACCCAAAACTCCTCTACAAGCTTAACTCCATTCTAAATAACCCTTCTCTGGTTGGTTGGATACATAGCTTCCTAACCCAGCGTTCTCAGTCTGTGCACTTTAACGGCTCTATTTCCTCTCCTGGCAGTGTTTCATCCGGTGTCCCACAAGGTTCCGTTTCAGGCCCGCTTCTTTTCTTATTATATATTAATGACTTGCCGCATTGCGTGTCCGGTAATATTCGTCTTTACGCTGAAGACTGCGTCCTCTTTCATAGTAATAACACACCAATGGATCATGATTTACTTAATGACTCCTTTGCAAAATTTTGTAGGTGGTGCAAGGAATGGCAAAGGAACATTAATTTCTCTAAAACTGTTTCCATGTCTTAAATGATATTGCGCGACATAAAAAACGACACGGACGTGAAAGAAGACGACACACCAAGCGCAAACTTTCAACTAAGTTTATTGTGCCACTGCGTCATTTTATACATGGCATGCACGTCGATTGCGCATGCGCTTACACGGAAATGAAGTGCGAAATCATGTAACATGGTTACGTGTCGTGTGATGCCGCGTCCAAGTAACGTAATTCTTTTTCTGTGAGAGCTAGAGACGGGAAGCTGACACACGCATCACCCAATTTTGCGATCATCTGTGCTTCAGATATCTCGCGGATGAGCTGCGTGCTGCCACGGGAAACAATTCATTTCCGTGTAAGCGCATGCGCGATCTACGTGCATGCCATGTATAAAATGACGCAGTGGCACAATAAACTTAGTTGAAAGTTTGCGCTTGGTGTGTCGTCTTCTTTCACGTCCGTGTCGTTTTTTATGTCGCGCAATATCATTTAAGCAATGGATTACCAACTTGCCCGGAATGCTGCTCTCATGTTTCCATGTCCTCCTCCAGACGCCCATCTCTATCACTTTTCACGTACACTTTTTTATGGTCAAGATTTAAAAAGTGTAACCGAATTTAGATACCTTGGTCTTCATTTCTCCCTTGACATGTCATGGTCGAAACACATTGACATCATATGTACCAAAGCTTTTAGACGTCTTGGTTACCTCCATCGTTGATTGCGTAAGGCTTCAAAGCATACCAAACTGATGACGTATAAAACACTTATCCACCCCATTCTTGATTATGGCTGCATCATATGGAATCCTAATAAGGAATCCGATATTAAAAAGTTAGAATCAGTCCAAAAGAAATCAGTGCGCTTCATTTTTCGCAACTATAGCCGAGATTTTTCCCCTTCTTCCCATTATACAGCTACAGGTCTTACAGTTCTTTCATCTCGCCGCCGCTTTGAATGCATAAAATTTTTACACACGCTGATTCTTTCTGAGCGCCTTGTTACACTAAATAATTATTTGAACTTTAGTCCACCTTCTATCACTAGGAGTTCTCATAACGTCAACCGTATCCCTTTCTTTTGCTGAACGGAGATGTTCAAGCACAGCTTCTTTCCATTCGCCATTGAACTCTGGAATTCACTGCCTGGAAGCATCCGCTCTTTACCTGCGCAAGAATTTTTGAAAACAATTACACTTACTTGATATTCATATTTTTTGTGCCTGTATCTTGTTTTCTCGCTTTCCTTTTTTTTTCTTCGCTGCCCACTACTGCAACAGCCTCACCGAGGCTGCAGTTTGTATGTATAAATGAATGAATGAATGTATAAATAAATAAATAAATAAATAAATAAAAAAATGTTGTTTTCCAGCGCTAGAAGCTCGAAAAAAAGTAGACAGTGATAGGCAAAAGTAAAGGAAAGACCAGTGCTACACTTACAACGGTTTATTCTAAAAAAACAGCGCATCCTATATATACACGAAAATGCACATGCGCAATCGCACGAAACAAGCAAAGGAGGTCAGTCAGCCGAAGGCATTATAATCACTTTTTATCTGCTTTCTCTCAAGTATTCTCTGCCGTGGTGTTGAGGCTGCAGAAGTGCCGCAGGTGCATATGTGGAGGTGCCTCTGGTTCACACAATATTGACATCCCTAAACAATAAATCTTTAATTTATTGTAATCCCTGCTGAAACTGCAAACTTGTGATACGACACAATCACGTTACATTTTGAAAAGTCTCATACAACCAGTTACATGAAGCTGCATCTGGTTGTGCAAATATCTGATTCTTACATCACAGACGGTTATATAACACATAAATCGAGCAGCAGCAAACAAGAATTTGCTATGAAAAGCTTCACACAAGCTCCATCTATATAAAGTGAACTGTGAATTGGACTATCAAAAAATTCCTGAGCATATGAAAAGCGTTCCAAATGCTCATTTGTTTGTGCGGCGGAACAAAGCGCTGTCGCAAAGGACGATGCGCTCAAAATTACAACAGACCACCTGTTTTTCAGGAGAGACAATACAGCAAAGAGAAAGATTTTTCGATTAAAAAGAAACATTGCTGTGGTAATTTCGGCTTCTAAGATCGGAACCCTTTACAAATACACGAAAACATACAATACACGCTATCTGACGGCACTATAAACAGGAGAATTTGCATGCAGGCTAAAAATCTGACCAAGCGCCGACACAGCAATCGGGTGCTATCTCGCACAGCTGTTAGCTGTGAAGACGACACATCGACGTACTACTTCTAGAAATGCCTATACCATTTCTCAATTAAAAATTGTACACAAACAGTAACTTTCCTTGCTTGAATTTTTGTGCCCATTTAGGTCAAAATGCCCCCCCGCGCTAGCGTGCTTCATAGGCGAAAGTAAATAAACCATAGATAAAGCTGTTGGCAACATCAATACGTTTTAGGGCAATTTCGATGCAACGTTTTGCTAAATGTGCAGTGCTACATGAAGAACAAACATTTGAAAATCACAGTTATAATTTTTGTTGCTTTATTCATTCAAATTCTGCTTTTGTACGCATCTTGCGATCCGTAAAACGACACACAATTTACGAGCCATAGACTAGAAGAATGCGCGCAAGCGCCGGACTTACCTTTCAAGGCGTACTGGCGTACTCGGGGAAACGCTCCTTTTAGTGTCACAGGGGCCGAGGCATCGACTGCACCGACGGTCCTTCCGGCGCACACACTTTTGAAATGCGGACGAACTACAGCACAACTTTCACCAAATTCTTCCGTACAGTGTGACACGATCCGAGAGTACCAGAGGAGCAGATTCTTAAGATAGAGGCTGCTCATGAGCCGGTAATAAAGAAAGCGCGAAGGGTTATATCTACAATGTTCGACATCGGCGCACCACACGAAAGATACTGCGAGCTACATTACGTGGTCCCACGGGTTTTGTGATTCTCAATGCATACAAAATCCACCACAATTTCTCTCGGCACAGCGTACACACGATTAAACAACCACATCGGCCGGCGTCAATCAGCGCGCACTCACATGTAGCGACAGCTGAAGACGCGAAAATAATATCATCTGTAACTTTACCGACGGTACCGGTGCCGCCTTCTTTTGGCTGCCACCGAAAGCGACCATGCTTTTCGTGATCTTATGGATGGTGATGGCGTAGTATTTCTGTGTTACGCGAGTCGTACAGCGTCGTGTACGGCGTGTTTAGCAACACTGCCTTTAAGAGAGAGGACAGCAATCTGCGTAGCAGCCTAGTTTATAGACGTCTCCGGACCGGGAATCGGTTTGAAATTCGCAGCATATCCTAGTTTGGTTTGTAAATATTCCGAGCTGCTACTGTTTTTCTGAGGCGTAATTAACGACACATCTGGTGTAGATTACTGTAATCGACGCATTGTTTCGCCTTGTTTTTTGTCTGTCGTTCTTCGGGTGTCTATTGCTCATGAGTAGTGCCCTCCATGCATCGGACGTTGCTGTCACGGTGGCATGATTTCTTGCATAATTGTGAACACTCTACGGTTGTCACACGGCGCACTTTTGATCGCGATCCGGCCCGACCCGAATCGAATTTCTCGTTTGTCATTAGCTTATTTGCGCAAGCTGCGCGCAGGAGCCAATCGCAGTCGAGAAGTACGATTAATATCAGGCTTGATCGCGATGCAAAATGTTCGTGTGGCAGTGATATATGAACGACCGTACTGTCTGTTGCGGCGCTTTTGTACACGGCTTACGTTCTTTGCATGTGCGTCAGTGCATGCGAGACCACATGCTGTATGCGTCGTTAGTGTGTCAAAGTGTTTCAGAAGTCTGCGTGTTAATAAAGGACACGGCCTGCGAAATCGCCGTGTTTGTGTGTATGTGTCCGTGCATGCAGCTTTACTTGGAAGCTTCAATGCCAGCCATTGCTCACGCAATATCTGTAGATCTTGAGAATGGCCACCATTTAGCATTCGGGGCTACATTGTCAGGATATCAAAAAAACAATTCCTCCCCAGTTCTGTTCAAGCACTAAACTGGTATGCATGATACCATTAAGTATGGTTGCCACAAAGCTCCATATTAAACCAGCTTTTGTGCCAAACAGGCACCCCTGTATGGTACCAGTGCGTCCAGTAAAAGCCAGTTTAGTTGCAAACAGGGCCCCTGTTAAGACCTATTTCTGTGTAAACTGATCGTGTCTAAACCTATTTTCATGCCAAACGGGACCGCCTTCAGACTTGTCCGTGTGTAAACTGATCCTGTTTATACATGTTTGTTGCTAAAGAGGTCCCTTTAAACTCATTTTAAGCCTGTATAACCCAGTTTGAATTTAAATAGGACTTTCCTATTGGGGGTCTTCTTTTACTGCGCATCCTGTATGTGCCTCATTAATGCTAGTCACGCTGGTTAATGCGTCACCTCAGTTATATGGTTCTTCAAGTTTCTTAAGGTGGTTCGCGTTTATGCTGGAGCTTTACTTGACGGCTAGCTTCCTGACAGTTTGGTTTGCCACTGTACGTCAACTCCGTGTCGCATCAAACGTTAAACAAAAATTTGCTGTCCGTATTATAAGAATTATAATCACTTTATTTATATCAGATACAGCGCTAATTACATGGCATGCATATAGAGAAAGACGTCCCGCAGTTATAAGCTGAAATGGGACCTCCTGTGCATGATGACAAGAATTACGCAAACAATGGCAACATGTAAAATGTATGATAATAAAAGCTTTTAAAAGACAACGCATAAAGCAACAGAAAATGTCTCTACATAAAATTCAAGCCTGGTGCTCAACTTGGCAAATGTGCAATAATTATAAAAACCAGTAGCTATGACTGTGACTCGTAAAGTTAATCCTTTGATGTTCCGCTACACCATCGATAACAACGCTCTCAGGTTACAAAATACAAATACTTAGGAGTCATCATTACATCAGATTTGAAATGGAATGACCACATAACGTACACCGTAAATAAGGCAATGAAACAACTTGGATATTTAAGAAGAACCCTTAGTAAATCCTCCACAGAAATTAGACTACTCGCGTGCAAAACTTTCATTAGATCAATTCTAGAATATGCAGCAATTGTTTGGGATCCACACACAAAGTGCAATATTACCAAACTTGAATATGTCCAACGTAAGGGCGTCAGGTTCATATATAATCGTTATAGTTGGAAAAAATCCCCATCAGCCCTTTTGCGAACAGCCAATTTAGAGACCCTACAGGTAAGACGACACCAGTACAAACTAAAAATGTTCTACTTAATTTACCATAACCAATTTGGAATAAATAAAAGTGCATATTTTCATTCAATTACCCAGCGACAAACCCGTTCTTTCCATTCAAAGAAGGTGAGCGAGTTCTTGTGCAGAACAAATATGTTCAAAGCCTCATTTTTCACGAGCACAATTCGCACTTGCAATAACCTACCTGCCAATGTGGTTGAGTGTTCGACGGTGTCTTCTTTCTTAAGTGCATTCCACAATAGCTAACGATACTTCACATTGTCGTGGCCTATTGTTTGCACTCCGTTTGTATAGCTTATGTGGGTTCTTCTCATGCCGTACTTGCTCGACCAAATGTACATTCTATTCCTACATGCTGTATTATTATGTACCGCACTCCTGCCTAAAGCCTGACATCCAGGCTGGCAGTATGTAATAAATAAAAAAAATAAAAAAGCAGCAGTTACTTCCATTAAACAATAACAAGGCTGTGGATTAGTCAATTATAGGGAAAACTAAAAATGGCATTTTTTCAAAAATGATAAAATAATTGTAAAACGGGAAAACTACACTGAAAAAGAACAGTCCGGAGAAACAAAGAGAGCGTGCTTAAATTCCGTATGAAACAAGTGAGGCCTCAGCAAAATTAGAGGAGAGGTTCAGGAGAGATAAAGGTGAAAAATATAATGATTGCTTGCCTAGTTGGTCGAAAGGTTGGGTGAAATGACGTTCGCATATTCTCTTTCAGAACATTCATTTGGGCTAGATCATGCGTACTTGAACTATAAAGAGCAGCGCCAACTAAAACGATCACGAGCGGGAGAACGACAGAAGATAAACGGAACTTCATTTATCTTTATTCCCTGAAATATCAGCAAATATCAGGAAAATCATGGATATGCGCACAAGTACCACCATGCATCATCTGTCAAACCATTCAAGATATAAAATTCTGCTTTTCAAGAGGGTCACAGAAGTATAACCAACACAGCTTTTTCCTCTCTTCTGTATATGGAATGCTTTCAAGATCTCACGTGCCTTGGTATCTCTGCTTCCGCCAAGAACCTTTATCTCTCGGAACTGTGGTTCATATTTCTTGCAGTCGGGGCATCGTTTCCGTGGTGGATGTTCTGCCGCCCGGTGACACACCGTGCAAGTTGCGCAATCTTGCCAAAGATGCGCACTTCCTTCTTCTTTCAGTGACCGCATACGTTCAGCTGCATGGTCATTCCCACATCTACCCGTTTGGCCCACATATGCTTTCCCGCAGGTCAATGGTACTTCATATACCACACCGGTGCAGCAGTTTAGAAACTGCTTGCCATGATTTTTGCTACAGCTGCTCCACGTAGCCTCTCGCGACGCGGGCGCAGAGCTGGGTTTGTTTCCGAGTAGCCGAAAACCCTACTGGGACGGCATGTCTGTTCGCCACCTTCTTCACATTGTGGGCGATCCTATGTACATACGGAACCAATCCCGGTTTCTCAGCTTGTTTTTCCTGGGCGCACGGTTTCTTGACCCCGGCACCTTCGATTTTTTGCAAGAGCACTTCAGCCACTGCTGTGATGACCATGCATGAGAACCCAGCCGAAATCGGCCTATCAACTTGCGTATCATTACTCGCATACATTGCATGGCAACACGATTGCACGAGAGCAGACTCAAGACAAAGTCTAGCAATGGAACGTTTTACAGTCTTTGAATGACTGAGATTGGTATTCAAGCATGAACTACCCTTGCGGGGGAACTTGCGCTTTTCGGACATTAACCTTACCTTGGGTGAAGAGCATGTATGTTGACAGTACGTTGTTTAAACTTTGTCTTGAGCATGGTTTCGCGCAATCGTGCCACCAAAAGCAATGTCAGCAAGCGAGCTACGACAAGCAAGTTGGTAGGTTGGTATCAGCTGGGTTCCCTTGTACGGTCAGCACAGCAGTCGCTGAAGCGCTCTTGCAGAAAATCAAAGGCGCCATAGTCAAGCAACCATGCGCACAAGAAAAACAAGCTTCGAAGCCGGAAGTGGTTGCTTATGAACAAAGGATCGCCCACAATGTGAAAAATGTGGCGAACAGACATGGCGTCCCTGTAGTATTTCGGCTCCTCGGAAACAAGCACAGCTTTGCGCCCGCGTCGCGAGCAACGGTACGAGGAGCAGCTGCGGCAGAAAGCATGGCAAGCACTTTGTAAAGTGCTGCACCGGTGTGGTACATGAAGTACCATTGACCAGCAGGAAAACCTGTGTGGTCCAAACAAGTTGACGCTCAAATAAGCGGCCAACTGAACACGTGCGGTCACTGAAAGAAGAAGGAAGTGCGCATCTTTCGCAACATTGCGCAACTTGCACTGTGTGTGACCGGGCGGCAGAACAATCACCACGGAAACAATGCCTCTACTGCAATTAGTGTGAACCACGGTTCCAAGGGACAAAGATCCTTGGCAGAAACAGAGACACAAAGACACGTGAGCTTATTGAAACGTTCCATAAAAAGAAGACAAGAATAAACTGTTAGTGATACTTCTGTGACGCTCTTCAAAAGCGAAATGTTCTTGAACGGTTCGGCAGATGATGCATTGGGGTGCTTGTGCGCAGTTCTGTGATTTTCTCGTTATTTGCTGACTTTTCACTGAATAAAGATATATGAAATTTGCGCTTGTCCTACGCCGTTCTCCTGCTCGTGATCGTTAGTGGGCGTGGTGCTTTACTATAGTTCATATTCTCTCCAAATCTAATATTGTTTCTATTGCTAAGAGATGTCCGTAATATGATGGGGACAGGTTCATTATTGTTTAACCCCCTGAGTCAAGAATTACGAAGCACCCTCGATAAATGTGTGAAATTTAAATAATTTTATTGCCAAGGTGCTAGAGGCTCTATAGAAAGCAGGTCAAAGCAGGTGGGAGAATGACTGTGTAGCTTATAGTACCCCGTCATAGTTACCTTGGAATGAAATACTAAAGCATCGTACAGTCTGTCATGCTACGTTTCCTTATTAAAAACACTGAACCATGCGCTTGAATTACATGCACACGTTAATTATTCAGCACCATCATTAGAACATAGGAAAAGCGCGCTTAAGCTTCGCCTTTAAGATTTGAACGCGAAAGCCCAGCAACTGCAGCTTATGTACCCTAATGTTTTCCGGGAAACGCTTGCGTCGAACGCTATGTATGAAGGCGAGCTTTCTGGCAGAAAAAAGGCCTCTTGCGTGGGCCGATCTCGCAGAGACAGCAACACAGAAAAATACATTTTCAGGTTTGTCATATCATGAGAAGGCAACAAACAAATACGTCAAGGACAACATAGGGGCAATTGTTTGTACTTATTAATTGAATTAAAGAAATGATAAATTAATGGCAATCAAAGTGGATGAAATAAACAACTTGCCGTAGCTGGGGAACGATCCCACGTCTTCGCAATACACGTGCGATGTTCTAACCAATTTAGCTACTGCTGCGCTGTTTCCCCACCCACTTTCTTGGGTATTTTTTAAAATACAACTAACCTTGTGAGCCACCGTCACCACTCACAAGCCTTGGCGGCGGATGTGGAATATCCTTTCTGCCGCAGGTGTCACGTGTACGTGATCTTTTTGGTGAAGGCAAGGGGTCAATAAACCCGCGCATGTTACCTGAAGGCATCAATGTTGCCGCATTCGAGACCCTCGTTATGTAAAAAACGAGAAGAATAGGTATTAACCGCGGGGCCCGATTTTTGCTAATCATATCATGAGGAGCCAACAAACAAAGGCGCCAAGGGCAATATAGGGGAAAAACTTGTGTTTGCTAATTGAATTAAATAAATTATAAATTATTGGCAATGAAAGTGAATGAAAAAACAAGGTACTCAAGCAGTCGCTCAGGCAAACTAAAGATAATTAAAGTTGTGATATTATGGTTAACCTGCAGCTTATTATTTCCAAACCACGTGGAAATTGCGACATGGGCGCAATAACGTAAAACTATTCCAAACTTTTCGATTCCATTTCTGCTATCAGCCCTCCGCGATTGGTCAAAAACTTTTTTCGACCAGCCCCACTTCACATGTCTGTCCTGCGACGTAACGAAAACCGCCATACCTCCCCATCTGATATGATGTGTACACACTGATTATGCATGATTTACAAAAAAAAGAAGAACAGTTATTTATGATTCGACCCCTTTTCGCCATTAGCCCTCGGCTATTGGTAAAAAGTTTTCGGGCTGCACCCACTTCACCTGCCTGTCACGCGACGTCACAAAACCGCACAAACTCACCGCGTCAAAGCGACGTGTACGCGATAAAGATACATTAATATGCCGCACAAAACTGAATTTTTTTCCGGAATAGCCGCAGGCTGCCCCGTTCCGAAAGGAATAAAAGATGGCTGTCGCCGATCGCTGAGACGCTGGCTACTCGCACCTGCCGGAGAGCATGGGTGTATTTGCGTATAATAAAGCTTCTTGCGTGACCATGTAACATTTTCAAGCACTTTCGGCACGTTCACTACCTCATTCTGCCAACTCTTCCTTACTGAGGGTCAGTTTTAACGTCATCCTTGAGCTTCCGTTGCATGCCGCCGCGATTTTCGGCCAGCCATCACTAGCTAAGTAAGGGAAAGCCGACCAATCGCAGACGCCGGCACCACCTTCTTCATACGGTTATCGATTTTCAGTGCACTGGCTCTGCCCCAGTGAATCCCTCTCCACTTGAGCGTTCTCCTCGCCTCTTGTCAGCCAATTAGATACGAGAAGCCACTCAGTGTAGGCAAAATTATTCGTTTTTAAAGCAAACAAAAGTGACCTCCTATGAACGAGGAGAGCATTTGATTGGTCTGTTCAGACGACCCTGTGGGTGACCGCCCGGTGCTTGCGTCGGTGGTTACGCAAATTTGACGTCAGGAAATTGGAATAGAAACATAACGGAATAGTTTTACGTTATAGGGCCCATGATCTTCGATAGACATACTTGTTAGCATTGTTGCACAATTTTTAGAATTATTGTAGCGTCGTCAGCGTACAGAATGCCCTTCGATGAAGAGAGGGAACTAGGCAGATCATTAATATCAATTAGTAAAAATAGGACACCTAACATTCACCGCTGCGGTGCACCTTGGTTTGTAGTAGTTTCATTAGAGAAGTGTCCAGAAATGGTTTCTACTTGTTTTTTATCTTGTAAGTTACGACGAATTAGATGTTTTGAGAGACGGGTTATTTCAATGGCTATGAGTTTAGGGAAATAAATTGTGTTCTTAATACTTTCGAAGGGCTTAGAAAGAAAAACTGCCATTTGGGCGCGTTGGTAAGTGTTCGCGATGAAAAAAGCGCTACTGAAACGGAGGCTTAGCAAGAACACAGAGCAAAGCGGTACTAGCAACTGGAAAAATTTTATTTAGGAAACATGCTTTTTATATACAGAACGAATGTACGTGACCGCGAAGCCACTATTGTTGAAAACCAGAATTCGACGCGTGATATTGATACTGCCTTGCATGTAGTTTATTATTTATTTATTTATTTATTAGTACCTCAAAGGCCCCATTGAAGGGGTATTACATGAGGGGGTGGAATTTCAGCAGTACATTTCTTCTATGGATGATCTGAATGACGATGAGTCGATCTGATCAACGATGGCGTTTGGCAGGTCATTCCAGTCCCTTGCTGTATGGACGAAAAATGATGACAGATGCGCAGAAGTGCGAGCAGGGGGCGGGTAGACGGCCTTCCCGTGGTTTGTGCGACTTGAAATGCGATGGGCGGGGCTGATAATGGAGTTCAAAGATGGATGATAAAAGAATTTATGAAACAGACACAATCTGGAAATTTTCCGGCGGTTAGCTAAAGTTGTGAGATGAGCATTACGTTTTAGTTCAGTTACACTTACAAGGTAGGAATAGGCGGAGAAAATGAAACGAGCTGAGCGATTTTGTACAGATTCAAGAGTAATTGAAAGGTTATTTTGATGAGGGTCCCAGATCGCGCATGCATACTCTAATTTGGGGCGGATAAGTGTTAAGTAAGCAAGGGATTTCACTGAAGGGGGTGCTAGTCGCAGGGTTCGTCGAAAGTAACCGAGGACGCGATTTGCCTCGCTAGTAATCTGTGAAATATGAAAAGACCAATTTAGATCAGATGTCAAATGGATGCCTAAATACTTATAAGTTGATACTGAAGCGATTTCTGCATTCCCGATTAGGTATTTTGAAGACGGTTGTGAGTGACGTCGGTGGAATGATAGCAGAGATGTTTTTTTTCACATTTAAGGACATTAGCCATGAATTACACCAGGTTAGTACGTGCTGAATGTCAGACTGAAGAAACAAAATGTCATCGGTGTTAGTAATAGGCCGGTAGATAACGCAGTCATCAGCGAATATGCGGATGTTAGAACATATGTTAGCAGGCAGATCATTTATATATATGAGAAAGAGAAGGGGGCCCAAGACGGTGCCCTGAGGTACCCCAGATATAACAGAGGAATAAGAAGATGAACATTTATTAGCAAAGAGAAACTGCTGCCGATTAGTGAGAAAGCTGCATATCCAATTAAAAACATGTTCGTTAAGATTGAGACGCGAAAGTTTTAGGAATAGTCGTTTGTGAGGAACTTTGTCGAAAGCTTTTTCAAAATCGAGGAAGAGGGCGTCAATAGGAATGTTAAGGTCAATGCTAGAGCTAAGGTCGTTAATAAAGAGGGCTAACTGTGTTTCGCAAGACAAACCTTTTAAAAATCCATGCTGGTTAGGGTGGAAGAAGTTGACGGATACTAGAAATTTTATAATTTGAGAGAAAATTATATGTTCCATTAGTTTGGAAGTGATACATGTGATAGATATCGGTCGATAATTATGGCGAGAAGATGAAGGCCCTTTTTTGGGGACTGGGATGACCTTGCCTATTTTCCAGTCATGAGGTATAATGGCTGATGAAAGTGATTGCTGAAATATATGAGACAGTATGGTGCTAGTTGCATGTTTTGTATTTTTCAACACTTTAGTATTAATTTTGTCGATACCAGCTGAGGCGGTTAATTTCAAAGAGTCGATTATTTTGACAATGCCATCAGGTTCGAAGCTGAAGCCCGGCATAGGTGGAAAGTTAAAGGAAGGGAAATCAGGTAATTCGTTATCCGGTTCGTGGGTGAAAACTGAGCTGAATGATAAATTCAAAACTTCCGCAACGTCATGATCTTCAATTGGATTATTATCATCGTCACACAGTGTTATGTTACTGATGGGGTTAGGATTGATGCATTTCCAGAATTGACGTGGATTTGTACGAATTATGTCGGGTAGAGTAGAAGAAAAAAATGAGTGTGTAGTCTTGTATACTTGTAGGTTATAGGATTTTTCTGCTTCGTAATAATTTTGCCACGTGGTGGGGTTATTGGTTTTTTTGGCGCTTCGGAAAAGTCTTTTCTTTTTGTTATTCATGCGTTTTAGCACGGAATTGAACCAAGGTGATTCATGGCGCTCAGTTACGGTGATGGTAGGTATGAATTTTTCAATTAGAGCGTGCATCTTGTTTTTGAACAGTAGCCAATTAGTTTCAGGAGTGCGATCATGAAAATCGGTTAGAAACCAGGTTCGGAATGCATCAAGTTCACTGTTGATGCTTTCATAGTCTCCTTTGTCATAAAGTGTTATAGTTTTAGTTATTTTTTGGGGGTGCGGTAAGTGGTTGAAAAACGTAGCGTGTATTACTGAGTGGTCACTGATTCCCGGCAGATTCAAGAGCGATATCAAGTTTTCTGCATGTGATGTTAGTATTAGATCTAATATGTTCGATGATTGAGCATTTTGCCTTGTTGGGCTGGTGACCAGTTGGGTTAGACCAAAAGTGTGGCACGTATTCGACAGTGAACGAACTTCAAGTTATTTACATTATATAGACATTGCCGTTTCCGCCGCATCACTTGATGACGCGGGGCGAAACACCAGAGTGAATCGGGAGTAACTGTTGCCGTTTGTTCTTCCGTTTCCGACAAGCGACTAAACACTTACTCTCCAAAATTTTCACACGGCACGCACACTCCTGCATTTAGTTCCCTGAAATCACCCTATTTGAAACTAACTGTCCAGCTACTACCATCTGGCTCCGCAATTTTCTGAGAGCAGAGGAATCACCGAATCACTCACTTCTTCGCTTTCAAGCGAGGTTATTGTGTTTGCTTATGGGAGCTCTTGTTCACCATCAAATGCTCACTGGTATTGTCGCATAACCAATGATGATGGCCAAATAGATCAGTTCACGGAGCGTGTTTTCACCAGTGTGTACCCTTACATTCCCTAGAATGGGCCCAAACACTCTAGATGTCCCCGTTGATTCTCATCTGAACGTACAACTGCCCAAAAACATAAAAATTACGCACACCAAAAATGTAGAAGTCATGTGTGTGATGATTGGAGAGGAAAATTTTTATTTTTTAGCCCTCTGCAAAGCACGCTCATGACACATATATTGCAATATTGAAAAAGGAAACGCGTCTGACCGGCAAGGGGAAATTTGGAAGTTATCTGCAAGCGTTCGAGCAAACGTTCAAAGTGTGTTAGGCTGGTCGACTGAATTTGACTGGAAATGCAAGCAGTAGCCTACTGTTTTGCTGCCCATTTCTCTTCACATAAAGCTACAGGTTGGAATGCTGATGTCAGTCAGTAGCACACGACGATTTGTGCGCCTAGTTCTGTGTTGTTAAATGAAAAGCTCACCAGCGAATGCCTTAAGCTGTCTACCAATGAGCGGATGTTATAACTCAGATTCCCGACTGGACAATAAGTTAAATCCCTTGTTGTGAATAATAATCACCCTTTGGTTATGCCACCTTTCTTATGAGGTCTTTTGTCATCGAAGCAAAAGTAGTCAAACCTTTTTCTTTTTCTGCGGCAAGTAAAAAAATTTTCCCCAGCTGTGATATGTCATTATGCGGTAGAAAACAAATTTGCTTAACTTATTAACTCGTTAACACCAGCTTTACAAAGTGCTGTTCAAATTCACCGAAAATATATCGTGCACCTAGACGCATTCAAGGTCGCATGCGTGCGTGAAATTCGGGAAACACGACGTTAAGACCACTGAGAATCGACACTATATCGTGCAACCTATAAAGATCAAGAAAACCCGCAGAGGGTGGATAAATCAACGGATCTCTTAGGTATGAAAGCTTTACGAAAAGGGCTTTGCAATACACTACTGAGATTTCTTGTACTTAGGTTCTAGTGACAACACGGGAAAATATAACGCCGACAAATCCTAACACCTGCACATGCCGCGATTCTCTCTTTGTAAGCCTACATATTACATAGAAGCAAGCTTATACAGACCTTGTAAACGTACTCGGTGAACCTAATACGTGAATAGATGTTATCACTGCACACACCATACCACTACAATGTTAAAGAATTTATCCGCAGCAAATTACGAGGCACGCTGCCAAAACGGGCTTTCTTTGACGGTGCAAAATTTTCCGCCCAGAAGGAACCGAGAAAAGGGAAGATGAGGTCTTATAGTATTCACGCTGCTAAGAGATTTATTAGCAACGGGCGTGAACGGGTAGCCGTCACAAGCGTTCGGCAAAAGACAGCAACCACGAGCCCATGCCGGTAGCGATGGTGCTGTGGCGCAGGTAGGCTACTTTTCGTTACAATCGCCCTCCGCAGAAAAAGGCGCCATCCTGGCGGCTTAAGGCCAAGGGACTACTATTGGGTCGTAGTACGGCTTAATGCGAGAGACGTGGACAAGTTCGCGGCTGCGATGGCGTAGGTCCGTCGATGGCGTGAGGGGCTCTACGATTTAATTTACAGAGAACGTTTGCTCGAGAACGCGGTAGGGTCCTAGGTACATTGCGACAAGTTTTCAGGAAAGGCCGGGTGTAGTAGCGGGTACCCGAAGCCATACGAGAGAGCCAGGTCAAAAAGTTGGTGCACAACGGCCGGCAGGTTGACGGTATTGCTGCTGCCACTGGTCCTCGGTGGAAAAAGAGCGGGCAAGCTGGCGGCATTCCTCGGCATGACGAGCAGCTTCAGATATCGGAGTACTTTCGGACGCGTCAGGTGTATATGACAGAATGGTATCGAGCGTAGTTGAAGGTTCTCGTCCGTATTGGAGAAAGTAAGGGGAAAATCCAGTAGTTGCTTGGGCCGCAGTATTGTACGCATACGTCATGAAAGGGAGAACTTGGTCCCAGTTTGAATGATCAGACGCAACGTACATGGAGAGCATATCGCCAAGAGTACGGTTGAAGCGCTCGGTCATGCCGTTAGTTTGCGGATGGTACGCTGTACTGGTGCGGTGAACGATTCGGCATTCGTCGAGTAGTGCCTTCAAAGCATCGGAATGAAAGGCGCGGCCTCGATCGCTCAGAAGTTCGCGAGGAGTACCGTGGCGAAGAAAGAAATGTCGTAACAGAAACGATGCCACGTCGCGGGCGGTGGCAGTCGGCAGAGCAGCTGTTTCAGCACAGCGGGTCAAGTGATCCACTGCAACAATAATCCAGCGGTTGCCTGCTGGAGTGGAGGGCAGCGGTCCGTATATGTCTATACCAACACGATCAAAGGGCCGACTAGGGCAGGGAAGGGGTTGTGACGGGTAGACTTGTCCGGGAGGTAATTTTCGGCGTTGGCACTGAGCACAGGAGCGAATGAACTTTCTGACGTAGTTATACATGCCGCGCCAATGAAATCGGACGCGTAGTCGAGCATAGGTCTTGAAGAGGCCGGCATGTGTGCACTGAGGGTCTGCGTGGAAAGCGTCGCAGATAAGGTCACGGAGATGGCGGGGTATCACGAGAAGCCACTTGCGACCGTCAGAGAGGTAATTACGATGATAAAGAAGGCCGTCGCGAATGCAGAAGTGGGTAGCCTGGCAGCGAAGAGAGCGAGATGGTGAAGAGGTGCACGGATCAGAAAGGAGGCTGATGAGAGCACTGATCCAGGGATCCTTGCGCTGCTCCGATGGCATGTTGCGCAGTGCATGAGATGGAACTGTGGGCTCAAGGGCGGATAGGCAAGCGCAGTCAGCGGAGACCGGTGAGTGAGAAAGGGCGTCAGCATCCGTGTGTTTGCGGCCGGAACGGTAGAGAACGCGGATGTCGTACTCCTGTAGCTTAAGGGCCCAGCGAGCAAGTCGGCCAGATGCGTCTTTAAGGGTAGACAGCCAAGAGAGAGCGTGATGGTCAGTGACGACATTGAAATGGTGACCATACAAATAAGGACGGAATTTTCCAAGGGCACAAATAATGGCTAAAAACTCTTTCTCTGTAACAGAGTTATTAGCCTCGGCCTTCGTCAGAGTTCGGCTCACGTAGGCAACGACATATTCATCAAACCCTGCTTTTCGTTGCGCGAGTACGGCGCCAAGTCCGACGCCGCTGGTATCGGTGTGGACCTCTGTGGGCGCTGCAGGATCGAAGTGGCGAAAGATAGGTGGCGAGGTTAGCAGGCAGCGGAATTTCGTGAAGGCGTCATCCCAGGCGGGCGACCAAGCGGAAGTTCTTTGTCGCCACTTAGAAGGGCGTCAGGGGTGCGCTTATAGAAGGGAAATTTCGAATGAAACGTCAGAAGTATGAGCATAAACCAAGGAAACTTTGAAGCTCCTTTAACTTCTTTGGTTGCGGAAAGTCGGTGAAAGCGTGGAGCTTGGCTGGATCTGGAAGGACGCCGTCCCGCGATACAACATGGCGAAGAATAGTGAGCTTTCGGACGCCGAAACGACATTTTTTTAAGTTAAGCTGAAGTCCCTCGTCAGTAAGGCATTTCAGAACTTGCTCGAGACGGCTGAGATGGGTTCGAAAATCAGCGGAAAAGACAACTACGTCATCCAGGTAGCACAAAAATGTGTTCCATTTGTGGCCACGTAAAATATTATCCATCATTCTCTCAAAAGTGGCTGGAGCGTTACACAAGCCGAAAGGCATTACGATGAATTCGTACAATCCGTCAGGTGTTACAAATGCTGTTTTAGGTCGATCAGATGGTGCCAAGAGGACTTGCCAGTATCCGGAACGTAAATCCAGCGAAGAAAAGAACTCAGCTCCCTGAAAACAGTCGAGGGCGTCGTCAATGCGCGGTAACGGGTAAACGTCCTTGCGCGTTATCTTGTTCAGATGTCGGTAGTCGATGCAGAATCGAATAGAGCCATCCTTTTTCTTAACGAGGACGACCGGTGATGCCCAGGGACTGTTGGAAGGCTGCACAACGCCACGCTTGAGCATATCAGCAACTCGGTGGTCAATGACACGGCGCTCAGAGGCGGATACTCGGTAAGGGCGCGGCCGTAAAGGTGCATGACTGCAGGTATCTATCTGGTGAAAAATGGTCGATGTGCGGCCCAAACCGGAAGCATGGCTGCCGAAAGAAGCGCTGAACCTCTGCAGGAGAGCAATAAGCTGGCTTCGTTCGGAAGATGACGTGCCATCGTCGATGGAGCAGTGGAAAGTGTTGATGAGTGACTGATCAACCGCAGAATCACAAGTGCGCCAAGGCCCGCAGAAGTAGAAACGGCAGGAGCGTCAAAGATGCAAAAGGTGTCGATCGGTTGAACAAGGCCTAGGCATTCACCATGAACTAAAGCTAACGGGGCGCCCGTGGGATTGTCGACGACCATTTTCGTGACGCCATTGCGAAGAGTAAGGAGAGAAAATGGCAGCGGAGAACATCGCCGGTGAATTAACAGCTCAGAGGGCGTAAAGGGAACACTGGCATCAGAAATAGCGGCGCACGACACAGGCACAAGCAGGGAAGAGGGTGGACGGACGGAATTGTCTTCGGAAACAAGCAGTTTAACACTGGAAGTGTCGTTTTAGATAGTCTCGATGGCGGGAAGTGCAGAAAGTTCGAGTTCGGCGTGACAACAGTCAATAACGGCGTTATTATTTGCAAGGTAGTCCCAGCCTAATATGATATCATGGGAACACGTGGGCAGCACGACGAATTCGATGGTGTACAGTAGACCTTGAATGAAGACGTGAGCAGTACAGACCACGAGAGGCGTTATATTTTGAGCGTACACGGTTCGAAGGGAGAAGTCGGAGAGAGGCGTCAAAACCTTTCGTAGTGTGCGGCAGAGTTCGGCGGAAATTACGGATACGGCGGCTCCTGTATCTACAAGTGCCAGGACGGCGATTCCTTCAACAGAGACTTCAATTACGTTGGCTGGAGGGGGACGTGGACTAGGGAATTGTGACGTGGACGCAGTTCGTGCGTCGGGAACTGCGGCCGTCAGTTTTCCTGCTCGGTGGACACGGGACGACGCCGCATTGGAGAAAGGGAGCGACGACGGGGAGATGGTGAGCGGCGAGCAGAGGCGGTTGGGCGGTCAGGGGAAAAGGAAGAGGCAGGAAGGCTGGAAGGCGAAGAGGAAAACGGAGCGGGGAAAGGTGGCGCTCACCGGATGTTCTGAAGAGGAAGCATGCCACGACGACAATGGCGCGCCACGTGACCAGCACCACCGCAAGAAAAACACATTGGGCGGTCATCGAAGGTGCGCCACTGGTGGGGGTAAGGTCCGAGACGCGGTTGAGGATTCGGAAAATGCTGTCGGTCGGGCAGCGGTATAGGAGGAAAATGCCGTCGGCCGTGAAGCGGCATAGATGGTGGCAAAAATGTCGGTGGTCGATGCATAGAGGGCGGCAGGGGCGTTTGTGGACGAGATCGGGAAACTGCTTCAGCGTAAGCGAGAAGAGCCGTGACTGGTCTCTTCTCAACGGCTGGAGGAACGGCTTGAGATAGTTGCTCTTGAATGAAGTCGCTGATCGTAGGATGCAAAGCAGGTGGTGGTTCCTGGACAGAAGATATCAAAGATAGCTGGCGGGCGACCTCTGCGCGAACGAATTCCTGAATTTTTACGAAGAGAGCAGCACGGTCGTCGTCGACTCCAAGGCTTGACAGAGAATCGGCGGGCGGAGTGGGACGTCGGGTGGAAGCCGTTGCCTGCGCAACTCGTCGTAACTCTGACATTATTCTATCACTTCAGCGACAGTGTGAGGACTCTTCGATAATAACATTTCAAATGCGTCGTCCTGAATACCCTTCATTTTATGTTTGATCTTATCCTCCTCTGACATTGACGCATTCACCCGTTTGCAAAGGTCGACAATGTCCTCAATGTAGCTCGTGAAGTTTTCTCCGGCCTCTTGGGATCGTGTGCGCAAACATTGTTCTGCACGAAGCTTTCTTACTGCAGGCCGACCGAAAACTTGGGTAAAGTTGGTCTTGAAGACCAACCACGAAGTGAGGTCGGCTTCATGGTTTAGGAACCATAGTTTCGCAACGTCCGTTAGATAGAATGCGATGTTTCTTAACTTGGTAACGTCGTCCCACTGGTTATGGGCACTCACTCGCTCGTAAGACGAGATCTAATCTTCAACGTCTTTGTCATCTGTGCCGGAGAAGGTAGGGGGATTTCGCTGACGCAAGGCACCGGCACAAACCAAGGTGGCCGGCGCGGTTGGAGGAGCTGGAGGAGTGTGTGCGTCGTCGGTCATGATGGGGGGTAGAGTGTGACTCCGAAGTTCCAAGGTGGTCGAAACCCAGCGCGTCCACCACTTGCTAAGAGATTTATTAGCAACGGGCGCGAACAGGTAGCCGTCACAAGCGTTCCGCGAAAGACAGCAACCACGAGCTCATGCCAGTAGCGATGGTGCTGTGGCGCAGGCAGGCTACTCTTCTTCGTTACAATGCAAAGAATAAGGAAAAAGCAAGTAGCGACACCACCACTCGTAAAGTTATCACACAGATTTTCATCAACCCGCCGTGGGTGCTCAGTGGCTGTGGTTTTGGGCTGCTGGGCACGAAGTCGCGGGATCGAATCCCGGCCACGGGGGCCGTATTTCGATGGAAGCAAAATGCGAAATGACTCGTGTACTTAGATTTGCGTGCACGTTACAGAACCCCAGGTGGTCGAAATTTCCCCAGTCTTCCACTTTGGCGTGCCTCATAATCAGGAAGTGCTTTTGGCACGTAAAACCCCATTATGTAATTTTTTTTTCATAACATCAAAACGATCGTACTTGCGTCCACTCATTTCGTCTACATTTGCAGTTATTCCTTCAAGCATTCCCGGGAATTGCATTGCGAGTGTGGCGGTCGCATTGTCGTCTATCGCTTCCACGCGCGAAATGTACAAACCATGTTTGACTGACCGAGGGCGGCACTATTGTAGGTTGAGTGAGGCACAGCATTACTTACTTCCTAGCTTCTGGACCCGCAGTGTTCTCGGAAAACTACGGGGCCAGTATTCGCCGTTTCTCCCTTCTCATTAGTTCTTGCATAAGCGTTCTCCAAACCGGTATACACCCAGAAGTCGCCTAGGAACTCACAAGGTCGTCTCTTGTGCAGGAGGCTCATAGCCGTATTGTTCTGCGCGTGTCATCTAGCCCCCCTAATTTTTACCCGGAAACCCAAGTTTCTGACGGCAGGAGGCAGGCACACACGACAACAAGAGGACGATACGCGGCTCGGGGCTTCTCGGTAAGCACTGAAAACTATTTCCGTTTCTTACTTTTTTCACACATGTTTTAAGTGCTGTTCAAATTTCCCCCAAAACATATGATGTACCTAGGCGCGTTCAAGGCCGCATGCGTTCGTGATATTCGGGAAACACGATGTTAGGACCACGAGAATTCACACTATATCATGAAACCTATGACGATCAACGAAACCCACAGAGGGCGGATAAATTAGCGGATCTTTTAGGCAAAACAGCTTTACGAAAAGGGCTTTGCAATACACTACGGACATACTTTACACATACTTTCTAGCGGCAACACTAGAAAATATAACGTGGACAATTCGTAACATCTGCACATGCCGCGATTCTCTCTTTGTAAGCCTACGTATTACATAGAAGCTAGCTTTTACAGACCTTGTAAACGCATTCGGGGAACGTAATACGCAAATAGATGTTAGCACGGCACACACCTTAACACTACGATGTTCAAGAATTTAACCGCAGCAACTTACGACGCACGCTGCCAAAACAGGCTTTCTTTGATGATGCAAACTTTTCCGCACATAAAGAATTGAGAAAAGCGGCGAGAAAGTTTTACAGTATTGAAACAAAGAATAAGAAATAAGAAACTAGCGATACCACCGCTTATAAAGTTAACACACAGATTTTCATCACGCAGAAGAATCGTGTTTGCGTCCTTCCTTTCATCTACATTTTCAGGTATTCCTCAACGGATCACTGGATCTCTTACGCATGTGGGGCCTTCTAGGCTGTACTTTCCTGCGATAAGGCAGCCTCGCCACCTGCGGGACTATTTGACTGAGCTATGTCGAATTCTGGGTTGCGGTATTCGAAAGTTAGAATCCTATTTTTTTTTCTTTTTGACCTCTAATGATGCGGTGCCTGACATCGACCTCCTCCAGTGCACTACATCTGCGGGCTTGAAGTGACGCCTGACAACGGCAAAAAATGACGAGAGGGATTGGGGCTATACTAATCCAGGTACAAACAAATTAGAAAGTCCCACTAAGCTTCAACACAGACACTCCCTCACCAGAACACGAATTTGCCTCCCTGGGGCAATATTCGGCCACTACCTTCCACATGATTCCTACAATTATCCATGGCCCCCTGTCCGCAGCAGCTGCGGAGTACCTGGCCAAGGCGGCGGTCAGACCTGTAACGCAGCAGAGCGTGCTAAGAACCTCTGGGATTGGACGGGCCGCCAATGGAAACTGACCCTGTCAACAGTTAATCGCCGAACTTTGTCGAGTGAGGGTAGCTGACCAGGACTGTTTGAGGAACTACCACACATTGTTTTGGGATATCATCGGCCTTAGTGAGATTAGAACTGGTGAAGCTTCTACATTGCTGAATAACGGACATGTCCTCTGCTATATAGGTCTTCCAGATAAGAAGCAATATGGAGTAGGATTCCTAATCCAGAAGAACATAGTGGACAATATTGACAAATTCTACAGCAATAATAAGAAGGTAGCTGTAGTCGTTATCAAACTTAACAGGAGGTATGGATTAAAGGCAGTACCCACCTATGCTCCAAAATCCGTTCACGATGATGATGAAGAAGATCAGTTTTATGAAGGTGTTGAATTAGCAATGAAAAAGTGCAAACTCCGTATACTGTAGCAATGGTCGACTTCAATGCAAAAGAGGGGGAAAAGCAGGCTGCTGAAAAAGCAAGTGGCTATTACGGCGTTGATTCTATGAACGCTAGAGGAAAGGTGCTGGGAGAATATGCAGAAATGAATAAGCTTCGAATACTGAACATCTTTTTCAGGAATCGTAGCAATATAAAGTGCACCTCGAAAAGCCCTAATGGTGAAACAAGAAATGAAATCGTTTTCATAATTTCTGCTAATCCCAGCATGGTGCGGGATGTAGAAATGATAGGTAAGGTAAAGTTCAGTGATCATAGGTTAGTGTGGGCTAGGATTCTCCTAAATTTGAAGAGGTAAAGAGTAAAATTGGTCAAGAAAGAACAGGTCAACCTAGGGGCAGTAAGGATAAAAGCAGACAAATACAGCCTTGTGCTTGCACAGCCATAGAACAGGGAGATGAAGATGACAAAGAGGTAATGAATGAAATCGCAACTAGGCTGGCTTCAGAGGCAGCAATTGAAGTGGAAGGCAAGGCGCCAGGGCGAACAGTAGGCAATCTCTCCGAAGTAACAAAGGACCTAATAAAGAAACGACAAAGAATAAAAGTGTTAGATTCAAGACATAAGATTGAATTCGCGGAGCTGTCAAATCTTATCAACAAGGCGAAAATAAGAGACATTCGAAAATATAACGTGAAAAAGGCTGAAGAACCCATAAGAAATTGACGAAGCCTGAAATCAGTGAGAAGGTAACTTGGCATGCGTTGAACCAAGATGTAGGGACTAAAAGATAAGCAGGGTCACATCATCAGCAATCTCGAAGGTATAGCAAAAGCCGCAGAAGAATTCTATACTGACCTGTACAGTAACCAGAGGACTCAGGATAACTCCACTCGAAACAGTAACGAACATGATGCCGAAACTCCTCCTATAACTAGCGATGAGGTCAGAAGGGCCTTGCAAGACATAAAACGTGGAAGAGCGGCAGGAGAAGATGGAATATGAGTCAGTTGTTTCAAAGATGCTCCCAAAACTGGCGGCCTTCTACACGAAGTGTCTATCGACTGCAAGGGTGCCAGAAAACTGGAAGAATTGAACATTATACAAATCCACCAAAAGGGAGATGTTAAAGAATTAAACTATAGGCCCATTCTTACTCCCAGCTTACTCCAAGCATTATATAAAATATCCATCAAGACAATCTCCAATAAAAAAAATTGACTATGGGGTTTTACGTGCCAAAACCAATTTTTGATTATGAGGCACGCCGTAGTGGAGGTCTCCGGAAATTTTGACCACTTGGGCCTCATTAACGTGCAACTAAATCTAAGTACACAGGTGTTTTCGCATTTCGCCTACACCGAAACGCGGCCGCCGTGGCTGGGGTTCGATCCCGCGCCCTCGTGCTCAGCAGCTCAACACCATAGCCACGGAGCAACCACGGCGGGTAGATAATCTCTAATAATGTAAGGGTAACACTGGACTTTAGTCAACCAAGGGAACATGCAGAGTTCAGGAATGGATACTCTATAATGGATCACATCCATATCACCAATCAGGTAATTGAGAAATCCGAGGACTACGATCAGCCTCATTTATGGTTTTCATACATTACGAAAATGCATTTGATTCAGTAGAGATACCAACAGTCACCGAGACATTACGTACTCAAGGAGCAGAGACCACTTACGTAAGTATCCTGCAAAATATCCACAGAAATCCCACAACTACCCTAATTCTCCCCAAGAAAAGTAGCGAAATATCTATAAAGAAAGGGGTCAGACAAGGAGACACAATCTCTCCAATGCTATTCACTCAGTACTTGAAAGAAATATTCAAGCTATTAAACTGGGAAGGCTTAGGAGTAAGGATTATTGGCGAATACCTCAGCAACCTTCGGCTTGCCGATGACATTGTGCATTCAGCAACATTGCAGCAAACGATTACAACAAATGTTACAAATATTGCAACAAATGATTGACGACGTTAACACATGTAGTGTGAGAGTTGGGTTGAAGATTATGTTGCAGAAGACAAAGATAATGATGAATAATCGGGCAAGGGAACAAGAGTTCACGATCGCCAGTCAGCCTCTAGAGTCCGTGAAGGAGTACGTTTACCTAGGTCAATACATCACGTAGAACCATGATCATGAAAAGAAAATCTATAGAAAAATAAAAATGAGTTGGATTGCATACGGCAGACATTGTCAACTCCTGACTGGAAGCTTACCATTACGATTGAAAAGGAAGGTGTATAATCAGTGCATTTTACCGGTGCTGACATATGGGGCAGATACTTGGACACTGGCAAAGAAGCTTGAGAAAAAGTTAGGGACAGCACAAAGAGCGATGGGATGAAGACTGCTAGGCATAACCTTGAGAGACAGAAAGAGAGCGGTTTGGATCAGAAAGCAAACGGGTACAGTTGATAGTCTAATTGACATTCAGAGAAAAAAATGGCGCTCGGCAGGCCATGTAATGCGCAGGTTAGACACCCGTTGGACGATTATGGCTACAGAATGTCGACCAAGAGAAGGGAAGCACAGTAGAAGGCGGTTGAAGATAGGTGGTGCGATGAAATTAGGAAATTTGCTGGTGCTAGTTGGACTCGATTGTCGCAGGACAGGAGTAATTGGAGATCGCAGGGAGAGGCCTCCGTCCTGCAGTCGACATAAGATAGGCTGATGATGATGTTACCAGCTTGAATGAACGAAGTGTGGATGAGTATAACGACAGGCATTGCTCGGATGCACAATTATTTCTGAAAAACCAAAGTTGTTTAGAAACCTACACGTCCAAACTGTTTAATAGTTCGGTGCAGCTATCGGTGTCAGTTGAATTCCCTATATATATGAATTCTTGAAAGAAAGCGCACCATGCCGTAGATCTGTAAAAATACTTTTTTTTAAATGTAGGAAAACTCCTTCGAATGCAACAGCCAGAATAATCTGAAAACTTCCAATCGGCCGCTTAAACACATCTGGGCCGGAAATTTCCATCTTGCTACGAGTTACACTTCTCGCGTTCTCTCGGGAGTTCTACGGGGCTAGCCTCCCAGCCTCTCCATTCCCCTTTCAAACCCATCTGGGACTTTTCAATAAAGACGTTTTATCGCTCTCTGTCGCGCTGATGCCGCTTTCAGACATATCGCCGATTCTACCCATAACTGCAGTGCCCATGACGCTCAAGCAGTGATTACGACCTACGGATCGAGGCCGCCGTTTCTTCTCTTTGCTCAATGTTACGCTTTTGGAGAAGTTTTGGAATCCCACGTTGCACTGACTTGTGACGACACGCATGCGCAGACGCGTGGAAAGCAGGGTTATTTTTCTTTGTATTGTGCAATTCCTTCCTCTCCTGCTTGGCATGATTCTATGCTTGAGGCAGGCAAAATAATTAAGCAAGGCAAGGCATAATCTCAAAGGAATCTGGAAATCTTTATTCCTATTTCGATGGCACGCCGATCTCGCCGACAAGAAACATCGGCGGCGGCGCGCCGACGTCTCGGCGATTGCAGATCGCTTTCAAAACACGGCGCCCGCACGCAAGCAGCAAAAGGGTGGAAATCTGGGCCAGTTGGTACATGCTTGAACAAAAAAAACAGTCAAAAAACAAAGGACAAGAGGAGAGGAATCACACCACAACGACCATTTGTTGTGGTGTGAACCCTTCCTCGTGTCGTTTGTGTTTTTGACTGGTTTTTTTCGTTCACGCAAGCAGCAGGCGCCAGAAAAGAAGCCCCTCCCCCCTCCCTCGCACGTGGCGTCGATGGTGGTCGATGTGTGAAGGCGACGTGAAGCGCTCGGCCTAACCTGCCCTGCTGGAGGCTTTAAAACGTGCTTCTGGATCTTCCCTGCGACATTGGGCGGAGGCACCGTCGTGCGGGTATTGCTCCTGGTGTCGTGTGCTAACGACGAGTCATCTGCTGCGTTCGACTACCGTGTTGGTTTGCCGTCATTGCTGTTCCGCCCTTCTGGTGGGCTCGTTTTGTCGGTGTTTTTTTTGTGTGTGTGTGTGTGCGTGTGTGATGAAAAGCAACATTTGACCTTGGGCAGCCGCGTCTGCACTCTAACACTGTATTTCTCTGTCTATAGCACGCGCCGTAAGTTCGCAGTCACCCACTCCATTGGCCACAGACGTTTCAAATTTGTTACTGGCCTGCACTACAAGCATGTTACAAAACACGTGTTATGCCATTTTCACGAAATAAGGGGGTCTCTCCGGTGTCGTCCTGCATGCACTCTTTTCCCGACATTGCAGGAAAATGCACAACTTTACTTCAATGTAGCATGAGTGCAAAATGCAGCATTAGTTAAGCAACCCATGCATCAGCAGACACAGTGCGCTGTCCTGTCCTTTTGATTCTTCGAGTTAGTCTGTGGTTTTTCTTTATCCTGACAAAATACCAACACCCTCAGCAGTCCCTACCTGTTTAAATGGCCCGGCTCAGTGCAAGCCGAACTTGCTCATAAAGCATGAAGGGTCTGTGAATATACAGTACGTAGAAACTCCACTGTAGTTGTCTAGGCATGCATAAGCTTACCCCTAAATTTCAGTTCCCTTATCGCCATATTTGGGTTGGCCGAAACCCCCCTTTTAAATTTGCCCACCTTCAAGTTTAAGTTGGCCCACCCCGAAATTTTTGTTGGGCCGCCTCTAAATTTCATGCTGGGCCACCCCAAATTTCAGTTGGACGAACGCCACATTTCATGCTGGCCTACCACAAAATTCCAAGTTGACCTGCCTCTAAACTTCAAATTGGCCCACCCCAAGTGTCACTTGGCCCACCTCCAAATTTCAGTTTGCCCACCTCTAAATTTCAAGTTGGCCCACCCCAAATTTCAGTTGGGCGAATCGCAAATTTCAAGTTGGTCCATCCCGAAATTTCAAGTTGAACCACCCCCTAACTTCAAACTTGACCACCTCCAAAGTTAGGTTGGGCCACCCCCAAATTTTAAGTTGGCCAACATCCAAATTTAAGTTCCTCAGTGCCAAAATTTAAATTTGCCCATACGCAAATTGCAGCTCAGCCACCCCTAAATTTCAAGTTGGCTCAGCCCAACATTTCATTTAGCCCGCCCCCTACTATAGATTCGGCAACCCCTCAATTTAGGATGGCCCACCCCCAAATTTCAACTTGGCCCATGCCCAAATTTACATTGGCCCACCCAAAAGTTTAGTTCGCCAACCTCCATGTGTAAAGTCGACCCAGCGAAAATTTAACTTCGGCCACTTTTCAATTTCGTGTTGGCCCACCCCAAAAATTTAAGTTCGTCCTTGCCTAAATTTGGTGTTTACCCATCCGCAAATTTTAGTTGCCTAACTCCTAATATTCCCTTCGCCAACCCCCAAATTTTAGTTGGCCCGCCCGCAAGTTTCATCTGGCCAACCCCAAAATTTCAAATTTGTATGCCCACAGATCTGAGTTTATTTTTTTTTGGAGACCTATTAATCCCCATAGGAATTCGCCGTGACCAATTTTATATTGTTATTTGGTGTCGATTGTTCCGTGCCGCTATAAAAGCTTCCAACTATCTACACTTATAATATATTATAACGAATAAATGTCTTAACTTGTAAAATTACGAATTTTTATGGAGATACATGGCATCACACATTTAGCGTGATGGTTTAGGGTATTCACGAAGAATGCTTACGCATTAAAACTTCCTGGCTGGGTGTCATACCCCACGCTGCAATTCTGCTTGACATTCCGTGCGTACTTCGCTTACAACAGGTACCTTCGGCACTTTTCGTGAAAAGAACGTGATGTGTGAGGACAGTATGGTATCATTTCGTTGAATTTAAGGGGTTCGTCTATTGCACACAACTTGTCAAACTCGTATCGAAGCTCTTTCGCCTCATTTCGGTGTGTACCGCCGACCACCCACCCACAGATGTGCGCCGGTTTGAAGTGATTGCAATGGCACGCACAAGGGCGGACCAAATTTGTGCACAACGTGGAAAACCTTATGCCCTGTCCTTCGTATGGTAATTGAAGATAGGATTACTTGCACCGCCACAAAGCTAGGCCCCTGCTCCGCCTCACCCAATTCTTCTTTGTTTGCCATTAGACAGCGGCCACAGTCCACGTGCGACGTCCGCCGAGCAATTCGGTTTAGTGCTGTTGCGTAAAACAGGCGGCCAACCTGTTTAGATCGCTGTTCCTAATATGTTTTCTCTCTATAACTACGTCATACATATTTGGAAATGAAACAAGAAAATCGACAAGTTTAGGTTTCCTCATAGTTGACCAACTAAGTACCTGAATCACTAAGGCCAAAAGAAACAAAATAAAGACGTTTGGGACACATTCAAAGGCGCAATAAACTGCTTACGCCTTTTCCTGCGTTTGTTCTATAACATAATTTTTTTTTATTTTTACGCTGAAAAAGTAATACTTTCCGAGCAATCTGACAAAGTCTGAAGTAGAGATAAATAGTCTCATGCTAACCTAAATGAACCTACAATGTCCACATGGGAGAGTGGTAAAAGGATTGAATGCGAGGAAATATTGTAGAGCGTAGTCGACGATTGAGAAAGGGCATAGAGCGTGGTGCAGCTACTGTTCTGAAGCAAAACTTCATCGGCCTAAACTATGTAGTTCGCCCTTCCTCTTCTGTCTTTTGGAATGCCGCCTGCTAGCACAGTGTAAGTGTGCTCGGTTTAACTGGTGCGTGCTTCCATCTATCGCTTACGCTGGTCATATTTTCTTTACCAGCACCTTCTTCACCTAGCGCAAGGTAGGCAACTATAACTCCCCGTGGTCATCCTTCCTGCCCTTCTATTCTGTACATCCGGTCTCTTTCAATAATGTACAATTTGTGACCATTCCAGATGAAAGCACTTCGCGTCATGCGAGAAACTTCAGAACGTTGAGTTCCATATACAACGCGCCGGCGTAATCAACGACAAGACACCCCTCTGCCCATCTCTTCACCGTAGGACAGAAATGCTGTTACCGCACCCTTTATGCACCTGCCTTCATTATCTGCATTGGAGCTATCGAGCAGAAATGCCCGCAGACAAGTAAGCTAAGGTAGTGCTTCTAAGCTGCTAAGTGTCTAAGCGTCAGTATAGGTGCTTAAACAGCGAGGAACGTATCTTCCGTGTGCAAGCACGATGTTCTCAAAGATATTGAATCCATAATTCAAGGTTACCACGTCTGAATTTGGTGAATGCGCCGTTTGGCACAATTGCAATAACAAAGGATTTAGCCGTGTGAGGGCGCACATAGTTTCAGGACAACAGAGGCGAACACTAGTGCACAAGGAAAGGCGCTGAATAAAACGACCTGCGAGTGTTGCAGCCCCAGACGAATTGCTCCTTAGAGTGCACGTTGTGTTCTCACTCGACGTCAAGAGAAAAATATCGATATTGCAAAGAACCTCATGTAACACGTACATAGTCTGCATTTTGCTCAATGTTCGCTGGAAACGGGGTCACTGCTTGATGCGGCATTTCGGCAGTGTAGCGTATGTGTGGACGACTATGCTGGATTGGAAAAACTTTAATACACGACTATGTTATATAGCTATCTTTACAAAACCAGCCTCAATTCGTTGGCACAGAAATGGCTGATCGCCTAAATAGTGACAGTTGATACATGATGTAAAAAAATATGAACACAAACACTAAACACTCTATGGAGATGATATCTCGAAAATTTCACATACTTCTTAGCGCCATGGTTTATTCCAGCGTTGTAACGGGACATTCATTCGCACTTCGTCATGCGGTTGTTTCACACCGCAAACATGTTTAGCTTCCCGCAGCAAAATAATTTCTTATATATTATATACGGATTATATGAGTCAGCCCTTACTGCCCCGAATTCATGCCAGCCTTGTAGCAAACGATTCTGAGTGCTCTAAGATGGCCAACGTGAACCCACCTACGTGAGTCAACAACATAGTGAAGCTATTCAGGAACAACAAATATGCATTCTTCCGAGCAAAATTAAGAAAGGCTGCAGGAGAAACCTGAGCGCCGGTGCGTTGATTGTCCCAGCCAAGACAGTGAATTCGACACTCTTGGGTGTTTGCTTTCGGGTGCTGCGGGTACTTGAAATAAAAGAATAAAATAAATATTACCTCTTAGAGGTCACACATCAGAATCGATCGGCAACATACATTTGTTTACCACACAGATAGGGACAGGAGTTTAGAATATATATAGTTGAAGAAACGAAGGAGCACACTTACGAAAATTGCATTTTTAATGCTTTAACGCTTTGGCCGTGGCACGGCCGAAACGTAGTCATAACCAGCAGTACATGTGCGTGTACACTTGCAAAGAATAAAAGAAAAAGTGCAGCATAAGTATAACTTAGGCACGATAAATGATCTGTATGAAATATCATTATGGTATCACGATGATTGTATATGAAGTAACAGCATGATATTGTCACGGGGTAGTGACGGTGAAGAAAGCAAGAATACGGTGGAATACAAAACTAGCTTTTATTGGGCGAACCTGTGCCCACAAAAACAGGCTACACTTATAGCACAACGATAGCGGCGAACACGGTCGGCGATCGTCGGAAATCTGATCAGCGGGTCAAGTGCGTCGGCTTTTATACAGCAGTCATCGAATGTTCCAGACTAATCATTCGGACCCGCATGCCTTCCACAAAGTTCTACAACATTCGAGTCACGCGATGAAATCAGATAACACAAGGTTCGGCGACAACACAGCGGATAGAAGCATCGATAACTTTCCAGAAACTTCGGATACATGCAGACGCGTCCGGCGCCGTGCGATAACATTTGTTAGGCGGCAAAACGTGGTCGCCTGTTAAATATAAGTACACGTGTCAATACCCCCCTCTTAAAAAGCATCGACCCGATGCTGCAAACAAACGAAGTTAATAAACAAAAGCACTCGTAGCAAAGAAAACAAAAATAACGAAGTTCGTCAGCGTCCGTAAAAGGGTTTATGGCGCACCACGTGGACCACTTCAGATCGTGCGCGGTGCCGCTGTGAATGCGAAATGCCGTCTGGCACGACCTCATAGTCCAGTGCGCCAATACCTCGGATGACCTTGTAGGGTCCGAAATATCGTCGGAGTAGTTTCTCACTGAGTCCTCGTCGGCGTATCGGGGTCCAGACGCAAACACGGTCGCCAGGCTGGTACTCGACGAAGCGTCGTCGGAGGTTGTAGTGTCGGCTGTCGGTCTTCTGCTGGCTTTTGATTCGCAGGCGGGCGAGCTGTCGGGCTTCTTCGGCGCGCTGGAGATAGCTAGCGATGTCAAAATTCTCTTCGTCAGTTACGCGCGGCAGCATGGCGTCAAGCGTCGTCGTCGGGTTCCTGCCGTAGACCAGCTTGAACGGCGTGATCTGTGTTGTTTCTTGCACCGCCGTGTTGTACGCAAAGGTCACGTACGGCAGGACCGCGTCCCACGTCTTGTGCTCAACGACGACGTACATTGTTAGCATGTCGGCAAGGGTCTTGTTCAGGCGCTCCGTGAGACCATTCGTCTGCGGATGGTAGGCAGTTGTCCTCCTGTGGTTGTATGGCTGTACTGCAGAATGGCTTGGGTGAGCTCTGCTGTAAAAGCCGTTCCTCTGTCGGTGATGAGGACTTCTGGGGCACCATGCCGCAGCAGGATTTTCTCGACGAAAAATTTCGCCACTTCGGCTGCGCTCCCTTTTGGTAGAGCTTTAGTTTCAGCAAAGCGGGTGAGATAGTCTGTCGCCACTACGATCCACTTATTCCCGGATGTTGATATTGGAAACGGCCCCAACAAATCCATCCCAATCTGCTGGAATGGTCGGCGAGGAGGTTCGATCGGCTGTAGTAATCCTGCTGGCCTTGTCGGTGGTGTCTTGTGTCGTTGACAGTCTCGGCATGCCTTGACGTAACGGGCGACGTCGGTGGTCAGACGCGGCCAGTAATACCTTTCCTGTATTCTCGACAGCGTCCGGGAGAATCCGAGGTGCCCAGCGGTTGGATCGTCGTGTAGGGCGTGCAGTATTTCTGGACGCAGCGCTGACGGTACAACAAGAAGGTAGCTGGCGCGGACTGGTGAGAAGTTCTTCACGAGCAGGTTGTTTTGTAGCGTGAATGACGACAACCCGCGCTTAAATGCCCTCGGGACAACGTCGGTATTCCCTTCCAAATACTTGACGAGACCATTTAGCTCCGGGTCTGCTCGTTGCTGTTTAGTGAAGTCTTCCGCGCTTATTATCCCAAGGAAGGCGTCGTCGTCCTTGTCGTCTTGCGGCGGGGGATCGATGGGGGCGCGCGATAAACAGCCGGTGTCGGAGTGTTTTCTTCCGGACTTGTATATTACCGGGACGTCATATTCTTGTAGTCTGAGGCTCCACCGCGCCAGCCATCCTGAAGGGTCCTTTAAGTTAGCTAGCCAACACAATGCATGATGGTCACTGACGACTTTGAATGGCCTGCCATAGAGGTAAGGGCGGAATTTAGCTATAGCCCAAATGATGGCGAGGCATTCCTTTTCAGTCGTAGAAGAGTTGCTTTCCGCTTTTGACAGCGACCGGCCAGCATACGATATCACCTTTTCCAATCCTTCTTTCCTCTGGACTAGGACGGCACCGAGGCCTAGGCTACTGGCGTCAGTGTGGATTTCGGTATCGGCGTCCTCGTCGAAGTGTGCAAGTACCGGCGGCGACTGCATGCGTCGTTTGAGTTCTTCAAATGCCTTGGCCTGCGGCGTTTCCCACTTGAACGCGACATCACATTTGGTTAGATGTGTTAGCGGCTCCGCGATGCGTGAGAAGTCCTTGACAAAGCGCCTATAGTAGGCACACATGCCAAGGAATCTGCGCACTGCCTTCTTGTCGGTTGGCTGCGGGAACTTTGCGATGGCAGCTGTCTTCTGTGGGTCGGGGCATACTCCTGATTTGCTGATCACGTGGCCTAGGAACAAAAGCTCATCGTAAGCGAAACGGCACTTTTCCGGCTTCAGAGTGAGCCCTGATGACTTGATGGCTTCTAACACTGTCGCAAGCCGCCTAAGGTGATCGTCGAAATTTCCAGCGAAGACAACGACGTCATCCAGGTAAACAAGGCACGTCTGCCACTTCAGTCCGGCTAACACCGTGTCCATGACGCGCTGAAACGTTGCAGGCGCCGAGCACAGTCCGAATGGCATGACCTTGAACTCGTAGAGGCCGTCTGGCGTGATGAAGGCAGTCTTTTCGCAATCTCTCTCGTCGACTTCTATTTGCCAGTAGCCAGACTTGAGGTCCATCGATGAGAAGTATTTAGCGTTGCAGAGCCGATCCAATGCGTCGTCTATCCGTGGAAGGGGGTACACATCCTTCTTCGTGATCTTGTTCAGTCGACGATAGTCGACGCAGAAGCGTAGGGTTCCATCCTTTTTCTTTACCAGGACTACAGGAGAGGCCCACGGGCTTTTCGACGGCTGGATGATGTCGTCGCGCAGCATTTCGTCGACTTGTTGCCTAATAGCTTCACGTTCTCGCGTCGAAACTCGGTAAGGGCTCTGACGGAGTGGTCGAGCGCTCTCTTCGGTCATTATGCGATGCTTTGCAACTGGTGTTTGTCGAATCCTCGCTCACGTCGAAAAGCAGTCTTTTTATCGTCGGAGAAGACTTCTGATCTGTTGCTGCTTACTCATAGGAAGACTTGGATTCACGTCGAAGTCTGGTTCGGGGACAATGCTCATCGGGGTAGATGCGGCTGAATCCGAGAGGACAAAGGCATTGCTGGTTTCCACAATTTCCTCGATGTATGCGATTGCCTTGCCCTTGTTGATGTGCTTGAACTCTTGGCTGAAGTTGGTGAGCATAACTTCCACCTGCCCTCCACGGCGTCGAGCGATCCCTCTTGCGACGCAAATTTCACGGTCGAGCAGTAGATGTTGGTCGCCCTCGATGACGCCTTCTATGTCAGCAGGTGTTTCAGTGCCGACGGAAATAATAATGCTGGCGCGCGGCGGGATGCTCACTTGATCTTCGAGCACACTCAAGGCGTGGTGACTACGACAGCTCTCCGGCGGTATCGCTTGATCTTGTGACAGCGTTATCGACTTCGACTTCATGTCGATGACTGCGTCATGTTGATTCAGAAAGTCCATGCCGAGAGTGACGTCTCGTGAACACTGTTGGAGGACAACGAAGGTGGCAGGGTAAGTCCGGTCATGAACGGTAATTCTTGCCGTGCAGATCCCAGTCGGCGTTATCAGGTGTCCTCCAGCGGTGCGTATTTGAGGGCCTTCCCATGCAGTCTTAACTTTCCTCAACTGGGCGGCGATGGATCCCCTCATGACGGAGTAATCGGCCCCTGTGTCTACTAAGGCGGTGACTGCGTGGCCGTCGAGAAGCACGTCGAGGTCGGTGGTTCTTTGTCTTGCGTTACAGTTAGGTCTCGGCGTCGCATCACGGCTGCGTCGTGTTGAACTGAAGCTGGAACGTCGCGTCGTAAAGTCGTCTTTCGTCGGTGTAGTCTTAGCTTCCTGACTTCGTCGGGACGGCGGCGTGTCATCATTAGGTCGTCGAGATGGTTTCTTCGTCGTCTTCGTCGGCGGCGGAGGATCTTAGTCAATTCGACGAACAGCAACCGCACCTCCATCGGTTGCTGCTTTTAGTTTTCCGGATACGGGCTCGCTGACCGGCCCCGGGCTGGGCCAGTGCATGGTCGGCGCTGCGGCGACAGGTAGCGGCCTGGTGATGGCGAACGCGACGGTCGTCGAGAGCTCCACTGAGTAGCGGCGAGGTAGTCGGCGATATCGCGAGGGCGTTCACCTCGCTGCGGGCGCGGAGCATTGACGGCGAAACCTCGCAGTCCCATCTCCTGGTATGAGCATCGGCGATACACATGGCCGGCTTCTCCGCAGCGATAGCAGAGCGGAGGGTGGTCGGGGGCTCGCCAAATGTCCGTCTTCCTCGCGTAGGTGCGCTGGGCGACGGGTGGGCCTGCTGGCGGCGGCGGCGGCGGACGATGGAATTGCGTCGTTGCAGGGCCCTGGCGTGGTCGCGGAGGGGGACCTTGACGGCGTGCGACGGCGGCGTAGGTCATCGCTTCTGGCTGGGACTGCAGTAATTGAGGTTGCACCTTAGGAACCCCAAGCGACCGCTGAACCTCATCTTTCACAATGTCAGCGATCGAAGCTAGTTGAGGCTGCGACGAAGGCAGGACCTGGCGCAGTTCTTCGCGCACAATGGCCCTGATGGTCTCTTGAAGGTCGTCCGAACCTAGTCCTTGGATGGCATACTGCGGCGTGTGCCCCTGGCGATTATATTGCCGGGTGCGCATCTCCAGAGTTTTCTCGATCGTTGATGCCTCTGCAGAAAACTCAGCCACAGTCTTCGGTGGGTTACGAATAAGTCCGGCGAAAAGGTCTTGCTTGACGCCGCGCATCAGGAAGCGAACTTTTTTCTCCTCCGACATTTCCGGGTCGGCGTGCCGGAAAAGACGGGCCATCTCCTCCGTGAAGATTGCGATCGTCTCGTTTGGCAGCTGCACTCTTGTTTCTAGTAGAGCTTGGGCTCGCTCTTTTCGCACGACGCTTGTAAACGTGTGCAAGAAGCCGCTTCAGAAAAGGTCCCACGTCGTTATGTGGCTTCCCGATTCTCGAACCACGTCCTGGCGGCGTCTTCCAATGCGAAATAGACATGCCGCAGCTTGTCGTCGCCGTCCCAACTGTTAAACTTAGCGACCCTCTCATACGTTTCGAGCCAGGTTTCCGGGTCCTCGAATGTTGATCCGCGGAACGTCGGAGGTTCCCTGGGCTGCTGCAGCACGATGGGGGACGCTGGGGCTGCCATTGGGGTTGCCTTGTCCACAATCTTCTTGGTCTTCTCAGGTAGAAGTCCGTGCTCCGGGGGCAGCTGTTGAAGACGGCGGCTTGCTCGATGCTCCGGGACTACGTTGGTGTTCTCTTTGTGCTCCGGGCTTGGATCACGGCTTGTCGGGGGCGTCCGGTACATGAACGAAAAGCACCTCCACGAGATGTCACGGGGTAGTGACGGTGAAGAAAGCAAGAATACGGTGGAATACAAAACTAGCTTTTATTGGGCGAACCTGTGCCCACAAAAACAGGCTACACTTATAGCACAACGATAGCGGCGAACACGGTCGGCGATCGTCGGAAATCTGATCAGCGGGTCAAGTGCGTCGGCTTTTATACAGCACTCATCGAATGTTCCAGACTAATCGTTCGGACCCGCATGCCTTCCACAAAGTTCTACAACATTCGAGTCACGCGATGAAATCAGATAACACAAGGTTCGGCGACAACACAGCGGATAGAAGCATCGATAACTTTCCAGAAACTTCGGATACATGCAGACGCGTCCCGCGCTGTGCGATAACATTTGTTAGGCGGTGAAACGCGGTCGCCTGTTAAATATAAGTACACGTGTCAATATCAATAGCGACACGGCAAAACAAAGAAAAAATTGATTTGGCATGCTTTGTAAATTCTGTACAAGAACATACACATCAAGATATGGCAGAAATGAAACAAATGTTTCCTACGCTCTCGTGATACTGGATGGCAAAAGTGTTAAATTTATTCATGAGAAAGTATTCTCGTTATTCTCGAGCTTGGTGCGATTTGAAACCTGGGGCCCTCTAACGTAAAACTTTTCCAATATGTTTTTATTCCAATCTCCTGACGTCAAATTTGCCTAACTACCGACGCAAGCACCACGCAGTCACCCGAAGGGTTTTCTGGATAGACCAGTCAAAAGCTCTCGTTCACGGGAGGTCACTTTCGTTTGCGTGTAAAAGGAATCACATTGCCTACACTGAGCGGCTTCTCTTATGTAATTGGCTGGCGAGAGGCGAGAAGCACGCTAAAGTGGAAAGCGATTCATTGGGCCGAGCCGCTGCACTGAAAGTCGATAACCGGATGAAGAAGGTGGTGCTGGCGTCTGCAATTGGTCCGCTTTCCGTTATACTTAGCTTGCGGCGGCTGGTCGAAAATCGCGGCAGCATGCAACGGAAGCTAAAGGATGACGCTAAAACGGATCACCAACAAAAAAGAGTTGGGAGAATGATGTCGTCAGCGTGCCGAAGGTGCTCAAAAACGTTATATGGCCACGCAAGATGTTTTATTACACGCAAATAAACTCGTGCTCTCCGGCAGGTTCGAGTAGCCAATGCCAGAGCGATCGGAGGTAGCCATCTTTTATTCGTTTCAGAAAGGGGCAGCCCGTGACTATTGAGAAGAAAATTCAATTTTTTTCGGCATAATAATGCATCTTTGACGGGTACACGTCTCATCGACGCGGTGAGTTTTTGCGGTTTCGTAATGTCATGTGACAGGCAGGTGAAGTGGGTGGAGCCGAAAAACTCTTAACCAGTAGCCGAGTGCTAATGGCGAAAAGGCATCAAATCAGAATTAACTATTTTCCTTTTCTTCGGTTAAATCAAGCATAATCAGTGTGTACATGTCATATCAGATGGGGAACTATTACGGTTTACGTGACGTCGCGTGACAGTCAGGGGAAGTGGAGGGGGGGGGAGTCCAAAAAAGTTTTTGACCAGTCGCGGAGGGCTGATTGCAGAATTGGAATAGAAAAGTTTGGAATAGTTCACGTTAGAGCGCCCCAGGATGACCAATAATTTCAGGAATAGGTACCATCACAGAGAATTTGTCCTGCTATGTAGATAACCTTAACAGTTCAACTCCTTCTTAATTTTCTTCTTATATCAAAGATACTCACTACTTTCTTACTGATATCGCTGACTTGCATGTTCCAAGCGATGCTCATCTAGTCCCACTAGACGTGGCGTCGCTTTAGACGAACATTCCTCATACAGATGAGGTTTAATCTGCACTTCGGGCATAAAACAACTCTGTAGATGACAAGCCCATCGACGATTCTACCCTTTCCATAATTCTAACACTAATCCTTGAACTTGACATGGTACTCAAATTGTGAAGCGTCCATTTCGTCGCCCGACCGTGTTCAACCCAGTGTATGAGAGAATCAAAGAACATTTATACTCACACCTGCATGTCATCTTTGTAAATGACAGATGCCTGTGTGCTACGCGCATATGCCTCGCAGATAATGAACCGCACCATTATTGCGCGGGATGGGTTGGCTCACTTGCACTGGACTCTCCCTCCTTCATTAGAAATGCGAAGATACAATGGAACATACAAATGGTTGATAAAGGGCGAAAAAGTGTCACTGGAAAGAAAGTTCTCTGCACGTATACACAGAACCTCGCAACAAGTTATTTAAATATACGAGCAAGTCTCCAATAAATCTACGTATCTAAGAAAAATTCACTGTGTACAATGCGTCAAACAAGACAAATAAACCTGTTGCGCAATCACAGATTCAAAGAATCAAAGATCCCACCCCCATTCCATCCACTCCCCCCGATGTATCACGCGCGACGGAAAGTAGTGCGCTTGCTCCACGCACACAGTATTGCGACACCATCGTCGCTTCACTCATTCCCCCCCCCCCCCCCCCCCTACGCTTTCACTCGCACATACAGCATGCGGCGCGAGGTCACGATGTTATCGCTCTTGGACTTCATACGAAACATAAGGGCCACGGCGACAGCTGGAATGTGCCAGGAGCGTCCATATAATTGCTATCGCAACAATATAATAAGACTATCCGGCAACTGAAGCGCCCCGGGGCTGCTTACTTTCCGCAAAAGGAGAAGAAAATCGAACTTTCACGATGCGACCAGTCGCTGTGCCGCAACAATGTATTCTTTTTTTCTTTTAGTTGGGAGGGGGCGCCGAAATGAAAGAAAAAACCGTAGAGTAGGTTGGCCACAATCTAATGCCTACTATGGGCACCTAATGTGGCTACCGAATGAATATTG
This sequence comes from Dermacentor albipictus, assembly GCF_038994185.2. Lineage (NCBI taxonomy): Eukaryota > Metazoa > Arthropoda > Arachnida > Ixodida > Ixodidae > Dermacentor > Dermacentor albipictus. Next base: position 187,320,921 of record NC_091823.1, on the reverse strand, counting down.
AAGGAAACGTGAAACGCTTGGTCCACCGAGGACCATACGCATAGTGCTCGGTATCCTACACCGGCGAGGCAAGATTTTCCGGAGAGGTAGACGCTCAGGGGCAGAGAAAACCACGCCTACCCCCCAATTTTGCCGCTATTCGGGGGTAGAAGTGGTTTTCTCTGCCCCTGAGCGTCCACAGAAGCTATGCAAACAGGTTAACACAGAGAATAACAAAAAGCACGCATGTTCTACCCAACATTGCAAAACATTTGTAACCTGTACTCATAACGTTGTCTATGCCGGCCCACTTTCATGCGGAAGAACGTATATTGGTCAAACCGGCAGATACATCAACGAGAGATTAAAAGAGCATCGATATAACGTCACTATATATATAGGGTAATCTCGGGTCATTTGGATATTCCCTGCCGAGATTGTTCCTGCGAGCCCATGTTTGAAAGCACTTCTATTCTGTATGAGGTTCAAAGCAGGATGACGAGGGAGAATTTAGAGGCCTACGAGATTGCAAAATTAGAGCAAAAGTGCGTAATCAAGCCTTCGGTGTCACTATCGGGAAAGGAGATATGATTCCTCGGTTTATCTTTGTGACCATTGCAGTGCGTGTTTTCCCTTGCCTTGCACACCTCTTCGGTTCATCGGAATGCACCACCCTATGTTCTTTTTTGCTGTTACGTTTGTTTCCGCTCGCATCGTATATATTTATCGATGCGTGTGAAAATAAAATCTATAGTTGAAAGTGAAGCGCTGCGTCTGTGTAACTGTTTCATTCTACGTCCTCGTCCAGTTGTGCTTATACACTTTACCAGGGAAGGATAGGGAACGTGACGGCGGGCTATGACGGCGTAGGTTATCGCTTCTCGCTGAGACCGCAGTTATTCTGAGTATCTGACTGCTGGATCTTCTCTGTGATGTCAACGACTGGTGTTACTTCAGGCTGCTTTGGAGGGATCATCCTGCCCAGTTCTTCGTGCACAACAACTTTGTTGGTCTCTCGGAGCTTGTTGTAGCCTAGTGCTTGGATTTAACTCTTCGGCGTAAGCACTACGCAGTTGCGTTGCTGGGTGAGCATTTCCAGTGTCTTCTAGTAGCCCGCGGCTTCTGTTAAAAATTCCACGACTGTCATGTGTTGGTTGCGTATCAATCGGCGGAAAGGACATGCTTCACACCACGCAACAGGGAAGACCTTTCTTGTCCTCAGGCATATCCGGGACGGTGTGGCGGAACAAGTGGGCCATGCCTTCTGAGTAGATCGCGATGTTCTCGTTTGGTAGTGGCGCGCGACATTCCAGTATCGCTTCAGCCTTCTTTTTATGGAATGGACGACCCTCGTGAAGTTCTTCAAGAAAGTGCTGCGGAAGAGGTCCCATATTGTCAGGGTTGACTCACGATTCTTGGACCACGTCCTGGCTGAGCTTTCCTTAGCAGATGGAAACATGTTGCAGCTTGTCGTCGGAGTTCCAGTTGTTGGATGTTGCAAAGCTTTCGTATGTTTCCAGTCAGTTTTCTGGGTATTCAAACGATGATCCCACGAAGGCTTGCGCTGTTGCAGCGCGATGGGGAATGCTGGGGCGCCCATTTGGTTGTTGACTTGGTCACGATCTCCAGTAGACGTCCGCGCTCCTGGAGCATGTTCTGTTTCCTGTGGCTTGCTCAATGGCCCGGGATGACGTTAGATGCATGCCTTCGGGGTGTAGGTTTGACGGGAACGACCAGTACAAGAACGCAAAAGCACCTCCAGTTGTCCCGTTCTAGGCATGGTCAAGAACGCCGTTGCAGAACTATAGATGACGAAATTAACTCAGTATTGGATGCATTTGTGCCCCTAAAAGCAAATGGCATTCAAAGGAACAGAATAGCGGTGAACGCAGTAGGCAATCGCCGAAAATCTGACCTGCGGATCAAGCGTGTAGGCTTTTATACATGACTTCTAGAAGGGTCCGGCGTATCGCTCGTGCCGGCGTGCCTGCCAGAAAGTCTTCATCTCATCCACCCATCTAACGTTCTGCCGCCCCCTGCTACGCTTCCTTTCCATTGGAATCCAGTCCGTAGCCCTTAATGACCATCGGTTATCCTTCCTCCTCATTACATGTCCTGCCCATGACAATTTCTTTTTCTTCCTTTTAACAAAAATGTCACTAACTCGCGTTTCTTCCCTTACCCAATCTGCTCTTTCCTCTTTCCTTAACATCACACCCATCATCCTTTCCATAGCTCGTTGCGTGGTCCTCAATTTAGGTAGAACCCCTTTCGTAAGTCGCCAGGTTTCTGCTCCGTACGTAAGTGCTGGTAAGACAAAGCTGTTATACGCTTTTCTCTTCAGGGATAATGGCAACCTGCTCTTCATGATCTGAGAATGCCTGCCAAGCGCACCTAAACCCATTCTTATTATTCTGATTATTTCAGTCTCATGATCCGGATCTGTGGTCACTACCTGCTTTAAGTAGATGTATTCCCTTACCACTTCCAGTGCCTCGCTACCTACCGTAAACTGCTGTTCTTTTCCGAGAATGTTAAACAATACTTTAGTTTTCTGCAGATTATTTTTAGACCCACCCTTCTGCTTTGCCTATCCAGGTCAGTGAGCATGCATTGCCATTGGTCCCCTGAGCAAAACAATATCATCAGCGAATCGCAAGTTACTAAGGTATTCTCCATTACCTCTTACCCCCAATTCCTCCCAATCCAGGTCCCTGAATACCTTCTGGAAACACGCTGTGAATAGCATAGGAGAGATCTTATCTCCCTGCCTGACGCCTTTCTTTATTGGGATTTTGTTGCTTTCTTTATGGAAGACTACGGTGGCTGTGGGGCCGCTATAGATATCTTTCAGTATTTTACATACGGCTCGTCTACACCCTGATTCCGTAATGCCTCCATGACTGCTGAGGTTTCGACTGAATCAAGCGCTTTCTACTAATCAATGAAAGCTATATATAAGGGTTGGTTACATTCCGCACATTTTTCCATCACCTGATTGCTGGTGTGACTACAGTCTATTGTTGAGTAGCCTTTACGAAATCCTGCCTTTTCCTTCGGTTGACAGAAGCCTAAAGTGCTGCTCATTCTATTGTCGATTACCTTAGTAAATACTTTGTAGGCAACGTACGGCAAGCTGATCGATCTGTAATGCTTCAAGTCTTTGGCATCCCCTTTCTTATGGATTAGGATCTTGTTAGCGTTCTTCTATGATTCTGTTACGCTCGAGGTCATGAGGCATTGCGTATACAGGGTGGCCAGTTATTCTAGAGCAACCTGCCCACCTTCCTTGAACAAATCTGCTGTTACCTAATGCTCCCCAGCTGCCTTCCCCGTTTGCATAGCTCCCGAGGCTTTCTTTTCTTCTTCCGGCGTTACTTGTGGGATTTCAAATTACTCTAGACAATTGTCTCTTCCATTACCGTAGTGGGTGCCACTGGTACTGTATAAATCTCTATAGAAATCCTCAGCCACTTCTCATCCATATTAGTAATGATATGATAACATATGATAATGATATATATAACATATTATAATGATATATGATAACAAAGGCATGTCTGCCATATGAGGCCCCGGAGGATGTTATCCATCATTCTTTCAAAAGTTGCAGGCGCATTACAGAGGCCAAAGAGTAGCATGGTAAATTCATATAAGCCATCAGGCGTAACAAATGCCGTTTTCGGACGATCTGCATCAGCCAGCAGGACCTGCCAATAACCGGATCATTAGTCTAAGGACGAAAACAATTCAGCGCTTTGGCGGCATTCCACTGCGTCGTCGATACTGGGAAGAGGATAGACATCTTTCCTGGTTAGCTTGTTGAGTCGTCGGTAGTCCGCACAAAAACGAATTGTCCCATCTTTCTTTTTGACCAGCACTACAGGAGAAGCCCAAGGTCTGTGTGATGGCTGTATCACGCCGCGTCGGAGCATGTCTCCTACGTGCTCATCGATGACACGGCGCTCCATCGCGGACACACGGCATGGACGTTAGCGTAGAAGCGCGTGACTGCCGGTGTCGATGTGATGAACGCATGTGCAGGTATGGCCTACACATTGTTTTTGGAGGTCTAAAGAAGTTCGAAATCGGTTAAGGAGGTCGACGATCTGCGTGCGCTGACTCGGAGGGAGGTTGGGATTAATAGACGGAGCAAACGCTTGGTCACATGCAAGCGGAGGCGCAGAGACAGGGAGAGTCATGCCGTCAAGGTGAAGAGGTGTCGAGTCACCAGGCACATCGTAGACAGAGCTCGTGTCGAATTCATCAGCAAAACCGATTCACTCGCCATGATGTAAGCTTGACGGAAACAAAAACATATTCGAAACGTAAATTACGCTGGAGCCGTGGCGAAAGGGAAGGAGGGCAAAGGGAAGCAAGAAGTGATGGCGGCGTGCAGCAAGCTGAGATGGCGTGAAAGGAACTCTGGAATCGTAGAAAGCAACATACGAAACGGGTACAGGGGCGGAAGAAAAAGGAGAGATATCAGTGGTGGTGGCGACGAACAGTCAAGCAGAAGCTGTAGGCAAATCTTTAGAAAGACTTCTGCAAAATGGTGTCAGCGCAAGTTCTGCACGGGCACAATCAATAATAGCGTGATGAGATGAGAGGAAGTCCCATTTCATTTCATTTCATTTTATTACCTTAAAGACCCCATTCGGGGTATTACATAAAGGGTGGTTAACATGTGAACATAGGAAAAGGCAGGTGTTACATTGAAATACAAGTTTCAACAGTTTCTAGAAATTGTGAATGACATGTGATGGCAGCGACATTAATGGGTAGGTCGTTCCAGTCCTTGGCAGCTCGAGGGAAAAATGATGATTGAAAAGTGACAGTTCGTGTTCGAGGACGAGAAACTTGGAGTTGATGGCTGGTGCGCTGTGACATGCGTGAAGATGATGGCGTGACGTAAGGCGGGCGGCTTAGTGAGCTGTAAAAAAATTTGTGATAAAGAGACCACAGAAGCTGGTTTTCCTAATGTAGCGGTGGCCGCTGTAGCTGAGCGCCTAAAGAAGTCGGTTTCGAGGGGGACGGACGTAATTACAGAAAGCAGTAATCGCAAAAAAAGAGTAGTGGCTATTCCGTATATTCATTCAGTGTCGCACAGGCTTAAAAAAGTTGATAGTAGATATGATGTTAATGTTGCTTTCACTGCTCCCAATAAGCTAGGTAAGATATGCGCTAACGTACAGAATAAAAAGGAGCGGGTTAAAGGCAAAAAACGAACAGATATTTGTCCAGTGAAGCACAATAAGAACAACAGTTTTACAGAATGTCGTATGGGTGTGGTATCTCAAATTCCCCTTAGCTGTGGCCAGTTCTACGTAGGGCAAACGGGACGGTGTATCAATCAGAGGCTAATGGAGCATAAAAGGTCGTTAACCGGTGGATCGCCTTCTAATCTTTCGCTACATTGCCGAGATTGTAACTGCAAGCCAAAGTTAGATGAATGCGCGATACTGTACAGGCATAAGAATGAACATACGCGTCTTAAGGTAGAGGCATGGCATATCTATAATGGCGGAAGTGCATGCGTGAGTCAGCCTTCGATTACTTTACATAAGGAAGAGATTAAGTGCCTTAACAGTTATCTCTCACGTAGACCAGCACGTGTACCCGATTGACACGTGGTGTTACCATTCCTGAGCACGCGCAGATGAGTTTTGTGTCTTCTTTCATTTTTCGCCTCAGTGCTCCCTTCAGTTGATAGTCGGCGTTCGTGTTGTCCACTTCTCTACTCTTGTGTCCTGCCTGCACGCCTCACTTCTATTTTGCATAATGAATCCTTACCAACTAGCTCAGCTTTCTGTCGTTCTAAGCGTGGCGAAGCGACGACGAAAAGCAAGAGATGCCAAGCTAGATTGTGCCTTTAAGTGTGAAACGCTGATGTTATATGAATATGAAGAATGGATGAATCTAGTCGCACGATTCTGAACCGACTCGAGTGCATTGATGATATATGTTTGATGAGGGTTCCAGATGGCGGCGGCATATTCCAGTTGTGGCCTGACAAATGATTTGTATGCGAGTAGTTTGACGTGCTGTGGAGCATGACGAAGATGACGCCTCATGAACCCAAGGGACTTGTTTGCTGACGAGATTACGTTAGTAGCATGCGCATTCCAGGAAAGGTCATGGGACAGGGTTACGCTTAAGTACTTATAGGTTAGAACTGATTCTAGTGGGACGTTTGCAATTGTTTAAGTAGACAGATAAGGATCACGACGGTAGGAAATTGAAATAAATTTGCACTTGTTAGGGTTCAAGGCCATTTGCCAATGGTTGCACCAGTCCTGCACGTTATTAAGGTCATTCTGGAGAGATGCTTGGTCAGAGATGTTAGTCACAGTACGATAAATCACACAGTCGTCAGCGAACATACGAATAGGACAAGACACATGCAGCGGAAGATCGTTAATGTATATTAGGAAAAGAAGCGGTCCTAAGACTAAGCCTTGAGGGACACCTGAAGTGACAGGGAGGGGTTCGGAGGAGACGTTATTGACAAAGACGAACTGGGAACGATTAGTAAGGAATTCTTTTATCCATTGTACTACAAGAGGATCCAAGTTCAATCTAGATAATTTTATTAGCAAGCGGTTATGAGGCACTGTGTCAAAAGCTTTAGAGTAGTCTAGAAAGATTGCATCGGTTTGAACGTTGTTATCAAGATTAACGTGGAGATCATTAAGGAAGATAGCTAGTTGTGTTTCACATGAAAGCCCTTTACGAAAACCATGTTGTGAAGGATGAAAGAAGTTTTCCGAGTCTAAAAAGTTCATGATGTGCGAATATATGACATCGTCCATGATTTTTCAAGGAACACTAGTTAATGAAATGGGGCGGTAGTTTAAGGGCGAGTCTTTGTTACCTGCTTTGAATACTGGAACGACCTTTCCAACTTTCCAATCATCCGGTAAAGTACCTGCAGACAATGATTGCGTGAACAACAGAGTGAAACATGCCGCGGATATATGCTTAGTATTCATTAGGATCTTTGAGTTAATTTCGTCTACACCAGAAGACGTACATAATTTGTTTTTTTCAATGATTGATAGTATACCATCTACCGAAAATACAATGGGTGACATATGTGATGTTATGTTAGTAGGTAGTGGAGAGTCTGGAGTGGTAGTTTCTTTTGTAAACACAGAAAAAAGTGCTGTGTTGAATATATCGGCGCACTCGGCGTCCGTGGCGGTGTCGCCTGCTGCATTCGTCACGCTGATGGTACGAGCTTCTTGGGGATTTAAAATGCGCCAGAACTGCCGAGGATTTTGAGTAAGTAGCTTGGGAAGGTCAACGTTATAAAAAGATTTTTTAGCCGTGCGAAGGGCACTCAGGTAGGCGTTCTCTGCCGTGTAGTATTTCGACCAAGCCTCGGTGCTTCCAAGACGCATGGCTAGCCGGAAGCGACGTTTCTTTTGGTTTTCAAGCTTCTTTAAAGCTCTGGTGAACCATGGCTTATTTTGATTAGTGTGCATAGTTATTCTTGGTATATGTTTGTTTACGAGTTCATTAATTTTATTTTTAAATAGTGTCCAGTTTTCTTGAGGCGACCGCATATGGAATAATGTCTCAAAAGTAGAAAAGAAGTCACCCAACTCGTAATTATTAGCTTCGTAGTTCCCTTTATCATATAGGCATATAGTTTTGTTCGATTTTGGCTGTCGCATGGGTTGAAAGTTGAAAGTGGCATGGTTTACTTTATGATCACTTACCTCACGGAGATAAGTTATGGATGATAGACTGTCAGGATGGCTGCTTAGTATGAGGTCGAGTACATTAGATGTGTCTTTTGTAACCCGCGTAGGCTCTAGCACAAGTTGAATTAAACTGAAATTAAGACACACATTAACAAATTCTTTAGCAGCTTCATTGCCCATGATTAAAGCACTATTGTTAGTCCAGTTCATTTGCGGAAAATTAAAGTCACCGAAAAGCAGGATTTCTGCGTTAGGGTGTTTTTCCCTAAGTTTGCTCAAGGTGTTATTAAGTTTATGCGAAAAATCAGGAGTGTTATGTGGTGGTCTGTAACAAACTCCCAAGAGAACAGTCTGTGGTGAAGCGCGGCAGATTAGCCATATTATTTCCAAGTCAGTCTCAATGGTTGCAAGCGTGCACGATAAATGGTGATGCGCGGCGATTAGCACACCACCACCTCGTGAGATTTCGCGGTCTTTCCGGAAAAGGCAGACATTCGGCAAGTCAGCAAGAACCTCAGTATCGGTAATATCGTCAGTGAGTCAGGTTTCAGTTATTATCAGCAAATTACTATTAGACGACAACACGAGGTTAGACCGAATATCGCGTTTAGGAAGGAAGCTGCGTGCGTTGGCAAAGATTTCGGAAAGGTAGAGGTTAGCTCGTGTCGATACCGTAGGGCGTTTCCCGCGTCGAGTTGGCTGCTATTGCAATTCTTTCACACTCTGTGTGCGTTCATCGAAAACATAGCGCTTATTACCCATAAACAGAGTTTTAAAGCGCAGGGAGTAAGGTGCTGATTTGCTTTTTGCGAATGAAAGAAGGTGTCTGCGGGCCAATTGAACAGGACGCGTAAAATCATCGCCAACACTGAAGTTTGTTCCTTTAAATTTAGGGCCGTTAGAGAGAACAAGATCTTTTGTTTTATGAAAGGTGAACTTCACTTTTATGGGGCGGTTACGATTAGCTGCACGATTGCCCAAGCGGTGCGCGCGCTCGATTTCTTTTGGGTCAAGAGTGATGCTCATATGTTTGCGACAGTGGTCAATGATTATGTGCTCCGATTGCGCGAACGACTCTGACCCTGAAGATTCATCAATGCCATAAAAAAGTAGATTGTTTCGCCGAGAATGATTCTCGGCATCATCAAGACGCGCTTCCAGCCTCTGAATTGTGTGTGCTGCACGGGCAGCATCACTCTTCACGCTTTCTATATCAGAACGCAAGGGGATTAGGTTTTGGTAGTGGGTCTCCAGGTTCGTCATGCGCACGCTCAGATCGGATATTGCTTTGTCAGTTGTTAGTAACTGAGACTTGAGGCCTTGAATCTCGGTGATCAGTTGCGATTGACCTGCGGATAGGCTCTTAAGTTCCTTTAGTACGGCTTGACTACCAGGTCCAGGGTTAGTTTCGATGTCACCCGCCAGCAACAATAAAAAGCGAATAACATCACAACACTGAACAACAATGGAAAGGCAGCAATGTGGGCCCGGCAGCTGCAGTAGAAAGTAAATACTTGAACGCTTCGTGAAAAGACTGTATAATTTACTAACCTGCATGCAGAACATCAGCGGATTAGCGTGCTGTGTTGAAGCACAGCAGCCGGGCCCACAAAACGCCTCCGTGCGCGCCTGCTCTTTTATATCTGATGGGCGAATTGATGTTGGTGGCGATAGGTATTCCAGCCGCAAGTCGAGTGACGCTGCCGGGAACAGTGGCGCTGCCGGACACACGGACGGTGTCAACGGTCTGGAAGTGATGCTGGCATTCATTGGGTGGTAGAAAGCAGTTGTGTCGTAGTCGACATGCCAGGCACGATGCGGTTGGGGTGCGTCTAGAAAAACCATAGCCAGGGCAGGGAACAGAACGTGGATCATCGTGGGAAGTGACACTTGCATGCAGAACATCCTAGAATGATGGCATGAGAGCAGCGGGAAAGAACAACACATTAAATGTGGTGTAAAATGTCTTGTATGGCGACATGGACGGTGCATGTTCCTAAGGGCTCAATCGGCTCAGCGCTTGCTGTGCGAAGCGAAATGGCAGAAAACAGCGTCGCGACTTTTCGAAGCGTACAACTAAGCTGGTCGGCAATCATGGGCACTCCGGCACCCGTGTCGACACGCGCGTGAACGGTGATACCTTCGGCAAAAACTTCAATGACGTTCGTAGGGAATAAACGAGGACTTGAGCAGTTCAAAGATTATCGCAGTTCTTGCCTCCGGAACTGCGCCTTTTAGTTTTACTCCACAGCTGGAGGGCGGCGGACGATGGGGGACAGGGAACGCGGACGGGGAGATGCAGACCGACGAGTGTTGAAGCTTTGGGGATCAGGAGATGATGGCGCGACGTGCGGAACTGGTGGTGAATAGCAGGACAGGGAGTCAGGAGCATTCCCTTGAAGTCTCGCAGTATCGTAAGGATACAAACCTCCACTTCCACGAATGATGGCATGAGAGCAGCGGGGAAGAACAACACATTAAATGTGGTATAGAATGTCTTGTATGGCGACACGGACGGTACATGTTCCTAAGGGCTCAATTGGCTCAGCGCTTGCTATGCGAAGCGAAATAGCAGAAAACAGCGTCGCGACTTTTCGGAGCGTGCTACGAAGCTGGTCGGCAATCATGGACACTCCGGCACCCGTGTCGACACGCGCGTGAACGGCGATACATTCGGCAAAAACTTCAATTACGTTCGTAGAGAATAAACGAGGGCTTGAGCAGTTCAAAGAGATCGCAGTTCTTGCCTCCAGAACTGCGCCTTTTAGTTTTCCTCCACAGCTGGAGGGCGGCGGACGATGGGGGATAGGGAACGTCGACGGGGAGATGGAGACCGACGAGTGTTGAAGCTTTGGGGATCAGGAGATGATGGAGCGACGTGCGGAACTGGTGGTGAATAGCAGGACAGGGAGTCAGGAGCATTCCCTTGAAGTCTCGCAGTATCATAAGGATGCAAACCTCCACTTCCACGAATGATGGCATGAGAGCAGCGGGGAAGAACACATTAAATGTGGTATAGAATGTCTTGTATGGCGACACGGACGGTACATGTTCCTAAGGGCTCAATTGGCTCAGCGCTTGCTGTGCGAAGCGAAATAGCAGAAAACAGCGTCGCGACTTTTCGGAGCGTACTACGAAGCTGGTCGGCAATCATGGACACTCCGGCACCCGTGTCGACACGCGCGTGAACGGCGATACATTCGGCAAAAACTTCAATTACGTTCGTAGAGAATAAACGAGGGCTTGAGCAGTTCAAAGAGATCGCAGTTCTTGCCTCCAGAACTGCGCCTTTTAGTTTTCCTCCACAGCTGGAGGGCGGCGGACGATGGGGGATAGGGAACGTCGACGGGGAGATGGAGACCGACGAGTGTTGAAGCTTTGGGGAACAGGAGATGAAGGAGCGACGTGCGGAACTGGTGGTGAATAGCGGGACAGGGAGTCAGGAGCATTCCCTTGAAGTCTCGCAGTATCGTAAGGATACAAACCTCGCCGGTGGCAGAACTGTGCCACGTGGCCAGCAAAGCCACACGCGAAGCGTATCGGCCGGTTGTCTTGGGTACGCCACGTATTATCAACAGGGGCCCTAGGTAACGGTGCAAAGTTCGGAGCTCGGCGTAGGGGCTGTGGAGGCGCGCAGAAGCCGCTTTTGGACAAGTAGTTCACAGTTGCAGAACGCGAGGCGTAGAAGTCGCTTGTGGGCGTGTAATATAATATAATTAACATGTCCTTTATTCCAGAAATAAAACTGTACGCTGATAATACCAATGTATTCATCTGCGGACAAGATCTAGAAGTCCTCCAAGTAGAAACCAAAGTATGACTGGAAAATTTGTCCACGTGGCTCCACGGTAAAGAACTAGAGTTAAACACTAAAAAAATAAGTACATTATATTCAGCGCTCTCGGCTCGATTTCTTTCTTGTGGATTATGTGAGAGATCTTGTTGACATGATCGAGACGACGATGTCAGATGAACTCAAGACAAGGATAAAGTATGTCAGCCGCAGAGTTCCAGCGTCGGTCATCTAGAAAGTCGCTAAGGATGTGATAAAGCGGACTCACTGCTTCGTAGCTACAGGAGTCCTATTCGACCGCGTCCTCTAGGCAGCAGCTGGTGTTCAACGGCGCTTAAGAATGCACAGATAATAAGCGCACACAGAAATCTGATGTTTTTCTTTTTCTCTGTTTGCTGCCGTCCCGATTGCCATCTGGGCACATTTGGAAGTGTTACCTGTACTTTCTTGAAAACATTTTTCTTTACGCATGGGTAGCTTCTTGGTCAGTTTATTTGGCTTTTATTTTTTGCCACAATCATGTTTTTGCAACACGTATACGCTTTCATTAAAAAAATTAGAGCCATTCCACTCTGCGAAGGTGGATGACCGACGGAGCTGTATATTGACACATGAACCTATCTTTGTCGGGTGACCACGTTTCGCCACCTAACAAATGTTATCGAGCAGCGCGGGACGCGCCTGCATGTATCGGAAGTTTCTGGAAAGCTATCGATGCTTCTATCCGCTGTTTGTTGTCGCCGAACCTTGTGTTATGCGATTTCATCGCCTCACGCGAATGGTGTAGAACTTTGTGGAAGGCACGTGGGTCCCAACGATTAGTCTGAAACATTCGACAACTGCTGTATAAAAGCCTATGCGCTGCACCCGCTTGTCAAATTTTCGGACTATCGCCCACTGTGTTCGCCGCTGTTGTGCTTTAAGTGTAGCCTGTTTTGTCGGTACAGGTTCGCCCAATAAAAGCTAGTTTTGTCTTTCAAAGTATTCCTTGTGTGTTCTTTACCGTCACTACCACGTCACATCTGGTGGAGGTGCGGGGTACGTTCATGCACCGAACGTCCCCGCAAACCCGCGATCCAAGCCCCCAGCCCAAGGACAAAACCAACATCGTCCACGACCAGCGTGCTAGCCGCAGACTGCAATGACTGCCCTCAGAGCATGGACGACAAAAAAGATCGTGGTGAGCACCTGAGGCAACAAAGAAGATCGTGGTCGAAACATTCCCAATGGCAGCCCCAGTATCCCTCGTTCAACAACAACTTCGGGACCCACCGACCTTCCATGGAGCAGCGACTGAAGACCCGGAAACGTGGCTGGAGACCTACGAACAATTCGCGACTTTTTAACAACTGGGACTCCGACGACAAGGTGCGGCATGTATACTTTGCCTTAAATGACGCCACCAGAACGTGGTTTGAGAACCGGGAGTCGACCTTGACAACATGGGACCTGTTCCATAGCGGTTTCCTGCGCACCTTTACGAGCGTCGTGCTCAAGGAAAGGGCCGAAGCCATGCTGGACGCCCAAGTGCAGCTATACAACGAAAACGTTGTCATCTTCACGGAAGAAATGAACCGTCTGTTCTGCCACACCAACACAGATGTGCCCGAGAAGAAAGTCCACCTTCTCATGCGTGCTGTGAAGGAAGAACTTTTCGGCGCAATGATACGAAGGCCACCGAAGACTGTCGACGAGTTTCTTCGCGGGGCCACTAGCGTCGAGAAGACACTGGAAATGCGGAACCGGCAATTCAACCGCCGTACGAGCTCGACAAGCTACGCCGGAGTTCAGTCACTGACCACCGACGACCTGCGCGAGACTATCAGAGCGATCGTACGGGAAGAGCTGCAGAAGTTGTAACCTAGGTCGCAGCCTCAAGTGGCCTCGATCCCCTAAATCGTCAAAGATGACTTTGAGCGATCCCTTGGACTTCCTGAGGCGCAGCCAGAATCGCCGCAGCTCCAGCCGGAAGCGATGGCCTACGCCGCCATCGCCCGTCGTCAAAGCCCCCCTGCACGACGGCGCCAGGGACCTTTAACGCCACAATTCCGTCGTCCACCCCCGCCGCCGCCAGCACGCCCGCCCGCCACCCAGCGCTGCAACGCGAGGAAGACGGACATTTGGCGCGCTCCTGACCACCGACCCTTCTGCTACCACTGCGGAGGAGCGGATCACGTCTACCGCCGATGCCCATACCGGGAAATGGGACTGCGAGGGTTCACCGTTTACGCGCCGCGACCACAGTTTGGCGAATGACCTCGCGATATTGCCGACTACCTCGCCGCCACTCAGTGGAGCGCTCGACGACCATCCCATTCCCCGTCACCAGGCCGTTACCTGTCGCTGCTGGGCCGACCATACACTGGCCCTGCCCGGGCCCGGTCTGCAAGCCCATATCCGGGAAACTAAAAGCAGCAACCGAGGGAGGTGCCGTTGCTGTTCGCCGAACTGAAGAAGATCCTCCGCCGCTGACGAAGACGCCGAAGAGACCATCTTGACGACATAACAACGACGACACACCGCCATCCCGAGCGAAGTCTGCAAGCAGCAAAGAACACGCTGATGAAAGACGACCTGACGACGCGACGTTCCAGCCACAGGTCAACGCGACGCAGCCGTGATCCGACGCCAAGACCTAACTGCAACTCACGATAAAGAACCACCCACCTCGACGTGCTTTCGACGGCCACGCAGTCATGTCTTAGTCGACACAGGGGCTGATTACTCCGTCTTGAGTAGGCACATCGCCACCCAGTTGAAGAAGGTCAAGACTGCATGGGAGAGCCCCCAAATTTGGACCGCTGGAGGACATCTCATTACGCAGACTGTAATCTCCAAGGCAAGAATTACCATGCATGACCGGACATATCCTGCCACCTTCGTTATCCTCCAACAGTGTTCACGAGACGTCATTCTCGGCATGGACTTCCTGAACCAACACGGCGCAATCATCGACCTGAAGTCTAAGTCGATAACGCTGCCTGAAGATCGAGCGATACCGCCGGAGAGCTCTCGTAGTTACCATGCCTTAAGCGTGCTAGAAAGTCAAGTCAGCATCCAGCCTCGCTCCAGCATTGTCATTTCCTTCGGCACCAAAACACATGCCGACGTATAAGGTGTAAAGGGGGTTTATTCGGGTTCTAGAGAAGCATCGACCAACGCGGCAGCAGCAGCTAGGGTGCAGTCAGAGAACAAAGTGGGTATGAGACACGCGATGGCAATGGGGCTTTTTAGCCTGCCGATCTTCTTCGTCACAATCAACCCCGGAATTGAAGAGTAGCCATCCTGGCGATCTAGGAAGAGGTGAGAGGATCGTAATATGGCTTTAGCCGGTCAATGTGGACAGTCTCTCGTCCCCGACAACGCAGATCGGAAGATGGTGAGACGGGCTCAAACACGTAATTACCAGGTGATGGTTGCGCAACCACGCGGTAGGGCCCGCGGTACTTCGGGAGGAGCTTGGACGAAAGGCAAGGGGCCGCAACAGGCGGTACCCAAAGCCACATGAGCGAGCCTATAGGGAAGGAGTGAGGGGGTGGGCTTAGGTCATGGCGCTCTTTTTGGCGGCACTGTTGAGCAGACGTCAATGAACTGGCCAGTTGTCGGCACTTCTCGGCGTACTGAGCGACCGTAGAAAGAGGTGAGCATGCAGCAGGGTCCGGCCGGTACGGGAGAACCGTATCAATGGTGCTGGAGGGATGGCGGCCGTAAAGCAGAAAGAATGGTGAGAATCCGGTAGTGGCTTGAGAGGCAGTGTTATAGGCGTATGTGATGAATGGAAGTACAAGATCCCAGTTGGAGTGGTCAGAGAGAGCGTAAACTTTAATTTCAAATCAGCAAGATTTGAGTCCGGCGTCCTTTAGTGGGTCTGGGCACCCGCCGCGGACGCGGTTCCGAGACCTTGTCTCGAAGCGGCTTCCTCGGCTCGCTGGACGGCACAGAGTTGTGCTGTCAGGTCAGAGCTGAGCAGTGCGGTCATCCAGTGTGACTGGAGGCTGGCGGTGGAAGAGACGGAGGGGTCGGCACTGCCCGACTTGTTTGTTAGGTCCCGACACTCCCATAGCATGTGATTTAGTGTGGCAACCTCGCCACACGATGTGCATCTGTTTGTAGTGTACATGTCTGGATACATGGCGTGCATGAGTCTGGGGTGTCTGTAAGAGTCTATTTGTAATTGTCTGAAGTTTACTGCTTGCGTCCTGTCTAACATAGCGTGAGGGAAAGGGTATATGCGTCTTTGTAATTGGTAGTGTGCCGTGATGTCGTGAAAAGTGGTCATACGATCCTCCCATGCCCAGACGTTTGCAGTACCCCGCGGGGGCTCTTCCTCCGATGCTGCTCGGTGAGTCAGGCCTCGAGCAACGCCGTGAGCCGCTTCGTTGGGGGTGCTCATTCCAGTGTGTGCCGGGATCCACAGCAAATGCCTTCGGGTATCAACGTCGGCCTCTCCCTGGTGTATGGGATGTCGCTGGAGTATCTGACACGCCTCTTGCGAGATGCGCCCATTTGCAAAATTGCGAATTGCCGTTTGCGAGTCACAGATCACGTATGTAGCTTTGGTTTGTGTGAGGGCCAGTGCTATGGCCGCTTCCTCTGCCGCTTCGGCATGTGCCGTGTTCACGGTGACGCTCGTGAGGTGGTTGCCTCGGTGGCTAGCAACTGCTGCCACGAAACTCTTCCTGTCTCGATAGCGGGCTGCGTCGGTGAAGACCGCATCCTTGTCGTTAGAGTAACTTTTGTTCATTTGTTGTGCCCGGGCTTTACGCCTCCCCGTGTGGTGTTGGGGGTGCATGTTGCGAGGCAATGGGGGTACGTATAGTTGCTCGCGTATGGGTCTTGGAATGTCTACTTTGACGCCATGTTGCGAGTGGTATGTGATGCCGAGATTTTCAAGCACGTGTCTGCCCGGGCGGGTCTTGGATAGGCGTTCAAGTTGGGACACTTGTTGCGCCTCCACGAGTTCTTCGAGCGTATTGTGTAGGCCTAGTTCTAAGAGCTTGGTGGTGCTGACTCCAGGCGCAAGTCCCAACGCACATTTGTAAGCCTTGCGTATGAGCGCGTTGAGCTTGTTTTTTTCCGCAACCGTCCAGTTGTGAAACGCTGCCGTGTACCTTATCTGGGAAATGACGAAGGCTTGTATGAGTCGGATGACGCTGCCTTCGCGCATGCCCGCGTGTTTGTTGGTGATGCGTCGAATGAGCTGCATCGTGCTGGTGGCCTTTGCCGTTATCTTGCGAAGTGCTTCGCCATTGCCACCCTTATGCTCTATCATCATTCCTAGTACCCGGATTTTCTCTACTATCGGGATGGGTAGGCCATTTGATGCCGTTAATTGGATCTTTTGCTTTTCCTGGGGGGTGTAGCATTTAGGTGGGCGCCCCTTTCTGACTGGTCTATACAGCAGCAGTTCGGATTTTTCGGCCGAGCAGGCGAGTCCCGTGCCCACGAGGTAGTTTTCTACGCATTGGATGGCCTGTTGTAAACGTTGCTCGATCGCTCCGTCGCTGCCCGTTGTTGTCCAGATCGTAATATCATCCGCGTATAGCGTGTGATGCAGTCCTTCGATTTGAAACAGTCGGTCGGGCAACCCCAGCAGGACGAGGTTGAAGAGCATTGGCGAGATCACCGGGCCTTGCGGGGTGCCCGAGCTGCCGATGTTGATTTGCTCTGACTGTAGTTGCCCCACTCGCATGCGAGCGGTTCTTCCCGTGAGGAAGTCTCGGACGTAGGTGTACGTGCGCAGGCCGAGATTTAGATTGTCTATTTGTCGCAATATGGCATCGTGGCGAACGTTATCGAAGGCCCTCTTCAGGTCCAGCCCGAGGATGGCTCTCGTCGAACGCCCCGGATTGTCTATGATTTGGTGTTTTAGTTGCAGAAGGGCGTCTTGCGTGGAGAGATGTCTTCTGAACCCAATCATGGTGTGTGGAAATAAGTCGTTGTGCTTGAGGTAATCTGTGAGTCTATTGAAAAACGCGTGCTCCATTAACTTGCCCACGCAGGACGTGAGGGAGATGGGGCGCAGGTTTTCCAGCTGTAATTTCTTTCCGGGTTTCGGTATCAGTGTGATATTTGCTTCTTTCCATTGTCGGGGTAGCTTGCCATGCGTCCAGCACTCGTTAATGTATTTTGTTAGTTTCTCGATCGATCCGTAATCGAGATTGCGTAGTGCCCTATTGGATATTCGATCGGGGCCAGGGGCCGACATGGTGTTCAGCTTTACGAGGGCCGCCTGGATTTCGGCCACGGAGAATTCCTCGTCTAGGGTGGCGTTGCTTTCTCCTGAGTAGTCTGGATATATTTGCGGTGGCGTTTGGGATATGTAAAGGCGTTCCGTATCCCGTAGGAATTGTTCTTCCGTTCCCCCGTAAGCGTGTATGATTTTGTATATGCCTTGCATGTGTGTGGTCTTGGTGTTGGCGGGATCGATCAGGTACCGCAGTATCTGCCACGTGCGACGCGTGGTGAGTTGACCATCCATCTCCGCGCATTTCTCTTCCCATTGTTGATGTTGCAGGTTAAGCGCGTGCTTTTCTATTTCTTTGTTGAGCTGTGCTATCCGTTTACGCAGTCTCCTATTGTGTCTCTGTTGTTTCCATCGGTGCTGCAGGTTAGTTTTGGCTTCCCACATGTGCAGCAACCGGGAGTCTATTGTCTCGAGCGCAGCTGTCGACGGGATCGTTTGCGTCATGCGCTCGATATCCCACCGCAGTTGGTCGGTCCACTGTTCTATACCTGTGATGTCTTCCATCTGTTGCTCATCACGATGTTTGCGTAGCCGATTCCAGTTGGTGATCTTCATTTGACGACCGGCATTGTCCCCGCAGGGGCGTCTGCGCAAGCAGGCGTTTGGTGTGTTGCGACACCACGTACCCGAGCACACGAGGGTTGGACCCTCCCGCGTGTAGCCGTGCGCGGCTTAGCCGTGTCTGGGGAAAGGGGGATCCTGGGGGTTGAGCTGATGCTGGGTGTTTGGACCTTTAAGGCCCCCCGGCGGAGGCAACACACCCCTTTGGCCTCTGCTTCACATAGACGGCACCCCCGGACTGACCCACCCGGGGGAAATCGGTAGTTGCCTTTTCCTGTCTCTCTCTCCCTCCAGCCTTCGTCTTTCTCTCACTTTTCATCTTTCCTGTCTTCGCCTTCCTTCCGCTTACTTCCAAATTTTCCAGGCAGCAAGGGTTAACCTTGTGTGATTAACCAACCTAGGTTACTTCATATTTGGTTATAGTTATGACGTACAGCTGGCGTTTACAGGACCTGTTCTTACAGTTCCTGTAGCGTCCCCTTGTAGGACTCCATGGTGGGTGGCTGGCGTTATTGCCGAAAATTCAACCCCTTTATGGCAACTTCTTTCCCTCCACTCCCTGATCGCCCTCACAAAAGAGGGCGCACCGATGAAGTTTTCCAGTTCCTTGGACGTCAAAGACCAAACTTTCCACGTTACCATGTGATCCATTCAGAAAAACCCGATAAGCAAGTACGAAACATTTCCCCTTTTCTAGTTTCCAAGTCCTTAACTGATGTCCTTGGTCCAGGCTACAAGGTATCAAGGCTGGCAAGTGGTGATCTCCTGTTAGAGCTCCATGATCCGAAACAATACGAAAAGTTGCCCAGTCTTGTATCATTTGGGGATATTCCATTGACAGTAACTCCACACCGCACTCTCAACACCACCCGCGGCGTTGTCTCGGATGACGATCTGCTTCAGCTGACAGAGGCTGAGCTCCTGGAGGGCTTCAGTGAGCAGAATGTTGTCAATGTCCGAAGAATTAAAATGAGAAGGGATGGTAAAGAAATTCTAACGAAGCACCTGATACTCACATTCGGTTCAAGTATTCTGCCCGAGTCTGTAGAGGCCGGGTACATCAAGCTCCGCGTCAGACCATATGTGCCAAATCCCCTAAGATGCTTCAAATGCCAGCGTTTCGGCCACAGTTCGCAGAGCTGCCGGGGCCGCCAAACATGTGCAAAATGCAGTGCCCTTGAACACGCCACTGAAGCTTGTGATAACTCTCCCCACTGTGTAAACTGTGACGGAGATCACGCCGCGTACTCGCGGTCGTGCCCCTCCTGGAAGAAGGAAAAAGAAATTGTAACCATAAAAGTAAAAGAGAACATATCGTTCAAATAGGCACGAAGGCGGGTAGCATACCTGCCAAAGAAAAGCTTTGCCGAAGTGGCGCGTCAGGGGGCAGCGCCACAACGGCCTCCGGCGGCTATCCGACTCACAAACAGTGAGTCGGCAGTCACGCCATCTGCCCCCGCGGCGGTTGCAGCTAGCGCTGCTCCGTCAACCGAGGAGAAGGGATCATCGACCCCAAAGGTGGGCGCAGCCGAGGCTGCCTCAACCTCCCAATACCCTTCCAGCGCTGGCAACAGCCGGCGCAGCCAAATCCCTCAGGGAGCCCCATCCGCCTCCGGGCTGGTGGGCGCAGGAGTCTCGCCTTCCGAGGTGAGACTCCCTCGAAAAACTTCTCGCTCTCAAGAGCGCGTGTGCGGCGCCTCGCAAGAGGCAATGGACACAACACATATCCCCACGGCGCCCCAAGCGCCCAAGGAGCGGCGAGGCTCCCTCGAACGCTCCAAAAAAGGCAGAACCCCGGTTACAGGGCCTCGCAAGAGCTCTGTAATCTAAGGCATCACTTCCGTTTCCGTAAACACAGCACAAATTCACTTTAAATATGGATACACAAATCATACAATGGAATGTCAGAGGTCTTCTGAGAAACCTTGATGATGTCCAAGAACTCATCTACCAACACAATCCAAAAGTGCTGTGTTTACAGGAAACACACCTAAAATCAAAACACACAATCTTTCTCCGACAGTATATAACTTATCGCAAAAATCGCGATGATGGTGTCGCATCATCGGGCGGCGTTGCCATTGTCATCCATAAAAGCATTGCGTGTCAACCTTTACAGCTACAAACGCCTCTTGAAGCAGTGGCGGTTCGAGCTGTCCTTCTAAACAAACTCATCACTATTAGCTCTCTTTACATCCCCCCACATCACAAATTAACGAAACATGAATTCCAATCCTTTATAGATCAACTGCCAGAACCTTATGTTGTTCTGGGTGATTTCAATGCACACAGCAGCTTGTGGGGAGACTCTCGTATCGATGCGCGAGGCCGTCTCGTTGAACAATTACTTTTTTCGTCCGGTGCGTGTCTGCTGAATAAGAAGGAACCCACTTATTACTGTCTCGCAAACAGAACCTTTTCTTCAATTGATCTTAGCCTAGTTTCTCCGTCAATACTGTCTGAACTCGAATGACAAGTTAACAACAATCCCTACGGAAGCGATCACTTCCCAATACTGCTTAGAACACCTGAAGAAAAGGAATATCCACCACAGGCTCCTAGGTGGAAAATTGACACTGCCGACTGGGAAAAATTCCGAAATCTATCTTGTATTTCGTGGGATGACATGTCCTCGCTAGAAATTGACGCTGCCGTCGAATATTTTACAGCCTTCATAATAGATGCCGCATCTAAATGTATATCACAAGTAAATGGCCTGTCGTGCAAACGGCGTGTCCCGTGGTGGAACGACGACTGTAGGATCGCACGTAAAAATCAGAACAAAGCATGGGGGTTGCTACGTGCCTCCCCCACTGCGGAGAATCTTATTAACTTTAAAAAAGTTAAATCACAAGGCAGGCGAACCCGCCGACAGGCCAGAAGAGAAAGCTGGCAAAAGTTTTTATTGGGCATCAACTCCTATACAGACGAATCGAAAGTCTGGAACAGGGTTAACAGGATAAAAGGACGACAAACTTATTCACTCCCCCTGGTAAACACTCAAGGCGATACCCTGCTTGAACAAGCAAACTCACTTGGGGAGCACTTTGAGAGTGTTTCAAGCTCAAATCATTATTCGCAATCATTCCTGAAATATAAACAAATAGAAGAATGCAAGCCACTCATCAATAAATGCCGACAGTATGAACCGTATAATTGCCCTTTTAGTGCTGCCGAGTTGAAAGCGGCCTTAAGCGCATGCAAGAGTTCCGCACCAGGATCTTCGTACCATTTCGCACCATTTCGTACATGATAGAATCATGTACGAAATGCTGAGAAACTTACACAATGACACGCAACTTACACTACTTACACTTTTTAACACTGTCTGGGACGCAGGGTACCTCCCGACCGCATGGAAAGAGGCCATTGTGGTCCCTGTTTTAAAACAATGCAAAGATCCTTCCTCAGTGGCAAGCTACCGCCCGATAGCCCTCACAAGTTGCACGTGCAAGGTATTTGAAAAAATGATAAATCGGCGACTGATCCATTTCCTTGAACAGAACAAAATGCTTGATCCCTATCAGTGTGGCTTCCGAGAAGGGCGCTCCACAACTGACCATCTTGTACGTATTGAAGGAAATATCCGGGACGCCTTTATACATAAACAGTTCTTCTTATCGATATTCCTTGATATGGAAAAGGCTTATGACACAACGTGGCGATACGGGATCTTGCGAGATTTATCGGAAATGGGCATTCATGGTAGTATGCTAAACGTAATAAAAAGCTACCTGTCCAATCGCACTTTCCGGGTAAAAGTTGGCAATGTCCCGTCATGTCCTTTTACCCAAGAAACTGGTGTACCCCAGGGTGGCGTGCTCAGTTGCACACTCTTTATTGTTAAGATGACAACACTTCGTGCTTCCTTACCACCGGCCATTTTGTATTCCGTCTATGTGGACGACATTCAAATAGGTTTCAAATCATGTAACCTCGCAGTGTGCGAGAGACAGGTACAGCATGGTTTGAACAAGGTGTCAGGGTGGGCAGAGAAAAATGGATTCAAAATCAATCCTCATAAGAGTTCTTGTGTTTTGTTTACAAGGAAGAGAGGCCTGGTTCCGGATCCCTGCTTAGAAGTGTGTGGACAACAGATACCTGTAAACAAAGAACACAAATTTCTAGGTGTCATACTTGACTACAGACTCACTTTCGTCCCCCACATTAAACATCTTAAAGAAAAATGTCTAAAAACAATGAACATAATCAAACTTCTATCCCAGACTACGTGGGGTAGTGAGAGGAAGTGCTTAATGAATCTCTATAAAAGCCTCATTCGATCACGACTAGACTACGGCGCCGTGATTTATCACTCTGCCGCCCCGAGCGCACTAAGGATGCTAGATCCCGTCCACCATCTAGGAATCCGACTGGCCACTGGCGCTTTCAGAACGAGTCCCATACAAAGTTTATATGTAGAATCAAATGAGTGGTCACTTCATCTGCAGAGAACATACATCAGCCATACATATTTTCTGAAAGTCCACTCAAACCCCCAACATCCCTGTTTTAATACCATTAATGACATGACATATGCTACACTCTTTCGCAATCGTCCGTCCGTAAGACAGCCTTTCTCGCTGCGTGTGAGGGAGCTTAGCGAAGAAATGCATGTTCCACTCCTCGAGCTTCGCCTAATGCATCCAGCCAAGCTGCTACCTCCTTGGGAGTGGCAGCTCATACAATGTGATATATCTTTCGTGAAAGTCACAAAGCATGCTCCAGAGATTGAAATCAAGATGCATTTCCGGGAACTCCAGCACAAATACTCCTGCACGGAGTTCTACACAGACGCATCAAGGTCACGCGACGGGGTGTCCTATGCAGCCGTCGGTCCATCCTACACGGAATCCGACGTACTGCACCCGGAAACTAGTATCTTTACGGCTGAGGCCTACGCACTGCTGTCGGCCGTTAAGCATATAAATAAATCACAAATCCAGAAATCAGTTATATATACGGACTCCCTCAGTGTTGTGAAGGCCTTGATGTCTTTCTGTAATCACAAAAATCCAGTATTTAATGAACTCTACTCCACACTGTGCAAAGCATATATATCTAACCAACATGTGATCATATGCTGGGTGCCTGGACATAGGGGCATCGAAGGAAACGTTCTAGCCGACCAGATGGCCACATCAATCTCATTGCATGCAGGTAATTCTACTGCTTCGGTCCCTGTCACAGACCTGAAGCCTTTCTTAAGAAGGAAACTACGAAGCCACTGGCAACGCATGTGGGACGAAGAAATAAATAATAAACTGCATTTAATAAAGCCACAATTAGGTTTCTGGCCTCCTGTAACAAAATCCCGCCGGACAGATGTCCTATTCTGCCGTCTAAGAATAGGACACACTTTTGGCACACATAACTTTTTACTCACGGGAAATGAGCCTCCAACCTGTGGTAGATGCGGGGAGAGGCTGTCCGTCCTCCACGTCCTACTGGAGTGTCGGGAAGCCGAATCCGAAAGAAAAAATTACCGACGATTACGTTACTTCCTAATGCGAAATTTGAGCGCAGCAAATAAGCTGTTTCACCTTTTCGATAGATTGAGGCAAAGAAATCGAGCAACACATGTATGCGCTATCACAGAATTTTTTTTTTTATTTTTCACACGTATTCCTTTAACAAAGACTCCATTAACAGTTCTTGACAGTCATGAAGGAAGCTTTGTGGTCGGAGAAATAGACTGATATATGTTCGACTTGGTACACCAATGCTTGATTCTCAAAGACGAGATCTATACAAGTGCCTCGCGAGGTTGTCACAGCCGTGGGACGCGTTACGAGCGAGAGGAACGGGATGTTCTCCCGCATAAGTGTTAGGAAATTGCTGTTTGTCTTTATGTCAACATTAAAGTCCCCCACTACTAACATCGGTGTGGATCGATGGACGGTTAATGCGAGTTGCAGGAAGTGCACGACGTCTTTCGTGAGTGCGGTAGCGGACTCACGAAAGCGGTATCAGTCGGTCGCTGCTAGCGCTGGGGGGATGAAAGGGGGGCGGAGCTGGTTACGAGGCCGACGACAACGCGAAACCCAGGAACGGACGCCAAAGAGCCATTTGTGTAGCCAGCCCTCCTCCACAGTCTCTCCTCCTCCCTTCCATCATCCTCCCTCGCCCGGAGAGCCGACAGCGCGCATGCGCGGCGGCGGAGCAGCGGCGCATGCGCGGCGGCGGAGCGCGGCGGCGGAGGCGAGCTGGTTACGAGGCCGACGACAACGCCGACAACGCCGACGCCGACGACGACGCCGACGACGACGACGACGCGAAACCCAGGAACGGACGCCAAAGAGCTGCGCTCTAAAAAACATTTTCTCTTAGCATACCGCCACTACATCCCCCTTCATCCTGTTATGTTACTTGGTCCAGAACCACTCTTTGACACCAACGCCGTCCTAGGTTTTTTGAAAGATGTTGTGTTGCATGTTATTAGCCCCACACGTTCGTAGCGCTTCCTCTCTCCAGAGGATTCTGCTGCAATAATTATTTTGAAAGCACATGCCTCTAGGCCCTTGTGGTTCAAGGGCTCTGGCGAGGCAGTAGTGCTGTAAGCAATTTAACATCTCGTATATTTTAAGCATTGCATCATTCTTTTAGGATGGATTTTAAAATTCATAGTATTCGTCATCAGTCATCGCCATAATTTTATAGCACGTAGATTTTACGCACTTTACAGCGACTATTTTTAGGCCACTTTACAGCCAAGTCACATCTTCCATAATACATCCTTAACACTACCACCAGTCATGGCGCTCTTTGGCCAAACCTGGCCCTTGCGCCACAAAACACCACACATCATCATCATCACCGGCATTGTGTTCCTGCGGACCGCCTTCTGCTTCTATGGAAATAATGTAGTGATCGCTCCCCAAGTCTTGCATGGTGTTTGTCCAAGTGACTTTGCGTGTGTTGCGCGTGAAAGTAAGGTCCGGCATCGTGTCAGTGCTTACGCTGTTGCCCTGCCTTGTTGGTGCCGCGGGGTCGGTGACCAGCTCGAGTCCGGCGTATTGCGCCGTTGCCCATAGATGGGTGCCTTTGGGGTGATCGTGCTTGTAACCCCACGCCGTGTGCGCTGCGTTAAAGTCCCCCCCCCCCCCCCAATGAACAGCTGTTGCCCCTTGGCGATGTCGATTGCCCGTTTGAAGAGGACATGGAAGCGGTGCTGGCGGCATCTGGGACTGCTGTAGACGTTGAGTACGAAGATGCTATTGCGGGTCTTGCGTGGTGGAATTAATTCTACGAGAACGTTTTCGATGTCTCTGATTTTGGTATCGTGTTCGATAACTGTGTGCGCTCGCTTGACCAGTGTGGTGACGTTTGGTTTCTCCGCCTTGCCTGTTATAGACTGGTACCCCGCGAGTTTGGCGGGACCATTCGTTTCCTGCAGTATGATGACGTCTGGGCGTTCGGGGATCGTTTTCACGTATTGTTGTAAGTGCGCTCGTTTGTTTTGGTAACTTCTGCAGTTCCACTGCCATATCGTGTGTTTTTGTTTCGATGAGTGTCGGGCCATGCTTATATCTTGTTACATGTGTTGCACCGCTTCCCTATGCGACGGTACGATCGTGCTGTTTGCGGCTTCTAATCTCGACAGTCTGAGGTGAACACTCTCCAGGCTCCGCTGCATGGTACGCGTGATGGACGCGATGATAGTTTCCTCGAGATTGCTGAAGCGAGCCTCGAGTGCATCTACTCGCGCGTCGCGTATCGCTGCGTGCGTGCGTTTGGGTCGTGTTGCCTCTGTAAGGGTGGGAGTGGGTCTTCGTTTGGTATCAAGGAACTCGACCTCGTCGTCCTCTATGGGTTCCTCTTCTGTTCCCTGCGCGGCCTGAGTGGTCTGTGAGGGAGCGGGCCTGCGTTTGGTGTCGGGGTATAAGACTTCGTCGTCCTCTATTGGTTGTTCTTGAGTCTCATGCATGGCCTCTGTATTGGTACCGCTCTTCACGGCATGCTGGAGTTGTTGTATGAGGTCGTCTTTTTCGCGAATCTGTGTCTGCGTGTGTTCTATTTGCTTCTGCAGCGCTTGTATCGCCTGCGTTAATTTAGTTACCTCCGTCTCTGTTTTAGCGGGTGCTTTGTCGCCAGCCTTCGTGGTTGGTGCTCGTTTTCCCGTGACCGCATCTGCCCAGCTCACCTTCTCGGTGGTTCCGGTGTCTCTTGTTGAGGTCCTTCTGGGGGTGCGGCTGCGAGACCGGCGTTGCTGCTGCTGCTGCCGTGGGTTTGGGGTGCGGCTCCGGGACCGGGAGCGGCCTCGGCTGCGGGTCCTGGATCTCGAGCGTGGCTTGCCGGCGGGGCTGGTGGCTTTGGCGGCCGCCTCCGCTTCCTCGGTGGCCCTGTGTCGTTCCCATTGCCTCTTTGTCACGACGTAGGGGGTCTTGTACCTTGCGCGGCAGTTGCGATCCGCTGTCATGTGTGTTCCCCCGCACAGCTTGCAACGTGGGGAGCACTGGTGGTCGGGGCCTGGGTTGAGGGCGTCACAACCACGGCACACTTTGTCCTGAGGATTGGGGCACACGTCCATGCGGTGACCGAGTCTCCCGCAGCACTGACACATGTCGACTTGCTTGCGATACAGGGTGCAGCGAAGTAGGGCGCCGCCGTACCTGACGTAGGAGGGCACTCGCGGTCCTTGAAAGGCCACTATGACCGTCTTGGTATTACTGAGCCGTTTGGCTGCCAGGGCGTCGGGGTTGCGGGCGCGAACGATGTTGGTGTGAATGGACTTGGCGTCCTCCTCCAACGGGATTCCCCTGATGATTCCCTTCACCGTGTAGTCGGGGGCCGTCTCATAGGCACTGACCTCGTGGCGGCGATCACCGATGGTGATGGCTTCTAGTTGTCTGTACTTAGCGGCGTGAGTAGCGTGAGGTGTACTCACGACTATGATGTTTTGGCGGTTGTTGGTGCACATCGTGTCCTCCCCTGCTTCTTGCCCCGGTACGTTGGCCGCCCGGTAAATGGCCGACGCGAGGAGCACGATTCCGGTGGCGGCAACGTCGAGGCCTCCTCTTGGTCGTATCACGACCTTGAAATCACTTCGTGGGAGTAGTGGCATTTTACTGTTCCTGATGACTTGCTGCTTGACGTTACGCTGTCTTTGACGCGAACGCTGTCGGTCGCCGTTCGCTCCCTCGCCGGTGCGGGAGTGGGTTCCGTTCTGGGTGTTGCTTTGCGCGGCCTCGCGGTTGAATTGGGTCTTGTATCGAATGGTGCACCAACCGTTGCCTTGGAGAAACTCTTCAGGGGAGATGTCCTCCCCGTTCACTTGAACTTCCATCACCGCTCCGGCGAAGCGAGCTCCGGTGAGGGTTAGCGTGGAGCTGGTCAAAAGCCTCTGTGATTGGGAAGGAAGTCGTTGCCCACCTTGAATATGGTGCCAGTAGAATCGTGGTGACTTCCTGCACACGCTGGTGTTACATTCATGAGGTGAATGAGCGATAATCACAGCGAAATTCTTCGAAAACGGAGCCGACGTGAAGTGCGTTCGCTCCCTTCGGCGACTTCTTCTTCTTTCGCCTGGAGTGCTCAGAAGCAACATACATTAATAGCATGTCACCAAGAGTTCTGTTGAATCGTTCTGTTAAGCCATTGGTTTGGGGATGATAAGCAGTAGTAATGCGGTGAATAATTTGGCATTCAGATAGGATTCACTGCAGGACGTCCGAGAGGAATACGCGACCCCGATCGCTCAGCAGGTCATGGCGTGCGCCATGGCGGAGAACAAAGTTGTTCAGAATGAATGAGGCGACGTCTTTTGCTGATGCGGCAGGCAAGGCGGCGGTTTCGGCATATCGTGTCAAATGATCTACGGCGACAACAATCCATCGGTTGCCGGAGCCAGTAGATGGAAGAGGCCCGTATAAATCAAAGCCGAGATGGTCGAATGGCTGAGCTGGGCAGGGAAGCGGCTGGAGAGGTGCGGTGGAGAAATGCGGGACACATTTGCGGCGTTGGCAGGCAATGCAGGAGCGTACGTATTTGTGGACGAAGTTGTACATCCCTCGCCAATAATATCGTAGGCGAAGCCGTGTATAGGTTTTCGACACTCCACCATGACCACACTGCGGATCAGAGTGAAAAGCGGAGCATAAATCTTGTCGAAGGTGGCGGGGCACTACTAAGAGCCATGTGCGGCCGTCATTGTGGTAGTTGCGGCGGTACAAAAGTCCGTCGCGGATGGT
The DNA here is from genome assembly GCF_038994185.2 of Dermacentor albipictus. Taxonomy (NCBI): domain Eukaryota; kingdom Metazoa; phylum Arthropoda; class Arachnida; order Ixodida; family Ixodidae; genus Dermacentor; species Dermacentor albipictus. Next base: position 187,292,442 of record NC_091823.1, on the reverse strand, counting down.
GAAATGCTGCGCCTGTCGGCGTAACGCTCGAGGTGCCGAGGCTGCCGGAGGATTTGACAAAAAGTCAAATGTCATGACGATCCATGGGTGTTTACGTTGCTCTGAGGCCATGCCCAGGATGTCAAGCGGTGAGATATCAGGTCTGTAGGTAGAAGTACTGCTGCCGGAAGTTACTGGGAAGCGTGAGAGGGCATTGGCGTCATAGCGTCTGCGTCCAGAGCGATAGACGACTCGGATATCATATTCCTGGATTCGGAGGGCCCACCGAGCGAGGCGGCCCGACGAGTCTTTTAGGTTGAACAACCAGCCAGTTCGTCAACAACCAACCAGTTTCGTCCCTACTTCTGCCAAGAATCAAAACTCGTTCAAAGCATGGCCTACAACGACAGGCTTTACAGTGCGCAGGAAGATGCGCGTTCCCACTCTTGCCGATGCTATTAGCGTGCTCCCTCAGTCTGTCATTATTACAACGTCCCGTTTGTCCTACGTATGACTTGCCGCAATCTAGGGGTATTTCGTACACCACCCGTTCAACACAGTCCCTGAAATGTTTGGCGTGCTGCTTCTGGCAGCCCCGCGGCCCCTCGCGTGTGATCCGGGGGCACAATTGAGCTAACTTGTTGGGAGCCGAAAAGACAACCGGAATGCCATATCTGGTAGCAACCTTCTTGAGGTTATGGATCACACGGTGCACTTAAGGCAATACTTCTGGCTTTACTCGCTCCCTTTCCTTCGAGTGCGTTTTCCCACTCGCAGCGGTAGTTTTCAGCTTCTGTAGGAGGGACTCGACCACGGCATTTAAGGCAGACTGAGGGTAGCCTGCTTTTTGAAGTGTCCCAAGTTGATGGAAAAAACTCGCCTGCATTACATGCACACATGACTTGCGCAGAGTCGATTCGAGGCAAAGTAAGGCGATTCCACGCTTCACAGTCTTAGAGTGCGCCGAGTCATATTGCAGCAATTCTTTTTTACCTCGAGGGAGGTACGCACAGCAAACGTGATCACTCTTAAGTGTTAGGTTAAGGTCTAAAAACTGCAACGAACTGTCCTTCGGAAGCTCGTTAGTAAAAGTAAGTCCTTTTGCATTTGCTCTAAAAACATCTAAAAGCTGCTCAACCATCTCATGGCATGGCAAGGGGCATCTATTGTCAATAACTACTAAAAAATCGTCAACGTATCTAAAAACTTTAATAACATTAGGATGAGATGAAGTAAAAACACATTGTTGTGCGCGGTCAAAATAGGATAAAAAAATGTCACATAAAATGGGTGCTACACGTGAACCAATGCAGATGCCCTCTTTCTGCAAAAATATGCCATGTTCAAAAGTTACAAAGGTGCGGTTGAGATAAGCTTCCAAAAGGGAAACAAAATTCGAAGCCGACATCTCCATTTTAGACACAAAATTAGCTTCACCACTTTCGTCAATGCACTGTCTAACGACTTTTAGAAGTTCAGTATGCGGAACCGAGTAAAAAAGGTCATTTACATCAACGGAGAACACATAGCCTATTTCTTGGCTGTCACGGAAATATTCAAAAACTTCATCCGAGTTTCTAGTTAAGAAAGGGTCATTGAGATGCAGAAGGCGTAGGGATTTTAACAAAAAACTGCTGACTTGATATTGCCACGTGTCCCGTTCACTAATAATCGTTCGAAACGGGATATAAACCTTATGGGTCTTGGCACTGAAGAAAGCTCGAAGAGAATCTTTTTTACTCTTTCTGATTTGTTTAACTAATCTTTCACAGCCAATTTCTTCACAGAATGAAGTCATGGTTTTCTTCGCTTTTGATAAGCTGACTTTTACAGGCTTAAAATTCTTTTTGATTGCCTCTAATGCTTTTTCGTTAAAGGTTTGCCTAGGAAGAGCTACAAAAGCACCTTCCTTATCGGACTGCATTAGACAGAGTTCATTGTCTTTGAAAAAAGACACCACACGTTGCAGCATTCGCACCTGTCGACCAGTTCCGGCCTTGGGGGCAGCTCTCTGTAGGCTGTCTACACCATCTAGTAGGCAATGCTCACGCTGTTCCTGCCGCGCTTTTCTAGCGACTTGCCGATTCCATGCCAGAAGCTCTTGTGCTGGAACCTGGGGTTCAAGTCCGTATTTCGGTCCCTTGTTAAGAAGGTTGACTATATCGTTTGGTATATTGGTTTCACCAATAACCACCAGTCTCTCTGTCCGCCTCTTCTTTGTGGTTGCCGCGTTCACGCTCCTCAGTAGGCAAGATAGCATACTGTTCCATGTGCATATTGATACTTTTTGTGCGCAAACAAACAGGGACGAAGAATAGGGGCAACACAAGGACGAGCGCTTTCTAACAACTGGTTTATTTTTGAAGAACTACTTACTTAAATACCCACAGAACTGCGCGTTTAAGTAAGTAGTTCTTCAAAAATAAACCAGTTGTTAGAAAGCGCTCGTCCTTGTGTTGCCCCTATTCTTCGTCCCTGTTTGTTTGCGCACAAAAAGTATCAATATGAATATGTTCCAACTAGGCCGACTCGCAGTTATGTTCGATGTGGTTTCTGTCTTAAATGCCGTGGTCGAGTCCCTCCTACAGAAGCTGAAAACTACCGCTGCGAGTGGGAAAACGCACTCGAAGGAAACGGAGCGAGTAAAGCCAGAAGTAGTGCCTTATGTGCACCGTGTGAGCCATAACCTCAAGAAGGTTGCTACCAGATATGGCATTCCGGTTGTCTTTTCGGCTCCCAACAAGTTAGCTCAATTGTGCCCCCGGATCACACGCGAGGGGCCGCGGGGCTGCCAGAAGCAGCACGCCAAACATTTCAGGGACTGCGTTGAAGGGGTGGTCTACGAAATACCCCTAGATTGCGGCAAGTCATACGTAGGACAAACGGGACGTTGTATTATTGACAGACTGAGGGAGCACGCTAATAGCATCGGCAAGACTGAGAACGCGCATCTTCCTGCGCACTGTAAAGCCTGTCGTTGTAGGCCATGCTTTGAACGAGTTTTGATTTTTGGCAGAAGTAGGGACCAAACTGCAAGGGAGTTGTTGGAAGCGTTTTATATTAAAAAGAAAGGGTCTGATTGTGTCAGCGATACATCTATCGTATTATATTCCGCAGAAATGTGCTTCATCCAAAGCATGTTATCATGACCACGTTGTTCTGTCACACCATGGCTCCTTGCGCATGAGCGGAAGTTGTATTTTCTTCTAAACGTTTGTTCAGGCTGTCATTAAACAGTTGGTAGTTCGGCGCTTCACTGTCTCTCTTTGTTCTGTCCTTTTTCCAGAAATGTATTTTGCGCCACAAAGTATACCTAGCAAATCTAAGCACCAACTTGCCCAAGAAGAAGTTCTTTTGGAACAACTTTCTCGTACAGTGGGCTCCGGGTCTCTTTTCCCCGGCAATCCTTCGTCAAGGCTTCCCGATGTGAACAAGGTGACACGGAACATCGTGGCAGCAACATGCCAAGCGCGCTATCTAGGCTTCTGCATAAGAAAAGGACTGCCACCACGTGAAATCACCGCTATCTTCGGTTCTGTTTTTCCGTCCTGGGGCCACATCAAAAGAGTATGCAGGATTCTACGTTCGGAGCTGGGCCGTCAGAACCGGCTTTTCAACGATCTTCTCAGATGTATGTGCTACACCAACTTCCCTGCGTGGGTTGCTGCAAGAAAACTGAGAGACTACCGGAACGTGGTGAGTACTGCCATAGAAACCACATGGAACAGTATGCTATCGTGCCTACTGAGGAGCGTGAACGCGGCAACCACAAAGAAGAGGCGGACAGAGAGACTGGTGGTTATTGGTGAAACCAATATACCAAACGATATAGTCAACCTTCTTAACAAGGGACCGAAATACGGATTTTAACCCCAGGTTCCAGCACAAGAGCTTCTGGCATGGAATCGGAAAGTCGCAAGAAAAGCGCCCCAGGAACAGCGTGAGCGTTGCCTACTAGATGGTGTAGACAGTCTACAGAGAGCTGCCCCCAAGACCGGAACTGGTCGACAGGTGCGAATGCTGCAACGTGTGGTGCCTTTTTTCAAAGACAATGAACTCTGTCTAATGCAGTCCGATAAGGAAGGTGCTTTTGTAGCTCTTCCTAGGCAAACCTTTAACGAAAAAGCATTAGAGGCAATCAAAAAGAATTTTAAGCCTGTAAAAGTCAGCTTATCAAAAGCGAAGAAAACCATGACTTCATTCTGTGAAGAAATTGGCTGTGAAAGATTAGTTAAACAAATCAGAAAGAGTAAAAAAGATTCTCTTCGAGCTTTCTTCAGTGCCAAGACCCATAAGGTTTATATCCCGTTTCGAACGATTATTAGTGAACGGGACACGTGGCAATATCAAGTCAGCAGTTTTTTGTTAAAATCCCTGCGCCTTCTGCATCTCAATGACCCTTTCTTAACTAGAAACTCGGATGAAGTTTTTGAATATTTCCGTGACAGCCAAGAAATAGGCTATGTGTTCTCCGTTGATGTAAATGACCTTTTTTACTCGGTTCCGCATACTGAACTTCTAAAAGTCGTTAAACAGTGCATTGACGAAAGTGGTGAAGCTAATTTTGTGTCTAAAATGGAGATGTCGGCTTCGAATTTTGTTTCCCTTTTGGAAGCTTATCTCAACCGCACCTTTGTAACTTTTGAACATGGCATATTTTTGCAGAAAGAGGGCATCTGCATTGGTTCACGTGTAGCACCCATTTTATGTGACATTTTTTTATCCTATTTTGACCGCGCACTACAATGTGTTTTTACTTCATCTCATCCTAATGTTATTAAAGTTTTTAGATACGTTGACGATTTTTTAGTAGTTATTGACAATAGATGCCCCTTGCCATGCCATGAGATGGTTGAGCAGCTTTTAGATGTTTTTAGAGCAAATGCAAAAGGACTTACTTTTACTAACGAGCTTCCGAAGGACAGTTCGTTGCAGTTTTTAGACCTTAACCTAACACTTAAGAGTGATCACGTTTGCTGTGCGTACCTCCCTCGAGGTAAAAAAGAATTGCTGCAATATGACTCGGCGCACTCTAAGACTGTGAAGCGTGGAATCGCCTTACTTTGCCTCGAATCGACTCTGCGCAAGTCATGTGTGCATGTAATGCAGGCGAGTTTTTTCCATCAACTTGAGAGACTTCAAAAAGCAGGCTACCCTCAGTATGTCTTAAATGCCGTGGTCGAGTCCCTCCTACAGAAGCTGAAAACTACCGCTGCGAGTGGGAAAACGCACTCGAAGGAAAAGGAGCGAGTAAAGCCAGAAGTAGTGCCTTAAGTGCACCGTGTGAGTCATAACCTCAAGAAGGTTGCTACCAGATATGGCATTCCGGTTGTCTTTTCGGCTCCCAACAAGTTAGCTCAATTGTGCCCCCGGATCACACGCGAGGGACCGCAGGGCTGCCAGAAGCAGCACGCCAAACATTTCAGGGACTGCGTTGAAGGGGTGGTCTACGAAATACCCCTAGATTGCGGCAAGTCATACGTAGGACAAACGGGACGTTGTATTAATGACAGACTGAGGGAGCACGCTATTAGCATCGGCAAGAGTGAGAACGCGCATCTTCCTGCGCACTGTAAAGCCTGTCGTTGTAGGCCATGCTTTGAACGAGTTTTGATTCTTGGCAGAAGTAGGTACCAAACTGCAAGGGAGTTGTTTTAAGCGTTTTATATTAAAAAGAAAGGGTCTGATTGTGTCAGCGATACATCTATCGTATTATATTCCGCTGAAATGTGCTTCATCAAAAGCATGTTATCATGACCACGTTGTTCTGTCACACCTTGGCTCCTTGCGCATGAGCGGAAGTTGTATTTTCTTCTGTACGTTTGTTCAGGCTGTCATTAAACAGTTGGTAGTTTGGCGCTTCACTGTCTCTCTTTGTTCTGTCCTTTTTCCAGAAATGTATTTTGCGCCACAAAGTATACCGAGTGCTGTTCCGTCATCTACTGAGTCACAAGAGATACTGACAAGAGCGGAAGATGAGGCAGGTATAACGGTGTCTTCAGAAACAGTGATTTTGTGACAGGGGTCCCTCTTGTCAGTGATAATATCACCCGAAAACTGAAACAGCTCGATTTCGGCATGGGCGCAGTCAATGATCGCATGATGTGTGGAAAGAAAGTTCCAACCTAATATGACGTCGTGTGAACAAGATGGCAACACGATGAATTCTATCACATAGAGGACCTCCTGAATTACGACACGAGCAGTGCAGGCGCCGGATGGCTCGTCGTGCTGTGCGTTGGCAGTGCGAAGAGACAGTCCAGAAAGCGGCGTTGTCACTTTTCCGATTTTGCGGCAAATGCGGGCATCTATCGCTGAAAGTGCAGCGCCGGTGTCGATAAGTGCTAGCGTCAATGGTCCTTCTATTGCGACTTCAATAACGTCTTTCGGGGAAGTGTGAGGCCTTATACATTTCGCAGACACCGCACTGATCGCCTCCTGAACTGCGATTTTTAGTTTTCCTTGCGCAGAGGGCTTCGCCGACGGTGCATGGGGGAAAGGGAGCGGCGGTGATGAGAAGGTGAATGGCGACCGGAGAATGCGGTCTCAACGGCAGGAGATTCAAAGGTGTCAGAATAATTGCGGCGTTGTTGGAAACGTGGCGCATATGAACGCACATTCTTGGAGACGTTCGGTGTAAGCAGGCGACAGTGACGTGCTACGTGTCCAGCACGGCCACAATAAAAACAAATCGGACGATTGTCTTCCATGCACCAGCGATCTTGTGGTCGTGCATACTGCACCAGTGTGCGGACATGGGCGGATATTGGCGGGCGCAAAGGCGGGCGAAGGGGACCATAGGTCTCTGGTGCAGGCCTCGAAGCGACTTCGGCTTACGTCAGGGGAGCGGCAACCGGAACCTGCTGGAGAGAAGGTGGAATGTGGTCGGTTACCTGCTCCTTGATGACAGATTGGAGAGCGGGCGCCAACGGAGAATTCGACGTACCATGTGTAACGGGAATCAGAGAAAGCTGACGAGCCACCTCTTCATGGACAAACTCCTTGATCTGCAGCAGCAGCGACGTGTTATCCGGGGAAACAGCCAAGCTCGACATTGAAGTTGCCTGAAGAGGAGATTGGTAGGAGATGCGTTGTTTGCGGAGTTCGTCGAAGCTTTGGTAGAGACTGACGAGTTCAGAGACCTTTGCCGGATTTTTCGCCAACAGCATCTGGAAGGCGTCGTCTTCAATGCCTTTTAGGATATGGCGGATATGGCGGATCAAAGGTGCTTTTTAGCCTGCCGATCTTCTTCGTCACCAAGGCATCATCGAGGGTGACCAACGCCTACTGATCGACCGTGAAATGTGCGTCGCAAGAGGGATAGCTCGACTGCACGGAGGGAAAACTAAAGTGTTGCTGACAAACTTCAGCCAGGAGTTCAAGCCTATCAACAAGGGCACGACAATCGCGTACATCGAGGAAATTCTGGAAACCAGTAATGCGTTTGTCGTCTCGGATCCCGCCGCATCTACCCCGACGACCATGGTTCCCGAAGCAGACTACGACATTAATCCAAGTCACCCCATGATTAAGCAAGTACAGCTCAGAAGTCTGCTCCGACGGTAAAAAGGCTGCTTTTCGACGTCATCGAGCACTCGACACACGGTAGTCGCAAAGCATCGCATAATCACCGAGGAGTGCGCTCGACCACTCCGCCAGAAAACTTACCGAGTTTCGCCGTGCGAACGTGAAGCTATAAAAGAACAAGTCGACGAAATGCTGCGCGACGACATCATCCAGCCGTCGGAAAGCCCGTGGGCATCCCGTGTTGTCTTGGTGAAGAAAAAGGACGCAACCTTACGTTTCTGCGTCGATTATCGTCGGCTGAAGAAGATCACAAAGAAGGATGTATACCCTCTATCACGGATAGAAGACCCATTAGATCGGCTCTGCAGCGTAAAATACTTCTCGTCGATGGATCTCAAGTCTGACTACTGGCAACCAGAAGTCGACTAGAGAGATCACGAAAAGACTGCCTTCATCACGCCAGACGGCCTCTAGGAGTTCAAGGTCATGACATTCGGTCTCTGCTCGGCGCCTGCAACGTTCCAGCGCGTCATGGACTCGGTGTTAGCAGGATTGAAGTGGCAGACCTGTCTTGTTTACTTGGATGACGTCGTCGTCCTCGCCGGAAATTTCGCCGATTACCTTAGGCAGCTGGCGACAGTACTAGAGGCCATCAAGTCATCAGTCCTCACTCTGAAGCCAGAAAAGTGCCACTTCCCTTACGATGAGCTTCGGCTCCTAGGCAACGTCATCAGCAATTCTGGAGTCCACCCCGACCCGCAGAAGACAGCTGCCATCGCAAAGTTCCCGCAGCCCATCGACAAGACGGCAGTGCGTAGATTTCTTGGCATGTGTGCCTACAAGAGGCGATTTGTCAAGGAATTTTCACGCACCGCTGAGCCGTTGACACAGCTAACTAAATGTGACGTCGAGTTCAAGTGGGAAACGCCGGAATCCGACGCATTTCAAGAACTCAAACGACGCATGCAGTCGCCGCCCGTACTTGCGCACTTCGACGTGCATTTCGATACCTAAATCCACACTGACGCCAGTCACCTAGGCTTCGGTTCCGTCCTAGCCTAGAAAAAAGATGGACATGAACACGTGATAGCTTACGTTGGCTGGTTGTTGTCCACAGCGGAAGGCAATTATTCTACAACCGAAAAGGAATGCCTCGCCATCGTTTGGGCTACAGCGAAATTTCACCCGTGCCTTTATGACAGGCCATTCAAAGTCGTCAGCGACCATAACGCCTTGCGTTGGCTAGAGAATTTAAAGGATCCTTCAGGGCGGCTGGCGCAGTGGAGCCTAAGGCTGCAAGATTATGATATCACTGTAACCTATAAGCCCGGACAAAAACACTCTGATGCCGATTGCCTATCACGTGCCCCCATTGACTCGCCGCCGCAAGATGACGAAGATGACGATGCCTTCCTTGGCATTTTAAGTGCGGAAGACTTCGCTGCACAGCAGCGAGCAGACCCGGAGTTAAAAAAAAACCTCGTCGAGTATTTGAAGGGCACACCGACGTTGTCCCTAGGTCATTTAAGCGAGGATTGTCTTCGTTCTCGCTTCAAAATAACCTAGTCGTAAAGAAGAACTACCCACCAGTGCGCGCCAACTACCTTCTTGTCCAGTCAGGACTGCGTCCAGAAGTATTGCACGCCCTACATGACGATCCGACCACTGAACACCTCGGATTTTCCCGCACACTATCGAGGATACAGGAAAGGTATTATTGGCCGCGCCTGAGCACTGACATCACCCGTTATGTCAGGACATGCCGAGACTGTGAGCGACAGAAGACACAACCGACAAGGGCAGCCGGATTACTGCAGCCAATCGAGCCTCCTTGCAGACCATTCCAGCAGATCGGGATGGACTTGTTGGGCCCATTTCCAACGTCAACAACTGCAAATAAGTGGATCGTCGTGGCGACGGACTACCTCAGCCGCTTCGCTGAAACTAAAGCACTGCCGAAAGGTAGCGCAGCCGAAGTGGCGAAATTCATTGTCGAAAACATCCTGCTGCGACACGGCGCCCCAGAAGTTCTCATCATCGACAGAGGAACGGCCTTTACAGCGGACCTCACCCAAGCCATTCTGCAATACAGTCAGACAAGGCATAGGCAGACAACGGCCTACCGTCCACAGACGAGGGGTCTTACGAAGCGGCTGAATAAGACCCTCGCCGAGATGCTAGCAATGTAGGTCGACGTCGAACACAAGACCTGGGATGCCGTTCTGCCATACGTAGCATTCGCTCACAGCATGGTGGTGCAAGAAACAACATACATCACGCCATTCAAGCTGGTTTACGGCAGGAACCCGACGACGACGCTCGACGTCATGCTGCCGCACGTCACTGATGAGGAGAATCTTCACATCGCTACCTATCTCCAGTGCGCCGAAGAAGCCCGACAGCTCGCCCGCCTGCGCATCAAGAACCAGCAGAAGACCGACAGCCGACACTACAACCTCCGACGACGTTTCATCGAGTACCAGCCCGGCGACCGTGTTTGGGTATGGACTGCGATACACCGACGAGGACTCAGTGAGAAAGTACTGCGACACTATTTCGGACCCTATTGGCCCCGAGAACGAACACGAGCGGTGCTGCGAGCGCCGCTCGCGTGACGTCAGGGCACGGACTCGCGCCTGTCGTCTGCTACAGTTCTGGCATTGTCCGGGCGCTTTCTGCGGTGTTTTCGTTTGTTTGCCCTCGTTCTCTCTGCTTGTATACTTATGGTGGTTGTCTCAAATATATTTTTACGACGTCTTCCTTAGACAATCGCAAACGCATAGCCTATAGGAATCCAGTTATGATACCATACCTGCCGCGGTGCAACAAGTATGTCACAAAGCTGGCTATATATGACTTCTACAGCAGTTACGTTGATTTTATTCCGCTAAAACAGGTTTGCTCACGACGAGTAGTTCATGGTATAATATCGAATTTTTGCATTTCCTCACAGAAACGCTCGGCAGTAGCACGGGGACTTAACTAATACTGGAGCTTAGATTCTACACGCCTCACTTGCTTCTTTAACTGCTTGTCAACATTAGGCAGTTCTTCACGTGTTTATTTTTTTTTAAGCGGCGGAAATTTGAAGTAAAGTTAATGAAGGCTTACAGCTATTTACAGAGTACAAATAGGAATGTACCAATATATATTCTCTTTTCCAAGCTACACGTTCAACTCACCTTTTTAGAGCGCGTTTGTTAATGATTAATAATGTATGTTATGTTCCTCTTTTTTTGTCTATGTTACCAAGTGTATATCAATTATTTATTTCAATGCCCCAGCGTGTTTTGCATTGTTATTGTAGAAATATTTCACTGTCCTTTCATATATTGTATAACTGCAATGTTTTGTGGCCGCTAAATAATTGATATGGCGCTTGATGTGTTACTCCATGCAGCCATATTGTACCTAAGGGGGTGAGGTTACCTCAAGCCGCGTCTGTGCGGCTTTTTTCCCTCATCCACCTCCATTTACCACTCCTCTGTACATGTGTGTGTGTAAATGGAAACTGATAAATCAAATCAAATCAAACTCACTTGAGAAATTTACTGGTGCTTGTTGCTTGAGGAATATATATGACGAATCTGTTTGGCGAACTGACACAGGCTGCTCGGCCCAATTTTTTTAGTGAAGTATGCCAGCTGGACCGCATAGCTGCAGCCAGAAAGAAATCGAAGCGTCGAGGGCCACTATGAAACATTTCATCACTTTCAATTGAGTGGCTCTCGATCTTAACAACGAAACTTTTCTCTCAGGTGATTGCTACTATGGTCTTTGTGAATTAACTATGTAAATACTCTACATGACGCGCCGTCGTGTTAGCAGCAATGAGCAATTCGTTTTTTGGAGGCCTGTTTCAGAGGGGGATGAAAGTAGCAGCAAACTTTTTCACAAGGAATGCGCGCCTTTTTTTTTCCGCATTAATGAATGGCCATATTTGAATAGAACAACACACCAGAGTAATAGGAATCATGATGACAGCTTCGCTGGGCAGTGTCTTTCTAACATCAGATAACACGCTGACGCCAATTGCCGAATTTTTCTTCCACGTAAAATGCAATGCCTCTCATAGCTAAATACTAAAGGAATGTTAAGTGTTTAGCGAAGCATCATACACAACTTCGCGCGTTGAATTTGCAGATATCCTTTTTTTAGCCAAAATTTACCGATAGACACGGCGCATATATGCATTGCAATACCTAGTAGACCCCTTTAACGCTACTTAGCTTGCGGTATCCAAGCCGCAACGTTTCTTGACACACACGCTTTTGAAGAAGAAACTGTGTTTAAGGTATGGCAGCTGAAAGAAGCCGACGTATTCTTCATCAATACGTATGGCTCGAGCCACCCATACCCCAAGCATACACGAAGGGAACCAGCGCGCGCGGCAGCCGAGCGAGCCGGAGCGAGCGGCGTCCTGGCCGTGACGTCACTCGCGAGAGGCCGCCACTCCTGATTCTCGCCGCTAATAAGGTCATCCGACGTATTGGCGCACTGGACTATGAGGTCGTTCGAGACGGCATTTCGCATTCACAGCGGCGCCGCGCACGATCTGAATTGGTCCACGTTGTGCGCCTTAAACCCTTTTACGGACGCTGACGAACTTCCTTATTTTGTTGTTTTCTTTGCTGCGAGCGCTTTTCTCTATTACTTTCGTTTGTTTGCAGCATCCGGTCGGTGCTTTTTAAGAGGGGGGTATTGAGACGTGTACTTATCTTAATCGGGCGACCACATTTCGCCGCCTAAAGGCACGTTCACACCGAAGGCGGATCCGGCCAAGCGGCTGCGGATTTTCCGCTTTGCGGAAAATACGCGGCTGCATGGCCGGATCGCGCCCGGACTGATTTTTTCCGCGTGGACAAGATGGCCGCTTTGGCCGCAGCCAATCAGAACGCGACATTGAGGAAGCGCTGATGAACGAATGTGAACGAATGTCTGGGCTTTTCGCTTCTGTTCTTGAAAAGTGTCAAAATGGCAAGTTGGGCCAGTTCGTTGGGATGTATAGTAAAGTTTGTTATAGCCCAACCCAAGACAAGGACAAAAGAGGGTATAAAACGACGACACGGCGCCGTGTTGTCGCTTTATGCCTTCTTTTGTCTTTGTCTTGTGTTGCGCTGTAACAAACCTTGAAAAGCGACTATACAAGTGGCGAGTAAAATGCCAACGATCTCGTCTTCTTCATCTGAGCTCATCATATTGCAGAAGTAGATAGCGGACGGGAGTGCGCCAACCACCGTCGAAAAAAAGAATATCGAAAGTGTGCGTACAAACCCAAAGTGCCGCGAGATGGCGGCACGTCCCTGAAATTGTTAAAGATATTGTGAGATGCCCCACCTTCCCGGCGGCGCGGACAGCGAGACAACGCGGCTGGTCTGAACAGGCGCGGGCGCTCGCCACCTCGCCGCTTTGAAAATCCTCTTGTCCGCTTAGACGCTCCGCTTTGGGTATCGCGCAGCGCGGGACGCGCCTGCATGTATCCGAAGTTTCTGGAAAGTTATCGATGCTTCTATCCGCTGTCTGTTGTCGCCAAAACTTGTGTTATCCGATTTCATCGCCTGACGTGAATGGTGTAGAACTTTGTGAAAGGCACGTGGATCCCAACGATTAGTCTGGAACATTCGACGACTGCTGTATAAAGGCCGACGCGCTTGAACCACTGATCAAATTTTCGACGATCGCCAACTGTGTTCGCCGCTATCGCTGTGCTTTAAGTGTAGCCTGTTTTGTGGGCACAGGTTCGCCCAATAAAAGCTAGTTTTGTCTTTCACAGTATTGCTACTGTGTTCTTTAACGTCACTACCACACGCCCTTATAAAGAAAATAAAACAAAACAACAAAGCAATGTAACACAAAGATGCACGTTGTTATGTCTATTTGTATTTACATTTATCTGGCGACCACAGCAATTAATCCTTTATTTTCGCTATGATAGACGGCCATGGGCTCTGTGACAACACTGGAGACAATCTTATCGAACGTTAGGTCTATGCACGACCGATGTCGCATCTTGGACGCAATGTTCTTGGTGTAACAATGAAGGCCTAACCTTTACAAGAGAAACGCCTAGACACACTTTCCGTCAGGACGAGACACATCGACGTTCAAGTCACCCATAAAGACGATGGGATTGGCGTCCACCAGGATGGTTCACGCAAATGTGTCGATCATCTTGAAGGTCCGTTTTTTACGTTCCGGGACGAATCTACACGACAACGATTCCGTCTCCAATCTGTACGGTGCATGAATCGGCACAATCCTACCCCAACGCTCTCTATTTCGTCGTTGGTAAGGCATAGGGCGCGCAACGGTCGCGTTGTCATTGTTTGCGTAGATCATCATCATCAGCAGCAGCCTGGTTACACCCATTGCCGTGCAAAGGCCTCTGCCATACTTCTCCAACTACCCCGGTCATGTACTAATTGTGGCCATGTTAATCCTGCAAACTTCTTATTCTCATCCACCCACCTAACTTTCTGCCGCCCCCTGCTATGTCTTCCTTCCCTTGGAATCCAATCCGTAACCCATAATGACCATCGGTTATCTTCCCTCCTCATTACATGTCCTGCCCATGGCCATTTCTTTTTCTTGATTTAAACTCAGATGTTATTACGTCGCGTTTGTTTCCTCACCCAATGTGCTCTTTTCTTATCCCTTAACGTTACACCGATCATTCTTCTTTCCACAGCTCGTTGCGTCGTCCTCAATTTAAGAAGAACCCTTTTCGTGAGGCTCCAGGTTTCTGCCCTGTACGTGAGTACTGGTAAGACACAGCTGTTATAAACTTTTGTCTTGAGGGATAATGGCAACCTGCTCTTCATGATCTGAGAATGCCTGCCAAACGCACTCCAGCCCATTTTTATTCTTCTGATTATTTCAGTCTCTTGATCCGGATCCACGGTCACTACCTGTCCTAAGTAGATCGTTGCGTAGATCGCAACGCATGAAACCATCATTCATCATCCATCACTGGTTTTGACACATCTTGCCTCAAACGCAGCTGGGACACATACGCTGATACGATTTTGCCTTATGCGTAAGCTATTTTAGCTCTGTAGAGCTACAATACCTTCTGCTTATTATAGAAAGACATGGCGACTGACACGAAACAAATCGTTTTTGCTTACGCACATCATTAAGCGCTCGAAACTAGCCCAAGAGAGCTCCGCTATAAAATAAAAGCGTCGCTTTAATTAGGTCCGAAGCAAATTTTTCGCGAGAAATATTGCTGCGCGCGGACGTTTTCGATGCGGTGCGAGCAGAGCCGGGATCTGATACATTTATCCCTACTACATCGCTTCTTGCCTTTCATCCGTGGTCATAATGGCGCTTCCACATCGTTATCAAGGGGTTTTCGTTATCAATGTGATCAGTCGGCCCTGAGAGACGGATAAGTGTCACGTAGAAATCGGAGGAAGGAATCGCTGCGAAGCCGCGCAATTTGTTCTTGGTGTGCCTTACATACAATTATCAAGGCGATGCGCGAGGTGATTTGCGACATGCAAAGCAGTTGCTTTCAAACAGCATATTGAAGGGCACTGCTTTGTGTTGCTGGAGGGATTGCAGTCACATAGTATGTCCCATGTTTCGTTGGGTTCATTACCAGTCGGCAAAAAGTAGTGCGCAATTACTACGCCGCTGAAAAACCACAGTAACATGTAATTTCATGGCGCCTACCCACGCCTTATTCACACTTTGATAATTAGGGCAGTACTTGTCGAGTGAAAACAATACTTACTATTACCTAAAGCAATCTTAGTAACAAAAAATACTTGCGACTACTCCCTGTACTGGAAACAATATGCACCAGGTTTCTTCTAGTGACGCAATTTTTTAAAATCATGTTGCACGATAGTTGGCACACTGTACACACACACACACATATTTATACCGGGCTAACAAAATCCGCGTGTTCATAAATTGCATAAATAGGCCTGGAGTGCGGCCTGATCCTCGTTACCAGAACCGGTAACGCACTCCCTCATCAGAGCAGGATTGGCCTCCCTGATGCAGTACTTGGTATACAGGAATCCTATAGCGTTAACGAGAGGGTGGCAGGCGTTGTGAAACTTAATCAGAGGTACAAATTGATGGTCGTACTGGTCTACGCCCCTACATCAAGTCATGATGACCAGGAAGTCGAAAGGTTCTATGAAGACGTGGAATCAGCGATGGGTAAAGTAAAAACAAAGTACACTACATTGAAAGGTGACTTCAATGCCATGGATGGAAACAACTTTATTCTGAATCCGGCAAATTTGACGACCCGGGCTCAGGTCTCCCATGAGGGGACTTCGAGGCCTTGCCTCGTCGCCGCTTCTCGGGCTTGCTGGACAGCCCACTCTTGTGTCTTGAGGTTGGAGTTGCGCAGAGCGGCAGCCCACTTCGACGCAAGAGCCTCCGGAGCTACTGCCATTGTAGCTGATGTAATCCGACACTCCCACAACATGTGTGACAGCGTCGCTCTAGTCTCCTGACATAATTTGCAAAGAGCATTCGGGTATTGCGCGGGGAAAATGTGCTGCAATCGCACCGGACTGGGGAAGGTTTGTGTTTGCAATTGTCGCCAGATGACTGCCTGGCGACGTTTCAGCATAGGGTGAGGTGGGGGCAGCAACCGCCTGCCTAGCTGGTAGTGCTTGGTGATGTCATTGTACCTGACCAGGCGTTCTCGCGTGTTTTGAGCCAGCAGTTCTGAAACTTCAATGCCACGGTAGGCAAGAAGCAGGCTGGAGACAAGCCAGTGGGGAAATATGGCATAAGCTCTAGGAATAGCAGGGTAGAATTACTAGTAGAATTTGCAGAACACAATAATATGCGGATAATAGATACCTTCTACCGCAAGCAGGATAGTCGAAAGTAGACGTGGCGGAGCCCGAATGGCGGGACTAGAAATGAAATAGACTTTATATTGTGTGCTGACCATGGCATCATACAAAATGTGGACGTGCTCGGCAAGGTGCGCTGCAGTGACCACAGGATGGTAAGAACTCGAATTACCCTACATTTGAGGATGGAACGGAAGAAACTGGTACATAAGAAGCCGATCGATGAGTTAGCGGTATAAGGGAAAATAGAGGAATTCCAGATCAAGCTACACAACCCTGTATACGCAATGCCTCATGACTTCGAGCGCACCAGAATCTTGGAAGAACGCTAACATAATCCTAATCCATAACAAAAGGGACGCAAAAGACATGGAAAATTATAGACCAGTCAGCTTACTGTCCGTTGCCTACTAGAAATTTACTAAGGTAATCGCAAATAGAATCAGTAACACCTTAGACTCCTGTCAACCAAAGGATCAGGCAGGATTCCGTAAAGGCTACTAATCAATGGACCATATTCACACTATCAATGGGTGATAGACAAATGCGCGGAATATAACCAACCCTAATATATAGCTTTGATTGATTACAAGGAAGCGTTTGATTCAGTCAAAACCACAGCAGAATCAGGGTGTAGACGAGCCATATGTAAAAATACTGAAAGATATCTATAGCGGCTCCACAGCAACCGTTGTCCTCCATAAAGAAAGCAACAAAATCCCAATAAAGAAAGGAGTCAGGCAGGGAGATACGATCTCTCCAATGCTATTCACAGCATACGCACAGGAGGTATTCAGAGACCTGGACTGGGAAGAATAGGGGATAAAAGTTGATGGAGAATACCTTAGTAACTTGCGATTCGCTGATGATATTTGCCTTGCTTAGTAACTCTGGGGATCAATTGCAATACATGGTCACCGACCTGGAAATGCGAAGCAGAAGGGTGGGTCTAAACTTAATCTGCAGAAAACAAAAGTAATGTTTACCAGTCTCGGAAGAGAACAGCTGTTTACGATAGGTAGCGAGGCACTGAAAGTAGTAAGGGAATGCATCTACTTGGGATAAGTGGTGATCGCGGATCCAGATCATGAGTCGCAAATAATCAGAAGAATAAGAGTGGGCTGGGTGCGTTTGGCAGGCATCCTCAGATTATGATCAGCAGGTTGCCTATATCTGTGTCTTACCAGTACTCACGTACGGGGCAGAAGCCTGGAGGCTTACGAAAAGGGTTCTACTTAAATTGAGGACGACGCGACGAGCTATGGAAAGAAGATTGATGGGTGTAACGTTAAGAAAGAAGAAAACAGCAGATTGGATGAAGGAACAAACGTGAGGTAATGACATCTTAGTTGAAATCAAGAAATGAAATGGGCATGGGCCGGGCATGTAATGAGGAGGGAAGGTAACCGATGGTCAGTAAGAGTTACGGACTGGATTCCAAGGGAAGGGAAGCGTAGCAAAGAGTGGCAGAAAGTTAGGTGGGCGGATGAGATTATACGAGGTTTGCAGGGACAACATGGGCACAATTAGCACATGACCGGGGTAGTCGGGGAAGTATGGGAGAGGCGTCTGCCCTATATATATATATGCTGGTACGTGTAGCTGTAGCAAAATGCTATGTACATTATTTCAGGGGAAGCTGACAGAAGGCCACAATGGCGACGCTATATCAAGCGGGTCCACGTCGTCTTCCTCCTCTTCAGTGCAGCCACACTGTCGTGGCTGTTGGTGTGATGGCCATATAGGACATAGAATGGTGAATAGCCGCCGGTGTCGTGACGCGATCAATTATACGCGAACGTCACATACGGTAAGTGAAGATCCCAGTCGTGGTGGTCGGTCGCAACGTACTTCGAAAGCATGTCGGTGATGGTCCAGTTGAGCCGCTCCGTGAGGCCGTTGGTCTGTGCATGGTAGGGCGTGCTGAACTTGTGCTTTGTAGAGAAGGAGCGGAGGATGTCCTCGACGACTGCCGACAGAAAGCTGCGGCCACCGTTAGTGAGTAATTGGCGCGGAGCACCGTCCACTAAAATGACGTCATAGAGCAGAAAGTCAGCAACGTCAGTAGCACAACTTGTCGGAAGGGCTCTGGTGATTGCGTACCGCGTAGCATAATCAGTAGCGACAGCGACCCATTTATTCCCGTAAAAAAATGATTGTTGATTAACCATTGATAAGTTCTTGGGGCTTTGTTGAAACAACGGACTTCAACAAATTTTCAAAAGCAATTGGATTCGCTCAACACTTGCACAAAAATATTACTGTTGAACGTTCTCAATAAACAATTTATTGGGTAACTTGTGTTGATTTTTGTAGTTGTTTTTTGTTGTGTAGCAGTTGAGTCCAGTATCAATAATTAGGACTCGCATATGAAGACATTCCAAAAATTTAATACCAAGCGTTCCAACCTCATTGCTGTCGCTTTGCGGCAGGTAGGTTCTTCTTTCGTCTCGTTTTCATAAAAAGAAAGTAATGTGTGACCGATGTGGTGACATTGAACGTTGAGCCCGGTGCTCTAACCATTAGGCCACGAACGCGCGCATGCTCCTCTCGTTCGACAGCCAGTAAGTTCTGAAATGCTTGGCGCGTGCGCAGCGTGCCACTTCCTCGTGCTGTCGCTAAAACTGGCACTTTCAAGCGCCTATCTCCGGGACCGCCCCGCTTTCGTAGCCGTTTTCTCTCTCTAAAAACTGCAGCGTTAGACTACCTTCATGACCGCCCACATTCATAACGACTTATTTCTTCGCCGGTGTACAAATGCCATCGTAGTTTTAACATACACTAGATGACATAGCAATTCGTACGATCCAAAATGAGCACGTTTCGGGGAGCAGAAGAATGCGAAGTTCACTCGCAAACACGGTGACTACGCGCATGCGGAGTTCCCCAAAAGTAGACACGGTGGCAGCGCGGCCGGCGATAAGACAGGCGCCGACACGCGACGACGCTGCCTTCGAGCATCCGACGCGCTTTGGGAACCGTAGGATGCAAGCGGCGCACACGCTGCAAACATGCACGTGAGAGGTCTTCGAATTTTCTGCGACGCGCCCTCTGTCCAGAAAGTAAATATAGCTATTTTATCCAACGGCCGTGGTACTAGAGATAAAACAACGAACACGCTTTGACATCGCAGCGCGCAGCCGCTGTAACCATTGACTTCGAAGAGCTTCTGATTCAGAAACAGCCGCAGCAGTATCACAGCTAATCGCTGTATCTGCGGCTGCTCCCGACTTTCGCCTTGCAAGAAGCATGCGATTTATTTGAGCCTCGCCGAACTGTCGTCCTCTCCCGAGCTTGCAGGACAGGTCCCGTATGTTCAGTGGAATAGAAGAACACCAAAGGGAAATGAAAGAAATACAGGTAACGGACTTTTATCACACCTTACTTGCCACCTCATCATCTGCAAAGTTGCTATAAACTATTCCAGTAGCGTTACTTTTGTAAGAAGAATAAAATTAGTAGTACTTTTTTTTTCTACGTAGCGCTACCAACGTCAAGGCAGCGTTCGGGTGTGTGTGTGTGCGCACGCGGTTGCAACCGCAGTAGCTTTGTTTTGAGCACACTTTTGCAACAGTACAAATCGTTACCGCTAGTTTCGTAGCCGGATATTTTGGTCGTATAATTTGTTTTTTACGCTACAAATTGGGTTGTTCTTGAAAGTTTGTGAAGGTTAGCGGATAAAAATTATTACTAATTAATTAGTTGTTTTTCCATGCGGTTATATTGTGTTTGAAATGTTTTTATAACTCCATACGATAGTGAAGCTGTGAACGGCTTTCGAACTCAGTTAGTTGGTTGTCTTGTGTGCTGGTTCACATTTCGTGCTTTTGGATGAAAGTATTTTTTCTTTTCGGACATCATGACGCACATTTTAGTGAAATGCTTTAACGACGATAAGTGGGACGGTTATCCGTTGAAGTCGTTGACTGACTCAGCTTCTAGTCTTGGACTGATGTGCGAGCCTGGCTGTTTTTATGAGTTGCGCGGCAGAGGCCATGATGCCTGTTGGAGAAAAGGCACCCCGAAAGAGTCGCAGCCAAGCTTCTGCAGATAGGTAAGCAATCTCGTTTTCTTGGACACGTAGCCATTTTTCTATTTTGACATTGACAAGGGTGAGATGTTAAGCACACCGTTCACTTTCTTCAACCACACTCGTACTGGAAGGTGGTGTTGCACGTCACGCTTACGCATTTCGTAACTATGGCGGCCGCCGTGGCAATTTGGGGCTCGAGGTCGTGGATACGATCCCTGCAGTGGCTGCATTGCAAAGGAGCGGAACGCGGAAACGCTCGTGCATTGTGCATTGTATGGAGGTAAACATTTCCAGAAAGTCAAAATTAATACGGAGTCCCCAACTACGACCTGCCTCATATTTAGAGCGTGGCGGTGCGCCGCCTAGTGGTGCGGCGCACCACAAAATATATTTCGCCTCTTTGGGATTTGCGGAGAACGGCCAACCGATAAGTCGCAGCTTACGCGTGGTGACTGTTCACAGAGACACAGCGCAAATGAACAGAGGTGTGGTGACGACGTCGACAAAGAACACAGCCGCCGACGGGCTCACCTTATCGCCTATCACTGCCAAAACTACCGCAGTCAGCATCTTTATATAGCGCGGCGCGTTTCTGTTGAAGGCGTACTGTACAATTTTAATTGGCGGTAACCGAAACATGCCACCGTTCTCTGCTGCCTCTTTGAGCTGGGCCGATCCGAATGTGCGTTGCTTGCAGAAGCGAAAGGAGCGCTACTCGGCGCGTTGTCGCCTCGAGCACCATTTGCGCGCTTAACAATGACACGTGCATGAAGCTAGCTCACTGCGCAGACGCTACCGTGTAAAACGCGCAAGGGCGTGTACGCGACGTTCTGCACACAAATCGCGTGGGATGATCGGAGACACGCCGGAGCGGCTAGCTTCAACGAAGCAGTGCATGTTCTCACTCGTACAGGCACGCTCACGCTCGCATCGCTCTCGGCGTATCTTTAGGTCATTCCTGCTGCTGGACTTCTACCCAAAGATTCGATATCTGCTTGGTATTGGATATGCACTGTCGCGTGGTCTTTGGTTCTGCGAAAGAGCCGGGAATATTTCTCCCCGCTGTGAAACGTTGCTGTGCGTGTCTTAGCTAACATTTACCGTAGTGACCCATTTCTTCCTTTTCTAGACAGCACTCGTAAAGTCGCAAATTTTTACTTGCCAGTATAGTGTGTACTTCGATTTTGTGCGTAGTTATGTGCAGTGTGTGGCAGATTCTGAATCCGCGCAATCTCATTTTCTGTCCGCATTCCCTTCTCGCAGGTTACACATGTAGCAAATGCCCAGATGCTGAAGTGTTCTACGTCAAGAGCAGCTTGGCGTCGTGCAAGAGGCACCCGTTGATATATGGCTGATTCACTAGCAAACTCGCATCTATGTTGCCACTCTCCATCAAGTGGGATTTTTAACCATTTTTTGTGCTGCTCTGTGGTGTACTAGCTGCCGCATGGACGCTGTGAAGGCTTACTTTCGATTTCCTTTGGCTTTTAGTAGTGAAGGACGGGCTCCCTTTTGAGGGAGGTATTTCCTTTTGCTTGCGAGAATGTTTAGCCGCCTAACCAAGTGATACGTGCGTACTGGCAACAGCAACGCGAACAGAGGTGGACGATGAAATAGGTAGGAACACACACGAGCGCATGTTCAGCTAAGTTTATTTTTGAAGAGAGGGGTATTAAAGACGCTGGTCAACTTGACAAAGGTAAAGAGCCGTGCACGCGTGGCAGAACCAGCCACGAGAGCGATAAGAAAAAAATATGAAAAAGCCATGTCATGTAGAATAAACGTGCGTGAAAAACGAGCACTATCGAACAAATCTTTCGAAAAAGCGAAATATTTGGACAAATCTTGCGAAAAAGCGAAATATTTGTCCGATGAGTGATACTACTTAACGAGAAATGCTATTGAGAACTGCAAGTATTTCCCACTAAGAGCAACAGATAACTTGGTTATGCATTTGTTTCGTTTGTGATCAATAAATATTGCTTCTGGAACTCCTCTGGTGTTGAGGTATGGAGCAGAAAGAACGGTTGTTTCATCACAAAGACCAGAACACAAGAGGACTTATGGAAGAATTATTTATTGATCACGAAGAAAAATTCATAAACAAGATTTCTGTGACCCATAGTGGGAAAGAGTTGATGCAGTATTTCACGTTAATATCACTTACAGGACAATCCTTTTAGTTGTCATGTGTTTTTTTGTTTTTGACGCACATGTTTGTTCTACAGGACATGTCTTTCAGTCCTTTTTTGTTTTGCCGGGCTGTTTCTGCTGCGCATCCATGGCTTTTTCTTTGTGAAGTCTGCGAATGCGTTTAAAATCTTTGTCTTCACGAATAATCTTCTAGTTGAGTCAGCGTTCATGTGTGTTCCTACCTTAATTCATCCTTCTCGTCTCCGCTTGGGTGGTTGTCAAGTATAAATGTACACCGAATCGGCGAAGTGTCCATAGAATTGATACATGAAATATTTCCGCTGTTTATTTCAGTGAGAACGCTATAGGGTCTTATGTTCTCTGTTTGTAACCCTGCTATACATTTTTCTAGTTCAACTTTAAGGAGCCCCTGAGGAAGCCAATAAGAGTGATGGTAACTTCATTTGTGATAGATTTATGAATTTCTTCCATTCAAGGCATGACATGTCGCAAGCCTGTAGGTATGCAAGTATTCGTACGTTTTAAACATACTAAGCTCTAGTTTTCGGATCTCATGACGCTGCTTTGTACTGTGCTGCATTGTCCAGGCGCAGGAACCTTTTAGGCCGTCAGTGCATGGGCTCTTTTTGTAAATAATGGAGAAAAAATGGTCTTTAGCTTAAATATGCACGTATATCACTTGAAATTTCTTTTGAACACGGGTGCTGTATCTCCCTCCGTCTTTGTTACTGCTTTGTCCCAATTTTCTTGCAACTTTTATGTATTTGATGCAATAAAATTCTGGTAGCATTTTAATAACATTTTACCTGCGCAATTCAGGTCATTGGTGTTTCGTATACGCATTTATTTGCGTTTTTCACTGTCTCACCAATGTGGCTGTCCAGTCATTGAAAACCTTTTCCCATCCTGCAAGAGGATTTCTAGGGTACTTGATATTGCAAGTGCAGGTGACCATCTATTTGGCTCTTTGGAATTGTGTTAGCCGTGTGGTACTACCAATTTTCTGTGCTAAATATGTTTTCTCTTATCGTTCAAGGTATTAGCCTTGCCCTATCTCTTTATTGACTGAGGTACCACCTATAGTTGCTGGGTACAGTGAAAAAGGCCCCAAAAAGTGCTCTAATTAGCTCTGTGCAAGTCCAGAAAAATTTACTGAAAATGAGCTCACTAAATTGATGAAATACCACCGACAAACTCCTCTGTACCTCAATTTAATATATACAAATGGTGTACTGTTCTTGCAAACCTGGCTCGTCAGAAACATGATTCAGGTGTTCACCATGCCAGAAAACTTTCTAAATGATGTCTCATCAATTATTAGCTGAGTGATGTTATTTATAAAATCATTGGGCAACCTGAAAATATATACATATCGAATACAAAAAGCTCAGACAAGTACTTTGGTACTTCATTAAATTTTAATTGCGGTGAAAGACGTGTGCTAAAGCTTGTATATATATTTAGGTGAAGTCATTTGTTTCAAGTCTGTTATTTTGCCTTCTCACAATCAGCCGTAACTCTTCCTGTGATGGGTTAGTGTGCGAAACATTTTAATGTAACGTATTCAGATGTCTTGTGTGAGTTCACACGCAAGCAGCTTCAAGTGTTAATGTGTTCAAAGTTGGTTGTTAAAACGGTATGTTTAAGCCCTGTCTTTTGAGTCGCTTTGCCTTCTAGTCATAAGCTTAAGTCGCAAAAGAAGACCACAATGATCGTTTTGATTTAATTCATATGTATAGGTTTTTTCAGATGTATTTACATTGTTCAGAGTGCTGTAGGTACTAGTCTATGTCTTCAGGTTCGATGTAGTGGTGCCTTATGTACTGTAATATGTTTCATGGGCACGCATCTTTAGGGTAAATAAAGCTACTTCAAATTGATCAGTCTCTCCTTTGCTTTTGTTTGTGAAAGTTATGAGCAAGCACCGGGGCATGCAAGTGTGAAGAGCAAAGCAAATTCAATATATGAATAAAAAACCACTAGCCCAACGAAATCTCAGTCATATTTCAATGGCCACTTCTAAAATCTCAATGCCATCTCAACTGGGCCACAACGTACTTTTCAATGCTGTGAAAACAATAACTCAACAACAGGTAAACAGATTTACCACAACGTCAGTTCAATGCATTATCAATGGTTGGCCAACAACCGTTCAACAAAATGAACACAAACCGTCTAAGCGCAATGGAATTTCAATGATAACTTAGCAATCATTCAACATTGAGACACCCAATGGTGTTACAATTAAATTTCAGTGGCCAATATTCAAGACCACTCAACAATCCGCCCAACAATTCGCCAACAAAATTTTTACAATTCCTCAATGAAAAACTCAACATTGACCAATAATAATTCAATGCCTTCTCAATAATATTTTTTGTACGTGTTTCCGGAGCCCGGAGAGGAAACGGTCCAAGCAGGTCTGGACCAATACGGAAAAAGGGTTCCGGTGGGATTTCGATCGGCTGGAGACATCCTGCTGGAGGTGTGGAGGGCTTCTTCCGGTGCTGACAGGGCTCACAAGCGGCAACGTAGCGCCGCACGGAGCGGGCGAGACCCGGCCAAAAGAATCGACGGCGTACACGGCCGTATGTGCACGAGACGCCCAAGTGTCCAGCCAAGGGAGCGTCGTGAAGTTGTTGGGGGACAGTCGAACGCAGGTGCGATGGAATTACGAGCAGAAGGTCAAGGCCGTGTGGATCGGGATGGCGGCGGTATAATGTCCCCTCCTTAAGGAGAAACATCCGGAGAGAGGCGTCGCCAGGCGTTGACTCCAGGTGGTCGATGAGGGCTCGTAATGAGGGATCGCGACGTTGCTCATTGCCGATTTCAAACAACTGAGCAAAATGACGTTTTGACGAGTTCAGCTGGAGACCGGCGCGACGGAACACGTCAAGAATCGCTGAAAGATGGTCTAGATGCGTGCCAAAAGTGGGCGAATAAACGATGACGTCGTCCAGATAGCACAGACAGCTGGAACACTTGAACCCCTGAAGCAGAATCCCTCATTCGTTTGAAGGTGGGGGGCGCGTTACTGAGACCGAAAGGCATGACTTGAACTGATAACGGCCATCAGGGGTAACAAATGCAGTCTTCTCTCGGGCCATGTCGTCGACGGATATCTGCCAGTAGTCGGACCGTAAGTCGATAGAAGAAAAATAGGTGGCCCCGTACAGGCAGTCTCGAGCGTCATCAATACGTGGCAAAGGGTACACGTCCTTTTTTGTGATTTTATTGAGGTGGCGATAATCTACGCAAAAACGCCACGTTCCATCCTTCTTTTTGACAAGTACGACGGGAGAAGCCCAGGGAATACAGGAAGGCTCGATAATGCCCTTTACAGGCATCTTTTTGACTTCCTGTTCGTTCGGACCAGCTCGTTCGGACCCAGAAACACGATATGGACGTCGGTGAATACGGTTGGCATTGCCAGTGTTTATGCGATGGGCCACGATGGACGTTTGACCTAAGGGTCGATTTTCAAAGTCAAAAATGTCGCGATAGCCTTCAAGAACGCGGCAAAGAGCTTCAGCTTGAGCAGGTGTAAGGTCAGAGGAAACCATCGTCTCAATGCCGACGTCAGTACCGTGCGATGACGTCCCGTTATGGGCTGAGCTGTGACGATCTTCCACTGTGAATGGCTCGATCTCGTCATCCTGCAAAGCGCTAATCATAGCCAATGAAATCCCCTGAGGCAGAACTTGCGCGGTTAGCGTGAAATTGACAAGGGGAAGGCAGGTGTGGTTGCCAGTAATAGTCAGCACAGTGTACGGCACGGTAACAGCACGTGTAAGTGTAAATGCCGGAATTGGTGCGACCACATAATTACCGTCAGGTACAGCTGGTGATGACGACAAGTCGACGTGTGTCACAGAGTGGGGCGGTAGGCGAATAAAATCCATGCAGCTCAAGCGGCTGGGATTTAGGTCAAACGATGGACGTTTGACCCTTAGGTCAAACGTCCATCGTGACCTATCGCCTAAACACTGGCGATGCGGACCCTGTTCACCGACGCCCATATCGTGTTTCTGCGTCCGAACGAGCTGTTACTCAACAGGAAGTCAAAAAGATGCCTGCAAAGGACATTCTCGAGCCTTCCTGTAGTCGCTGGGGTTCTCCCATCGTACTTGTCAAAAAGAAGGATGGAACGTGGCGTTTTTGTGTAGATTATTGCCACCTGAACCAAATCACAAAAAAGGACACGTGTGCCACGTATTTATGACGCTCTAGACTGCTTGTGCGGTGCCACCTTTTTTTCTTCTATCGACTTACGGTCCGGCTACTGGCAGATATCCGTCGACGACACGGACCGAAAGATGACTGCATTTATTACCCCTGACGGGCTTTACCAGTTCAAGGGGATGCCTTTCGGTCTCTGTAACGCGCCCGCCACCTTCCAACGAATGATGGACTCTTTTCTTCAGGGGTTCAACTGGTCCACCTGTTTGTGCAATCTGGATGACGTCATCATTTATTCGCCTACATTCGACACGCATCTAGACCATCTTTCAGCGATTCTTGACGTGTTCCGCCGCGCCGGTATCCAGTTGAACTCATCAAAACGTCACTTCGCTCAGCGCAAAATCACGGTCCTTGGACACCTCGTGGACGCCAGAGGCGTGCGACCTGATCCGGACAAAATTCACGCCGTTACGAACTTTCCTGTTCCGAAGTCTACCAAGGACATTCGTAGCTTTGTAGGGCTGTGCTCTTAGTTCCGACGCTTTGTGAAGGATTTTGCGACTATCGCACGTCTCCTTACCGACCCCTTGAAGAAAGACGCCCCATTTTCGTGGGGTCCTAACCATGCCGCATCCTTTTCGCAGCTCACTACTCTCCTTACCACGCCTCCAATTCTGGCCCACTTTGACCCGTCTGCCTCACCGGAAGTTCGAACTGATGCCAGTGGTCACGGCATAGGATTAGTGATAGCACAACGCCGGCGTGGACATGACCGCGGAGCGCAATAATTCAGTCACACAGCGCGAGTGTCTCGCTCTTGTGTGGGCTGTTGCGAAGTTTCATCCATACTTGTACGGACTTCTGTGTCATCACTGATCACCACGCGCTCTGCTGGCTAACCTCGCTCAAGGACCCCTCGGGACGACTCGCTCGCTGGGCGTTACGCCTGCAAGAATATACCTTCTCCGTGGTATATAAGACGGGACGCTTGCACGAGGATGCCGATTGTTTGTCCCGCTACCCCGTCGACAAAGCGGCTGATGCGGACGCCATCGCTTGCGTTTTCTCTGTGTCCCAGTTGGTTGATCTCGGCCACGAGCAACGACGCGATCCTTCATTACGAGCCATCATCGACCATCTGGAGTCGACGCCTGGCGACGCCTCTCTCCGGATGTTTCTCCTTAAGGAGGGGACATTATACCACCGCCATCTCGATCCACACGGCCTTGACCTTCTGCTCGTAATTCTATCACACCTGCGTTCGACTGTCCTCCAACTTCACGACGCTCCCTTGGCTGGACGCATGGGCGGCTCGCGCACATATGACCGTGTACGCCGTCGATTCTTTTGGCCGGGTATCGCCCGGTCCGTGCGGCGCTACGTTGCCTATTGTGAGCCCTGTCAGCGCCAGAAGAAGCCCTCCTCACCTCCAGCTGGATGTCTCCAGCCGATCGACATCACGCCGGAACCCTTTTTCTGTATTGGTCTAGACCTTCTTGGACCGCTTCCTCTCTCGGGCTCCGGAAATAAATGGGTCGCCGTCGCTACTGATTACGCTACGCGGTACGCAATCACCAGAGCCCTTCCGACAAGTTGTGCTACTGACGTTGCTGACTTTCTGCTCAATGACATCATCTTAGTGCATGGTGCTCCGCGCCAGTTACTCACTGACCGTGGCCGCAGCTTTCTGTCGGCAGTCGTCGATGACATACTGCGCTCCTGCTCGACAAAGCACAAGTTCAGTACGTCCTACCACCCACAGACCAACGGCTTCACGCAGCGCCTCAACCGGACCATCACCGACATGCTTCCAAAGTACGTTGCGACCGACCATATGGGATCTTCACTTACCATATGTGACGTTTGCGTATAATTCATCGCGTCATGACACCGCCGGCTATTCACCATTCTATCTCCTATATGGCCGAGAACCCGCGTTGCCCTTGGACACTTTGTTGCCCTCGGCCACACGTTCAACCAGTGAATTCGCCCGCGACGCGATCGCACACGCCGACCACGCGCGCCAGCTCGCTCGCACCCGTCTCGAGGCCTCACACGAGCATCAGAGACGCCTCTATGATTGCCGCCATCGCGACGTGCACTTTACTCCGGGCTCTCTGGTGCTTCTCTGGTCACCCATTCGATGTGTGGGGCTTTCCGAAAAGCTGCTGTCGCACTACACTGGCCCATACCGTGTGGTGAGACAAGTGATCGATGTCCCGTATGAAGTCATCCCCGCCGACCTGTCAGCGTCATCGTCGGCTGCTAGCGACATCGTTCACGTGGCGAGACTAAAGCCATACCAGACACGTTTCACCACGGATGTGTAGATTAATCACCGGGACGGTGCTTCTACCGCCGGGGGTGATTCTACGGAACAGCCGTCACAGTGAGGCTGCACTGAGGAGGAAGAAGACGACGTGGCCCCGCTTGATATAGCCTCGCCATTTTGGCCTTCCGTAAATAATCTGTATAAAGTATTGGGCTCCAGCTACATGTAATATATATATATATATATATATATATATATATATATATATATATATATATATATATATATATATATATATATATATATATATATGTATATATATGTATATATATATATATATATATATATATATATATTGTTACAAGCACGGGGAAAAGGGGTTTATTTAGGCGTGCGAGAACAGGAACGGCAGGCTACGAAGAACAGGAATGGCCGCTGCACAGTCTTCGTTCTCCTCTTCCCCTCTCTTCTTGGTCCCCGCGTCCCTTTGACGCGCTTGGACGTAACATACCTCCCCTCGCAGACAAAGCCCCCTGGGCGAGTCAACTAGCTTGCCCTGGCGTGCATGATTTCAACCGTGCGACATGCGCGACTTGTGTCCTAGCAGAACGCCTACCAGTGTTCGTGAGGCGCGCGAGAGTATAGTTCACTTCGCTGACTTTGTCGATGACAACATACGGTCCGTCGTAGTTTGCCAGCAGCTTTTGACACAAACCGCGCTTCCTTGTGGGTGTCCAAAGCCAAACGAGATCACCAGGGGTATATGTAACTGGCCGATGTCGTGCGTCGTAGCGGGCTTTGGAGTTTTCTTGTGATGCCAAAGTCCGAAGACGCGCAAGTCTCCGAGCCTCTTCAGCGAGGCACAGCGTATCGGCGACCGTAGGATTGTCGTGGTGGTAAAAAGGGAGGACAGTGTCGAGCGTATACCGGGGTGGCCGAGCATATAGAAGGAAGAAGGGGCTGTAGCCGGTTGTCTCGTGCTTGGCTGTGTTGTATGCGTAAGTAATAAACGGTAGAACTTCATCCCAATTCTTGTGATCGGACGCAACATACATGGAAAGCATATTTGTGATAGTTCGATTAGTGCGCTCAGTGAGGCCGTTCGTTTGCGGATGATATGGCGTCGAGTGCCTGAGGTGCGAGTTACACAAACGCACAAGCTCTTCCACTATATCTGCCGTGAATTGACGTCCCCGGTCGCTTATAATAACACCAGGCGGTCCATGTCGCAGAACAATAGCGTGAAGTAAGAAGAGCGATACTTCGGTGGCGGTGGCTGATGGTATAGCCGCCGTCTCGCAATAGCGCGTGAAATAGTCGGCGCAGACAATTATCCAGCGGTTCCCCTTAGATGACTTTGGAAAAGGTCCTAACAGATCAATTCCAACTTGCCGAAAGGGTGAGCTGGGAGGCGGCAAAGGTTGAAGGAGACCAGATGGGGCAGTGGTTGGGCGTTTCCGACGTTGGCACTGTATGCAGCTGGCGACATACAACTCAACCGAATGTCGCATCCGGGGCCAGTAAAAGCGTTCTTGAATGCGATAAAGGGTGCGCACAGTGCCTAAGTGACCGGAGGTAGGGTCATCGTGCATAGCCTGAAGGATTGCTGGCCGGAGACACTTCGGCACCACTAGACGGAAGCGTGCACCCGTGCTTGAGTAGTTCCTTTTGTACAGCAGCCCGTCACGTACACAGTAGCTGCTTGTTGCACTTGAATGGGCAGAAGTGAAGAGTGGCTCCAATTTGGTGTCTGTCCGTTGTTCTGCTTTCAACGCATCGATTTCTGGAAAAGCGGATGTCACAGAAGCGACGAGATGATCAAAATCGTCTGCGTCGCAGTCCGTCGTAGTAAGCGGCATACGGGAAAGGCAGTCTGCGTCAGCATGTTTTCGGCCACTCTTGTAGGCCACAGTGAAGTTATATTCCTGCAACCTCAAAGCCCAGCGCGCAAGGCGACCACAAGGGTCGCGAAGGTTCACGAGCCAGCACAGGGAATGGTGGTCTGTGACGACTTGGAATGGGCGTCCGTACAAGTACGAGCGAAATCGCTGAACCGCAAAGATTACAGCGAGGCATTCTTGCTCTGTCACCGTGTAATTCCGTTCAGGTTTGCTTAATGAGCGGCTTGCATAAGCAATCACGTGCTGACGGTCATCATAGCGTTGGACCAATACGGCACCCAGACCAACGCCACTAGCATCTGTGTGGATTTCTGTCGGCGCAGTAGGATTGAAGTGGCGAAGGATAGGTCGAGAGGTTAACAGGAACTTCAGCTGACGAAATGCAGAATCGCACTCGGGTGTCCACTCAAACCGTGCGTCTTTATGTAGCAGATTTGTCAGAGGATAAGCGACGTCAGCAAAACCAGGAATAAATCGGCGAAAGTAAGAACAAAGACCCAGAAAACTACGAAGTTGCTTCACTGACTGCGGTGCACTGAATGCTTCGACAGCTGCCGTCTTGAGGGGATCAGGCCGGATACCGTCTTTGTCAACAAGATGACCCAGCACAAGGGTTTGACGGTCACCAAATTTACATTTCTTGGAGTTCAGAACCAGGCCGGGGTTTTTGATGCAGTCGAGGACAATATTCAGGCGCGTATTGTGCTCATTGAATGTGCGCCCGAATATAACAACGTCGTCAAGATAGCACATACAGATGTTCCATTTTAACCCACGCAGAATGGTGTCCATGAACCTTTCAAAGGTTGCTGGAGCGTTGCACAACCCAAATGGCATCACATTGAATTCGAATAATCCATCCGGGGTTATGAAGGCTGTTTTCTCTCTGTCTGTCGGGTGTATCGGGATTTGCCAATATCCTGAGCGCAGGTCCACTGAAGAAAAATAAGAGGCCGAATGAAGGCAATCAATTGCATCATCAATCCGGGGCAGCGGGTAGACATCCTTCTTAGTCACGGCGTTTAATCTTCGATAATCGACGCAAAATCTCCAGTTACCGTCTTTCTTTCTGACGAGTATGACCGGAGCTGCCCAAGGACTCGAGGACTCTTGTATTATCCCATTTTTCATCATGTCACTCACTTGTTCCCCGATTATCTTGCGCTCGTTAGGCGACACGCGATAGGGCTTTTGCCTGATCGGGCGCGCAGATCCCGTATCTATGGTATGGCGCGTTCGTGACTCGGGAATCGAGAACGCTTTGTCCGGCTGCGCAAAGTCAAACACTGACAGATGCTTAGAAAGCGTATCCACCAAGGTATGGCGCTCCCTTGTGCTGAGCGACTTGTTTATCATAGACAGAAGCTTTTTGTCTGAGACTTGGCGAAGGTCAGCAGGTTCACACGGCGAGTCTGTTAGTACGGCTACGGACGAAGACGTGTATTCTGTAAAGTAGGCGAGTTTCAAGCCGTCTGGAAGCAGGACGGGTTCTGCCGAGCAGTTGGCCGTCCACAAGCCTGCACGCCCGTTGCCGATGGATACCACACAATGAGGGACAAAAACGTTCTTCTTCACACAATTTAGATGCATTGGCTCTACGGAGGCATCGAAACTGTCTCGAACTTCACCGCGACATACAACCGGCACGCACACCCAGCTGGACGCAGGCACAACAGTATCTGCACACACACAAAGTTCACCTTGACTGCAAGTCTCCTCTAAGAGCCCGGACGAAACATGACCATCGACGCAAACTTCCCCCGTGCGACAATCAACGGTCGCACCACACTGCCGCAAAAAGTCGATGCCCAAAATCACTTCGTGCGTCGATCGGGGAATAACTACAAACTCCGTCGCGATAACTCCACCAGCCAGGGACACTTCAGCAGTGCACACACAAACAGGGCGTAACGACTCGCCGCTCACTCCACAAAACGTTGCAGCCTGGTCCCACGGAAATACAACTTTGCGCCCCAACCGACCTTTAAAACCGAGACTCATTACGGATACAGTTGCCCCGGTATCCACTAAAGCCATTGTAGCAACACCATCAACTAGTACATGCACTTTGTTCTTAATCATAGCAACTGCAGGGGGCATTTCTGTCGATAGCACGTGTCGAGCGACCTCACCCCCATCGGCCGCGCTAGCTAGTTTTCCGGTTGTGAAGGTGAGGCTGAGCGGCGCACTGGCGATGGAGATTGACGTAAACGCGGTGCACGAGAAGTTGGCGGTGGCGTCAAACTCCTGTCAGATGCCGGCGAGCGGCTCCGGAAGCTTCTCTGCCAGTAGTCGTTGCCAGGAGGGACGCCAGCTGACCAAGGGGTGGTGCATGACTGTTGAGTTGTCCTCGTAGGAGGTGTGGTCCTTGTTGAAGGCCCCGATCGACGATTCCACGTTGTTTGGCGACGATTGCAAAATCTCGCTATGTGGCCCACGACACCGCATTGGAAACACACCGGCAGATGCCGGAAATTTCGATGTTCCTGCACGTAGTCACGCATGTTGCTGTCGACTGCATAGCCAGCAGATGGGTCCCATTCATCGTGGCTAGGCATCTGCCGCCCGGAGGCGTGCGTGCGGCGAGGGCGTTGGTCGTAGTCATGATCTTGATAGCTTAGGGTCCCTCTCGTTTGTGGGGTAGACCTATACTCGACGGTCGCTGAGTGAACCGTGGGTTGCCATGCGGTCGAAACGGCTGTGTTTCGCATCTCGTGTGGTAAGTACGCACCAGCGATGCCGGGTGTGCAACGGTACATCTCTTCCCGATGGAGCAACTCTTCGCGAACAATCTGCCGTATTGTTGATGGAAGGTCAACACACGAACTCGGTTCTACACTTGCCACCGTTGTGACATTAGCCAGGCGACCAAACTTCGGTATTATCCGTCGCATTTTCAGCGTCTCAAAGGTCCTGCAGTGGCGAATGACGTCAGACACGGAATCCAAGCTTTCTTTGCCGATCAAAAAATTGTAGACGTCTTCGGCTATCCCTTTCAACAAATGTCCAACTTTGTCCTCTTCAGACATTTGAGAGTTCACTATATTGCACAGTTTCAGCACTTCTTCGATATACGTCGTACAGGTCTCGCCGGGAATCTGAGCTCTTTGCGAAAGCGTCTGTTCGGCGCGTTTCTTTTTTGCGCTGGAGTCTCCAAAACACGCTCTGAGCTCCTCTACGAAAAGCTCCCATGAAGTGAGCGTGTCTTCGTGATTCTCATACCAGACGAGTGCTGTGTCGGTAAGAGAAAACACAACATTTGACAACTGTGCGGTCGAGTTCCAACCGTTAGATCGGCTAACCCTTCGGTAGTTTGTGAGCCACTCGTCGACATCTTCTCCGGCTTTTCCTCCGAAAGTGAGTGGCACCCGGTAGTATTGCCACGGAACGCCAGGTGCTGGCCTTGAAGCCGCGTCAGAACCTTCGGGAATCTGGCAGGCGTATTCAGTCATGTCAGGCGATGGTGGCGGAAGTCCGGCAAGTCGACGGCTTCGGCGAAGTTGTAGCAGCGTAGGCTCCGTGGTTACGAGGTGTACCCCGCACCGTCCACCAATTTGTTACAAGCACGGGGAAAAGGGGTTTATTTAGGCGTGCGAGAACAGGAACGGCAGGCTACGAAGAACAGGAATGGCCGCTGCACAGTCTTCGTTCTCCTCTTCCCCTCTCTTCTTGATCCCCGCGTCCCTTTGACGCGCTTGGACGTAACATACCTCCCCTCGCAGACAAAGCCCCCTGGGCGAGTCAACTAGCTTGCCCTGGCGTGCATGATTTCAACCGTGCGACATGCGCGACTTGTGTCCTAGCAGAACGCCTACCAGTGTTCGTGAGGCGCGCGAGAGTATAGTTCACTTCGCTGACTTTGTCGATGACAACATACGGTCCGTCGTAGTTTGCCAGCAGCTTTTGACACAAACCGCGCTTCCTTGTGGGTGTCCAAAGCCAAACGAGATCACCAGGGGTATATGTAACTGGCCGATGTCGTGCGTCGTAGCGGGCTTTGGAGTTTTCTTGTGATGCCAAAGTCCGAAGACGCGCAAGTCTCCGAGCCTCTTCAGCGAGGCACAGCGTATCGGCGACCGTAGGATTGTCGTGGTGGTAAAAAGGGAGGACAGTGTCGAGCGTATACCGGGGTGGCCGAGCATATAGAAGGAAGAAGGGGCTGTAGCCGGTTGTCTCGTGCTTGGCTGTGTTGTATGCGTAAGTAATAAACGGTAGAACTTCATCCCAATTCTTGTGATCGGACGCAACATACATGGAAAGCATATTTGTGATAGTTCGATTAGTGCGCTCAGTGAGCGTTCGTTTGCGGATGATATGGCGTCGAGTGCCTGAGGTGCGAGTTACACAAACGCACAAGCTCTTCCACTATATCTGCCGTGAATTGACGTCCCCGGTCGCTTATAATAACACCAGGCGGTCCATGTCGCAGAACAATAGCGTGAAGTAAGAAGAGCGATACTTCGGTGGCGGTGGCTGATGGTATAGCCGCCGTCTCGCAATAGCGCGTGAAATAGTCGGCGCAGACAATTATCCAGCGGTTCCCCTTAGATGACTTTGGAAAAGGTCCTAACAGATCAATTCCAACTTGCCGAAAGGGTGAGCTGGGAGGCGGCACAGGTTGAAGGAGACCAGATGGGGCAGTGGTTGGGCGTTTCCGACGTTGGCACTGTATGCAGCTGGCGACATACAACTCAACCGAATGTCGCATCCGGGGCCAGTAAAAGCGTTCTTGAATGCGATAAAGGGTGCGCACAGTGCCTAAGTGACCGGAGGTAGGGTCATCGTGCATAGCCTGAAGGATTGCTGGCCGGAGACACTTCGGCACCACTAGACGGAAGCGTGCACCCGTGCTTGAGTAGTTCCTTTTGTACAGCAGCCCGTCACGTACACAGTAGCTGCTTGTTGCACTTGAATGGGCAGAAGTGAAGAGTGGCTCCAATTTGGTGTCTGTCCGTTGTTCTGCTTTCAACGCATCGATTTCTGGAAAAGCGGATGTCACAGAAGCGACGAGATGATCAAAATCGTCTGCGTCGCAGTCCGTCGTAGTAAGCGGCATACGGGAAAGGCAGTCTGCGTCAGCATGTTTTCGGCCACTCTTGTAGGCCACAGTGAAGTTATATTCCTGCAACCTCAAAGCCCAGCGCGCAAGGCGACCACAAGGGTCGCGAAGGTTCACGAGCCAGCACAGGGAATGGTGGTCTGTGACGACTTGGAATGGGCGTCCGTACAAGTACGAGCGAAATCGCTGAACCGCAAAGATTACAGCGAGGCATTCTTGCTCTGTCACCGTGTAATTCCGTTCAGGTTTGCTTAATGAGCGGCTTGCATAAGCAATCACGTGCTGACGGTCATCATAGCGTTGGACCAATACGGCACCCAGACCAACGCCACTAGCATCTGTGTGGATTTCTGTCGGCGCAGTAGGATTGAAGTGGCGAAGGATAGGTCGAGAGGTTAACAGGAACTTCAGCTGACGAAATGCAGAATCGCACTCGGGTGTCCACTCAAACCGTGCGTCTTTATGTAGCAGATTTGTCAGAGGATAAGCGACGTCAGCAAAACCAGGAATAAATCGGCGAAAGTAAGAACAAAGACCCAGAAAACTACGAAGTTGCTTCACTGACTGCGGTGCACTGAATGCTTCGACAGCTGCCGTCTTGAGGGGATCAGGCCGGATACCGTCTTTGTCAACAAGATGACCCAGCACAAGGGTTTGACGGTCACCAAATTTACATTTCTTGGAGTTCAGAACCAGGCCGGGGTTTTTGATGCAGTCGAGGACAATATTCAGGCGCGTATTGTGCTCATTGAATGTGCGCCCGAATATAACAACGTCGTCAAGATAGCACATACAGATGTTCCATTTTAACCCACGCAGAATGGTGTCCATGAACCTTTCAAAGGTTGCTGGAGCGTTGCACAACCCAAATGGCATCACATTGAATTCGAATAATCCATCCGGGGTTATGAAGGCTGTTTTCTCTCTGTCTGTCGGGTGTATCGGGATTTGCCAATATCCTGAGCGCAGGTCCACTGAAGAAAAATAAGAGGCCGAATGAAGGCAATCAATTGCATCATCAATCCGGGGCAGCGGGTAGACATCCTTCTTAGTCACGGCGTTTAATCTTCGATAATCGACGCAAAATCTCCAGTTACCGTCTTTCTTTCTGACGAGTATGACCGGAGCTGCCCAAGGACTCGAGGACTCTTGTATTATCCCATTTTTCATCATGTCACTCACTTGTTCCCCGATTATCTTGCGCTCGTTAGGCGACACGCGATAGGGCTTTTGCCTGATCGGGCGCGCAGATCCCGTATCTATGGTATGGCGCGTTCGTGACTCGGGAATCGAGAACGCTTTGTCCGGCTGCGCAAAGTCAAACACTGACAGATGCTTAGAAAGCGTATCCACCAAGGTATGGCGCTCCCTTGTGCTGAGCGACTTGTTTATCATAGACAGAAGCTTTTTGTCTGAGACTTGGCGAAGGTCAGCAGGTTCACACGGCGAGTCTGTTAGTACGGCTACGGACGAAGACGTGTATTCTGTAAAGTAGGCGAGTTTCAAGCCGTCTGGAAGCAGGACGGGTTCTGCCGAGCAGTTGGCCGTCCACAAGCCTGCACGCCCGTTGCCGATGGATACCACACAATGAGGGACAAAAACGTTCTTCTTCACACAATTTAGATGCATTGGCTCTACGGAGGCATCGAAACTGTCTCGAACTTCACCGCGACATACAACCGGCACGCACACCCAGCTGGACGCAGGCACAACAGTATCTGCACACACACAAAGTTCACCTTGACTGCAAGTCTCCTCTAAGAGCCCGGACGAAACATGACCATCGACGCAAACTTCCCCCGTGCGACAATCAACGGTCGCACCACACTGCCGCAAAAAGTCGATGCCCAAAATCACTTCGTGCGTCGATCGGGGAATAACTACAAACTCCGTCGCGAAAACTCCACCAGCCAGGGACACTTCAGCAGTGCACACACAAACAGGGCGTAACGACTCGCCGCTCACTCCACAAAACGTTGCAGCCTGGTCCCACGGAAATACAACTTTGCGCCCCAACCGACCTTTAAAACCGAGACTCATTACGGATACAGTTGCCCCGGTATCCACTAAAGCCATTGTAGCAACACCATCAACTAGTACATGCACTTTGTTCTTAATCATAGCAACTGCAGGGGGCATTTCTGTCGATAGCACGTGTCGAGCGACCTCACCCCCATCGGCCGCGCTAGCTAGTTTTCCGGTTGTGAAGGTGAGGCTGAGCGGCGCACTGGCGATGGAGATTGACGTAAACGCGGTGCACGAGAAGTTGGCGGTGGCGTCAAACTCCTGTCAGATGCCGGCGAGCGGCTCCGGAAGCTTCTCTGCCAGTAGTCGTTGCCAGGAGGGACGCCAGCTGACCAAGGGGTGGTGCATGACTGTTGAGTTGTCCTCGTAGGAGGTGTGGTCCTTGTTGAAGGCCCCGATCGACGATTCCACGTTGTTGGGCGACGATTGCAAAATCTCGCTATGTGGCCCACGACACCGCATTGGAAACACACCGGCAGATGCCGGAAATTTCGATGTTCCTGCACGTAGTCACGCATGTTGCTGTCGACTGCATAGCCAGCAGATGGGTCCCATTCATCGTGGCTAGGCATCTGCCGCCCGGAGGCGTGCGTGCGGCGAGGGCGTTGGTCGTAGTCATGATCTTGATAGCTTAGGGTCCCTCTCGTTTGTGGGGTAGACCTATACTCGACGGTCGCTGAGTGAACCGTGGGTTGCCATGCGGTCGAAACGGCTGTGTTTCGCATCTCGTGTGGTAAGTACGCACCAGCGATGCCGGGTGTGCAACGGTACATCTCTTCCCGATGGAGCAACTCTTCGCGAACAATCTGCCGTATTGTTGATGGAAGGTCAACACACGAACTCGGTTCTACACTTGCCACCGTTGTGACATTAGCCAGGCGACCAAACTTCGGTATTATCCGTCGCATTTTCAGCGTCTCAAAGGTCCTGCAGTGGCGAATGACGTCAGACACGGAATCCAAGCTTTCTTTGCCGATCAAAAAATTGTAGACGTCTTCGGCTATCCCTTTCAACAAATGTCCAACTTTGTCCTCTTCAGACATTTGAGAGTTCACTATTTTGCACAGTTTCAGCACTTCTTCGATATACGTCGTACAGGTCTCGCCGGGAATCTGAGCTCTTTGCGAAAGCGTCTGTTCGGCGCGTTTCTTTTTTGCGCTGGAGTCTCCAAAACACGCTCTGAGCTCCTCTACGAAAAGCTCCCATGAAGTGAGCGTGTCTTCGTGATTCTCATACCAGACGAGTGCTGTGTCGGTAAGAGAAAACACAACATTTGACAACTGTGCGGTCGAGTTCCAACCGTTAGATCGGCTCACCCTTCGGTAGTTTGTGAGCCACTCGTCGACATCTTCTCCGGCTTTTCCTCCGAAAGTGAGTGGCACCCGGTAGTATTGCCACGGAACGCCAGGTGCTGGCCTTGAAGCCGCGTCAGAACCTTCGGGAATCTGGCAGGCGTATTCAGTCATGTCAGGCGATGGTGGCGGAAGTCCGGCAAGTCGACGGCTTCGGCGAAGTTGTAGCAGCGTAGGCTCCGTGGTTACGAGGTGTACCCCGCACCGTCCACCAATTTGTTACAAGCACGGGGAAAAGGGGTTTATTTAGGCGTGCGAGAACAGGAACGGCAGGCTACGAAGAACAGGAATGGCCGCTGCACAGTCTTCGTTCTCCTCTTCCCCTCTCTTCTTGATCCCCGCGTCCCTTTGACGCGCTTGGACGTAACAATATATATATATATATATATATATATATATATATATATATATATATATATATATATATATATATATATATATTGTGACATTCTTAGGTACATAGTGGGTTCACGCCTCAACAAACAGTATGCGGGGGTACCGAAGAGTGGTGAACGAGGAAGACGACGTGTGGCTGGCTGGCTGAATCACGACAGGCGCTCAGCTGAACAAGGCCATCGCTTCTCACTCTACCCGGCTTCAAAGTAACGCCTGTTGTGGGCGTAACAGAGTGGTGGAGGTGCGGGGTACGACAGAACGTACCACGGAGTCGCAACATCTAGAACTTCGCCGGAGCTGTCGTCTTGCCGGTCTCTTGCCAACGACCTTCCCTATGGCTCAGGACGGAGGTGGACAAATGCCAGCTCTAGTTTCACCGTCTCAAAGGTCAGCGCCAGTGGGACCTTTGCGGCATTACATGGAACCACGCTCGTTCGCGGGAAAAGTGGGTGAAGACGTCGACGAGCGGCTAGTGCACTACGCAAGGGTGAGCCGCTACAACCGTTGGGATTCTGTCACTCAGCTTCAATATGTTTCACTCTTTCTGAGTGAGACAGCGCTGATGGGGTATGAAAACCAGGAAGACTCCCTAACAACGTGGGAGCACTTTGTCGAGGAAATTAAGAAGTGTTTTGGCGACACCCACGCCAAACAAAAACGCGCCGAGAGAACACGTGCTCCAAGAGCTCAAGCTCCTGGAGAAACATGCACTATATACATAGAGGAAATCCTCAAGCTGTGCAAAATCGCAAATCCGCAGATGTCCGAGGAAGACCGAGTCGCACATATCTTCAAAGGAATTGCAGAAGATGTATACAATTTCCTCATAAGTCGGGAACACGTTGATTCCGTCTCAGATGTCGTGCGTCATTGCCGTACGTTTGAGACGTTGAAAACACGTCGCATTGTGCCAAAGTTTGGACGCCTGGCGAATGTGACAACCGTTGCCAGCGTCGATGAGAGCCCGTCCGCCGATCTTTCGTCTACTATATGGCCGATCGTGCGTGAGGAACTGCTGCAGCACCAGGAACTCGCGCGCGACGTCATACGACAACCTGACGCTTATTAGCCGCAACACATGGCGCCTGCCGCACCTTGCACTTCCTGGCAACCGGCGGTATATGTCACAGACGTCAACCACAGAGGTGTTCCATGGCCACGTGAAGACACATTTACGCCCGAACACCGACCACCCTCGCCCCAGCAGGTCTGCATGCAGACCGACCGTTCCTCCTGTGCAGCAGGCTCAGCCGCTTCGCTCTGCTACACGACCCCCCACGGCTGAGCGCTTCCAAGGGCAGTTCATCGATCGTCGTTTACCTGTGTGTTATAGCTGTGGCGACTTGGGTCACATTGCCAGGTAATGCGATCGCCGCCAACCACCGAGGTTCGACCGATCGACGATGTCTAGGCGGCGCCGCGCTCCTCTGGGCGAAACATATTCGCCCTCGCACACATACTTAGGAAGCTTGCCTCACCAGCACCCGGAGTCGCTGCGGAACCGTTCTCTAGCATCCGATCGCAGCTTGACACCACCACCCGCTCCTCGTGTAAGCCGATCGCCCTCTCCGCGGCGTCGATACCCGTCGCCACCTCCGGAAAACTAGCCAGCGCGGCCGTTGGAGGTGAGGTCGCTGGACAATCTTCGATATCGACAGAGATACCTCCAACCATTTGTATGTTTAAGAATAAGGTATCTGTATTAATTGACGGGGTTTCATCGATGGCCTTAGTGAGCACGGGAGCAACCGTTTCAGTGATGAGTCTTGCGTTTAAAAGCATCATAGGACGAAAGGTGATGTTTCGCTGGGACCGTGCCGATACGTTTCGCGGAGTGAGTGGGGAGTTGTATACTGTGGGCGTGTGTAATGTAGACGTTGCCTTGGGTGGTCACATATTTAACGCGGAGTTCGCTGTTCTGCCTCATTCTACGCATGACGTAATCCTGGGCCTTGATTTTTTGAAACTGTGTGGTGCCGCCGTCGACTGCAAAACGGGTGAAATCAGTGTAGGTACGAGCTTTTCTGCTGCGTTTATGGAAGGCCCACAGTATCGTGAAAGTGTGCTTTGTGTATCCCGGGATACAGTTGTGCCTCCGTTATCCGCTACGTGTGTTTCAGTCGCCTGTTTCCCCACCACCGATGGAACGTTTGACGCTACCATGGAGCCCGTTCACCTGAGTTGCATCAAGACGAATGTACTGATACCGTATTGCACGCTGTCAGTTGTTCAGGGATGCACCAACTTATGGGCCGTAAACTGTTCGAGTGAACATGCAATACTACCAGAGGGTCTGAAACTTGCCGCCTACCATGGAGATCACGTGCTATCGCTCGCCATTCTTACAGAGGCCCTTGATTCTGCGGATGAGCGCCATTTCGCTAATGTCTGCCCTGCGGCGCACTCCTCATTTCTGACTATGGTAAACAAGTCGCTCAGCACTAAGCAGCGTCACGAAGTGGCGATCATTCTGCTAAAACATGCCCGACTGTTTGACTTCTTCCAGCAAGAGGGACCACCATTGTTTCCTCCTTCTCGTATACACCATCGCATAGATACGGGATCTGCCCAAACGCTGCGACTGAAACCATACAGAGTCTCGCCATCGGAACGCCGCAAGGTGATCAATGACCAAGTCCACGAAATGCTAAATAAAAATGTAATCCAAGAATCCTGTAGACCATGGGCAGCGCCAGTGATCCTGGTTAGAAAGAAAGATGGTACATGGCGATTTTGTGTTGACTACCGCCGCCTCAACACTATCACTAAAAAGGACGTATATCCTCTTCCGCGTATTGATGATGCTATCTACTGCCTCTCATCAGCGTCTTACTTTTCGTCTGTTGACTTGAGGTCGGGGTACTGGCAGATTCCTATGCACGAGGCAGACAAGGATAAAATGGCATTTGTAATACCAGATGGACTTTTTGAATTTTTTTTTTAGCTTTCTAGGGTATCTATGTGTTCTAGTAGTACCCTGGGAGTGTTAGCCAGCGCCACCACTCACACAACTTGGCGGCGGACGTGGAACGCCCTTTCTGCCGCAGATGTCACGAGAACGTGATCTTTTTGGGTAAAGGCAACCGGTCAATAAACCAGCATATGCTACCTGAACGCATCAATGGTGGTGGATTCGAGACCTTCGTTATGCAATAAACGAGAAGAAAGGGGGTTAACCGAGGGGCCCGATTTTTATTACTCAAATCAAGAGAAGCCGACAAACTGACACCAAGGACAACATAGGGGAAATTACTTGTGCTTAATAACTGGAATGAAGAAACAATAAATTAATGGAAATTAAAGTGGATGAAAAAAACAACATGCCGAAACATATTTGTGCAGCATACCCCTGTCTTTTATTTTCACAGTAATTTTCAACAGGCCGTGAATAGCCTCCTGATTGGTAACACGGAAAGGTCGTTCCAGCTCACAAATCGGGCTACAAACAGAGTGGGCGAACGAAAACATGGCTTAAATTATTAACCCATCTGATTAACCAGTGTACCCTGCAAAATCATTGCACATATCATCTACACACATATCATGGACTTTCTTGATGCCAACTACTTTTTTCATCCTGCGCAGCATGGCTTCAGGAAAGGTTTTTTCCTGCGAAACGCAGCTAGCTATGTTCGTTTCCGATCTACATGTAAACATTGACTTTAACTTACAGACTGACGCCATCTTCCTAGATTTCGCCAAAGGTTTTGACACAGTTCCTCATGAGCGTCTACTACTAAAACTTGCCGCATTATATCTTAATACCGATATCTTAGCAAGGAGTAAATAATTCTTGTGTTACCGTTCACAATCAGTAGTCAACAATCAAGCCTCTAACTCTACCCCTGTAAGCTCAAGCGTACGCCAAGGATACATGGTCCACTACTAGTCCACTACTATTTCTAATTTACAATAATGACCTACCAATGCATATATCTTCTAACATCCGTATGTTTTCAGACGATTGTGTAATTTATCGAAAAATTATCAACGTTTCTGATAACACATCCCTTCAAAACAACCTGCGAAGCGTACAGCAATGCTGTAAACTTTGGCTAATGGGACTAAACTCTAACAAATGTAAGACTGTCTCTTTCTACCACCGCGAAGATCCACTTCTTTTCTCGTACCAAATTACTGGCGTAGACCTTGAATTAGTTCCTTCCTTCAAATATCTCGGAGTAATCCTTTGTAGTGATTTAACCTGGGAAACGCACGTTAAGAACACCATTTAATCTGCTAACAAAACACCGGGGTTTTTCAAACGCCATTTGCACCAGGCCAAAAAAAAAGTTAAATTACTAGTCTATCAGTCTCTCGACAGGGCGAAATTATAATATGCATCCCCCATTTGGAACCTTCATCAAGAATATCGCATTAATGAACTGCAATCGTTTCAAAATCGAGGTGCAAGATTCATTCATTCTGAGTACTCCTACGACGTCAGTATATCAGCACTGAAAACAGAATTCGACTTATCATTGCTGTCATCTCGCCGCCGCATTGCTAGCCTTTGTCTTTTTTGCAAGTTCTTTTACAGCTCACCTGGCAAAGCACCACACATTCTCCCCCGGCACGCATATCCAGTCGCACCGGTAACCCGCAACAAGCCGCGCGCCCGCGTATCCGCACGGTCTCTTTTCGTCTTCATTTTTTCTTCATGCACCAACAGACTGGAACGGCCTTTCTAATGAAATCACATCATAACCAATCCTAGCAGATTATTAAACACCGTGCCAAATTGCCTTACCCTGTAATAAAAATGTGGCCTTCAATTTTCCATGTCATCAATGCTTCATCAAAATCATCATCATCATCATAATAATAATTAGCCTGGTTACACCCATCATCATCAGCCTCGTTACGACCACTGCAAGGCAAAGGCCTCTCCCATGCTTCTCCAAATACCCCGGCCATGTACTAATTGTGGCCATGTTGTCCCTGAAAACTTCTTAATCTCATCCACCCACCTAAGTTTCTGGCGCCCCCTGCTACGCTTCCCTTCCCTTGGAATCCAGTCCGTAACCCTTAATGACTATCGGTTATCTTCCCTCCTCATTGCATGTCCTGCCCATGCCCATTTCCTTTTCTTGATTTCAACTAAGATGTAATTAACTCGCGTTTGTTCCCTTACCCAATCTGGTCTTTTCTTATCCCTTAACTTTACACCCATCATTCCTCTTTCCATAGCTCGTTGCGTCGTCCTCA
The DNA here is from genome assembly GCF_038994185.2 of Dermacentor albipictus. Taxonomy (NCBI): domain Eukaryota; kingdom Metazoa; phylum Arthropoda; class Arachnida; order Ixodida; family Ixodidae; genus Dermacentor; species Dermacentor albipictus. Next base: position 187,247,526 of record NC_091823.1, on the reverse strand, counting down.
ATTTAGGTAGAACCCTGTTCGTAAGCCTCCAGGGTTCTGCACCGTACGTGAGTACTGGTAAGACACAGCTGTTATACACTATTATCTTGAGGGATAATGGCAACCTTCTGTTATTGATCTGAGAATGCCTGCCAAATGTGCCCCAGCACATTCTTATTCTTCTGATTATTTCAGGCTCATGATCCGGACCCGCGATCACTACCTGTCCGAAGTAGAGGTATTCCCTTACCACTTCCAGTTCCTCGCTACCTACCGCAAACTGCTGTTCTCCTCCGAGACTGTTAAACATTGCTTTAGGTATCTGCAGATGAATTTTTAGGCCCACCCTTCTGCTTTGCCTTTCCCGGTCATTTGTGAAGTCTTTGGCGTCCCCTTTCTAATGGATTAGGATTATGTTAGCGTTCTTCCAAGATTGTGGTACGCTCGAGGTCATGAGGCATTGCGCATACAGATGGCCAGTTCTTCTAGAGCAATCTGCCCACCATCCTTCAACAAATCTGTCGTTACTTGATCCTTCCCAGCTGCCTTCCCCGTATGCATAGCTCCCAAGGCTTTCTTTACTTCGTCCGGCGTTACTTCTGAGATTTTGAAATCCGTCTATGCTATTCGCTCTTCCATTATCGTCGTGGGTGTCACTGGTGCTGTATACATCTCTATAGAGCTCCTCAGCCACTTGAAGTATATCTTCCATATTTGTAATAATTTTGCCGGCTTTGTCTCTTAACGCGTACATCTGATTCTTGCCTATTCCTAGTTTCTTTCTCAGTGCTTTTGGCTTCCTCCATTTTTGAGAGGATGTTCAATTCTATCCATATTATACTTCCTTAAGTCAGCTGTCTTACGCTTGTTGATGAACTTGGAAAGTTCTGCCAGTTTCATTCTAGCTGTAGGGTTAGAGGCTTTCATACATTGGCATTTCTTGATCAGATCTTTCGTCTCCTGCGATAGCTTACTGGTATCCTGCCTAATGAAGTTACCACCGCCTTCTGTTGCACATTCCTTAGTGATGTCCATGGTATTGTCGTCCATTGCTTCAAAACTAAGGTCCTCTTCCTGAGTTAAAGCCGAATCCCTGTTCTGTAGCTTGATCTGGAATTCGTCGATTTTCCCTCATACTGCTAGCTCATTGATCGGCTTGTGATGTACCAGTTTCTTCCGTTCCCTCCTCAGGTCTAGGCTAATTCGAGTTCTTACTATCCTACGGTCTCTGCAGCGCACCTTGCCGAGCACGTCCACATGTAGTTTATTGGCATGGTTAGCGCAGAGTATAAGGTCTATTTCATTCCTAGTCTCACCATTCGGGTTCCTCCACGTCCACCTTCGGCTATCCCACTTGTGGTATTCATTATCCACATATTATTCCGTTCTGCAAACTCTACTATTAACCCTCCCCCGGTTTTCCTAGAAGCTACGCCATATTCCCCTACTGACTTGTCTCCAGCCTGCGTCTTTCCTACCCTGGAACTGAAGTCGCCCATCAGTATAGTGTATTTCGTTTTGATTTTACCCATCGCCCTTTCCACGTCTGCATAAAAGCTTTCGACTTCCTGGTCATCATGAGTGTATGTAGGGGCGTAGGGCTGTAAGACCTTCAATTTGTACATCTTGTTAAGTTTCACAACAAGACCTGCCATCCTCTCGTTAATGCTATAGCGTTCCTGTATGTTACCAGCTATATCTTTATTATACAGGAATCCGACTCCTAGTTCTCGTCTCTCCGCTAAGCCCCGGTAGCACAGGACGTGCCCGCTTTTTATCACTCTATGTGCCTCTTTTATCCTCCTAACCTCACTGAGCCCTATTTTATCCCATTGACTGCACGCGAATTCCTCCAATACCACTGCTAGACTCGCCTCACTAGACGACCTTTTAGCGTTAAACGTTGCCAGGTTCATGTTCCAATTCCAATGGCGGCCTGTCCGGAGCCAGGAATTATTAGCACCCTCTGCTGCGTCGCAGGTCTGACCGCCGCCGTGGTAAGTTGCTTCGCAGCTGCTGGGGACTGAGGACTGTTACGTTTCGCCTACGACGCGCGGTATAGCCGGCGCGGATGCAACGGACGCCGGGGCTTCGTTCAAAGCGGCGGACATTTAGGCCCGTTCCGCGCCGCCGCAACGCCTCCCCGCCAAGCGCGTCCAGGCATGTTTCAATGCCACGTGTCTTCATGTGTGTGTGTGTGTGCATGTTGGTGCCCACGCTTGTCAAAGCGTGGTAGCCGGGGAGAGGAGCTCCGCAAGTGTGAAGCGAGGAGGTCTGACCGGCACCGGCCCGGCAGATGCATCACCTTCTTGTCTCAACGTGTCTCTCAGCGTGTCCGTGCCCCGCCGTCACGTGACCTCATCCCGAGACGTTCCTTCTTGCCCTCACCACCGAGAGTATACACCAGAACACCGTGAAATCAAAGGGCGCCGCCATATTGATGAGCGCCGGTCGCGCCATCTATCCCAAGCGCCGCGAAGTAGCAGGCCTGGGCTGCCACGCCGGGAGATGCGACCCGGCGCGAACGCGAAACTTGGGCTTTTTAGCTGGGCGGAAGGCGTGTTTCACGTTTTTTCTAACCTGTCATTTTCGCTGTCTGGATTCAATCAAACTTCAAGACCTCGTGCAAGTCCACAATGGACACACTGAGTGCTGTGCAGACTGCAGAAGCGAATACATCGGGTAGGTACGCTATTACGTTTGTACATACCGCGCGCTATATGCTAGAACACCTGTGAGCTTTTTAGCACGTAACCTGTGAAGGAATTTACAGCACTGTGTTGGTGCCATATATTATTAAAGCACGCAGAACACTGTCATCTGCACTTTCAGTTTGGTCTTGTTTGTAATGGTCTCTACTGGGTTGGCCGCGCTTGGCAACCAACTGGCGAGGTCGTTTGACTGCCTGGTTAGCAGACGCCTGCCCTTCACCACCTGCACACTGAAAACAAAATAGATGTTATAGTAAGAAGGGCTGTAGTTCTTTCCCATGCCATCATTTTTGCGAAGATATAAAGTCCTCTCAAAATGAAATAGAAAATACACCAGGCCAATTGTATCGTGCAACCACTTAAGAGTACAACATTCAGAACAAAAGCCTACAGCACTCGAACAAGCAGCATATGATGCTAAACCTGCACTTATTGAAAATGAGGTACTACAGTAGTTACAATGTTCAACTACATGTGCAGTCAAAGCCCGTATAACAGGGCGAGCATGACAGATGCAGGTGTTGTACAGTTGCACAAACCATGACAGGGCACGTAAAATTACCATCCCTACTTAAAGCTGCATCATCAGGACCCCTTTGGTACAAGACAACAACCGCACCTGCATTCCAAGAAATTAGCCCCACCAACTGCACCTACCTGGTACCAGACCTGTTTCCCTTGTGCGAGGCCATCGGATTGTTGGCGGTCCGTTAGAAAAGAAAACAGTAAAAAAAAAACTAGTGAGAACGATCAAAATTTTGTTACAAAATACAAGAATAATTAAGCACCTTATTTTCCTCGCCATATGAACGGAAATATTTTGCGCTTTGCCCCGCATAACAGCCCGCACGCAGTTTAGAGCTCAGGAGGCTCAAATTAATTCGTTACGAATGACACCTGCAACACCAGCTCGTAAAGGTATGTGCGCTGCAAGAACACCTTCGGCGACGAGTAGTCGTCGTTTACGTTTTTGTGGACGCATGCTACGTGACGAGCAGACTTCGGTTTACTTTCCCTAGCAATAACGCTCACCAGCAAGGCCTACAACTTGTCGTTCACGCTTAATGGTCATTCCGTGCACCAGCTGCAAGTATCGCTAACCGCAAACTCAACTGTTCCGCTTAACCGTCGGGAGCTCTGCCTGAATGAAAACACGAAAACGCTTGCCTTTTTGTTATAGCCAAGCCGAAGCACCGGCGCGGGATTCTGCTCTGTAGGCTTGTTGCCCAGAAAGTGCTCGGAGCAAACCTGCGTATTACGTTTGTAGGGCGCAAAGTTGAACGTGGCACCAAAATATACACAGATCGAATGCTCACTCGTGCATTTTCACTGGGTTGGTAGTTCTTCCTATTCACTGCAGATATCCCAGCAAAACTTTTTGTTGGGCTAGTTGGTGCATTACTGAAGTACTATAGCGCCAAACAGACGACACAGGAAGAAGAGACACGGACGTGTCGTCCGTGTCTCTTCTTCCTGTGTCGTCTGTTTGGCGCTATAGTACTTCAGTACTGCAGATATCCACCGGTGGCGCAGCTTGGCATTCTTCGTTGCGGATGGAAATCGGCGCAGGCTGAAAACACCGCACCGGCACGATTCCCTACGTGTTTTGTGCTCTTCGCAAACAGCGCTAAGCAACCTGCTCCTTTTCCGCTGGTTGTTTTGGCATCCAAACACGACGCAATGATGCCCAGATGACTTCTACTTTGGATCCGTGTGAACGCGCACATTTCCGCACTTTGGAGCCCTAGAGCTGGCGCTTGCTATATCTACTGGTCGCCGGCGAACACACTTTGGCAGCCCAGTACAAAATAGCGCCGGTCGACCGGGCAACCCGGGTGCGAGAGTATGCGTTCGGTTAGTCTGGGTGCGAGACTAGCGTGTTCTGGTCTATAGAAGCAGCTGCCCCCGGACGCCAAGACAGAGGCTCCGATTTCTTCCGTCGAGTTGCGTGCTCTCCCGTCTCTCCACTTCGGTCGACCTGACCACCCGCTTTTTTGCGATGCTAGAATAAACAAGTTGTTCTGTTAGCAGTCGACTCATGCTTTGCCGGGACCTTCGGATGCTTCCAGTTGTGCACCAGGCCGCCAGGCAAACGCTACCCTTGGGGCTTGCGACCCATCTGCAACAACTCGTTGCGCAGATGGGTCGTTGCGCAAACCGAAATTGCTGGAGCTTGCAAGAGAGTTGGGTCTGGATGTCTCAAACTCAGAAAACCAGAACTGCTAAGGGCTATTCTTGAGTTAGAAGCTGAGGATGACGAGCTGTCGGAATGCCTTGAGACCATTGAGGAGAGGGCAAAAAGACAGGAGCACGAACTTAAAGAACAGAAAGAGCGAGAGCAACAAGAGAAAGAAAAAGAGCGCGACCGTCAACACGCTTTGGAAATGAAGCGTCTCGAGGTAGAGATGGAACGCGCTCGTAATGGAAGTCAGGCACACGGTGCAGGAGAACGAGTATTGTTCAAAATGACTGACCTGATGCGGCCGTTTAAGCTTGGAGAGGACATCGGTTTGTTCCTGGTTAACTTTGAGCGAACGTGCGAGAAGCAGGGGTTCTCTCGGGAAACGTGGCCACAGCGCTTGCTCACTTTGTTACCCGGCGAGGCGGCCGACGTAGTCGCTCGCTTGAAGAGAGAGGAGGCAGATGATTTCGACAAAGTGAAATCGAGTCTGCTAAGGAAGTACGGGCTGGCAGCGGAGGCATTCCGTCGGAAGTTTCGGGAAAATGGGAAAGGCAAAAGTGAGTCATATACAGAGTTTGCCTACAGGCTTATGTCAAACATGCAGGAGTGGCTCAAAGAAGAGAAAGCGTTTGGTGACCACTAGAAAGCTCAGCAGTGTTACGGGCTGGAACAGTTTATTAGTCGGTTACCTGAGAACGTGCGGTACTGGGTCTTGGATAGGCCAGACGTTAGTATGGTGGCTAAAGCCGCCGAGCTAGCCGAGGAGTTTGTGACGCGTCGGGCTCACGGAGCTCAGGACGGTTAAAAGGGTGAATTTGGCTCCAAGTTTGAGAGGCCGAAGTTCACACCCATGAGAGCAAGGGGGAACACACGTAGTGCGGATGCGAGTGAAAGCAGTCGGACCGAACCTAAGGAGAGGGCGGCAGCCGAAACCGAACGCAGAAAGCGGTTCGAGATGAGGCAAGTGCGCGTGTGTTATACGTGCCAGAAGCCGGGTCACTTTTCGGCGCAGTGTCCGGAAACAAAAACAAAAGTCGTGTTTTTGTCATTATGCAGCACTGACGAGAACATGAAGCTTCTCGAGCCTTACATGCGAGACCTCCTCGTGAACGGGAAAGAGTGCCGAGTGCTTCGCGATTCCGCAGCTACAATAGATGTAGTTCACCCCTCTTACGTAAAACCCGATATGTTCACGAGCGAGTGCGCATGGATCAAGCAAGCCGTGGAAGCTCATAGCGTGTGTCTGCCCGTAGCAAAAGTGCTTATTGAAGGACCTTTCGGAGCACTTGAGACGGAGGCCGCAGTGTCATCTATGCTGCCCCCCCCAGTACCGGTACCCATTTTCGAACAGGTCCGATCACCTCCTCCGCGAGAAGGGGCTTTTGTTTGGTGAGGCTAGCGTTCAGGCCTTAACCAGATCGAAGGTTCGGGAGCTCGCTGCAAAGGCGGTAGTTGCGGGGCCGACGTTGTCGAACAATGAGAGAGGGTCAGAGGCGCAGCAAGCTGATATTCAGAGCACGTCCGAACTGAATAAAATTCAGCCTGTAGCGTTTGAAGGCACCAGATACTGGAGAGGAAATGCCTGACACGGGAAAGTTAGAAGAGCTATCTGCAGATTTGCTCATCGCGCCTACGTCAGACGGACTTAATAGGTTGCTAAAAGTCAGCCGGTTGGCTTTGATAGCCGAGCAAAAAAAGGATGGCAGCCTAGAAAACATACGCTGCATTGTCAAGGAAGGTATCCCCAAGAAAAATGCTCGTTTTGTGGAAAGAGGTGGGGTCCTGTACCGGAAGTATCTAGACCGCAGGGGAGTGGACTTCGATCAGCTGATCGCGCCTCAGTGCTACCGTCAGGATCTGTTGCGCTTGTCGCATGGGGGTTCGTGGTCCGGACACCTAGGAGTTAAGAAAACTAAGGACCGTCTCTTGCAAGAGTACCATTGGCTAGGGTGTTTTCGGGACGCAGACCACTTTGTGAGGACATGTGACACCTGTCAGCGGGTGGGCAAACCAGGGGACAAATCGAGGGCGCCGTTGAAGTTGGTACCTATCATTACGGAGCCTTTTAGACGGCTCGTTATTTATACAGTGGGACCTCTGCCGGTAACAGCCATGGGGTACACACACATTTTGACTGTGATCTGCCCAGCGACAAAGTTCCCTGAAGCAGTGCCGCTTAAAGAACTCAGCTCAGTTGAGATAGTCAATGCACTACTGTCCATATTTGCGCGAGTTGGTTTTCCTGCGGAAATCCAGTCAGATCAGGGCATGGTGTTTACGAGCGCTTTGACGACAGCCTTTCTCGAAAGGTGCGGGGTAAAGCTGTTACACAGCTCAGTGTACCACCCACAGTCGAATTCCGTTGAGAAGCTCTACTCCGTCATAAAGCGCGTGTTGAGAGCATTGTGGTTTGAACGACAAACTGACTGGGAGCTGTGTCTGCCAGGGGTGATGTTTGCATTAAGGACCGTGCCGCATGCGGCTACGGGGTTTTCGCCAGCTGAGCTGGTGTACGGTCGCTCGCTGCGATCTCCGCTTCGCATGCTTCTAGACGGATCACTGCCCTCTCCGATGGCTGCAGACCATCTCTCCCAAAAATGGCCGCCTCCTGCGCTGGAGCCTCGCTTTGCAACAATATTCCTTTGAGGTGCGTTACAAAAAGGGGAGTCTCAACGGTAACGCCGATGGCTTAAGTCGAAGCCCCTAACGTAGGAATCAGCCTCAGAGTTGTTTGCTCCTGATGTTTTTCTTCCTGAGGCAGGATTTTTAGCATATTGCTTTTGTTTAGTGTTTCAAAGTGATGACGTGCTTTCTAGAGCAATTTTCCAATTTGTGGACGCGTTCTGAGTGCTGCTAGAATACTGTAGGAAACTAGGCAGTAGTATAAAAGGGGAAAGAGCCTGGCAGGGCTTAGTGAGGGTTGTGTCGTGCTTGCTGACTGAGTGGTTGAGTTTCGGCGTAGTTCTAACGCTTGCTGGGAACGAGAACAAAAATGGCAACTCTCCCAAAGTCACTTTGCAGTGTCCTGTGTGAACCTGAACGTGAGAACGAGGCCTTCTCTGTGCGTTGCGCTCAAGGAACGCCGAGGGACGACCGACTTCGGTTATGAGCATCATCAAGCGACATCCCTCCGGACAGCGGATGCAGTCCCCTGACCATCGGGATCTCCTTCTCCCGGTGGGGCGGTCTGTTACGTTTAGCCTACGACGCGCGGTATAGCCAGCGCGGATGCAATGGACGCCGGACTTCGTTCAAAGCGGCGGACATTTTGGCCCGTTCAGCGCCGCCGCAACGCCTCCCCGCCAAGCGCGTCCAGGCATGTTTCAATGCCACGTGTCTTCGTGTGTGCGTGTGTGTGTGTGTGCATGTTGGTGCCCACGCTTGTCAAAGCACGGCAGCCGGGGAGAGTAGCTCCCCAAGTGTGAAGCGAGGAGGTCTGACCAGCGCCGGCCCGGCGGATGCGTCACCTTCTTGTCTCAACGTGTCTCTCAGCGTGTGCGTGCCCCGCCGTCACGTGGCCTCATCCCGAGATGTTCCTTCTTGCCCTCACCTCCAAGAGTATAAAAGCAGCTGCCCCCGGACGCCAAAAGAGAGGCTTCGATTTCTTCCGTCGAGTTACGTGCTCTCCCGTCCCTCCACTTCGGTCGACCTGACCGCCCACTCTTTTGCGATGCTAGAATAAACAAGTTGTTCTGTTAGCAGTCGACCCATGCTTTGCCGGGACCTTCGGATGCTTCCAGTTGTGCACCAGGCCACCAGGCAAACGCTACCCTTGGGGCTTGCGACCCATCTGCAACAACTCGTGCCAGCGGTGAGATTGCAACAGGACCTAGGTTTGATTGTTGTATTCATATAGGAGGTTGTGGCCAAGTGCTGCACCAGGGTGGCCAATCCTCCTCTGGTGAGGGAGTGGAGTGCGTTAGCGGTTCTGGTCTCCGGGATCAGGCCACACTCCAGGCCGGTTGATGCAATATTATTACCACGCGGATTTGTTTTCTTTATTCCAGTGGAACATTGTGCGGCACCGGGATTCGAGCCTTGGTCATCTAGCAATCGAAGCGGATACTACGGCACCTACGACATGTATATACCCCCCTCCCTTATGTAATACCCCTTCAATGGGGCCTTTAAGGAAAAAAAATTATATGAAATGAAATTACCACTGTTCCCAAACCAGACTTCAATATAAATCAGTCTCCCCATGATTAAGCAGCAACAGCTAAGAACCCTTGACGATACAAAGAATGCATTTAGACGTCATGGAGGACTCGACAAAGACCAGTCGCAAAGCATCGCATTATAACCGATGAGAGCGCTCGACCACTCCGCCAGAGGCCTTACCGAGTTTCGACGCAAGAACGTGAAGCTATAAGACAACAAGTCGACGAAATGCTGCGCGACAACGTCATCCAGCCGTCTAAAAGCCCATGGGCATCACCTGTTCTATTAGTGAAGAAAAAGGACGGAAGCCTACCTTTTTGCGTCGAGTATCGTCGACTGAACAAGCTCACTAAGAAGTACGTATACCCCTCCCAAGGATAGACGACGCATTGGATCGGCTCTTCAACGCTAAATACTTCTCGTCTAGGGATCTCAATTCTGCCTACTGGCAAATAGAAATCGACGAGAGCTGTCGCGAGAAAGCCGCCTTCATCACGCCAGACGGCCTCTGCGAGTTCAAGGTCATGCCACTCGGACTCTGCTCGGTGCCTGCAACGTTTCAGGGCATCATGGACACGGTGTTAGAAGGGTTGAAATGGCAGACCTGCATTGTTTACTTGGATGGCATCATCGTCTTCGGCGAAAATTTGGACGATCACCTTAGGCGGCTTGCGACAGTACTAGAGGCCATCAAGTCATCAGGGCTCACTCTGAAGTCAGAAAAGTGCCGCTTTTATTACGATGAGCTTCTGTTCCTAGGCCACGTCATCAGCAAGTCTGTAGCCCACCGGGACCCGCATCAGACTGCTGCCATCGCAAAGTTCCCACAGGCCATCCACAAGAATGCAGTGCATCGATTCCTTGGCATCTGTGCCTACTACAGGCCATTCGTCAAGGACGTTTCACGCATCGCTGAGCCGTTGACATATGCAAATGTGATGTCGAGTTCAAGTAGGAAACGCCGCAGGGTGACGCATTTCAAGAACTCAAACGACGCATGCAGTCGCCTCCGTACTTGCGCACTTTGACGAGGTCGCCGATACCAAAATTCAGACTGACGCCCGTAGCCTTGGCCTCGGTGCCATCCTAGCCCAGAGAACAGATGGATATGAACACGTGATAGCTTACGCTAGCCGGTCGTTGTCAAAGCGGAAGGCAAATATTCTACAACCGAAAAGGAATGCCTCGCCATCGTTTGGGCTACAGCAAAGTTTCACCTTTATCTATATGACAGGCTATTCAAAGTCGTCAGCGACCATCACGCCTTGTGTTAGCTAGCGAATTTAAAGGACCCGTCAGGACGGCTGGCGCGGTGGAGCCTAAGACTGCAACAATGTGATATCACTGTAAGCTACAAGTCGGGACGAAAACACTCTGATGCCAACTGTCTATCACGCGCCCCCATAGACCCGACGCAGCAAGATGATGAGAATGACGACGCCATCCTCGGAATAACAAGCGCGGAAGATTTCGCTGAACAGCAACGAGCAGACCCGGAGCTAAAAGGCACACCGACGTTGTCCATAGGGCACTTAATCGCGGATTGTCTTCGTTCACGCTACAAAACTACCTGCTCGTGAAGAACTCACCAGTGCGCGCCGACTACCTTCTTGTTGTTCCGTCAGCGTTGCGTACAGGAATACTGCATGCTCTGCATGATGATCTGACATCTGGGTACCCTGGATTCTTTCGAACGCTATCAAGGATACAGGAGAGGTATTACTGGCCGCATCTGACCGCCGACGTCGCCCGTTACGCCAAAACATGCCGAGACTGTCAGCGACGCGAGACACCACCGACAAGGTCAGCAGGATTACTACAGCCAATCGAACCCCCTTGCCGACCATTTCAGCAGATGGGGATGGATTTGTTGGGATCGTTTCTGACGTGAACATCCTGAAATAAGTGGATGGTCGTGGCGACGGAATATCTCACTCGCTTCGCAGAAACTAAAGCTCTACCAAAAGGCAGCGCAGCCGAAGTGACGAAATTTTTCGTCGAGAACATCCTGCAGCGACATGGTGCCCCAGAAGTCCTCATCACCGTCAGAGAATCGGTTTTTATAGCAGAGCTCACCCAAGCCATTCTGCAATACAGCCAGACAAGGCACAGTAGGAACACTGCCTACCCCCCGCAGATAATGGTCTCGCAGAGCGCCTGAACAAGACCATCATCGACATGCTAGCAATGTACGTCGACGTCGAGCACAAGACGTGGGACGCGGTCCTGACCCACGTAGCCTTTGCGTACATCACGTCGGTGCCAGAAACAACAAAGATCACGCCGTTTAATCTGGTTTACGACAAGAACTCGACGACGACTCTTGACGCTATGCTGCCGCACGTCACCGACGAAGAGAATCTTGACGTCGCTACCTATCTCCAGCGCGCCGAGAAGCCCGACAGCTCACCCGCCTACGGATCAAGAACCAGCAGCGTACCGACAGCCGACACTACAACCTCCGACGACGCTTCGTCGAGTACCAGCATGGCAACCGTGTTTTGGTTTGGACCCCATACGCCAACGAGGACTCGTAAGAAACTATTGCAACGCTATTTCGGACCCTACAAACTATTCCGGCGACTTGGCTCACTGGACCATGAGTCGTGCCAGGCGGCATTTCGCATTCACAGCGGTGCCGCGCACGATCTGAAGTCGCCCAGGTGGTGCGCCTTAAACCCTTTTATGCACGCTGACGAGCTTCCTTATTTTGTTGTTTCTTTGCTAGAGGTGTATTTGTTTAATACTTTCGTTTGTTTGTAGCTTCGGGTCGATGCATTTTAAAAAGAGCGTATGTACCCGTGTACCTGCTCATCTTTATCGGGCAACCGCGTTTCATCGCCTTACAGATGTTATCTCACAGCGCAGGATGCGCCTGCATGTATCAGAAGTTTCTGGACTGTTATCGATGGTTCCATCCGCTGTCTGTCACCGAACCTTGCGTGAAGTGATTGCGTGTGTGCGCAACGCGAATAATGTAGAACTTTGTGGAAGACACGCGGTTCCAAGCGATTATTCTGGAACATTCGATGACTGATGTACAAAAGCCGACGCGCTTGACCCGCTAATCATATTTTCGACTATCGCCGAGTATGTTCGCCGCTATCGTTGCTCTTTTAGTGTAACCTGGTTTTGAGGGCACAAGTTCGGCCAATAAAACACTAGCTTCGTTAATGACAGTTTCGCTGCCTCCTTCCCTGTCACAACTAGGTGACACTATCTTACCGTTGCATACGCACAGATTGCGTCCTCGATGTTCAGAGGAATAAAGAAATGTACTTTATTTCGGAGTCATCTGATCCTTCGTGTCAAAGTAAGTGTTTCATCGGTTTATATTTTACCTGCGCTTATACAGAACCGCTCCTCGCATGTCTAACAAGTGAACAAGCGTGTTCTAAGGAAAATCACGAACCTGTGACAATGGCACAAATGGTTGGAGATAAACTGCTGTACAAAGAGAAATATTGTGATTGACTGACTTCTCACATTCTCTAATCCTGGATATTTAATTTTCACCAAGTGTTATTCACAGTGAAAGCAAAGACGACGAAACAAAAGGCGAGAATTGCATAATTTGTAAGAGAAACAAATTAATCGAGGTGTTTTTCTAACAAGAAATAATAGTGGTGTCGCATATCACAACGCTCGCTCGTGCTCACTGAGAACCGTGAGCGCCTTTTAATCCGACGCGACGGACCACCTGCCGCGTTTGCGGTTGGATGTCTGCGTTTAGGTGACCTGAAACCCTTGCCATTCAATTCGTAAATCGATGTGACAGCGCGTAAAGGCTTCATGTCAGCAGGCAAACAAAACCAACAGTTTCTTGCGCTCACCGTTCGGGGCGCCGCTTCGGTCGCTTCTGTGACGGCGCCTACGCGCTTCCTTCTCCGTTCCAAGCAAAGTGATTCGACTAAAAGCGCATGCGCGCGTGTTGTCGGGCGCGACGAATGAGACGAGCAGACCACGCCTCCTTCTCGGCTTCGCGGCCAATTGCGTTGCGAGCGACTGCTTGTCGCCAAGGCAAGGCTTTTCCTCCACACTCCCGACCCTCGCATCGCTATAAAAGCAGGCACCCGGTTTAAACTCTGCTCACAACGTGCTTCGAGGTGTCTCGACCGATCCCTTTTTTCTCCCTCCCGGCGCGCGCTTCTTGGAACCTTCGTCGTGCGCGCTCGCTCTCCAGCGGAGGTGTGACGATCCAAGAACCCGGCGCTTGGACCCCGCGGCGGCACCGAGAGAGCTCGGCTCACTGGTAAGCCTTGTTTTGTTTCCGCTTTTATTTCAGCGATGGCCTTGATTTATGCACCTTATTGACAGTAAGCGATGATCATGCCTGAAAGTCAGGTATGCTTTATTTCGTACATTCAACTACAGCGGCAGCTCAACTATTTCAGGGGACACTTGGTGGTTCTTGCGGACTGTGAAGTTCAGAACCTAACAATTTCCTTGAGGTCGACTCGGCGGTCATTGTAAAATTCCCCAGGATATGTAGGCCAACTTGTGCTTCGGAATTTACGAAATCAATGTAAAATTTCTAAAAATATACCTAAATATACTTGTACCCGGTAATGCTCAGTACTTCGCTCTGCTAGAAGGTGGCGAAGCTTACACCAGAATTTTCTTTCTAAACTATTTATTTAATTTTTCGCTACAAGCATCGAACAGCGAACGAAAAGCGAAATATTACAACACCTACAGAGGCGTATTCTCAGCACGCCGTCCAGCAAATGGCAAATACATAACAAAATACGAGCACATGCAAGAGTCACGTAAGCGATATCAATAAACACATTCGTCAAGAGGAATGTGTAAACAATGCGCAATTGCCATGTGGTCATTGAATGTAAGCGGACAAAAAAAAGCAAAGATCACAAGAAAAGCAAACACAACAACTAAACATCTGTGCTTTCAAAAATAGACGTGGATTATCATAAATATCATGACATAGTTTTCTATTACTCAGTCTGTTATGAAGCACTTAGGCCAAATAAGCTACTGCTAGAGAGAAAATAATTGGTTTAACAACAATATCGCTGATTATTTCTCATCAACACGGATTCTACCTCACTTTCACGTATTTGTTTATTAAATTCAAAGAGGTTTTCGACTTTGTTGGAAACAAGTATCTGGAAGTCATTTAGTGCGCTCTCCTGTATACATGTTTTCTAGCCTATTCGACCTGCTAAAAACAAACGGGCTTCTACGGCCTGCAGTGTGGAACACCTGTATGGGGAAAAGACATTATTGACCAAGGCGCCCACTCAGCGACTTACTGAAGAAAAGAGTTTGTGAATTTGGCCCCTGATGGGTTTCGTGTTTTCGACTCTGGAACTAGCGAGTAATTTAAATTGAGTGTTATCTGCACATAGGATCCAATCATGAATGTTGTGGCCCGTCAGCAAAATTTATGCAGTAAGTGAATAACAATATCTTGTAAGCTTGTTAACTCGTTGCGTTGTTTATTATGGTGCTCTCTTAAGAACGCACTGAAATGCCTAAGAGCAAGAAGCAAATGTTTATGCCCCTGTGCAAACTTAACAGGGTCGATAATTGGCCCAATAACGACCAAGCTAGCACCGAATACAATCATGCTGTCTCCAACGCAAAAAAAAAAAAAAAAACATTTTGTATTCCGTTACCAGTGCTCTTGCGCTAACACCCTCGTAAATTATGGAACATGGTTATCGACTCCAGCAGCAATTTAGTTCAGCTAACTCTAACTAGTTCACGTAATGTTCCTCCAGGCCAGTGCCGAAGTAACATATTCATTCCGTTTTTTTAATCAACACGTTATGACATACGCCCACCTGTGCGTGATTAGAATTTCAGCTAAAAGATTCGATTTTTAACGACTGGGTTAACCTTCTTCTCCGGGTCAACATTTCATAAATTCAAAAATAATCTTGATCGCTACAGGTGTGTATTCGTCCAAATTACTGTGTAGGCTGTTCCGCAGTCTTTTTAGTTTTTGCCCAGGGGCTGGAAATTGGGCGCAGGCAACCTGCAATCCCCTGAAAGATTCCGTCCAATCGTGCTTGGTAGAATTTCATGCAAGATCTTTAAACATTTTTTTTCACACGTTCTAAACTTCTTAGGATCTAACTCGTTCCTTTCGCAAGTGCCGATTCTTCTTTCAATAGAGACTGCATTTTTCTAGACTTCGCTAATGCTTTTGGCGCCATCGGAGAGCTTTAAAAATGGGAAACGAGAGTATGGGGACAGACGACACAGGCGCTCACTTGCGAATAAAGCACATCTGAAAAAGAATTGGATGAGTAACTGGGGCATTCTCAGTGCGTGAATGAGAGGGGGATCTTGCACAAATGCGACTTTCTTGTCTAGTGATTACACAAATGTGCGGACAGACGGTCGGCCAAGCCTGACCTCGCTGATTGTCCGTGACGTTTGAGCTGCATCCTGTTACGTATTCGACGGCTAGACGCCGAGGGTGGCAGGTCGACCGGCCCAAGGAACAGACGACCCCGCAGCGCCTGGAAGACAATGACGTTTGTTCGTTCGGCGAAGCGCTTTTCGAGCGCTAAGCAGCCAATCAGTGAGTGGCGAAACAAAGGAAGATGTCGTGGCAAGCGGGGTAGTCTTATCTGCAGATTACAATGTAGAATGCGACCAGCACCGCGAATGTTACAGCTCGGCCAAAGCTGCCCTTGTCGGAAGGCGTTAAAGAGGATGACGCTTCTTGAACAACTGGAGGCGGGAACAGATTGTCCAACACAGCACTGAAGTGGGCAACAAGATTGTCCAAGCACAGCACTGAAGCGTTTTGCAAGATCATGTTGTCCTTGCGCTTGGAAAAGACGGTGAGGTGCTTGGAGGCACAGGCGGCCAAGTTGAGGCAGACATCGCAGTAATGCTGGAGAAGGCACCAAGCGTCTTCAGGCTCGAACAACAGGCCCGTGGAGAGGGTTGACCCGTCCAGGAGGAGGTGACGCTCAGAATTAGCACTGCTCGCTGAGTGACGAAAGGCTGCCGAGGACGTAACGACAGGGAGCGGGCCGCAGACCTCTGGCGTAGGGTTCATCCGTCAGCCGGCACCATAGGATCTGAAGGGGCGTTTTGGAAGAGCGAAAGAAACGCAGTAACAATGTCAGAAGTAACCTCGCGCCCAAGTTTAGGAAAGCCCGGCAGTTGAATTCACTGGGAGCAGAACACGTGAAAACTGAGCACGAGAATGGACTTGCATTCACTGGCACGCACACGATAAAAAAAGAAAAAGGAAACTAGGGAATGCGGCTAAGGCAGTCAGCATTGGCATGGCGTTTTCCTTTCTTGTGCCGCACTAGAAAATCGAACTGTTGAAGCGCTAGACTCCACATCATCAAGCGACTGTTCTTGACATCTGTTTTAACCACACTAAGGGGGAATGATCAGTTTCAAAAATAACGGAAGAACCTTTCAAGCAACACGAGAGCTTTTCGAGAGCCCACACTAAGCAAGCGCATTCTTTTCCTGTTCTGCTGTAGGCTTGCTCGCGTGACGCTAGCTTTCGACTTGCGTAGACAACAGAGTGCTCCTCGCCTGTTTCGTTCACCTGACTTAAAACAACGCCCATTCCGTGGTCACTGGCGTCACACTGAACTAAAAAAATTAAATTATGGGGTTTTACGTGCCAAAACCACTTTCTGATTATGAGGCATGCCGTAGTGGAGGACTCCGGAAATTTTGACCACGGGTTCTTTATACGTGCACCTAAATCTAGGTACAGGGGTGTTTTCGCATTTCGCCCCCATCGAAATGCGGCCGCCGTGGCCGGGATTCGATCCCGCGACCTCGTGCTCAGCAGCCTAACACCATACATAGCCACTGAGCAACCACGGCAGGTCACACTGAACTAAGAAAGGGAGAGAGTAATGAGGTGCCGTGAGAACCGGTGCGCTGACAAGATTTTTTTAATCGCAGCAAATGCGTCCTTACGCGCCGTATTCCAACGCACAATAGTAGGCTTGGTCTTGCGCAGAGCATCTGTAAGAGGACTAGCGATATGCGCGAAGTTGGGAATGTCGCTTCTGCAATAGTCAGCTAAACCCAAAAAGGAACGCAAGTTAGTCTGATTTTGGCAAAGGAAAGCTAGTGATGGCCTCTACTTTTAATTCGAAAGGACGTCGCTTCCCTTGGCCAACAACGTGCCTCAAGTAGTGGACTTCAGTGCTTGCAAGACAGTATTTGCTCAGTTTGAGAGTCAAGCCTTCTTCGCGGATTCGAAGGAATACCTGCTGCAGATGGTCCAAATGCTGTTTCCAAGTACTCGAGAAAACAGCGATGCCATCGAGGTAAGGCGCAATGAAAGACTCGGTGCCTGTGAGAACTTGATTCATTAGTTGTGAAAATACGAACGGTGCATTCTTGAGGCCAAAAGTAAGCACCAGAGGGCGATGTGTGCCTGTCTGAGTCATGAAAGCGGCGAGCTTACTGGTGTTCTCCGTGAATGGCACTTGCCAGAAGCCGCGTACCATATCTAGCGTAGAAATGTACTGTGCCGCGGAAACTTTCTCGATCAAGGCGTCAACATTAGGAGTAGAAAACGTCTTCATTTTTGCTATCACATTCAGCTTGCGATAGTCAATGCAGGGTCGGGGTTCCTTGCCAGGACTTTCTACAATAAACATCGGTGACACGTATTCGCTTTCCCCTGGCACTATTAGACCCAGTGTCAACATGTGCTGAACGGAATCGTTCAACAGTTTCTCAGGACGGGGCGAAAATCTGTGCATCCTTGTACGGAAGGGTTGGTCAGATGTCAACTCAATGTCGTGTTCCACAAGGTTTGTTTTACCGCGATAGGGACTGAACAAATCGCTAAAGTTGTGTACAAGCTCTTTTAACTCCTTACTTTCCTTGATTGTTATAGAAGCTCGTTTAGCGACAGATTCGAGTATTTCTTCTGTTGACGGGGAAGAGCAAGGGGTTGGTACTTGAGGGACTGGAACATTTATTTCCTCTGGTTCGTTTAGGACGACGCTCAGCGTCTGCATACGTTCGATAAATGGCTTCATTAGAATGTAGTAGTAGATTGTCACGTCGTTGCGTTTGCCGGGCGTCGTCACCAGGAATTGGTGTTTGAAAGCTTTTGCTCAACCGTGACCGGGCCATACCATTCTGCTTCCAGCTTGTTTGCCTACGACGACTTCAAAATTAGCACTTTGTCGCCTTCCTTGAAGGCACGAGTGCGTGCAGATCTGTCGTAATACACCTTCGCGCGTTAATGCGCTTCTGCCATGGTTATCTGCGCCAATTCTTGCGATTCACGAAGGCGTTTCAACAAGGTCAGCACGTACTCAACGGATGTGTCTACGAATTTGTCTTCCCACTTTTCTTTTAGCAAGGTGAGCGGGGAGTGAAGCGCTCGACCATAAACAAGTTCCGCCGGGGGGAATCCAGTTGCTTCGTGAGTGACTGAACGCAGAGCATTGCGGGAACAGCTACGTCCAAGTCGGTGCCCTTCTCGAAGCAGAGCGCACGCAGAATGCGCTTCATTACCGAGTGAAGTTTTTCAACTGAATTGCTTTGCGGGTGGTAGACAGCTGTGGTGAATGGATATACCACATTTCTGCAAGAATGTCGTGGTAAGCGCGCTTGTAAACACAGAACATTGGTCGCATTGGATTGCACTGGGAAATCCGATTCTGGCAAAGACGCCGAGTAGCGCGTTGACTTCAGCTGTGGAGCTTAATTCCGGTAACACCACTGCTTCCGAGAACTTCGTGGCAGGGCATATGAGTGCTAGCAGGTATTTGATGTCCGCCGATGTTACTGGTAATGGACCAACGATGTCGACTACCAATCTGCGAAGAGGTTCGTCAAGCAAAGGCACTCGGACCAAAGGCGCCTTGAATTTTTCGTTTGGCCGTCCGGTCCTTTGGCAAACGTTGCAACAACGTACCCAATGCTCAGATTCCTTGAAACACATCGGCCAGTAGTAGTCGTTCAATAATCTGCTCTTAGTTTTGTTTATTCCTCAATGGCCAGCCCAGCTATTGGTATGAACCAGATCGAGAAATGCAGCACGATACTTCTGCGGAATTACCAGCTGTCCGAAAGAGTGGCCTTTCTTGTTTTTGAATGTTCGGTACAAGAGGCCGTCTTTTACAGTGAACGATAGTGGTGCCTTTTGGTTCCGTCTTGACCTTTCCCAGCACGTTTGCAGTGACTCGTCGTTCGCTTGATCCATTTTGAAAACGCTTTTGTCTACTTTTGCAAGAAGTTGAAAGCTATCACTGACTGGGCTTATCGTTTCCTCTCCGGGCGCGGAAGCGACCGGAGAGTTATCAAGGGATGGTGTGGCTGGAACGGCTTCGCTCGTTGCGGCAGCTTGTGACGAATCACTTTTCTCTGGAATGCCGGCGACACGAGTAGCGTTAGTAGCTTGCGCTCTTCTGTGGGACCTTGTGACGACCATTACAGGGTTCGCGTGTAGTTCCATTCCAGCATTTTGCAAGTCCCTCATTGATCTGTTAGAAAAATATATAAGGGATTCTATGCGGCAGCTTGTCTGAAACAGCGGCTTCAGTTTGAAATTTGCCGAAGGCGCCCGTCATTTCAACTTTGGCTACCGGCAAGCACTTCGTGTCGGGCTCTAGTGCCTGACGCACCCATACACACGATCCGGTAAAGTCTTCGGGCTTAACAAACGACGGATGGACGATATCAAATGTAGCTCCTGTGTCACGTAGAACCTTGCAACTGACGGCATTCACCGTCATGTCATAGGCGTAAGGCAAGAGTAAATCGTTCTCTTCAGTTAGCAAGTTAACGGACACAGTTGCTTGTCGGCACCCTACTGCGATATGGCCTGGTTGTTAGCATTTGCGATAGACTAACGGTCGCTTTTCTTCAAACTTGGAAATGTTTGGTTCACTCCAGTTGACCGCATGCACTTGGGCGGGAACGTTCTCGGATTTCCCGTGGTTGCTTTCTCTCTCTCTCTCTCCTTTCTGAAACTTTTCGAATGCTCCCGACGGTTTCTTTTGCACTTCTGAAATTTGCATTCTGCGGGAACCGTATTCGTCCGCCAAAGTGGCTGCCGTTTGCAACGTATCTACGTTTGACTTGTCCTGAATCCACAGGCGCATTCGCTCCGGAATAGACGCATAGAATTGCTTTAGCGCGAGCACTTCAATCAGGCGTTGCTTGTTCTCGCATGCGTTGGCACTTTCAAGCCATTCTTCCAACAAGCTCATGGATTTATAGGTGAATTCTGAGAATGACCCCCCTTGACTACACCTCGTGTTACGAAACTTCATCCTTAAGGGCACATTCACACCGGCGACTTGAGGAGGTCGCGCGACCATTTGCGACTCGCAATCAAAAAGCGACCGAAGGCGACTGATGTTCACACCGGCAAGCCCGGCTGAGCGCGACCCGCAAGTCGCAATCCCGGAGATTATCGTTCTCAGCGAGAACTCTCGGAATCTACGCGGAATTTGAATGTGACGCCGGAGGAGGCCGGATGTAGACACACGAAAGATCACTTCCGGTGCGCCGCTGATTGGTTTATCAGTTTTGCGACCACGGTCGCGCGACTGAAAAATCGCGCAGAGAGCGAGTCGCCCAAAATGGTCGCTTTTCGAGAAAGGCGACCGTTTGCGACCATTTGCGACTGGTCGCAAAGCGACCAACTTAGTCGCGCGACCTCCTCAAGTCGCCGGTGTGAATGGTCCCTAAGGCTTCTGTAGACAAGCTCTACCTTCGCCTCAGCTGAAGCTTTACTTTATTGTAGTCACGCGCAACTTAATCTGGCATTATTGTGATTACGTCCACTGCTTCGTTTGAAAGCAATGCCAAGAGGCGTTGCTACCAGGTCTCTTCTGCAAGTGCTGCTCTAGTACACGTCCTCTCAAAGTTGACGAGGTACAAAGTGATGTCGCTACCAGCGCTGAAAGGTTGCATGTATCCGCGCATGTCGAAACTGTCAGTTCGTTCAAGGCTATGCAGCTGCATCTCTTTTAACTTAAATTCTATCTCTCTTTCTTTTAGCTGTTGGGAAATTGTCTTCCAACATTCATCGACTTCGTCGTCTTTCGCTCCGCATTTGGATATTGCTTCAATTATTGCAGGTTTACGCATCGACTTCTGTACAAGGATACCTAACTCTTCAGCTAGCAAGACTAGGTTGGGTTTCGTTAACGATGTGAGGTTCATGACTGCTGAGAACAAGTGCTACTCTTACACGTACTAATATTTAGCAAAGTCAAAAAGCCTCGACTACCAAGTAAATGCCGCTAATGCTCCCGATGAAGTCAAGTAAACCGTGCTCTCACCAAACCGGACGCCAGGCGACCGCCGACGTGCGCTCCATCCGCTGCCAGCAGCGGTCGCGTATTCCACGGCTCGAGGGCGGCAGGCAAACCGGCCCAAGACGACCCACGCAGCGCCAGGAAGACAATCACGTTTATACGTTCGGCGACGCGCTTTTTGAAGCCAATGAGGGAGTGGCCAAAGAAAGGAAGATATCGCGGCAAGCGGGGCAATCTTATCTGCAGATTACAACGTAGAATGAGACCAGCACCGCGAATGCTACAAACCACACGACCTGCAGTGCAAAGCTAGGCTGCTGCCAAACGTTAGGCGAAGCTCATAAGGGGGACGCTATCGGCGCTGCAGCTGGTCAAACATACTGTTTTGTTTATTCAGCAAATATTTAGTCACACCTTACGACCTCCTGGTAATAGCGTGCTGATAAGCTATGTTCTTTTTATGCGAAGCATATTACGAGAGCTCAACCCAGCTCCTCAGGCGCGGCGGTGTCACCTTCAATACCACGTGACACCGTGACGTCACGACAGAGAAGAATCGGGGCTCCAACTCGCGCCGTCGCTCGCGGCGTCGCCCCCCGCATCGGACGCGGTGAGCG
This sequence comes from Dermacentor albipictus, assembly GCF_038994185.2. Classification (NCBI taxonomy): domain Eukaryota; kingdom Metazoa; phylum Arthropoda; class Arachnida; order Ixodida; family Ixodidae; genus Dermacentor; species Dermacentor albipictus. The sequence continues at coordinate 187,225,625 of NC_091823.1, read as the reverse complement.
TCGAGCAACGCAGCGTTCGGCGCGACAACGATTTATTCATGAAGTGCAACGCCGCAGACACCGACACCGACGACACCGGCTTTTCTGCGACACGAGCTCCTTAACGCTGTCGCGTTAAACTAAAGGCTAGTATGCTTCGCATCCTGGGCGTAACCTTAGCTAAGCCACAGCCATTTTTTTTAGTAACTTCTTCATTTGGGCGAGACAAATACAGGGGTTGCCCGCAAGCTAAGGGAAAAGGAGGGCGTAAACCTTCTGACTAAGGCCTTTAACTAGCTGGAGCAGCAGAAGAAGCAGTTTACTAATAAAATCAAATACAACCAATAAGACAGGAAAACATCAAAACTATTTACATCAAAACTATTTACAGCAAAATATTAAACGTATTGCAAGGTATCAACTGTTTGTAAAATAGCAAGTAAATAAACTACAGCACCGTAAATATAAGAGCATAAGTTATACATTCAGAATATAATATTTATAACATTACTATTGACATCAAACAATCTAAAACGCAATTTAAATTCGTTAAACACGTGATCACAAAATAGTGTGCGTTGCATTGCATATTTAAATTTGTGAATTGTTTTACACTTTATAGCTTCGTCAACAATGGTAGGTAGTAGTATTGCATAAACACATAGTTTCATATTCGACAGTTCGGGACAACGACGGGCACCTAACCCGCAATTTTTCACCTCAACATGTTTTTTTTTATTTCCACTATGAATGGCATGCACAGATACAATATATTGAAAAATATACTCAGGACAATGCTTCTTAAATATTTCGACAGAAGGAGGTAGCCAACTAACAAATATTTCAATGGTATATGGCTAGCCTATGCTTATAGAATGTTGTGTTGCTCAATGATAACCTCGCTTCAAAATGATTTACGTGCTTTTTTGACCCTGGAAAAACCTGCAGACTTCAGCGACTCCTTTGGCACAGTTTTTTATCAACGACATGTGAAATAACCGTGAACGATGTGTGTATCAATATTGCTTCTTTTTTCAGTAGACAATGCTAATGACTAAAGCAAAAAAATCGTATAATAAGTTACAACTTTTATTAGGGATGAAAACATCGCCACTTGCATGCAGAGGTCACAACATAGTCATAATTCACTCAGTAACCGAAATAATACCAAGCCGGACTCAATCAAAAACTGAATCAATATCAGGCAGCAGCATCATGAGCCCATTAGCTCTCATACTCTGACACACTATAACAGGGAAAAAAGGCTGCAGTTTAGCCGGAAAGGCTCAACCGCCAAGTGTTTCTGCTACCTTGACGACATCGTCGTTCTTTCTTGAGATTTTCCAACACACTTTGTTCGTCTTAGTGCGAGTCTCACGCAGTAGTAGGTCTCATAGTAGGTCACGATAGTAGGTGTCATCGTGTGCGTGGAGGGCGTTCTTCTAGACCCCGCGAAGCTCGGTGTAGTAGCCGAATATCCCAAGCCGAATTTCTTTAAACGCTCCCAAGTTTTATTCGTCTGGGTCGTATTTGCGACGATTTTTGCGGGACTTTGCTTCCATCATCGTGGCTCTTACCAACCTTCTGAAAGCCTCTAATGGCCTGTCTGTTTGGTCGCGAGCGTGCGGCGTATTTTTTCTTACACTATGGCACTTACTAATGTCGCAACCAATCCTTCGTAACTTTTACCTTAATGCACCCGTAGAGATACATACTAATGCCAGTGGTGTTGGCCTTCGTGCAGTATTGGCTCGAAGAAAACCACGATATCAAGAATACGCCGTTGCTCAAGCGAGTCGAGCCCTCAAGGAAGCCGAGTGTAATTATTCCTTCACTGAAGAGCGAGATGCCCTAATTTGGGCTTTGGGTAAGTTTCGTCCGTGCCTTTAGGGCAGCTCTTTCGAGGTCATTAAGGACCATCATGATCTATGCTAACTCTCATCGCCGCACCTCGAGATGCCTCGCTTGTTGGGCTCTTCGCCTGCAAGAATACTGTATCCGTGTTGCGTACCGATCGGGCCGCAAGCACTCGGGCGCTGACGCGCTGTCCGGCGCGCCGCTAGCGTCCGACACGGCTTGTCCGTCGGCTTCTTCGGCTCCCTTGCCGCCCATTGCCTTCGCAGACATGTCGTCGGGGCAAGGCAAGGATGCGTGGATTCGTCAACTTCTTGACTTACTAACGGATCAATCAGGTTATCCCGCCTCAAGAACGCTCCATCTTCAAGCCGCCCATTTAGGTATACAAGACAATCCCCTCGATCGGCAGAATTACGCATCTGGTGGCGGGATTGTGGCTGCTATTGGTGCCCCGCAACATGCGCACAGAAATCTGCGGCCCTTTCCGCACCGACCCTCAAAGTGCTCGCGCCGGCGTTCTCAACACCTACAAGCGCCTGCTTCGATGATGCTACTGGCGCTGCATGTATATATTTCTGTGAAAGTACATACCTTCTTGCACTGCCTGTCAGCGGCACAAGGCTCCACCTCAGCGCGTGGCCGTTACACTTCAGCCTCTCCCTTGCCCTGCCCGTCCATTTGACCGCGTCGATATGGACATATATGGCCCGCTTTCCTCGACCACCTCGGGAAATAGGTGGATAATTGTCGGCGTGAATCACCTCAAGCGTAACGCAGAAATTTCAGCTTTTAACACAGCCACAACGAGAGACGTTCAGTTTTTCATCTCACGCAACTTCGTCCTGCGCCACTATGCTCCCCGTGAACATCTGAGTGACAGGTGACGTGTTTTCCTGTATAATGCTATTCAAGCCTTGTTCGTTCAGTGCCATATCGTACATTGCATGACAACTGCATATAATTCGCGAATGAATGACCTAAGTAAAGAATGGAATCGCACTCTTGGTGATATGCTGAAAATGTACACCGCATCGGATCATACCAGTTGCGACATCGTCCTTCCATTCGTCACATATGCGCACAAGACTGCTGCGCGCACGACCACATGATTCTCTCCATTCTTTCTCTGGATGGGAAGCGAGCCATCTACACGCGGTAAACTATGCTTCCCTAGACATCTGATTCCTCTGAATACACTCCAAATTCTGTTGTCGGCAGGTACGCCGCAAATTGTCGACGATTCACTGACAACCGACGACCAAGGTCACCAGCAGCTAAGGCACAACGCCGACCGACCTCTCCTTACTTTCGCGATCGGCGTCATCGTTTGGCTTTGGATTCCTCTGAGTACTCCTGGGATTTCGTCTAAATCACTGGCCCGCGATCACGGGCCCTAGCGCATCCTCGCTCGGACATCTCCAGTCAATTATGAAGTTGAGCCTTTGAAACCGTCCCAAGGCGTACGTCGTCGTCGTCGAGAAATTGTCCGTGTGAGTCGCCTGAAGCCCCGTTATGACCTTGCTATAATGCCAATGCCTCGCAACGAGCAAGGGAAAGCAGGGTGTAACGTTAAGGGATAAGATCAGATTGTGTGAGGGAACAAACGCGAGTTAATTACACCTTAGTTGAAATCAAGAACAAGAAATGGACATGACTAGGACGTGTAAGTAGGAGGGCAGATAACCGATGGTCATTAAGAGGGCGCGTGGTCCGAGTAGGAAGACATCTGGCCGGGGTTCTGGGACGCGGAGGATGACGGGTATGGGGAAAGGTATGGTGCGGCTTCGAAGCTGCGGTGGTAGGACGTTGCGCAGCGACGACAAAATTGTGCAACGTGGCCAGGTGCACTACACGCAAAACATATTGGCCGGTTGTCAGGAGTGTGCCATTGTCCACTGCTGTAGCGCGGCTGAACGAAGGGAGGAGGAGAGCGCAGTGGCACGACCGATGGGGATGGCGCAAAGCACGGAGTTGGTGGCCACGCGAGAGCCTCGGCATAGCTGAGAGGTGCACTCACCTCGGGAAAAGCAACGGGAATCGGCAAAAGCGGAGTCTCGCGGGCAGAAGGGAGAGCTGCGCACACTTGCTCGTGGATGACCTGGCGAAGGTTGGCCGGCAAAGGCGAAGGTGGTGGCGTGGCGGAGAACGGCAGCGAAAGCGGACGAGTGACCTCAGCACGGACGAAGTCTTTTATTTGGCAAAGCAGGGAGTCCACCTCAGGAGGCGCAGTCGTGCTCGCGAGGGTTTAGTCGGATGCAGGGGAGCGCCGCGTGAGAAGGCGCTGTCTTCAGAGCTTGTCGAAACACTGGCAAAGCTCAATGACCTGAGAGACAGTACCTGGCTTTTGGAGAGGAGCATATGAAAGGCATCGTCGGAAATGCCCTTCTTCATGTGACGTACCTTGTCCGCCACCGCCATCATCGGGTTGACACGCCGGCAGAGGTCGACGATGTCCCCTATTTAGTTGGTGAACGTTTCACCAGTTTGCTGGGATCGGCTTCGTAGGCGTTGTTCAGCGCGACGTTTGCGCACGCCAGGGCGGCCTAAAACTTCTGCGATGCCGGTTTTGAAGCTAGCCCACGTGCGGAGATCGTCTTAGTGGTTTTCGAACCACAGCTTGGCGACGCCCGATAAATAGAAGATCGCGTTGCCGAGCTTTAGGGGATCGGTCCATTTGATGGTGTTGCTGGCGCGTTCATACGATTCCAGCTAATCTTCAACGTCTTTGTCATCGGTGACGTTGAAGATATCAGGATCCCGCTGACGCTGACCACCGGCACATACGATGGCTGGGGTAACCGTTGGGGATGTCGGGCTGGGGTCGTCAGGCATGACGGATTGCATGGTTCTGGTGCGTAATTCCAGGTTGGGGAAAACCGTAGCACCTCCACCAGAATCTAATATGATTACATCACAGGAAAGTACCAGGCAGCTTGTCTCAACCAGAGCAGCTCAGACAATCTCGAGCTCGCGCCTCCCGGGCGACTGGCTATGTGGCTGCGGCACCGGGCATTCCTCTTCACTGCAATATAATATATATACATATACAGTGAAGTAGACGCGCGTAAGAAGCGGTTTATTGACGTTTCGGCCGGGGTCCGGCCTTCATCAGCATACATTGCATGGTGTCAGTACAGTTAATATACATGTGTCTATCAACCAAATGAAGATACGTTTACATGAAAAACGACTGAAATGGGCGAACAAAATGCATCCGAATCGTTGAAAGGATAGCTGACACGTGTATAGACCGATGGCGATTGCAAACATATCATCTAAAATACAAAGCATTAAAACGCACCGGATAGAATTGTAAAACCCAATCGCCACGTGACAACAAAGCGTCAATATGTGCTCAATATGTGCTATATCAAGCAAACACAGACACAGAAAAAGGGGAATAGCGACGCACTAGTAGCAGAAGGGACAAGTGATGGGCTACAAAGACAGGCAACTCAATTTTCCTGCACATTCATTCATACCACACGCGACGGTGTCAAACTGATAAGGAAGGATTCACGGGCTTCTCGATCATAATTTGAACGAAATCCAGATTCAAGCAACCTGACTCTCAGTTTATCAAATAAGTGGTCAGGAAGATGCACGTGTCTTGAGATGGGCAGGTTGGGCAACGTGTTAACGTGGGATTTATGATTGTCAAAGCGGAATCTGAAAGGCCCTTCTGTTTGTCCGATGTACCGTTTTTTGCAGAGCGTACAATAAATTATGTATATTACGTTTTTTGTGTCGCACTCGAAATGGCCTTTTATGTTTAAACAAAAGTTTGAAGACGTACTAGTAACCTGTTGCGATGCGACCATGTAGGGGCATGCTTTACATCGCGGTTTTCGACAAGGATGGCATCCGATGGCATCCAATGGCATCAGGGCAGTCAGTCTTAGATGCTAGTATATCTCGAATATTTCTAGCTTTATCGTGTACTGCTCTAGGCGGATCAGAGAATATGTTTTTGAGGCGCTCACTATGCATTAGAATATTGTGGTGTTTCTTTAATACATGCGACAAATTTGAGACTGACGCAGTGTGGGTTAGGACAAGCTTTGTCTGGGGTGAGGGAGTCGGTTTGTTCTTCTTCTTCTTTTTAGTTAACTAAAAAAATTAAATTATGGGGTTTTACGTGCCGAAACCACTTTTTGATTATGAGGCACGCCGTAGTGCAGGACTCCGGAAATTTCGACCACCTGGGGTTCTTTAACGTGCACCTAAATCTAAGTACATGGGTGTTTTCGCATATCGCCCCCATCGAAATGCGGCCGCCGCGGCCGGGATTTGATCCCGTGACCTCGTGCTCAGCAGCCCGACACCATAGCCGCTGAGCAACCACGGCGTGTTCGGTTTGTTCTGAATGCAATGAAGCGTCCTTTGGTCATGCACGTCTGCGCGTTTTATTGCATCGTCGAAAAATTGTGGTGGGTAATTTTGTTCGGCTAAAGCGTTTTTGAGGATACCGCAATTCTTTTGAAACTCTTATTGCTCAGAACAAATTCTTTTAAAACGTAAGGCTTGGCTATAAGGAATGTTAGTCTTGCAATGTTTAACGTGACTGCTATTGAAGTACAAATATTGAAATCTATCTTTCCGCTTTTTGTATAGGGCAGTAGATAGTTTATCATTTAGCACTGAAACGCTGACGTCAAGGAAGGTAATGGTAGATGCAGAATACGTGTGAGAAAATGATATGGATGGATGGGCATTGTTAAAGTCAGATATGACAGAAAGCAGTTCCTGTTCCCCATGAGGCCAAATCAGAAAAACATCGTCAATGTAACGTTTGTAATGAAAAGGTTTTAACGTCCTGGTTAGCAAAAATTTGTCGTCTAGCTGACCCATAAATATATTGGCGTAGTTCGGGCCAATTCACGTACCCATAGGCGTCCCACTAACTTGCACATAGTGCTGTCCTTCAAATTCGAAGTAATTTAGTTTTAAAATAAGGGCTAGCAAAGTTGGCAATGTGTCGCTATCGATGCGTTTCTCGGGTGATACACATTCGTAGCAATTGATGACTGCCATGATGCCATCAGAATGTGGAATGCTAGTATACAAAGGTGCTACATCAAGTGTGACCAAAAGAGAACCTTGAGGAATAAAGAGATCGATTATATCCGACAGGAAGTGGGTAGTGTGTCTTACGCAAGAGGCAAACGTAGCTAGGATATTACTAATCAGAGAATCCACGTAGCTGGACAAATTTTCTGTGACTGTACCTATACCAGAAATGATGGGACGACCTGGGTTGTTAATCTTGCGTATTTTAGGTAAAAGGTAAAAACGGCCAGCAACAGGACTTAGCGGAATTAGTGAGTGAACCGCATTGTCAGGCACCTTTTTCTTCTTGACGAGATCTAGCAGTGTGCTTTTGATCTTGCACGCGTCTACTTCACTGTGCATATTTGCCCGGACCCAGAACTGCTTTCTTTCTGGTGTATATATATATATATATATATATATATATATATATATATATATATATATATATATATATATATATATATATGGGGCTGAAGAAATCACGATGGCCCGGGTAGTAAAATGAAAAGCAGAGTACGACGTAAGTTGAATTTGCACAGCATATTCCATAGACGTTTCGGTGGTGAGCCAGCCTTTGACAAAGGCTAGTCCACCCAACAGCCGCAACATGAGTGAAATGTGTGAAACGTACAGTCTTGGTCAAAAAACTTGAACCCGCCGTGAACAGCCGGGAAGCAGCTGCGCTCCGCTATCGCGGCGCTGCCATCGTCGGGGTGCGCCACTGCTCGCTTGCGTCGAGTATAAAGAGGGCGAGGGAAGCATGGCTCTTACTCTCAAACGTCGTTTGATAACAGCGCTCGTGAAAAACTAGTGCGGCGAGCGCGGCGCGAACGCGACGGTGGCGAAGCGGAAGCCAGCCGACCGGTGAGCATGCCGTTTGCAGCGTATGCTGGATCAGAAGGCGGGGGTCTCTGGCGACCGCTGTCACACGCGATACACTCAAATTTCGCAATTCTGAGTATCGTAATCATCAGTTATTGTTTTCCGGTATCAAAGTAAAGGAACAGCGCTACGAATAGCCCTGCACATGCTCGAAGACGGGCACTTTGCGAGGATCGTAGCTAAGATCTGACTTCAGCAGCTTATTGATATATTAAATAACATGCCAAAATGGCACCTAGTATTTGTAATCATGAATGTCATAAGCAGAAAATTAATCAAGAAAGCGTAAGCTTCAGGGTGGCACCTGCGTCTCGACGAAATCACAGGGGGGAGCATGCCTTCAAGGCATTGAGTGTGGCTTTGTCTGTGGTTGCCCCGAACAATTGCTGTTTGCCCGTGCGCTTGACTGTAAACCAGCCAAGGTCTATGGTAGAAAGGACGATACGTAAAACCATTTTTTTAAACTTCCGGTGAAGCCATTTCTCGCAGAGACGAACGATACCTCAGTAAACTATGTATAAAATACTTCTTACAGTGAACCCGTGACAGCGACAGCACCGCCGGTGTGACGCCTTCACTATGCTAGAATCCTATAATCTCGTGGCCCTGGTCTACATTACGCGATTCAAACGTGTGATGCCCAATGCAAACGGGATGAACTTACGCTGAACTCATGTGTGCATGAAAGTGGGCCCTAACGACAATGAGGCAGTGTGCACGAAGACATAAAAAAAGATGAGGAAGTGGGCACTTTCCAAAATGCCCAGGGAATGGGTCTAACTCAATCGGCTACTCAGGCAGGGCGAACGTCTTCTAGTCCCGAAAAGTTTTCATAATCTCATTGTGGGTTTAATTAAAGAACTTCAACGCCAAACGCACTCGTTTGGTCGTTCCTTAATGGAGAAGTGCGGCCACCGGATTTGAAATATTGTAACGGTGGTTACGAGCCCTTTCCGAAGAGAGCCTTCATAGTCGAAATTACTGCTTCTGATCTTTTTTAAACAAACGATGATTGAATTGCCCGCATATTACAATAAAACCTGGAACAACGCTAGACAACTGACCCGCCGTGGTTGCTCAGTGGCTATGGTGTTGGGCTGCTGAGCACGAGGTCGCGGGATCGAGTCCCGGCCATGGCGGCCGCATTTTCGATGGGGGCGAAATGCGAAAACACCCGTGTGCTTAGATTTAGGTGCATGTTAATGAACCCCAGGTGGTCAAAATTTCCGGAGTCCTCCACTACGGCGTGCCTCATAATCAGAAAGTGGTTTTGGCACGTAAAACACCAAATATTATTATTATTAACGCTAGACAACTATGAGAGATGTTAGTTATTTTTTAACTTTTGTTTTCATCGCACTCAGAAACACATTCAAAATGTTTATTTAAAAGCATAATGCGATGGCTCTCGCCTTTGAATATGTAGAATAATATTGTAATAGGTAATTTCGATGATTAGGAAATTTTTTATACTAAAATGCGCTGCATGGAAGCCAGGCAGTTTCGCCCAGGCCACCGCATTTACTCGCACGGAGCGCCGTACCACGGCGGCCGCAAGACGATCTCGCAGCTGGCAGAACGAACGCTGCACTTATTTTTCACGAGCCCTTTTATCAAAGCATGCTTGAGAGTAAGCACGGAGGAAGGAAACTAAGGAGAGGCCCTACCCCCTCCGCGCGCTAGGAGAAAAGTGTGGCGGAAATGACGTAGAGGTTCTCATTTCTTTTGCTGCTTTTTTATTTTTTTTGCTGCATGGCCACGCCTTTTGGGCCACAATGGCGGCGTTCATCTGATTTTTTGAGCGCTCACACGTGTTGCTCTGGTAGGTTTCGTGCCGTGGCAAAGGCGCTGTGTGGGCGGGTTTGCGTTAGTCACCGTGTCTTGTTGCGCTGTGTTACCTGCACCGTGCTCTGCCGGATGCTGCGCGAGCGCGCGCGCTCCGCGCGCGAAACCACCTGCAGCGCGGCGTGGTTTCGCGAAAGATGTAAACAAGAGAGGAGGGTGGCACAAAAGGCGGAGCATCGCCATGAGCAACGCCAACTTCCGGCTTCACTTTTGCTTCACAAAGAGTGACGTCAGGGCCTCTCCTTAGTTTCCTTCCTCCGTGAGAGTAAGAGACATGCTTCCCTCGCCCTCTTTATCCTCGGCGCAAGCGAGCAGCGGCGCGCACCGGCGGTGGCAGCGCCGCGATAGCGGAGCGCAGCCGCTCCCCGGCCGTTCAAGGTGGGTTCAAGTTTTTTGACCAAGACTGTACGTCGTACACCCTACTTCATACATATATATATATATATATATATATATATATATATATATATATATATATATATATATATATATATATATATATAATGTATATATTATTGTACTGAAGACACTGGGCAGTGGGCATGGTGCTAGTGAATGAGAAGAAGACGACGAGGAGTGTTTCCTTCCCCGTTTGGTATGGTATTCCGTGTGCGCCATCGCTCAAGGAATACCATACCATACCATACCTTCCCCGTTTCGATATAACACCGACGTGTTTTTAGCCTACCGCTGCAACCTAGAGCCAGTGCTGCTAGGCGAACACCCCCGTTGCATTTGGTGGAGCTGCTGGGTTTCTCTTCAACATCCTGGAACTCCGCAGTCGAACGCTACCACCAGCTGTTGCAATGGTTGAACCGGGACCGTCCTAGGCTGCTGCTCCCGTGCCCCCGGCCATCGTGTGCTCTGGCGTTATCCGCCAGCGCGATCCGGCTATATTTAGTGGCACAGATGACCACGACTTGGAAGACTGGCTCACCGAATATGACCATGTAAGCGCCTATAATAAGTGGGACGACGGCGCCAAGCTCACAAATGTCATAGTTTACTTGACTGACGTGGCCAACCTATGGTTCCGCAATCATGAAGCCGATTTTACCACCTGGTCGGCTTTCACGACGACTTTGGCTGAGGTCTTCGGCCGTCCCGCAGTTCGCCGGCTTCGCGCTGAGCAGCGCTTGCGTGGTCGAGCTCAACGCCAGGACGAGACCTTCACCAGTTATATTGAAGACGTGCTCTCGCTCTGCAAGCGCGTCAGCTCATCGATGGACGAAGCTGACAAGATCAAACACGTCATGAAAGGCATCGATGAGCATGCCTTCCAGATGCTCGCCGCGAAGAGTCCCCGGACGATTGCCGAGCTCATACAGCTTTGCCAGCAGTATGACGAGCTGCGCAAGCAACGTGCATCAACACGCGCTGCTCAACAGGACACTGCGGAAATATCCCCGTTGGACTTCGGTCGCGACGCTTCCGACATCTTTGCTTTAATGCCGGAGATAAAGCAGTTCATCCGCCAAGAAGTGGAACGCCAAATCTCTCTGGCGAATAGCGCACCCGAGCCGTCGACAACCCTGGCTCCTTCGCTTCGTCACGTCATTCAGGCGCAAGTTGCCGCAGCGCTGCCATCTGCCCCTCCTCCGCAGCCTGCAGCTGGACCGCTAACGTACGCTGACGTTGTCGCCCGGCCTTACGCTCCTCTGGCTCCTGATTCCTACCGGGCCACCGGCACCTTCCATGCACCGCCGCCACCTTCGCGTCCGATAGTCGTTCCTTACTCGGCTGCTGGAGCCCCTGTCGTCAACCCGTGGCGAACACCTGATAACCGGCCAATATGCTATTCCTGCCATTTTCCGGGCAACGTAGCACGATTCTGCCGCCATCGCAGCCCCCGTTTACCTGACAGTGGGGGTGCCTCAAGCTACAGGCCTGCTCGACTTCCACGTCAGGACCAATCTAACCTTACTCCGGACCCCTCTTACAGTCGCCTCCCCTTCGATTCACGCCGGTCGCCTTCCCCACGTCGCCGATCCATTTCCCAGATGGTTCGCCGACCCAGCCCAGCCCGAGAGGAAAACTAACAGACGCAGTTCCAGAGGCAAGAACTGCGTTTACGTCGAACATTTCAAGGCCTCATTCTGCGCCGGCGAACGAAATTGAACTGCCTGTAGACGGCGTCACCGTATACGCACTTATCGACACCGGAGCCGCCGTTTCTATTATTAGTGAGAAGCTCTGCCGCAATTTGAACAAAGTGACCACTCCCCTTACCTCTCTTTCTCTGCGTACGGCAACCTCGCATCGCATTCAGCCTTCAGCGTCGTGCACAGCCCGGGTTGTCATTCAAAGCGTTATGCATGTTATCGAACTTGTCGTCCTACCGCGTTCCTCGCACGACGTTATTCTTGGTTGGAATTTCCTATCTGTCAATCAAGCTCTTATCGACTGCGCTCGTTGCGAACTTTTGTTATCAGTGCCGTGTTTTGACCCTGACGACCATTATTCTCCTAAAGTTGTTGCCGCCTCTGACATCGATATCGCACCTTTCTCCGCCGCTCTGGACCATGTGTCATATAGCTCTGCTGCGAACTCACCTGTTCTGTTTACGCCGTCGGCCACTTGTGCGCGCCGCCGGAACTTTCTGCTTCCGTTTGCTGTCGTCACTTTTTGCGAAGGTTCTGCTGCCCTTTACGTGTGCAATCTGTCCGCCCGCCCATCATGCCTACTCTGCCACAAGTGCCTGGGTACCGCTGAAGCTTTCGATAGCGTTCTCCCGGCCACCATGTTTGATGATACCGCATCACTTCCGATTTGTGCCGCAACTCCTCCCGCCGCGACCGATGCCCCTGTAGCCGTCTTCGCTCGTGCCATCGACGCAGAACTCACACCTGCGCAGCACACCAAAATAACCAAGCTCCTCCAACGTTTTCGTGCCTCATTTGACATTAACCAGCCATCCTTGGGCCGAGCGTCCGCAGTCGTTCACCGTATCGACATCAGCCAACAAACACCATTGCGCCAGCGTCCGTATCGTGTGTCAGCCGCTGAACGCCATGTCATCGACCAGCACGTTGACAACATGCTGGAGCATGGCATCATCCAGCCCTCTAACAGTCTCTGGGCATCTCCGGTTGTCCGTGTTAAAAAAAAAGACTGCTCCATTCGGTTCTACGTCGACTATCGCCGCCTTAACCGAATCACGCGCAAAGATGTCTATCCTCTGCCGCGCATCGCCGATGCCTTGGACAGTCTGCAGGGAGCGGAATTCTTTTCCTCGCTGGATCTACGCTCCGGGTATTGGCACGTGCCAATGGCAGAGGCCGATCGCCAAAAGACGGCCTTTGTAACTCCTGACGGGCTATATGAATTCACCGTCATGCCGTTCGGCCTCTTCAACGCGCCTGCTACTTTCGAGTGAATGATGCATAGCATTCTTCGAGGGCTGAAGTGGAAAACGTGCCTCTGTTATTTGGATGACATTGTGGTTTTTTCCGCTGACTTTGCGTCGCACCACAGCCGCCTCAAGAAAGTCCTTGCGTGCCTCTCCACTGCAGGACTGCAACTAAATTTGAAGAAATGCCACTTCGGCGCTCGCACGCTTACTATTCTCGGTCATGTAGTTTCCAAAGACGGGATGCTCCCGGACCCCACGAAACTCAGCGCCGTAAGCGAGTTCCCTAAACCAACCACAATGAAAGAGCTTCGCAGTTTCATCAGCTTGTGCTCATATTTCCGGCGCTTCATCCGTAGCTTTGCCTTTATCATCGCCCCCTTGACCCAGCTTCTCACCGGCCGTTCTGACCTATCAGCCTGGTCCCCGGCGTGCGACGACGCATTCCAAGAACTGCGACGCGTTCTCACGTCTCCTCCAGCACTGCGACACTTCGATCCCTCTGCACCAACTGAGATCCATACGGACGCTAGCGGTGTCGGGCTCGGCGCTGTTCTTGCACAACGCAAGGACGGCTTCGAAGAGTACGTCGTCGCGTATGCCAGCCGCACCCTTACCAAAGCCGAGGCGAACCACTCTGTTACTGAAAAGGAATGTCTGGCCATCAATTGGGCAATCGGAAAATTTCGTCCTTATGTGTACGGGCGTCCACTTCACATCGTGACCGACCATCATGCCCTATGCTGGTTATCTTCATTAAAAGATCCAACTGGTCGGCTCGCCCGTTGGGCATTCCGCCTACAAGAGTACGACATGCGCGTTGTTTATCGCTCCGGCCGAAAACATTCAGACGCGGCCGCTCTATCCCGGTCACCCCTGCCCTCCGGTCCTGTCCACTCGTCTATTTCCACATATGGAGCCTTCGCCATCACCATAACCGACATGCCATCAGAGCAGCGCAAGGACCCATGGATCTCTTCGCTTAGTGACTTCCTGTCTAGCCAGTCGCCAGCGCCAATTTCTCGGACGCTCCGTCGTCAAGCCGCGCACATCATAATTCGGGATAACCTGCTGTACCGCCACAACTACAATTCGAGTGATCGCAAGTGGTTGCTTTTTATACCCCGACACCTGCGCCCTGACATCTGCGCCACGTTCCACAACTATCCCCAATGCGGCCCCGCTGCTGTCTTAAAGACATACTCTCGCCTCCAGCTTCGGTACTCCTGGCGCGGTATGTACCGCTTCGTTCGCCAGTACGTCTGGTCCTGCCTCATATGCCAACGACGCAAGACGCCACCTCAACATGCCACCGGCCCCTTGCAACTTTTACTATGCCCCGCGCGCGCATTCGACCGCGTCGGCATTGACCTATGCGGTCCGCTTCCCAACACTCCAAGCGGCAACCGCTGGGTTATTGTTGCTATCGATCACCTTACGCGATACGCCGAAATTTCAGCCCTAGCATCTGCCACAGCAAAAGACGTCGCCAGTTTTATCCTTCGAAACCTGATTTTATGCCATGGAGCACCTTGAGAATTACTGAGCGACCGCGGTCGTGTTTTTCTCTCCGACGTCATTGCAGCATTGCTAAAGGAGTGTCGCATCACTCACCGTACTACCACGGCATATCATCCTCCAACTAATGGGATGACAGAGCGTTTCAACCGCACCCTTGGCGACATGTTGGCCATGTATGCTTCATCTGACCACTCGAATTCGGATCGCATTCTGCCTTTCGTCACCTACGCTTACCATACCGCCACGCAAAGCACCACTGGGTTCTCCCCTTTCTTTCTCCTTTACGGACACGAGCCTTCATGCACTTTATTCATGATTCTGCCTTACCGACCAGATGCTTCGGAGTGCACGACTGTTTCTAGAGCGGCTGCTTACGCCGAAGAATGTCGCCAGCTCGCTCGTTCATTGACATCCCAGGACCAGTCCCGCCAAAAGGATCGCCATGATTCATCTACTGCGGCTACGTGCTTTGCTCCTGGCTCGCTGGTCTGGTTGGGGGTGCCCTCTACTCCTCCAGGCCTTTTCTCTAAGCTGCTCTCCAAATACCACGGTCCTTATCGGGTAGTGAAACAAACATCCGCGGTCAACTACCTCATCGAGCCAACGGAAGCGCCTTCCGACCAGCGTCGTCGCGGCCAGGAAATTGTCCACGTCTCCCGGCTCAAGCACTGCCATGACCCTTCTGTGTTTTGCTGTCCGTAGGTCACCAGGATGGCTACTCTTTCGGTGGATGTGATTGTACTGAAGGCACTGGGCAGTGGGCATGGTGCTAGTGAATGAGAAGAAGACGACGAGGAGTGTTTGCTTTACCGTTTCGATATAACACCGGCGTGTTTTAAGCCTACCGCTGCAACCTAGAGCTGGTGCTGCTAGGCGAACACCCCCGTTGCAAAATATATATTATACGGTAATTGCAAATAGAATTAGGAAAATTTTAGACTTCCGTCAACCAAAGGACCAGGCAGGATTCCGTAAAGGCTACTCAACAATAGACCATACTCACACTAGCAATCAGGTGATAGAGAAGTGTGCGGGATATAATCAACGCTTATATATTGCTTTCATTGATTACCAGAAAGCGTTTGATTCAGTCGACACCTCAGCAGCCGTGAAGGCATTATGGAATCAGGGTGTAGACAAGCCGTATGTAAAAATACTGCAAGATGTCTATAGCGGCTCCACAGCCACCGTCATCCTCCATAAGGACAGCGACAAAATACCAATAAAGAAAGGCGTCAGGCAAGGAGATACCATCTCTCCAATGCTATTCACAGCGTGTTTACAGGAGGTATTGAGAGACCTGGATTGGGAAGAATTGGGGATAAGAATTAATGGAGAATACCTTAATAACTTGCGATTCGCTGATGATATTGCTTTGCTTAGTAACTCAGGGAACCAACTTCAATGCATGCTCACTGACCTAGAGGGGCAAAGCAGAAGGGTGGGTCTAAAAATTAATCTGCGGAAAACTAAAGCAATGTTTAACAGTCTCGGAAGAGATCAGCAGTGTACGATAGGTAGCGAGCCACTGGAAGTGGTAAGGGAATACACCTACTTACGACAGGTACTGACTTAGGATCCGGACCATGAGACTGACATAATCAGAAGAATAAGAATGAGCTGGGATGCATTTGGCAGGCATTCTCAGATAATGAACAGTAGGTTGCCATTACCCCTCAAGAGAAAAGGGGATAACAGCTGTGTCTTACCAGTATTCACGTACGGGCCAGAAACCTGGAGGCTTACGAAAAGGGTTCTACTTAAATTGAGGACGACGCAACGAACTATGGAAAGAAGAATGATAGGTCTAACGTTAAGGGATAAGAAAAGAGCCCTTTGCAGTGACTTAACCTGGGAAACGCACATTATGAACATCATTTCATCTGCTAACAAAACACTCGGGTTTTTAAAACGCCACTTGCGCCACGCCCCCCAAACATGTAAAATTACTAGCCTATCAGTCTCTCGTCAGGGCGAAATTCGAATATGCATCCCCCATTTGGAACCCTCATCAAGTATATCTCATCAATCAACTGGAATCGCTTCAAAATCGAGCTACAAGATTTATTCATTCTAAGTACTCCTACAACATCAGTATATCGGCATTAAAAACAGAATCTGGCTTATCATTGCTTGCATCTCGACGCCGCATTGCTAGTCTTTGTCTTTTTCACAAGTTCTTTTACAGCTCACTTGGCAAAGCACCATACGTTCTCCCCCCGGCACGCATATCCAGTCGCACCGGTCACCCGCAACAAGTCGCGCGCCCACGTACACGCACTGTCACTTTTTCGTCTTCATTCTTTTTTCGTGCAGCAACAGACTGGAACGGCCTTTCCAACGAAATCACAGTCATAACCTGTCCTAGCACATTTTTAAACACCGCAACAAATTATCTTACGCTGTAATAAAAATATGGCCTTCAATTTCTTTATGTATGTATGTACCCACCCCTTATGTAATACCCCTTCAATGGGGCCTTTAAGGAAATAAAATGAAATGAAATGAAATGAAATGAAATGAAACAAGCACGAGTTAATGGCATCTTAGTTGAAATCAAGAAAAAGACGTGGGCATGTGCAGGGCATGTATTGAGGAGGGAAGATAACCGATGGTCATTAAGGGTTACGGACTGGATTCCAAGGTAAGGGAAGCGGAGCAGGGGGTGGCAGAAAGTTAGGTGGTCGGATGAGATTAAGAAGTTTCCAGGCACAACATGATCACAATTAGCACATGACCGGGGTAATTGGGTAATGGTTTCAATGTCTGTTGGAAAGAAAAAAAAAGAAAATTAGATTTTTCTTATTCCATAAACACTGCTGGCATCACCATTATTTCTGAGCATCGTTATTTAGGACTCATCATTTCTTCCGACTGCACGCGGGCTGCGCATATGCAGCAGATAACCAGGAACGCAATTCAGGAAGTGTTCTCTCTCAAGAGAGTTTAGCGTGATTCGGTAAACTTGCCTAAAACATTAGGTAAACGTTGCCTACGTAACACTTATTCGGCCGATCATAGAATATGCGAATGTACTTTGGTTTCCGCACACGAAAACTAACATCCACACACTCGAAATGATTCAAACGAAAGCTGTCCGTTTTCTTATAAACGCTACAAACGTACCGGTTCACCAACTGAGCTCTCACAATGTGCAGGCCTTCACACTCACCACAATGTTTGAAGTTCTTGTATATGCTATTCCACAACCCATTTACGCTAAACTACTCAGGCTTTATAAACTTTAAATCCACTCGCCAGACTCGACAGATGCACCCAACACGACTTAAAGAGTTTTCCTTCAATAATAATGCGCTCTGGTTCTCCTACTTCCCGTAAGTTCTACGTGAATGGAATGGACTGAACCCGTGTGTCAGCGAGCAGACATGTTTCCCAAATTTATTGAGCTTGCCGAGAAGGCAGTGCTCGCTTTTACTTATGGATACTGTTTGCGTCTCTGTATTTGTTCTATATTTTCTTTCTGGCTCATACAAACAACAACAAAAAAGCCAGGATGGCAAATGTATACATATGTATCAAAGTTTATTCACCCACTCCTTAAACAACCCCCCTGTGGTTGACAGTTTGCTGAAATGAATGGATAAATAAATTATTATTGCGTCAATCCCATTATCGCAAAAAACTGCTATATTGTTGTTATTGTGATGCGAAAACGAGTAGCCGTCACCATTATACTGTGATTACTTTTTCTTTTATTTTCGTTTCAATAAAAAGAAACTGCTGTACCGGAGCGCGAATGTTCACAGATGAACTGTGATAGTGCTCCTTACACTCTTAAAACGGTTGCACCCTTTGGGGTGTATATTTGTCCCACAACAATAATCGTCACCTGCCTTGCTTGCGTTTCCTTTCTTGAAAACTCGGCGCGCGCTACTTTCCTGTCGAGAATGCTGCGTCACACTGATAACGCGCATGCCGTTCGTGACTGGGAAGTACCGGGCTCGCTGCGTTAAAGAAAGGAAGCGCGGGCAACACGGATGACGATTATTGTTGTGGGACAAGATACGCCCCAAAGGGTGTAAATTTTTCTAAGAGTGTATACGAAATAGTGGTGTTTTTTCCTGGTTAAAGCTTGTTGGAAGTAAATAAGGGACCCTGTGTGTGTGTGTGTGTGTGTGTGTGTGTGTGTGTGTGTGTGTGTGTGTGTGTGTGTCTGTGTGTGTGTGTGTGTGTGTGTGTGTGTGTGTGTGTGCGTGTGCGTGTGTGTTTACCTTTTTGTTTGTCATGTTTCCGCCTTTCACATCAGATCATGCCTAACCAACACGCCCAGTTTTCCATCTTAACATTATAAAGCCCGCCAACGCATTGTGCTGAATTTTAAAGTTACGTGGCGATGATTTACTACCGAAAGCAGAGCATTCTGTATCGCATACTTCCAATGTGCACAACTCATAAGAGATTGTCAACAACATGCGAATGTGTCCGACCTTTCAGGTTACAGTACTGTGTTTTAAACCTCATTGGCACTGCTAGCAGCAAAGTCCATACCTACTTAATCTGAATACAATGAACGCATGCGTAGTATGGACAAAGTATTCAAGCTATGGCAATAGACGAACACACGTAATGCTCTCAGCAAGCAACTAAAGGGAGCGAAATCCGCTCAGTTGCGTTTTGCACATTCTGCACAAACACATTTCACGTATACTTATCGTCTTCGAAGTCAACTCAATGTGCTTGGATTTATGGTTTATTTCATCGTCATATTTCTACACACTTGCAGGTAACCACTAATTCTCAGGTGGCGCTCATTCCTGCCCCTTACTTTCACTGGCATTCAGCCGCACTTTCAGTCATTTACACTCGTCTGAACTCAATGACTTCCCACTCTTGTGAAATCAGCATAAATTAGTGAGAGGGCTCTTGAGTGTGTGTCTAGCTGTGATGATAGCACAGCGCGTGCAAGTGCTTCAATGTCATCCGCACGCGAGGAATATTGCAAACACTTCTCTCTTTCTGTGCCCCACCACACATTTGTGCTGGCAAAACATCGGGTTTTTCTTCGTGTGCTTCATCATAAGCATATGATATTTTCGCAGTGCAATGAAAAACCATTCTGGGCCACTTTTTCGCTTACCGGTGCTTTCGCGCGCTCTGTAGTCGCACTGGAAGGCTGAGGGTTCTGCTTTCTTTGGTGGCGTTATTATTACTGTCGACCTCTCTTGCTTCAATCGTGAAAAGAAAAAAAACGATCTGGTGACGAGAAAATGAAATTGAAGAAATTTGATAATTTGAGAAACAAAAGCTCCCAAGAAAGGCCTTATTTTGGCCTATTCTGTCCAAAAAGGGGTAGGGAAAGGCCTATTTTTGGGCTAGTGGGTGCCTCATAGTCTAAACACTGTAAGCAGTAACTAGATATAAGCCAAATATACAACACGGTGATATGCGTCTTTTTTTGTTCTTTCATAGCTTATAGCAATGCACCACTGCTTTCCGACAACAATATGAAGCTTATTGCACATGCAAACACAATAAAATGTTTGAGCATGCATTTATCTTCAAACCTTTCATGGAATCAAGACATCGATGTCATTACTAGCAGCGCGTGTAAAACCCTTGGCTAGATTAGGCCTAACCTTCACTCGGCAACAAGTGCACTAAATTATTAGCCTATACGGCACTGGTTAGTTCAAAAATGGAGTACGCTCCTTTTAATTACAACCAACATCATTCGTAGCTCAAAAGCAAGCTATAGTCAGCCGAAAAGAAAGCAGCCAAATAAAACAACTTCATTGCGAAAAATTTCACACCAACGTCTAGCATCGCTAAAATTAAAATATCTCTAAATCTCCCCTCTCTAGAAAATCGAAAAGTGACAGGACTTATTTCCAATTTTCACAAGCTTTATCACTGCAGGTCGTCTTTCAGCGTATGCCAGATCAGCCATCGTATCTTCCCGCGCCTTGATCATGCCTCCAAAGTGCAGCCCCTTCTTGCGCACACTAAGTTCCCTCGCCCCCTCTTTCTCGCGATATATCATTGGAATAATATGCTACCAGACGAAGTCTTATCCACTCGAAGTCATGATGATTTCCTTGGAAAACCAAACACATTTTAGCCTGCACACGTGGTATTATCTTGCTCATTCATTCCATACGTCAGTATTTCCTTGTGCTCTTTTTCCTATTTCACTTTTTTTCCTCACCATATTTGCGGGTTCCTTGCGCAAATGGCTTTGTTTTAGGTCAGCACCGAGTTCCTTGTACTGCAGATACTTTTTTTCTAGTTACGTTCTTTTTCCATTGTTATATGCAATAACTGGTGGTAGGTGTACCTATTTGAGCAAGCATTTTCCTTGTACCAAGTAACCCAGTAACCCCGATTTTGTGTAACACCCATTTTAATGGCTATTGATGTCTTCACCGTTTAGGATGTGTCTTTTTAGTGTTACTACGTCTTTTTTTTTTGCTTGTTATGCCACTTGTGTTCTTCTTTTTATTTTAACGTGCATTATCTGTTTGGATGGGTGCACTGTATCTATCACTAGTTTATTGTAACACCCCTATGTGATGAGCCGTTATAGTACTTGAATAAAAAGATTTATTTTATTTATTTATTTATTTACTTTCAGGGCACGGAGGCACTACAGAAAGGAGTGGAATAAGCATAACAAACAATTTGTGCAAAGAACATTGGGTTTAGGCAAAGGCATGTTGAATGGCGTTCTTAAAGTTAGTAGCGTCTGTGATGGCGGCGATCGCTGTGGGAAGATGGTTGCATTCCGGGCTTGTTCGAGGAATGAAAGAATCACTGTAAAGATTAGTCTTACATGACGGCACACCTACTTTAAAGCAATGATCTGATCGAGATGAAACGTAAAACGGCGGTGTGAGAAGCTGCTCTTTTAATACAGGGTTAAAGTTGAAAATTTTATGAAATAGCGAAAGGCGAGTGCATTTTCTACGGGATGAAAGATCGGGTAAGTTTAGGGTATTTTTCATTGCTGTAACACTGGAATGACGCGAGTAGTTTGATAAAATGAATCTAGCTGCATGGTTTTGAATACATTCGAGGGCAAGCGTTAGAGTGGTTTGAGCGGGATCCCATACAGCGCATGCGTATTCCAGCTTTGATCGCACCAATGTTCGGTAAAGAACTACTTTAAGGGATGAAGGCGCAGATGAAAAGTTACGACGCAGATATCCAACCATGCGGTTACCATTATTACAGACGTGCTCAATTTGAGTGTGCCATGAGAGGTTATTTGTGATATGAAGACCGAGATACTTGTATGAGTCAACGGGTGTTGGCTGATTATAATGAAGTATAGGCGCGTGTCACTACATTTTGAACGGCGGGAAATTCGCATAGCTTTACATTTAGTTACATTAAATTGCATTAGCCATTTACTGCACCAGAGTGACACATTATTCAGATCGTTTTGAAGTTTGCTTGCATCGGTTGGATTAGTATTCTTATGGTAAAGTACGCAGTCGTCAGTGAAGAGCTTAATAGAGGAAGAAGTAATGCAGCCAGGGAGGTCGGTAATATTGCTACGGGATAGTATTTCCAATGACGAAGAGCCGAGCAGTAAGAAGACGACAACGACGATTAGAAGCTAGCGCGGGCTGTTGCCTCTTGGCCAAGCGCAGCGTATTTTCTTGTAAATATACTTGTGCATAGCTTTTCGTCTGCGTCTTGCTACGTAACATATCTGGTGGAGGTGGACGTTCCCTGTACCTCGTCACGGAGCTTCGCAGTGGACGGTACGTCGAGCCTTCCTTCATGGCTCCCGGCGACGACAACCCGACTCCGCCGGCTCCGACACCTGCTGCCACCTCGACGACCTACATCACTCTCCCCGCTCCCCGTGATCCTGGCGTATTCTCAAGCAAAGATGGGAAAGACGTCGATGACTGGATCAGCCTGTGTGAACACGTCAGCCGCAATAACCGGTGGGACCCTACTATTATGCTCGCCAACGTAGTCTTTTACCTCAGTGGCACACCTAGAGTTTGGTATCGCATGCACGAAGATAAGCTCACCAGTTGGGATTCACTTAAGACACAGCTGCGAGACTTGTTCGGCAACCCCTAGGGTCACCAACTTGCCGTGCAGAAGGCGCTTTCCGGCCGTGCGCAGACGTCAACAGAGCACTATGTTACGTACACTCAGTACGTCTTGGCTCTGTGGCGCAAAGTTGACACCCACATGACCGACAAGGTTGCCCACATCCTCAAAGGCATTGCCGATGACGCCTTCAACTTGCTCGTTTGCAACAACGTACCGACGGTAGATGCTGTTACAAAAGAGTGCCGCCACCTGGAACTCGCTAAAAGCCGACGTATTGACCAGCATAATGCCCGTCTGCCCAACACCCCAGCGACATCTTCCTGTGCCGACACTCCTCGTCCCAACAACACTGCCAATGCTATCAGGATCGTCCGGCGTCAGATCGAGATCGCCTATCCGGCTGCCTTCGACTCCAGTCCCACCAACACATCTGCAGTCACGGTGTGACTGATCAAGGCAGTTGTCCGCCAAGAGTTCGAAAACGTGGGTCTTCGCACCATCTGCCCGGCCCATCGTCCTGATACCCGCCCGCTTCTTCGATTCCGCCCCGTCCCGCATCTTTTTACTCACCACGTTCCCGCAACCCATCTGAAGGGCGCACTGCTGACGACAAGCCCATTTGTTTCCACTGCCATCGAATCGGGCACATTTATCAGCACTGTCGCAGTCGCTGCAGTTCCCCGACCCGGCCTACTTATACTGCCCACTCTCGCACCCCAGGTGGCCCTTCTCGTTCTTATGCCGCACGCTCCGATAACGCCGCCGCTGATTCTCCTGCACCGAACCGCTCCTATTCTCGTTCGCCTTCGCCCCAACGACGACAATCTCGCTCTCCCCAGCCCCGTCGCTCCTATTCGCCGACTCCCTTCGGACGCCACTCCCAGCCGGAAAATTAGACGATTCAGCGCCTCGAGGTGACGCTGCATTGCTCCCTACGCCGCCAAATCCTCTACTGACGTTGCCCACTATTGTGAGCCTTCTTCACGTGCAAGTCGACGGTGTTTCTGTGTCTGCACTCATAGACAGTGGGGCGCATTTGTCCGTAATGAGCGCTGACCTTCGCAACCGGCTCAAGAAAATTATCACGCCCGCCACGACGCCTGTTGTCCGTGTCGCCGATGGCGCAACAGCCCCCGTAATTGGTATGTGTACCACCCGCGTCTCCTTCGCCGATCGCACAACAATCGTGCTATTCACAGTCATAGCTCACTGTCCCCACGACATCATTCTCGGCTTAGACTTCCTCTCCACACATTCTACTCTCAATGACTGCTCCTCCAGCTCTCCGCCTCGACCTGCCTGTTCTGAATCCCGCTGAAAAACACCCTACTCGCCTCAGTTCCGTCGACTTCGTTCGCTTGCCACCTTCGGCACTGACTTACGTTGACTTCGTGTCATCCGCACCAGTCCCCGACGGTCACTACATCGCGGCTCCTATGCAAGACGTCCTCCTTACACATGGGATCACAGTACCTCACACATTTTTATCTATTACGGCGAATTACGTCTGCCTGCCAGTGGTCAATTTTGGCTTGACGACACAAGTGCTGCCATGCGGGATGTCTCTGGCCCAACTTTGCTCATTCGAGGATCACTCTGTAGCATCGATTTCAGTAGACGACAATTCAACCGATCCTCCTCTACCGTCGCAGTCGGCAACTTGTACCATCGCCAACTTACAAAAAATGATTGCACCCGGCATGCCTTCCGAGCACGCTCGTGCGCTCTACCGCGTTCTGATTTCCTACCAGGATATTTTTGACTTTAACGATCGTCCTTTGGCCCAAACAAGAGCTGTCAAACATCGCAGTAATCCCGGCGATGCCCCTCCTATTCATCGCCGCCCGTATCGAGTATCACCGCCTGAGCGTCAAGTTATTCACACCGAAGTTCGCGAAATTCTTTCCAAGAACATTATTGAACCGTCATGTAGTCCATGGGCGTCACCTGTTTTGCTGGTAAAAAAGAAGGATGGCTCATGGTGATTTTGCGTGGATTATCGGCACCTTAACAGGGTTACCAAAAAGGAAGTGTATCCCCTACCTCGGATTGATGACGCCCTTGACTGCCTACACGGTGCTCCCTATTTTTCCTCTATTGACCTTCGCTCCGGCTATTTACAGATTGCCGTGGACGATCTCGACCGCAAGTAGACTGCCTTTGTAACACCCGACGGTCTTTATCAATTCAAAGTGATGCCGTTTGGTCTATGTAACGCTCCTGCCACTTTTGAACGCACGGTTTCAAATAGTCCACGCGCCTTTGCTACTTGGACGACGTTATAGTATGCTCCCCAACATTCGCTATGCACCTCGAGCGCCTCTCAGCAGTCCTGGACGTTTTTCGGCGAGCCGGTCTCCAACTCGACGCATCACAGTGCCAATTCGGCCGTCGCCAGATTACCGTCCTTGGACCTCTCGTTGACGCGAACGGAGTGCAACCGGACCCAGGCATTATTCATGCTGTTACACACTTCCCTGTTCCAAAGTGTGTCAAGGATGTGCGCAGCTTCATCTGCCTTTGCTCGTACTTCTGCCGTTTCATGAAAAATTTCGCGGCCATAGCACGACCACTAACCGAGCTTTTCCAAAAAGACGCCCATTTCCAGTGGGGCGATAACGAGGCCTCTGCATTCTCGCTTCTAATCGACCTTCTTACAACGCCTCCCGTTCTGGCCCATTTCGATCCTTCTGCGCTATACTGAAGTCCGTACTGATGCCAGCGGTCACGGAATTGGCGCAGTACTGGCACAACGCCAGCGTGGCCACGACCGCGTTTTCGCTTACGCCAGCAGGCTCCTCTCGCCCACGGAGCGCAACTATTCCATCACTGAGCGTGAGTGTCTGGCCCTAGTTTGGGCGGTTGCGATGTTCCGCCCATACTTACATGGCCGACCGTTTTCCGTTGTCACAGACCATCACGCGCTTTGCTGGTTATACTCATTGAAAGACCCTACAGAAAGGCTTGGTCGCTGGGCCTTACGCCTCCAAGAATATTCGTTTTCTGTATCCTACAAATCTGGCCGACTGCACAAGGACGCTGACTGCCTGTCTCGCTACCCGGTAGAGGAGCCTGACGACGTCGACAGTAGTACCGCCGACGGCATTTTCTCTGTGTCTGCCTTCGCTAACATCGCCGATGAGCAGTACCGAGACCTATCGCTGCGAGTACTCATCAAGCGTCTGCGCTCTACACCTACCGACCCATCGGTTCACAGATATGTCCTCCAGGGTGGCATTCTGTACCGAAGGAACTTCCTCCCCGATGGCCCTGATCTTCTTCTTGTCGTGCCAAAACATCTACGACAGACTGTGCTCTTTGGGATGCATGACGCACCCACTGCACGACATCTTGGGGTAACCCGCACGTACGACCGCGTCCGCCGCCGCTTCTATTCGCCTGGTCTCGCTCGCTCCGTCCGACGCTATGTTGTTGCCTGTGATCCCTGCCAGCGTCGGAAAACACCACAGGTGCTACCTTCCGGTCATCTCCATCCGATCACCATCCCTGTGGAACCGTTCTTTCATGTTGGATTAGACTTCCTCAGTATTTTTCCTACGTCATCCTCTGGGAACAAATGGGTAGCCGTCGCAACTGATTACGCCACCCGATACGCTATACGCGGGCTCTCCCTACAAGTTGCGCCACTGACGTCGCGGACTTTCTCTTGCGTGACATTATCTTAGTGCATGGCGCCCCACGACAGCTCCTTACTGACCATGGTCGTAACTTCCTCTCGAAGGTATTGCCGACATTGTGCGTTCCTGCTCTATTCAAGACAAGCTGACTACCTCATACCATCCTCTAACCAATGGCCCGACAGAGCGGTTAAACCGTACTCTTACCGACGTGCTGTCCAAGTAGG
This sequence comes from Dermacentor albipictus, assembly GCF_038994185.2. Lineage (NCBI taxonomy): Eukaryota > Metazoa > Arthropoda > Arachnida > Ixodida > Ixodidae > Dermacentor > Dermacentor albipictus. The sequence goes on along the minus strand of NC_091823.1, from coordinate 187,199,241 downwards.
TTTCGAACGACCACCACGACTGAGACGTTGCCCTTACTTTCGTCACATTTGCTTGTAATTCTTCCCGGCACGACACCGCTGGATTTTCTCCATTTTATCTAATCTACGGTCACGAACCGACCTTGCCCCTTGACACGGCACTTCCTCCTCCTGCGATCTCAACAACCGAGTATGCGCGCGACGCCATCGCCCTCGCCGACCATGCACGCCAGCCTGCCCGCGCTCGACTGACGGACTCGCAAACCACGCAGCAGCGTCACTACAACGCCCGCCACCATGATGTACAGTTTTCGCCTGGTGCACTCGTGCTCCTGTGGCCACCCTCTCGTCACGTCGGACTTTCAGAAAAGCTCCTTTCGCGATACACAGGGCCCTACCGCGTGCTGCGCCAGGTGACGCCTGTGACGTACGAAATTGCTCCTGTCAGCTCAACCTCGTCATCTACTCTGGCATCTAGTGATGTCGTGCACGTCAGTAGGCTCAAGACCTACTACACTGCTTCAGACTCCGGCCTCTAGTCGTTCCGGGACTGCGCTTTTGCCGCCGGGGGTAGTGATACGGGATAGTATTTTCAATGACGAAGAGCCTAGCAGTAAGAAAACGACGACGACGATTAGAAGCTAGCGCGGGCTGTTGCCTCTTGGCCAAGCGCAGCGTATTTTCTTGTAAATATACTTGTACATAGCTTTTCGTCTGCGTCTTCCTACGTAACAATACAAACGAGTAAAAGCAATGCACCCAGCACTGATCCTTGCGGCACTCCCGATGTCACAGCAGAGGAAAGAGAGGAGTGATCATTAGCTGTTACATACTGTGTTCTGTTAGTCAGGAAGTCTCTAATGCAAGATAAGACGTTAGGATCAATGTTAAGTTTGCTGAGCTTAAGGATTAGTAAATTATGTGGGACCGTATCAACTTCCTTGGCAAAATCCAGGAAAATGCAGTCAGTATTAAAACCTAGGTCGGCATTAAAGAACAGCTAGTCCATTGGTATATGAAAATAGCTGAGATTCACATGAAAAGTGCTTCCTAAAAGCCATGCTGACAAGGGTTAAAAAATCAATTGGTTTCTAGGAAATTAACTAGGTGTGAATATATGACATGTTCTAGAATTTTGCAAGGAATACTGGTTAATGAGATAGGGCGATAGTTCTTAGGTGATTGCGTAGTACCTGACTTGTGAACAGGAACCACCTTCCCATCTTTCCAATCGTCGGGTAGAATTGAGCACTGTAAGGACTGCTCAAAAATTTTAGAGAGAGTAATAGATGAATACACGGCAGTACATTTTACAATTTTCGACGTGATTTCATCGGGTCCTAGAGATGAAGATATTTTTAAGCCGGTAATTAGATTGGTTACACCGTCCCAATCTATTACAGTGGGATCAATAGGTGGGAAATTCCGAACCGCAAGCAAAGGGTTGCAAACAGGCGACACTTTATGAAAAACTTATGCGAAAGCATTAGTCAGCACAATGCAGCATTCATCGACAGGAACAGCGATGTCGGAATGTTCTAAGTGTATTTGCCTGTTAGTTCTCCCGCCAACAATGCTCCAAAATTTACGAGGGTTACTATGCAAGTACGAAGAAAGTGTAACAGTAAAGAAAACGTGTTTTGCTTCAGCAACCGCCCGAACATAAGCAGCGTTAGCAGCTTGATAATCTGACCAACGTATAACGTGGTTCGAACGTTTCGAGCATCGAAGCAATCGCTTCCTTTCGTTGCGCAGGCGGCGTAATGTTGTATTGAACCACTGGGAACGTTGGTCAGAGTTAACAATTCTTTTGGGTACATAACGATCAATTAAGCTACAATAATTTGCTTTTATACATTAAGCAGTTTTCATTGACCGAGCGCTGATCAAACTCAGCGATAAATTCACCAACAAAGCGTTCCATTTCCGCCGTCATAGCCTGACCAACGGCTCTAGAGAAATCACGGATATGCTTTACACTTTTTTTTATACAAACACGAGCTTGCACATCAAAATGCAGCACTAAGTGATCACTTATTCCTGGCTGATAACTTATCGAGGAAACAAGGTCAGGTGAGCTGGTGAGGATCAAATCTAGGGTGTTAGAGCAATTAGGAGTAATACGTGTTGGTTGGTGGACGAGCTGAGTGAGGTTGAAATCAGAACATAGGTTTATGAATTTAGTACACTCAGACGAATTGTGCTCTAAAGAAACAAGTTGGGATCGCCATATTATTTTCGGGACGTTCAAATCGCTCAGAAGGAAAAAAAGGTGAATTTGGATATCTTACAAATATTGTGTTAAGGATGTCGTGAAGATCGGAACAAAAAGAGGATGAGGCAGTAGGCACGAGCAAAAAATGAAGTCACGAGAGGAAAAATTTACGAGTACACAAATCAGCTCCAATGACGAGGCAATACTAATAACTGAAGAGTTGAGCGCATCGGCGATGCCAATTAAAACGCCTCCGCAAAAGCGAAGGTAGCGATCATACCGATCAATCTTGTACGCTTTTTCACAATCGAATATTACATTGTTATTTATTTTCGCTGACAACCACGTTTCAGTAAGAATGATAATATCTGCCCCGGAAGAATCAACGATAGAAGAAAGCTGAGCACGCTTGTTGAAGGTACTACGTGTGTTTGTAGAAAGTACTGATAGATTGCTGCAATGGGGTCGAGTCGAAAATAGCTACAGAGGCGGTGTTGGTGGGGTTGGTTCCTTGGGGCGCAAGCGGCTCTCGAACTGTCTCAAGTTCTCACACCGTGTCAGTAGCTGCACAATAGATATACGTCTTTTTATTCATTACAAGCTTATTCGAGCGTAAAGAAAAAGATTGGTCTGCAGCTTTGCCAAACTCAATCAACCTTTTCCGCGATCGCCGTGTCTCTCGGCAGAAGTCTTCACTTATAGAAACGCCTTCGCTTTTTAGTTTTTTTGTCTGTGATAAAATGCTTTCCCGTGTTTTATATGAAGCGAACTTGACAATTAGAGGACGAGGCTTAGAAGCCAAAAAATGTCCCAGTCGGTGTGCTCTAGAAATGTTATGGCCAGAAATGTTGAAGTGAAGGTAGCGTGAAATAAGTTCACATATGTGAGCTTCTGACTCCTCCCAAGTCTCGGACGGCTTGTCGGGGATTCCGTAAAAGATCAGGGTGTCCCTGCGTGAGTGATCTTCAAGATTATCTAACCTTGATTTGAGCTCAGATTCAATTCAGATTCAAGAGATTCAACAATTGTCTCAAGAGTCTGTAGTCTGGTTGATAGATATGAATCCTTTTGAGCAAGTGTCTCTTGACTTTGTTTTAAGTCACCGAATGCCTTTATTACCTCATTATGACGGGATTCAAATTTTGATGAAAGTGTGGTTATAGCAGCAACACTTTTTCATTAGGCCCAGGGTTTAACTCAACGTCACCACACATCAGTAACTGTTTAAACACAAAAACGCATTGTCGTAACGTGGCATAAAGAACACTTGGGCACGGGAGGAGCAGCAAGCATGCATTACTAGAACGCTTAGCATAAAGGGATGGTACTTCACCAACCTGCACAAGAAAATCAAACGGTGGGATTAGCGGCCAGCGCATGTCTGCCGCTCTCCCGTGCCCACTGAAGGCAGCGTGGCTATGCCAGTTGCTTAAGTAGGCCGATACTGGCGCTGTTGATGTCGATGTCGTTGGTTCGTCCGGAGAAAAACTGTAGACGGTGCCCGGGTTCCGTCGATAACGAAGGCACCACTCATCCACCATCGGCGCTGAGAGCTTAAGGTCCAGTGGCGACTGTGCAGTCGTCAAAGCACCAGATGTCGAAGGAAGCCATGTGCCAAGCAGAAGAAACTGCACAAGGAAATCAAACGGGGGGATTAGCGGCCAGCGCATGTCTGCCGCTCTCCAGTGCCCACTCAAAAATGCACTACATGAAATTTTTGGCAGCAAGAAAATTTAACGCACTGTAGCATAACCTTAGTTCTTTGAAACGATATTAATAACTACTTGTGATCATTGTAGTGAACACTGAGGGCCAAACAATGAAATTTCCTTACCTCAGTAACGAAGCCTTCGTTGCGCTGAGGCCACCTAATGTAACTCGGAAAGCTTCCTTACAGAGGGGCCCTCAGCGAAGGTTTCCTTGGGGCTTCCTCGGCGTAAGGCAACTCTGAAGCTACATTCATGCGTCCTTATCGCCGAACGAGCGCTTAATCTCACTGATGAGCCACGTGACGTTTGCTTGGGCATGCGCGCTGCCACCCGCTTGCGGAGAAGCGCGATCATGGCACCTCTTGCCAAGCATGTTCGGCATGAGTGGCGTTCCTAGGCGTTGCAATATCTGTTTCAGACATCAAGTACAACGCTGTGGAGGCTAGACATACTTTTTGCAGTGGCTGCGTCCGCAATTAAGAAAGAGTTCGATATTCTTGACCACAATGGCGCGAAACTGCTCTTTATTTAGGTTCAATACTGAATGAAAACAAAGAAGTTTTAATCCTTTGAAACACGCCCATCTAAAGCGCTGATTTAGATTTATTTGTTGTTCGCAGCGTTTCTGTCGTTTTTTTATTTTTATAGATGGGCAGCCAGTCGCGGCAGCCTCACGCTCGCGCGAGCACACGCCGTTGGCGCACAGAGAAGCACAGTCGCAACGCGCGGAGTGATACTTCTGTTGCCAGCGATCGTTTTGCGTAGCTTCCACAGCACCTGATCTATGAAACAGAGAATCGGCGCTGCACGACGACGGCGTGCAAGCGTTGCTGGAGCACATAAAGTTTGGCGCCATAATGAGGTACTCTTTTGCGTTGAGTAAACAAAACTAGAAGAAAGCGTGCACGCGTCTCTAGGCTAGAGCTTCAATTTAAAAATTATGCGGCGATACACTAACTTTTTATTAAACAATGGTGTTCGTGTAAAGCTTTTAAGAGATCCTCTCGAACCCAGGCATGCGACAACCGTTCCCTATACGTGAAGGCGGGCAAAGGGAGCTTTCAGAGTACATTTGCATCCTCTATGGGTCCTTCGCTATAAGGAGGCCTCAAGTAAGGTTAGGAAGCGGTCCAAGGAAAGGAACGTTTCATTGTTTGGGCCTGAGCTTTCCTGTTGCTTCTTTAGAGCGCTATCACAACACAAATGAAATCAGTTGCCGGGCGGTTCATCTTTTACATGTGAAAGCTTACCGACGTCACTCTGTGCTTCGTATGCTACAGTTGCCGGTTCCCGACGATTGTAGCTTACGCCACCGTAATCTTTACAGGGAACGCATGTGGTGAACGCTATGTGCTTCGCATTGTTCAACGCGCCTGATCATCAATCATGTGGTTTGGACGCCCCCCCCCCCCTTTTTCTTTTCTTTATTAAAACCAATACTGGGGTCTGTCTGGTATGCGTAGTTCCAATGGAGGTAGGCAGGTATTTTGTGGAATGGTCGCCTGTCGACTATTCTCTCGACGCAGAAATCCCTGGATCCGAGTCATGCACGGATTCGTTGAAATAGTTAAACAAAACGAGCTGAGCCGCGAATGAGAGATGTACTTCTCTCGCGCGTGTGCCACGTCGCGGTGCCTCGTGAAAGCGTGTCGTCTCGTGGCGGCGCATTGAGCCGCGCTGTGTCAGACGGCACCGACTCGTGTATCGCTCAGCATACCCCAGTCCTTTCTTCGTAGCAGCTAACTAGGCCACACGCCATCGCTTTAAATATAGTTTTCAATCAAGTAGCAGATATCGTTATGTAGGCGCTGTGCGACGTTCTACTTTCTTCGGGAACGGCCCAGGTCGTAACGCAGCAAGTTATAACTTTTCTTCGCTCAAGTAAAAAAGAATCAAGCGTCATAGCGTCCCCTTTGCGATGTTGTCGTCATCACGCACGCGCTCGCTTACGTCGCACACAAGCACGTTGGTCCATCTGATGGCGTTTTGCAGAACGAGCGATGGCAGGTAGCCTAATTTACCTGTAAACATTTCTCACATAGAATTAGTTCGCACAGCGTTTTAGAAAGGTGTGGAAATGGGCAAAAAGAATGCGCTTTTGTGAAGCATCATTCAGGCCGCGCTCTGTCATGCAACAGTGCGATGCCTTGTTGGCTCCCTTTAATCGTGGCTCATTTTGAGCCCTCGCTAAAGATCCCTGCCGCTAATGCGGCTTATGCGTGGCCGCTATCGTCGGCACTCCCCACCACGAGCCGCGGTGACAGCCTCGTTTTTTTTTTTTTCTGCGCCGTTGCCTTAATCCAGCATCGCTTGCAGAGCGTCCTTTTTCTCTCGGCGCAGCCCGCAGCATTTCCTCGCTGTAATGCGAGGCTGCAATCTCATCAGCTGGGCCGAGTTTAATTTCTTCCAGCCGCAAATCGTTCTCGCACATTCCCGGCGGCTGCGAGATCGCTGCTCCACGCTTGTGCGAATGAGCCCAGTCGTCCCACAGGGGGAAGGAAGTTATTTTTAATAATTCAAGGAGGTCTCGTAAAATCCACCGGAAGAGAAAAGCCTCCATAAAAGATAAAACTGAGACAGAAAGTGAGGAACCATGTCTGGCAGAAGAAATCTCGCTCGAGATGGACGCTTGACCTTGTCTGGCGAGCGACGTGACACAGACGCAATTTGCTCGGTGCTGAGGCTGCTGCATAAATGCGCAGCGAGGAAACTGCGATTGCAATGCAATTAAAGCCGCCTGTTTCGCAATGTGCACGACGACGCGTTGCTCGGTCGATTTCCGAGGTTAGAGTCGCATAGGCCGCGCACGAAATCGTTTCCAGTGAAACTGTGCCTACGACGAGGACATTCGTCTTCTGTTTGACTTGGCGCACCTGGCTTGGCTCTGCGCACATTACAGTAAACCGCACAAATGCGACGAATGTTGCAGCCACGCGGTTTCACGCCCTCGGCCTTTCGCAATAATTAGTCGCAGCAAGCAAAGTATATCGTCTGGGTAACTTTTGAGTGCCTTAATAGTGAAACAGTATCTTTTTGTGCGTTTCATTTCATATATCGAGAGAAATAAAGGCTTTGCAGATACGCCGCCGACGTCGCGGGGGAGCACGACAAGGGTGCGAGTGCTGGCAACGATAGTCGCGGCGAGTGCGAACGGAGGCGGCCGTGTTGGCGACGGCCAGCACGGGCGAGTTATGCACCAGCCTGCGGCATCGACTGTATTACAATTCTGCCCAAATTTGTGTTTTACTCTTGCATAACACCCTCATAGGACATTGTTATCCGGAGATTTCATCTATCGCCGCTTTCCTGTAATGCGTCCGGTGCTTAAGGAGCGAATAAATTAAATGAAAAGACCTCTCCCAGCGCTCTCCGATTATCCCTGTCCTCCGCCAGCTAATTCCAACTTGCGCCTGCAGATTTCCTTATTTCATTCATCATCATCATCAGCCTGGTTACGCCCACTGCAGGGCAAAGGCCTTTCCCATACTTCTCCAACAACCCCGGTCATGTACTGGCCATGCCGTCCCTGCAAACTTCTTAATCTCATCCGCCCACCTATCTTTCTGCCGCCCCCTGCTACTATTTCATTACCCCTCCATTACCCCCCTTTCATTATTTATTAACGCGACAGCGTTAAGGAGCTCGTGTCGCAGAAAAGCCGGTGTCGTCGGCGTCGGCGGCGTTGGCCGTGAGCAATAAATCCCAGCAGGTCCTTCATGAATAAAAAACAACTTGCAAGATGGGCTGGGTGGGAATCGAACCAGGGTCTGCGGAGTGTGAGACGGAGGCGCTACCACTGAGCCACGAGTTCCATGCTTCAAAGCGGTACAAACGCGCCTCTAGTGAATGCGGTGTTGCCTTAGAGGCGTGCGTCGCTTGCTCAGGCGCACATTTCGTTGCCGCGCCGAACGCTGCGTTGCTCGACGCTCACCGCGTCCGATGCGGGGCGCGTAGTCGCTGCGCCGAAGCCCATTGTCTTACATCCCTTGGCGGGTCGACGGGAACGCTGTCGCGTTCCACTCTTGAAGGCGAAGCTTAAGCATCCTCCAGTTTTTTCATTACCCCTGCTAATTTCATGCCTCCTTACCTTGCCACCCACTCTCTAGTGGACTCCCGGATATCTGCGTTACGTGCTCCTTTGCTTTGTTTTTCTCTAATAATGCAACTAGAATAGTGAATGTTCCCGTTTGCTCTCAGATCGACACCGCTCTCTTGCCGTCTGTTGATATCAGGCCTAACATTTTTCGTTCCATCGCTCTTTGAGCGATGCTTAACTTCTTCTCAAGCTTCTTCATTAGCCTCCAAGTTTCTGCCCCATATGTTAGCTCCTACTTGTGTCTTGTCCACCATATAAGCCAGCATTTAATTTCATTGTCGTGTACCTGTTTAAGCAGTTACTGATTAAAAAGGGTAAATATAAAATGACCGACCACGTCAACCATTTCATATCCGAGCTCACTGCACTCATTGCAGTGAGTGCAGGAGAAATACCCAAAAGGAGAAATACACAGGAGAAATACCCAAAACGCACAGGAGAAATACCCAAAACGTGGAATACAGCATCGGCGGTGCCAGCGCTCATGTCCGGAAAGGATCCTGCGAGCCTTGCCTGATACCGGCCAGTATCGTTAGCGTCATGCGTATCAAAGGTGATAGAAAAACTGATATATACGAGGTTAACTTGGTATCTTGAGCAAGGAAATGGACTGCCATCGTTTATGACCGTATTTCGCCCACGGTTCAGTGCTCAGAACAGTATCTTGTACTTACTAAGCCACATCGAGCAGCTTCGCGTCGACGGCATTTCGACACTCGCTATCTTTGCGGGCGTTGACAAAGCATATGGCTATGTGCTTCATACTCGCATCATCAACGGACTCCAAGCCCTTAATGTCTCTGGAAATGCTCTTCGATTCGTCCATGAATTTACTAGAGAGCGACATGTTCAGGTTAAGCTCGGCAATATAATGAGCGAGAAGTGACGCATTTTACTCGGCGTCCCACAAGGAAGTGTGCTCTCTCCCTTGCTTTTTTACGTTCCTACCTTAGAGACTCACTGAAGGTAGGCTGGACGGCTGTTAAAATGTCCATCTACGCAGATGACACCTGCATTTTCATCTCGGGGTACCAGCACAAACGTTCGGCCCGGATAGCCCAGGGTGCAATCTCCGTCATCGATCGCCACTTATCGACGCTTGGCCTATTTTTATCAGCGGAAAAATCTTCCTTCATGCTTTTCCAGGGAGTGTGGTGCAAATCAACTCGCCTGTCGCTGGATATCAGTGGCCGTCCAATTCCCCATGCAACTAGTGTTCGATTCCTGGACGTCACCATCGACAGTAATCAGCTATGGCGGCGCGCAGTTGAAAATATTGTGGCTGCATCATTGCAAAGAGTCAGCGAAGTTCGTCGCATGTCAGGTGCATGTTGGCGAAACAATCCTGTGTTTGTGCTTAAACTGAACGCTGAACTGATAACGAGCCGCATTCTTAATCAGCTGCCGCTGATATCACCATCACCGAGCCGATTCGAGCGCTTGGAGGAAGTGCACGGAAAAGGACTTCGCTTGGCGATGGGAGTTCCTCAGACGACTTCAAACAAGAAAGTTCATAATGAAGCGGAGTCTCTTCGTCTCCACATTTTGACGTTTCGGGCCTTGCTGATGCAGCGTTTAAGGCTGGGTGAGTCCTCCGCAATTTTAAGGATTAGAGTAGCCTAAACGGACTCACGTCGACACGACGTTGTCTTTTTCGGACGTTAGGTGCACCGTCGGTGTACCCGAGCTACCGGCGAAACGCACCATTTCAACTGCCGAAGCGAAATTTCTTGTGCTAGACCACTTGAGCACATCATTTCAAGGCCACTTACAAGTGTACACAGAAGGGTCAGTGTGTGCACAGACAGACGCAGCGGTATTCTGCACACCCTCCCTTCATGTGTCGTGGTCTGGCCGCCCAGATCGCGCAGTGTCGTCTACAACAGTAGAAAGTGCCGCCATTACCGCGGCCTTGCGAAAACTACGCACATATTCCGCACGTGACGTCGTGGTGCTGACGGACTCAAAATGATCGTTACAACAATTACACCGTGGCCTACCTCGAGACAAGTTTACATGTCAATCTCTGGCACTGATCAAAGTTTTAATGAGCTAGGGATTTAACGAAAAATTTCAAAGGACTGAAAATTGAATTGAATTTCAAAGGATTTCAACGCAGGCATTGAAGGAAATGAAAAAGCTGACGCTCTTGCACGCCGGGCACGGACACGTGCCCCAAAACTAAGGGCACCAGAGATTTTTCAGCACCCCAAGAATGCAATTCGCATTCACGTTAGGGCGATGCACCAGACTCCACACCCAGCCTGTGTGAACCATGGCTTTACTCGGGGAGAAGCAACGCTGTTGTACCGCATCCGAACCTACCTCGCATACGCCCCAGCTTGGTTATTCAAGACTGAACGATGAGCTTCCCTGTTCTGTGCCTCCTGTGGTGTGATCGCCGACATCGAACATGTCATTTTGTTATGCCCGCAGGTCGACACAAAAAGGAAAGCAATGGTCGACAACCTGCGTAGGACCTTTGAAGACGTCGTTTTCCCCGGAGGGCCGGCGGCAATCAGGAAGAGGGAACAACGACTGCTTCTTGCCTTCATGCGAAACACGGGGCTCTTCAACACCTGGTGACACACACAGTGACACTAATAGGAGGCTTAGGCGGAACGACTGCCGGCGATGTATGCCCGGCCAGGTATGCCCTCCTACTGCAACACCACCGCCACCACGAAGGGATGAGGAGCGAGGAGAGTGTTGATATAAACAAGGGACTGAGGCAGGTGTGCTTTTTAGCCCCACTGCTGTTTATGATGTACATTAGAGAGGATGGAGAGGACGCTAGAAGGAAGTAATATAGGGTTTAATCTCTTATACAAGCAGACGGGTAGAGTAGTAGAGCAGCAGCTGCAAGGTTTATTTGATGCTGATGGCATTGTGTTGCTAGCTAACGAGCAAAGTGATTTTCAATGGCTGGCTGAGGACAGGAAGACAAGAATTAGGGTATGAAATTTAGCGTGAGAAAATCAGGTGTATGGTACACAGTGAAACCAGCTAACAGACAGTGGAAATACAGGGCCGGGAAATACCTAGGGTAAAATGTTATAAATACCTTGATATATGGATAAACGAAGGCAATAGATATATCGAAACACAGGAAGAAACAATAACAATAAAGGGGAAGAGAAATGTAGCCATAATGAAGCGCAAAGTCAGAAAATTTGGTTATGGGAACTCATCGTGTTTTTTTTAACCTAGGTAGGACATTAGGCAGTATAATAAAGAGCTTGGTGGCGTAACCTACCGCCCCGTTCCAAAGGGGACGCTCAGGAGATCCAGCCGTCCCACCGGCATGGCACTTGTCTGGACCGGCGCGACCATATTCAGCGACGCAGTGTTGCTAGGTTTGTCTATATATAGTCCAATTGGGCTACAGAAAAACATTTAGCGTCGACTTGGGCGAGTACGCTATGTGGCTATGTGGTGACTTGGCTTTCAGTCATCATCATCAGCCTCACTAGAAGCCGGTCACGTATACCGCGAGTGCCCATACCGCCGTCTCGGACTGCAATGTTTTGCCGCGGATTCACCAAGGCCCAGATATGGTGAAAGGCCTAGGGCGATTGAAGAATACTTGACCCAGCAGAGTATGCCACTGTTCCCGCGGCGGCAGTCGCGCTCGCCGTCCCCCAGGCGTTCTTCCTCCGCTCCTAGAAGCCCTCCAATGGCAGCGCAGGGACGATCGCCAAGCCCTCGCCGGGGAAACTAAGAACAGTGACCTTCGGGGGCGAGGCCGCTGATAATCGCCCTTCGGAAGACCTCCCATCGACGCCAGCACGGTCTATTCAGCACGATTAAACGACGACAGCAGCCGAACTCAGCGATAGACTCTCGCTCGACATACCTGTTGTGCTCGACGGCCGCCACGTTAGTGCTTTATTGGACACGGGGGCTGACTACACAATCTTGTGCGGAAAACTAGCGACGGAACTTAGAAAAGTTATCACGCCTTGGTCTGGAGCGCAAATTCGTAAGGCTGGCGGGCATGTCGTAACACCGTTGGGCATGTCGTAACACCGTTGGGCATGTCGTAACACCGTTGGGCATGTGCACGGTCAGAGTACAAATTCGTGGGTCCACGTTTCCAGCCAGCTGCCCTTTACTCCGCGATTGTTCTCGGGACCTTATCTTGGGCGTCGACTTTCTGCGAGAGTATGGTGCCATTATAGACCTCCGGGAGCACACAGTGACTTTCTCGACAGAAAGAGCAGCGAACAACCGCGACAATTGCCGACGTAACGCGCTTCGAGTTTACGCCGATAGTGTTACTGTACCACAACGCACAAGTGTCATGGTAATGGTCATATGCGACGATCTGCGTGACAGCGAAGGTGTTGCAGAGGGCAATTCCTCTCTTATGCTGACACACGGTGTATGTGCAGCCCGCAGTCTCATTATGCTTCGAGGTGGACTTTCAGCGCTGGCTCGTGGCACCTAGCGGCAATATCTTGAACAGAAAGTTTCGGGCGAAAGTCAACCATGATATTGGGGAAGAGGTCGTGGTCGTTCATATGTCTGTGTAAGCATGTGAAGATGACATGTTCGAGGACCTTTCCAACACATGAAGTTAGGGAGATAGGGTGGAGGTTTTCGAGTAGGAGGCGCTTCCCTGGTTTGGGAATCATAATAATTTTGGCTTCTTTCCATTGTGAGGGGAGGTTTCCAGTTTCCCAGTACGCGTTAAAATGAGCTGTGAGGGCTAGTATCGAAACCTCATCTAGGTTGCGAAGCATTTTATTAGTGATGCCATCAGGTCCCGGGGCCGAGTTAGGGCGGAGTGCGAGGATGGCTTCATGTACTTCTGCTGTTAGTGTATACGCGCGTCCAGGTGGTAGTCAGTGGTGCCAGTGTATGCTGGAGCGGTTGTAGTAGGTTGAGGTCCTACGTATCGGCATATCAGCTCTTGAAGAAATTGTGCGTCCTTTCCCGGATGGGTGCGAATAATTTTTCACAAGTTGTGCTGCTTTGTGTTCTTGCTGTTAGCCGGATCGAGGAGGGAACGGAGGATATTCCAAGTTTTGGGCAGGTTTGGTTGCCGCTCCATGCTGTCGCAGGTGCTGGGCCGATTTTGACGAGTAAGTTGTGCATAGTATTCGATGGGAAGGGTGAGAGTGCTAATACGTTTAATTCGCGTTCGGTTGAGCTTGTTGTGTTTGTATCTGCGTTGCAGACTGGCGAGGGCTTCCCACATATGCAGTAACTTGCTATCTGCCTCCTGCAGATTGGCTTTCTCAGGTGTAGTGTTATCAAGCACGTGTTACGTAACGTGATGAAGCCCGCGTGCTGATGTATAGCATAAGCAAGACAGATTACACGTGTCACACTCTTGCTATCATGTCCAGTCATGTGATTCTTTTCTGTTTCGTTATAAAACTAGCAACACCAACCAATAAAGCGTTTTTTGATCGGCCACTGCCCGCCGGCTAGGTTCCGTCACTTCAGTGGCGACGAGGATGGGATAGGACCGGCTACACGATGACAGCCAGGCCACCTGAGTTCGACGACACGACCAGTAGCTGGAACACTTACCGTGTCCGTTTGGAAGCCTTTTTTGAGGGCCACAGCATCACAGATCCAGGGAAAGAGCGTGCGCTTCTTGTGTCAGCACTAAGTGGCAACGTGGTTCGCGCACTTCAAGGCCAGTGCCAGTCAGAATCGGTGAACCACCTGAGCTATGAGGCCGTCGTACAGCACCTGGACAACCACTTTGATCCCCAAGTCAATGAGATAGCAGCGAGTTATGCTTTTTTCATGCGGAACCAAGGAGAAGGCGAAAAGGTACAGGACTACATAGCCAACCTGAGACGTCTTGCAAAAGATTGCAGTTTCAATAAGTTTTTCGATCGCATGTTGCGGGATCGGATTGTCTGCGGAATCCGTGATGAACAAGCTCGACGACACATGTTGTCTCAGAAAAAGTTGACCTTGGCGGAGGCAGAAGCTTTTGCTCTAGCAGCAGAAACCGCAGAAACAAATGTCCGGGCAATGCAAGAGAGGAGAGGAGCTTCAACGACCATGCTGCTGCGAACTTCATGCAGAAGAACAGGATAAATCCGCAGAAGTTCGGACGTGGGCATGGATCCATGACCGAGGCTACTCAATGCCGGAGATGTGGCTCGAACCATGTTTCGGAAGTGTGCAGATACAAAAATGCGACGTGCTACAAGTGCGGCAGGAAGGGACACCTGGCAAGGATGTGCTCCAGTGGTCGCGCTAACCCCTCAAGAACGTACGCTGTGAAAGAACTAGATGGCAGTGACGGTATTCGAAATTCCAAGGACGGTATTCGAAAACCATCACGAATGGTGGCCGACACTGGAGAAGACTTAACTGCGGCTGACATGCTTCCTGGGGCCTCTGCCGGTCCTTGGCCGAGTGGCCATGAAAGTCGAATGCGATAATACGCAAGTACACAGCTCGCTGGTGGTAGTGGATTGCGACGGGCCTCTGTTGTGTGGCCGAAACACCATCCACGCCTTCCGGAATGCTGGCATGGCGCTACTAAAAGAATCACGCTCTGCGGCACGCAATGTGGTTCACTGCGACGCAGCGACAGCGAAACTTTTGGCTATATTTCCTGAAATTTTCGAGAAGTTGGGGTGTTGCAAGGGGTCGCCCGTGAAACTACACAACAAGGAGGCCGCTGTACCAGGCTTTTTCAAGGCTCGACCAGTGCCGTACGCGCTTCGGGAAAAGATGTCTGACGAAATTGACCATCAAGTACAGGAAGGAGTGCTTTCACCAGTGAGAGTTTCCGAGTGCGCTACGCCCGTCGTGCCCGTAGTGAAGCAAAACGGTGATATTAGACTGTGCGCGACTTCAATCTAATCGTTAATCAGGCGACACATCTGGAACAGTACCCGTTGTCGAAAATTGAGGACATCTTCGCATTTTTGTACGGGGGGGAGTTGTTCACCACTTTGGATTTGCGGCATGTGTATAATCAACGTCCACTGGACGACGAGGAACGAGAAATGGCCGTGTTGAACCCGCACAAAGGGTTGTTTGCATAAAACCGCCTCGCGTTCGGAATCGCATCGGCTCCAGCTTTGTTCCAGCGCTGCCTCGAATCCCTTCTGCAAGGCCTCCCTCACGTCAAGGTGTCATCATAAGAGGCCTCCCTCACGTCAAGGAGGACATCATTATAGCCGAAAAGCAGAACGACAACTCAACTCTCCGGCAAGTCCTCGAGCGGCTGCGCGACAATGGACTCAAGTTGAACCGTGACAAATGCAGGTTCCGCGAGAAGCAAGTTTCGTTCTTGGGCCACAAGATCGACGCAACTGGCCTACACCCTCCTAAGAATATGGAAGCCATCAATGAAGCATCAAGACCGGAGACGGTGAAAAAACTAGCAAAAAAAGCATAAAACTAGCAACACCAACCAATAAAGCGTTATTTTTATCTGCCACTAGCCGCCGGCTACGTTCCGTCACTTCATCAGGCACCAATTTAGTGGCTTCGCTCGTGTCTTGCAGCAAGGATGCGACCCAATCTTCGTAAAGGGAAAAAGATGAGGGTTCTGGCCTACCAGAAAGCGTCCCAGTTCGTTATGCGGAGTTGACGGCCCTCATGCTTTCGTGGGCCCGCTCGAACTGTTTGGATTAAATAGTGGTCGCTGCCCAAGTTACCACTATTATATAACTATAACAAATTCCACAAGCAGACTGGATCAACACACAAGTTGGCCAGAGGTTCATTTCAGAGCGGCACATACCCAGTGCATTCATGGCGCAGATTGCTGAAATCTTGGAGAGAAAGGCGTTCGTTGGAAGCGCGACGTACCTGGTGCATTTGTAGCGTAGCCTGCTGTTGCGTCTGGTTGCTGTCCTTGAAGAACCTGTGGGACGAGGCTGAATTCCGATCAGCATCAGATAAATTTCATTGATCTTTTTCTTCATTGTAGAGTGGGGCACTTCCCTGCCCAAGTTGGCGTCAAAAACGTTCATTAAAGAGCAGCGCACACCTACTAGCAAGCGAGTGCTGCCCAGTCCCGCATCTACAGCGACCCATGTCGGTGTGAAAGCAGTTCGTTGAAAATCAGCACATATGCACACAGTGCCACATATTCAGGGACACAAGTCCATGAATATATCCTAGGAAGTCGGTTTCAAACCCTGTTCCCTCAGTCACTGTATCAAAACGGAATGAAAATAAAAACGAAAAAAAGAACGGTATTTTTGACCAGAAAGAAAACGTAACCGAAACTGTATTTATTATTTCGTTCCAGAATGCGACCCAAATATTTTTCATTGGTTTTTGGTACAAGGGGAAAGTCGACAATCCGAAAGAACCGACGTCAGGCAACATCAGAATTAGCGCGTATCTCAGGCAGGGATAGTGCGAGCGATAGCCTGTCGAGCGCTCCACTAATCCCCACCTGCCGATTTGTTCACATTGACATGACAACGAAACGCAGGGCTTGCGCGCCGAAAATCCTATTGTTTCGTTTCGTGCTTGTACAATGCTTTGTTACCGAAGTTTTATCGGCAAGATACTCTCGCATTTCGGCGAGTACACTGAATGGCGAGTTGCTTCCGACATAATGCACTGATAATTATCTCAGAATAAATAATTATTGAGAAAAATAAATACGATGCTTTTATCGTTACTTCCAAAATTTTTGCTTGCGAACCAAAACTGTTATGAACGATTATGGATCTTTGTTTTTTTTTTTTTCTTTTCGTTCTGGAGAAGAGCCGGACAGCACGTTTTTCAGTGGAACGAAACTAAAACCAGAACGAAAAGCAATTCGTTCCGACACCCCGCCCTCTGCAGCCGCAATATCCGCTACCCATTCGACTGCGGACTACTTAGTGACCCAGCTGGGAGTAAAACGGTTAGATAGAAACACATGGATACAAGCACAGCACAGGGCTAGTGTGTGAAGTGCCCAAATAATGCTAATGCAGTAAACGTGCTAGCGCTTCTCCAGTCATTTCAGTGCGTTAGCATTGTAGGGTACTTGACGTAATTCCGGGAGATACGTATCTGTGTTAGCGCTTCGATTTTAATACGCACTAATAAATCCTATAGTGAATTCCAGTGGCAGATTCGGTGTGTCCGACGAACTCTGTGCCGGAGCACAACAGCATGGAAATGTAGAGGACGCTTCGCATTTGAGTGGAAGCTCGAGTGCTCCCGTCTAAATATATGTAAAAGGAGAATTCTTTTTTTCTCGGCAACCACTGCGCCAAATTTGACACGTTTGTTGCGTTTAAAAGAAAAACTTAAGATCTAGTGACTGTTTGTTTCGGATTTTTTATTAAAGTCGTAAATTTTTTTCATTCAAAATTGGCAAAAATAGAAAATTTTCAAAAAACGAAACAATCAAGTTTACAACTCTGTAACTCAGCAACGAAAATTGATAATACACTCCCATTAATTGCATGTGATAATACATCTAAAGCGGACAGAATTGATATGTTACACATGAATCTAAAAAAATTTAATAGTATGGAACTACAGCTTTTGCAGAGCCCTTGTAAACAACGTAACCAATTAACGTAAGATTTACGATATATTGACACGTGAACGCGTTTATCTTTTACGGGTGAGCGCTTTTAACGGCTAAGAAATGTTATCGCACAGCGCAGGACGTGTCTACATGTGTAGGAAGTTTTTAGTATGTCATCGATGCTTCTATCCGCTGTCTGTTGTCGCCGAACCTTGTGTAATCTGATTGCATGTATGCGCGACGCGAATGGTGTAGAACTTTGTGGAAGGCACGCGGGTCCCAGCGGTTACTCTGGAACATTCGACGACTGATCTATAGAAGCCGACGCGCTTGACCCGCTGATCAGATTTTGACGATCGCCGACTGCGTTCGCCGTTGTCGCCGTTTTTAAGTGTAGCCTGTTTTTGTGGGCACAGATTCGCCCAATAAAAGTTTGTTTCGTCTTTCACAGCATTGCTACTTTGTTCTCCATACGTCACTTCACGTGACAATATAGAATTTGTCCGCTTCCAATAGTCTAATGATTTCCGTATACAGAACCACGATATCTCTTTTTATGCAGAGCTATGAATCTGTAACCTTCGTGCTTTTATTTTTCAAATATTCATATTTTTGAAGATCTTTGTAACAAAATTCAGGACCTAAATCAAAATTCTGCTACCAACAGTCACCAGAATTCAACTTTCTCTCTCAAATTCAACAAATCTCATTAAAATCGGTCCAGAGGTTATCAGAAAACGTTTTTACGTTTTACATGTATTTCAGTTGGCCGCGTCGGAGTTGGGCCCTTAGCTAAAGCTTGCTCTTAAGAGTAGAACACGAAAGCACTCAAACATCCCTGAATGCTTCTCACGCTCCACCGCAACTGCAGCGTATGTAACCGTAATGTTTACCAGGAAACGCTCGCGGCGAACCCTATGCACGAAGGCGGGCTTTCGGGTAGAAATGCGGCCTCTTACATTGGCCGCGATGCGGCGGAGGCGAGCGCCATTTGGAAATGTTTCAAGGAAGCGGGCCCGACACTTCGTGGACTCCCAAATAACTACGCAATGGTGTGCGCAAATGGCGGACGCCGTCTCCTGTTTATACATTGTAGACACGGCAGAAAAGGACTTTTGGCGTAACAGAACTGTTTTCTCGTATATTCAAACCACAATACGAGAGCTTCCTGTATGTAGGTTGTCTCTAAGCCGTAGCTTACGATTTTTTTCGCGCTTATTAGCTTGAGAAATTCAATTAGTTCGGTCAATTCTTTGCATCACATGGAAGGCCTGGGTATGTGTGGGTCGACGTCCGACGCCGGCTGCAAGACGCCGACACCGCATTTGCTGCGATACGAACTCCTTAACGCTATCGCGTTAAAATCTGCGATTGAAACACAGGCACTCCCGTCAGAGCATTTGACAGCGAATGCTACCGCACATCCGCTTCTGAAAACGCTCAGCATTCTTCTCGTTTTTGTCGTTTTCGGACTTTTCAGCTGGACCTCGCATGTGCGTTCTGTTTAGAAGTCGTGTGTTTCTTTTTTACGCTCCTTTGCTCACATGGTAGTCACACCGCGTGTGCTCCTCTAGTCCTCCGTGTTTGCGTGCTGCACACTGCAGTGACGGCCGCGATCAGTTCGGTGGCAACACATCGAGACAGCCTGAAGTTCCCTCGGAACTGCACTTCATGAACACCGGTAAAGGCTGTTAAAATACCAACTTCCGAAATGGAGCCGTTGTAACGTTTTCAATTGTCTACTGGCGAACAAAGTTTCCGACAAAACGCACAAGTTTCAGTCTGTTGGCCGGCGTCCAAAACATGATGGTGAAAGTTTGCTTCAACACACTAGCTTCCGAAGCTTCGTCGTTTGAGTCCCCGCTGGTCGATTCGGAACTTGAGCTAGAATAATCATCGCTCTCCGCAAGCAGTAAAAGCGCATGTTCACTATGCGGAGCACCACTCATTTCTTCGGAGAGACTGTGATTCACGTTCATGGGCGCGCGCGCCATAGCGGTACGTAAGCTGTGGGTGGCCTGACTTCAAGCGACTTCCGGTGACTGTCAATTTTTGTGGAGTAGAGACCGCTCCTCTGTGGATGCGATCTAGTGGTGGAGCTGTTCCAATCCGTTAATGAAAGATACCGGAGGCACTCTCAATCTGCCAGTGGAATAGACTTGCTCCGTAAGGACCAGAAAAACTACTGCCGGAAGCGCTCACAATCTACCATTGGAATTCATCATCAACCAGCTCACTTCCCACAAGAAAAAGTGGACAATAAAGCTCATGCACAAAACTTGCTTGCACAGACGCCTGCAGCTTCTACGATGGGCACATCCGCGACACGGGCCTCGCAACCGAAAGTGATGGCCCCTATGTCCGAACCGAGAAGCCTATCTTGAGGAACAATTGCCTACGAGACGCATTCATTCGCCCTACATGCCAGTGCAGTCAAACCGTCCAAAATGTTTTCTCCAGTGTGAAGAGAACTATCTGCCTCCTCCTAAACGACGCATCATAATATGGCTTCACAACCAAGGCAATCCTTTACATTAAGCAGATAGGAATGGGCCCATCTCTGTAAATCACATTCAAACTATTTGGAAATCTTAAGTGAAGTTCTTAAAAGAGATTGCCAGATAACATGTCAACCCAGCTAGGTTCGGACCAAAAACTGCATAGCTGTTATACAGTAAGTTCGGGAATATTGGTGTTCCATTACTGCTAGATGCAGTAGTGTAGAATGAAAAACCGACGAACACAGTGTGCATGTCCGTTTTCGCTTTGGCCTCATCTTGTGTTGTGCGCTAGTTGCAGCAGCAGTTTTACAGATTGATTACTACTATGCAACCAAATTATATTGCTCGAAAAGAAGTTCTATCTTCTTTGATGATGTGAAAGAGGATATAAATATATCGTGGCACTCTTACATGTGTGCTGCGCTCACTCCTCAGCAGGATGTGAGACACCCAAAACGGTTGTGAAAAGGTGGGATGGTGACATGTGGCTGGCTAGCTGAATTTCGACAGGCACTCAGCTAATCAAGGCCGTCGTGACTGCCTGACCGATCTACAAATGCCTTTCATAGGCGTAACACAGTGGTGGAGCGTGCCGGGTACGACACAACGTACCACGCAGTCGGAACGTTGTGTACTTTGCCGGAGCCGCCGCCTTGCCGGTCTCTCTCCAACGGCTTTCACCGTGTCTCACGACAGAGGTGAACCAACGCCAGTGCCAGTAGTACCTGCTCAAAGGCCAAATCTGGTTGTACCTTCCACTACGTGGAACCACGCTCGCTCGTGGGAAAAGCGGGCTCACATGTCGATGAGTGATTGAGGCACTGCGCCAAGGTGAGCCGCTACAACCGTTGGCACTATGTCACTCAGCTTTACTATGGCGTACTGTTTCTCATCGAGAGAGTGCTCATGTGGCATAAACATCACGAGGGGCTCCCTACCAACGTGGGAGCGCTTCGTCGAGGGAATTAAAAAGTGTTTAGGCGGCTGCTATGCCAAACAAGCGCGTGGAGCGAACACTATCTCAAAAAGCTCAAGTTCCAGCAGATATGTGCGCTACATACATGGAAGAGATACCAAGCTGTGCAAAATATCGAATTCCCAGATGTCTGAGGAAAGCCGAGCCGGAAATTTCCTAAAACGAATTGCAGAAGATGTCTACAATTCCCTTATGGGGCAGGGAGCATGTTGATTCCGTCTTAGATCTAACACGACACTACCGCACATTTCAGGCGTTGAAGACACGTCGCATCGCGGCAAAATTTCGACGAATGGCAAGTGTGACAACCATTGCCAACGTCGATAAGAGTCTGTCCGCCGATCTTTCTTCTACCTTAGGACACATCGTGTGTGAAAAACTGCTGCGATACGAGGTACTCGCGTGCAACGTCATCCAACAGCCTGCTTCCAATTACCCGAAACAGATGGCGCCTGCAGCACCGTGTGCTGCGTGGCAACCATCGTTGTGTATCACGCACACCAACTACAGAGGAACTCCATGGCCACGTGAGAGCGCATTTACACCCGATCCACGGCGTGAAGAAAACCTTCGCCCCGGGCATGTTTGCACGCAGGCCGACCGTTCTTCCCTGTGTGGCAGGCTCGGTTGTCTTACCCTGCTACACGACCCTGCACGACTGAGCGCTGCAAGGAGTAGTTGAACGATCGTCGCTTACCCGTGTGCTATAGCTGCAGCGATTTGGTTCATATTGCCAGGTACTGCAATTGCCGACAACTACCGAAGTTCGACCGATCGGCGATGTCTACGCGGTACCGCACTCCACTTGTTGAAGCGTACTCGCCCCCGGAAAGGCCAGGGAACCGTTCTCCAGGATCCAATCGCAGCTTGACTACACCATCCGCTCCTCGCGTAAGCCAGTCGCCGTCTTCGCGGCGTCGCTACTCTCGCCTTCACCGGAAAACTAGTCGGCGGGGCAGTCGGAGGTCGCTGGACAATCTTGGCTGTCGACAGCGATACCTCAACCCATAGGTATGTTTAAAAATAAGGTGTCTGTACTAATTGACGGAGTTTCAACAGTGACCTGAGTGGACACCCGAGCGACCGTTGCAGTGATGAGTCTTGCGTTTAAGAGCCTCCTAGGACGAAAAGTGATGTTTTGCTGCTACCGCACCGATGGCATTTCTTGATATTAAGGGAGCCCACGGAAACGTAGACAGGGAGTTGCGGGATATTCTCAAGCACGAAGGCATATAGATAAGGTGCTTGTGGAGTAAAAATTCTACGGGAAGGCAGAAATTGTAAAGAACTAGTGCAAATTCACCAAGGACTGATACAAGGATGTCTCCACTGTTCAAGCTTCGTGTTAGGGGCATAGAAAGATAACTGGAAAACAACCAATTAGGATTTGATTCATCATACTTGTGTAATCGACAAATGATCCAACAGTGCGTCCCCGCTACTATGTATGCGCACGACACAGTTCAACTAGCAGACAGTGCAAGAGATTTAGAGACACTGGTCAGTATGTGTAACAACGCAACGACACCTCTTGGCCTTAAATTGAGCGCAGAGAAATCGGGAATTATGATCTTTGATGAAGAGACGAGTGACTACGTGGTGTCGATAAATATCATGTCATACTCATAGTCAAGCAGTATAAATACTTCCGCGTACACATACACGAAGGAAAGATTAACTCAAGCCCCCACCAAGATAGCGTGAAAATAAAAGGCAAGCGGAATGCAGCAATAATTAAACATTGGGCACTTTCGCCCCACAATAAATTTCAAGTGGTGCGTGGGATCGGGAAAGGAGTCACGGTACGAGCGCTAACTTTCGCAGATGCCATTCCGTGCCTAAAATAGAATACATTGCCGGGGTGGGAAGTTAACCAAGGATCGGTGGGCCGGTTCGCTTTGGGATCCCACGGAAAAACCACAAATGAGGCCGTGCGAGGAGACGGGGGCCGAGTTTTGTTTGAAGTTAGAGAAGCACAGAGTAAAATTGGCTTTGAAGAAGGACTCTGGAACCTGGATCAAAAGAAACGGGTGGCGTAAGTGCACAAGTATCTTTATCTAAGAAGCTTCGATCCAGAAAGGAGGAAGAGGTCAACAAAGTGGGTAACCAAGGGCAGGGTAAATGAACGTGTAGCCAGAGAGCCAGAAGGAATCAGAAAGAGATTGAAATAGAGACCGCGAATTCGATGCGAAGGGTGGAAACGAACAAGACCCTGGAGATTGAGGAGAATGAGGGAAAGGAAATTAGACAGGAAAACGTCTACTATAACACGACAGGAAGTGTCTTGTTATTGAGGCTCGAGCTAGTTGCCTAAGGACAAAAACATACTGCAGCAAATATTCGCAATTAGTTGATAGATGTGTATGATGCGGAAAAGAATTCGGAAACCACTGAGCACATCCTCATGGAATATGAAGAGATAAACCCAGTGAGACAGTAGGCATCCTACGCCTTCCAGAAGTGCTTTGATTTAAAGTGCATGGAAGCATCAACAGGTAAGCGGTCGAGATACGGAAGAGATGTTTATAGTATTGGTGGAAACAAAAGCATGGAAGAGATTGATACTACCGGATCATGTACTGGCGTTGACAGCGGTACTAGGTAACGGTGCATTACTTCCACTAAAAGTCAAAATGCGTAATTGGCTAATTGACAACATTTCACTAATCACGTTTCTAATACTAATTGCTTTATCGCCTCCGTAATATTGCAGTTTATGAAGTGTAACCCGTGGTCTTGCAAGGCATATCGACTTAACACTGTGGATGGGACCGGTTTTGAAATATGCGCCGTTAGACGTGCGGTAAAAGATGTTTTGCAGCGAAGCACAAAAGTAACTGTACCGTTAATCAAGGAAAAACACGGGGAATGCGGGAGATGTAAATGCAAGCCGATGAGCAATACGAAAACAAGCTAAAAGCCGGAGCCAACGCTTCGGCAAGCGGACATGACTTCTTCAAGGCCGTTAACGTATTTCATCATCTGCTTTGGGAACAGATATCTCGGAATGGGTGTCACGCTTGGAATATTTTCCTAGTTCCGGACTAACTCACCCACCACAAATACAGTAGACCTATAGAATGAACATAAATTGAAGTATAGTCACTTTCAGAACCATCCCATATATATAATTTCTTTTTCGGAAAACACTTGGCAATGCCTTCACGTATAAGTAGTACAAACTTGGGAAGAATTTCAAAGTTGGAATTAAAACTTGGCAAGAATTTGTGAGGACAGGCACATTAGCTCTCGTAGACACATTTTGGTGCTGTGGCTTGTTCACTTAAAAGTTGTCCCATACTGGTTATTTCAAGAAGGCAAAAAATAAACAGTTGAGTGTGATTGATTATAAGGTACTGTATAAATGGCAGAGAACCTTACTTCAGGATATATATAGTTTGTCATTAGGAAAACATGGACAGTGCGTTCGCTCGAAAGAATGTACATAGCACGTTATAAAATTCAGGGCAAATTGATAAATGGGCGCTGGTTACCGGTAACATGTACAAGATAGACACAACAACGTGACAATATTGTTATGATTAATGATATTACATGAGCACACTAATTCTAAACTGCAGACAAGGGTTTGTATCTTATCAGCTTACATTTATCTTATGTTCTACAGCGCTTTTATTATCCGAAGAGCTTCTTGAAGAAGCGCGCAAAATTGCTTCAGCACGTGTTTCACTTAGCTCCAGTGCTCACACTAGAGGCCAAAGGTCTTCTAGAAATGGCATTTCCGTAGCTCCTGACGAACCCGTGTCGATTTCTGTTGCGACAGCGATGATAGGAAAACAAAGGATTGGGTTACTCGTTCGAGAGTTCTTCTTCGGGAGATATTTTGCGGCACTCGAGATAATTGAGAAGCTAACTTTCTTTATGAAAGAACATCGTGTCAATAACTGCAATGATTAACGGTGCACCTAAACGAGCTTGCCGCAAATTAGTATAGAATTAGAAAAAACGCTATAGAATCAGCTTGGTCTGACGTATCGGACTCCATAGGCGCCGTGTATTTTCGCCCAATCCATTCTCCTCATTTAAGGTAATTCCCACGTACACGGCTCTACATTCATCAGTAATCGTTTACACGACGCCCAAGCGTGGATTTGAGTGGAAAGAGTTTCCAGCCCCTTGCGTTCGAACGTAACGGCCAAAGAATGGTGGGCGCGACACACATCAGTGATTTGCCAAAAAAAAAAAAATATAGTCCGGCGCTCTTCCTCCTTCCTATTGGTGGTGTCTACAAGCGGAATAAAAGACTATTTTTTTATTACTGTTCTTGGTAGTCCTTCTGCGCACCTGGAGTTTGCACACACGCGTTATCCACATACACAATCGATATAGAATTAGTGCAGTGAACGGTAAACCGCAGATAATTCACAACAAACACAGAGGACTCCAGCTCGCGCACATCGCATCAACAAGCACATGCGCTATCTGAAACACCTCTATTCTGGAAAGTAGCGACACCCTCACGCGCGCTTTTCTCCTCAATTATCCTCAGATTTGATTCTCCCCAAGGGCCGGAGTGTTGCGCGCGGCGCGCTGTTCGGGCCAGCGGCCGTCGCCGAGGACGAATCCGTGCGCGCGCTTCTCGTTTCGCTATTCTGAAGCGTCAGTGTAACCCGCCGTGGTTGCTGGCTATGGTGTTAGGCTGCTGAGCACGAGGTCGCGGGATCGAATCCCGGCCACGGCGGCCGCATTTCGATGGGGGCGAAATGCGAAAACACCCGTGTACTTAGATTTAGGTGCCCGTTAAAGAACCACAGGTGGTCGAAATTTCTGGAGTCCCCCACTACGGCGTGCCTCATAATCAGAAAGTGGTTTTGGCACGTAAAATCCCATAATTTTTTTTTTGAAGCGTTAGTGTGGAATGCATCGCCCACTGGCACGGCTCTGATAAACTGGCGACAAGACGTTCTGACGAATATTTTCGAAAATTTAATCCGAGATAAATTAGCGGAAGCGCCCTAAACAATCACTAACATCGACCGGCTTGCTCTCCATGTTCGCCTGGGCCATCCGTGACGCAGCGGAGTGATGCGATATGCGAAAAATTGAAGCAGTGCAGACAATTGATGCGTTCATTTCATATCGTTTAATATAACTTTAGGTAATCAAGATGTTGGTTTTTACCGTAAATTATGCGACCTTTATTGAGCAAGCGCTTGACGCGAGACGCGCGTTTGCGTGACGATTATTCAACGAAACGACGCGCGCGCTCGAACTCCGCATTACAGCGGCAGCATGTTTTATCAAGGGGCCCCATGCAATGCGCGCAGCTTGCGACAAGCGGCGAATAAAGCCGCGATGTTCGTCCGTACAATGAATGCTGACGTAACTTTTAGCAGCGGGTGACATCAGGCCACATTCTGCAATTCCTGTGTACGACCTTAACATTACTTGGTGTGATAGGAAACTACGCGCGTTTTTTCATTCTTTTTTTTTTGTTCTTGAAGCCATTCGCCGCCGCTGTTCCAGAATTTCCGACACTTAACTCTACCGAACTGTCCAGCTTCTAGAGATGGGAGTAATAATTATAAAAGAAAAGATGGTTCTGATTAAGTTTTCGCGACTGGGAGGCGATACGCCAAAAAAAGGACAAAAAGAAAGGTCAGCTCTTGGACATTAGCCTCGGAGTACTTATTGCTAGATGAAAGCCACTTTTCTTTCAGTTTTATTGGTGAATATATTTTTATGAGATAAATGCAGCCTCAGTGATAATTGCAGTGATAAATGCGGCCTCAGTACAATTCTGAAGCTTGAATTGATTGTACGAAAATGGGGATAAAAGGCGATAGCGCTTGGAGTTTATTTGAGGCAAAAAAATATACTCAACGCATTTCTATTACATTACATTGTTATACAAAAACGGCGTACTATGCAGCAGTTTTTATTGTATGCATGTCAAAAGACGTTACGTATCTACTGTGGAATATCATAGCAGCATGCATGCCTTGTACCGTCAAAGAGTATAGGCGATGAAAAAGGCAGCAAAACTGTGGCTGACGAAACTGGCGTTTTATTGGGCGAACCTCTGCCTTCAAAAGCAGGCTGCACTTAAAGCACAACAATAGCGGCGAACACAGTCAGCGATCGTCGAAAATCTGATCAGCGGGTAAAGCGCTTCGACTTTTATACATCAGCCATCGGAGGTTCCGAGGAATAGCTGGTCCAGCGTGTCTTCCAGAAAGTTCTACACCATTCGTGACGCGCATACATGAAATCAAATTATACAAAGTTCTGTGACAATAGACAGGGGATATAGAACCATCAATAATATTCGAGAAACTTTCAATACTAGCAGGCGCGTCCTGCGCTGTGCGTCAGCATTTATTAGGCGGTGGAAAGAGCGGCCACCCGAAAAGGATGAACAAGTACACACGTCAATGTCCTCCTCTCAAAAAGCATCGTCCCTATGCTAGAAACATAACAAGTGAACGAAAAACAAAAATGACACTTATGAAACAAAAGTAACAAAAAGACAAAGAAGTAAAGCCCAAAGTAACACATTCCAAAAAAGAAAGTCCAAAGTTCAGGTATGCAAAGTCCCATAGTTTGTTAGCGCTGGCAGAACGGCTTAATCCGCACAACGTGGACTATTTCAGGTCTTGAGCAGCGCCGCTGTGACAGCGAAATGCCGTCTGGCGCGACCTCATAGATAATCGCGCGCATTGGCGCGCGATTATCTATGAGGTCGTTGAAGGTTGTAGTGTCGGCTGTCGGGCCTCTGCTGGTTCTTGATCCGTAGGCGGGAGAGCTGTCTGGCTTCTTCGGCGCGCTGGAGCTAAGTGGCGACGTCTACATTTTCTTCATCGGTGAGGTGCGGTAGCGTGGCGTCTGGAGTCGTCGTCGGGTTCCTTCCATAAACCAGCTTGAAAGGCGTCATCTGCATTGTTTCTGGTGCCGCCGTGTTGTAAGCGAAGGTTACGTACGGCAGGACGGCATTCCAAGTCTTATGTTTGACGCGACGTACATTGCTAGTATGTGGGCGAGAGTTTTGTTCAGCCGCTCCGTAAGACCATTCGCCTGTGAGTGGTAGGCAGTTTTTCTCCTATGGCTTGTCTCGGTATATTGCAGAATCGCTTGGGTGAGCTCTCCTGTAAACGCGGTTCCTCTGTCGGTGGTGAGGACTTCTGGAGCACCATGTCGCAGCAGGATGTTCCCGACAAAAAATGTTGCCCCTTCTGCTGCTCTAGGCTTCGGCAGAGTTTTCGTTTCAGAGAAGCGGGTGAGGTAGTCTGTCGCCACGGCGATCCGCTTGTTTCCAATGTTGGCAACAAAGAAGTGTTCCATCGCAAACGGGTCCCAACCAATCCATCCCGATCTGCTGAACCGGTCGGCGAGGTGGCTCGATCGGCTGTAGTAATCCAGCTGGCATCGTTGGCGGTGTCTTATATATCGGTCGCAGTCACAGCAAACCTTGACGTAACGGGTGACGTCGACGTTCAGGAGTGGCCAGTAATACTTCTCTTGTAACACTGTACTGTGTACTGGAACACCCGAGGTGCCCGGCTGTCTGATCGTTGTGCAGTACTTCTGAACGGAGTGCTGCTGGCACAATGAAATAATAGTTTCCACGGGCTGATGAAACGTTCTTCTCCACCAAGACGTCATTTTGCAAGAAGAACGAAGACAGTGCGCACCTAAATATCCTCGGGGAAAGTCGGTCTTGCCTTCCAAGTACTCAGTAAGCCTTCTTAGCTCGGTGTCAGCTCGCTGCTGCTCAGCAAAGTCGTCTGTGCCTATTGTTGCTAAAAAGGCATCGTCGTCTCGGTTATCTTTGTTCGGCGTGTCCACGGGAGCGCGATACAAGCAGCCGGCGTCACAGTGTTTTCGTCCGGACTTGTAAATTATAGTGATGTCATATTTATTTATTTATTTATTTATTGGTACCTCAAATACCCCATTTGGGGTTTTACATGAGGGGTGGGCATATTTACATAATATTTTCAATAAATGCCTTGAACGATGAATGACTGGAGTGGTGCACCGCTTCAGCAGGTAGATGATTCCAGTCTTTCGCTGTTTGAATGAAGAAAGAGTTAAGATGAGCGGAGGTGCGAGCTGGAGGGGGATAAACAGCCTTTGAATGGCCATGAGGGGATGAAGTGCGATGCGCAGGCGTGATGTCGGTCTGATGAAGTAGTGAGTGATAATTTGTAAAAGAGGCACAGTCTTGCTGTTTTGCGGCGCTGCTCGAGGGTTGGAAGTTTCAGAGATGATTTAAGTTTAGTAACGCTAGTGTGGTAAGAGTAGTCAGAATGAATGAACCTTGCTGCACGATTCTGTATGGATTCTAGTGCTGTTGCCAGGTTAGATTGGTGTGGGTCCCACACTGAGCATGCGTATTCTAGTTTGGGTCGAACGATTGTTAAGTATGCGAGTAGTTTTACTGAGTGCGGGACAGGACGTAGATTACGGCGCAGGTAGCTTAGTACACGATTGGCATCATTGCTAATGTTGCAAATATGTGAGGACCAAGTGAGGTTATTGGACAAGTTAATGCCTAGGTATTTATATGAAGTCACAGCACATATTTCCGAACCGGCGATAGTGTAATTAGCTGACATAAATGATTGGCGACGATGGAAAGTAAGAAGTGACGTTTTTTTGACGTTGAGGGACATTAGCCAATTATTACACCAAGTTTCAATGACGTTAAGGTCGGACTGGAGGGCGCGAGAATCAGCATCGTTAGTAATAGGACGATAGATTACACAGTCATCAGCAAATAAACGAATTTTGGAAGATAGCAAGCCCTCACATAGCAAGGCCTCTTGCTATGTGAGGCTCCACCGTGCCAGGCGTCCTGAAGGGTCCTTTAAGGTTGCTTGCCAACACAAGGCGTGATGGTCGCTTACGACTTTGAACGGTCTGTCATGTAGGCAAGGGCGAAATTCTGCTGTAGCCAGCTAGCGTAAACTATCACCCGTTCAAGCCCATCTTTCATCTGGACTAGGACGGCGCTGAGATCCTATAGTCTACTGGCGCTAGTGTGCATTTCCGTATTGGCGACTTCGTCGAAGTGCGCAAGTACCTATGGTGAGTGCATGTGCCGTTTGAGTTTTTGAAATGCGTCGCCCTGCGGCGTTTCCCACATGAACGCGACATTACAGTTAGGTGGATGTGTCAGCGGTTCAGCGATGCGTGAGAAGTCCTTGACAAGGCGCCTGTAGTGAGTGCACCTGCCAAGGAATTTACGCACTGCCGTCAGCTGCTGGAGCTTCGCGATGGCAGCTGTCTTCTGCGCGTCGGGGCGTACTCCAGACTTTCCGATAATGTGTGCCAGGAAGAGCAGCTCTTTGTACGGAAAATTACACTTTTCCAGTTTAAAGAGAGTGCGGAAGACTTGATTGTCTTTCGTACTGTTTCAAAGAATCTGGAGTGCTCGTCGAAACTTGCAGAAAAAACGACAACGTCATCCAAGTAGACGAGGCAGATCTGCCACTTCAACCCTGATAACGCCGTGTCCATCACGCGCTGGAACATTGCATGCACTGAACACAGAGGCCGTCCGGCGTGGTGAAGGCTGAATAAAACCCCTTCATCTCCAAAAGTAGCGATAACCACTTCCCTCTTCCTCCGCTCCACCCCCGCCGTCGGCGCGGCCTCGACAGTAGCGCCGCCTATGCTTGCCTTTATTTATTTATGTATTTATTGACGTTACCCCTAAAGGCCCTCCAAGAGAGGGTATTACATAGGGGGGGGGGGCGATACAGCTTTTAATTAACTCGATATATTTCAGTAATAAGTGCAATAATACAAGGCATAACACAAAAAGGAAAAATGAACACAAACAAAAACAGCAAATTTATACATTTCCGTTACAGCGAAGAAACTCTTGGAATTTGATGATGTCGCTTTCTGTGGCGATGGCTGATCGTAAATTATTCCATTCGATGATAGTACGGGGAATGAATGAATTGGCGTAAGACGAGGAATGACACTTCATACGTTTAATTTTGAAAGAATGATCATGGCGTGGAAAGATGGCATGAGGTGACTGAAACAAATCACTTCGAAGGGAGGGTTGGTGATAAAGTTTATGGAAAAGTGTTAAACGAGCAACTTTGCGGTGATATGACAAATCTTCCAGTTCGGCGCGTTTTTTTTAGTGCTGTAACACTTGTGAAGGGTGAGTAGTCTGAAAATATGAAGCGAACAGTGCGGTCCTGCAAGGATTCGATGTTATTGATAACGTAGGCTTGCTCAGGGTCCCAGATGGTCGCAGCATATTAGATTTTAGGGCGTATTAGAGTTATATAAGCCAGTTTTTTACCGTGCAAAGGGGCGTGCCTGAGGTTACGTTTGAGAAAACCAAGTGAGCGGTTAGCAGACGCTAGGCTGAGGTCGATATGATGATGCCATGATAGGTCAAACTGAAGGTGCACCCCAAGGTACTTGCATGTTGTTGTTATTGTCGTTAAGAATATAAGTCGTTGGAATATAAGTGGTTGGTTGGAATATAAGTATTGTCGTTAAGAATATAAGTGGTTGGGATGCGGTCTGTGTGACGAGTGAAAGATATCTCTTTTGTTTTAGAAGCGTTTAATGAAATTAACCAGGATGACCACCATAAACTTAATGCGTTGAGATCAGATTGTAGGGATTGGCAGTCACCGTCACTAGTAATGTTACGGTAAATTACGCAGTCATCAGCGACAAGTCGAATTCTAGATGTTACACAGGCATGTAAGTCATTAATATAGATTAAAAAAAGCAAAGGTCCGAGCACACTTCCTTGCGGTACACCAGATGTCACATCAGCAGAGGAGGAGTTGACGGAAAGTTTTTTATCCAAGCGAGCACGATAGAGTTGATGTTAAGCTGTGCTAGTTTCAGAAGAAGTCTGTAATGAGGAACCCGATCAAACGCATTTGAAAAATCAAGAAACACTGCGTCGACCTGAAAGCGAGCGTCAAGCGATAATCTTGGCGGTACATGATGTACGACGCGTTGGATTTTTAATAAGTTGTGCTAGTGAAAAATCAAGATACGACTGAAGAAACATGTTAGCTTCGGTTTCACTCGCTTTGACGGATTGTGAAAACCAGTTTATACTAGGGAAGTTGAAGTCTCTCTATATGAGTAAAGTACACATCGGGAAACGCGTACATATTTCACACAGAATTCGATTAAATTCAGACGAAAAACCATCATTCATAACAGGAGGACGGTAAACAGCACCAATAATTACATCAGTTGAACAATATTAAAAGAAACCCATACACATTCAAGAAAAGAACTAATCATCACAGGCGCGGTTAGCAAATCATCCCTTATCCCCAAGAGTACACCACCTCCTTTACGGTACGGTCTGTCGCATCGAAATATGTTAAAATGTGTCTGCCTGACAAAAATTGAACTATCAGAAATAAGATCAGGATAGCAGGCGACGACTAACGCGCAACAGAGCCCATCTGAGGAAAAGTTCGTTCGATCCCTGCGGAGCAGCTTTTGGTGCGAGATTTTTCTTCGTCAGACGGTAACTGGCCCTCATAACTAACGTCGAGTTGGAAATGCGATAAACAAAGATCGAGAAAAGGACCATTATTTAAGACGTAAAACGCCCGCACGTTCAGAGTTCGTGTTGCTGAAACACGACGCGTGCACACGGAGCGCTCAAACGCGCGCGTAATTATTTATTTTATTTATTGATACTGCAACCTCAAGAAGGTATTTTCGCAGGGTTGGCGTACAGATACAAGCACGGACCAAATATTCTCAGGTTCTGACTGCGTGAAAGTGTGCGTCCGTGGTTTCGTAGGGTCGTTTACGCACCTGCAGGATACTTTTGTTCGGCCGGCGCGTGAGAGATTGCAGCTGTCTGGGGCCAGCGATGCCTACCAAAAGGGCCGCTTCTGCTCCGTGCCTTCTCTAGATGTGTGTAGCCGATGCACGGGGTGTGGCGGCCATGAGCAATGTTTTCACACGTAGATAGTATTTATATACTAGCACATGAAATAGTTTTTTATTTATTATTACAGTGCAAATGGTTGGAATTTCATACCAAAAGTCAGATGTTCCGAACATAATTATTCCCTCCCTCATTAGCATTAGTAAAACTTTTGTTGAAACGCTTATTTTATATCTGTATACTACTTGCGTATGTATTCTATTGTGTTGGAAGTTTTAGCAGGGAAGCAGTGTTGCTTTAACTGAAACACTGAAGCCACACAAGACAGAGAGAGAGAGAGAGAAACGTTTATTCGAAACATTGAGCCGAGCGAGGCCCGGTATCACCCTAAGGTGGGAAAGCTCCTTAGTCCATGAACCCTGTGGCTTCTACTGCTCTCTTAGTCCCTGGCGAAGAGTTGTCGTTGGTCTTCCAGGTCCCCGAGGGTGAGCTTGGCCTCCCACGTTTCGAATAAATGGTTTGCTTCTTGTGCTCATTTCGCGTCCGTTTCCGGTTGCATTTCGCTGCCTTCCTGCCACGGGCATTCCAGGAGCAAGCGCGCCAGAGTGTCGGGTACGTTGCGGAGTGGGCAGAGGTAGCTGTGGAGCGTCGGGTAGGGACGCTGCATTATCACTCCATGAGTGTACATGTTACTTTGCAGGCGTCTAAAAATCATGCCTTCTTCTCTGCCGAGTTTAGGGTCCAAACATGGTCAATCCGCCCATCCGGCCCGCCCTCGTCCGCCTGCGTGCTGATGGCTCTCTAGTGGAGGGCGACGAGCGATCGCAACTATCCCGTCTGCACGCGTGCTTGTCTCTCATTGGGTGATCCAAGGCGGACGGTGTCGGGTGTCGTGACAGCAAACATGGTGCTTGCTCGAAGTGAAGTGAAGCGAAGTGGGGACGCGAGGCCTAAGCTACAGCCGCGTCAGAAACAGTCTATTTTGCTCCTTATGATTTTACTAGAGTTATTTGGCACCCACGGAGATAGTCGCCGAAGGCAGCAAGCCGGTGCACCCTTCCAGGCGTCGTCAGTACGTGCTATCGCCGACAGAAACAGATGGAGGGCAGGAAGTGTGTTGTGTTTACGAGAGCGTCGGAATAAATATTTGAAGTCGTCGACTTCGTGATTTTTTGTTCCATGCGTCGCGTGCGCGTCGCAAACGAAAAGTCCCTCACATATACGAGCATTCTGAGCAGGACACATGTTTGCGCGGCGAAATAAGTGGTATCCGATCGGCGTGCCCAGCGTACGCGATTGGTAGCTGTTCTATGTATGCGGTTCGCTGTTGCGAAGTGGTGAACTCCTGTCCTTCGCAACTTTCAGATGTAATGATACGATCAGTAGCGATAAGTTTTTATTGCCTTGTTATCGCTGTCATCCCGCGTGTGCTATACAGTGTGTGAGCCGTTTTGCCGGCTGCGATGCGCCGAGGTGACCGCGATGTTCGAGCTGTGTTCTTGCTGTTACTATGTGTGTTCGCAAGCTACAAATCGTGATATATATGTGCGATGTGTCGCAGCGTTGCTGGATGTAGAAGTGCTCATTCTACGTGATGTGCGTGCGCTCACAAGTGAACTGTGCAGAAGTGTTGCCGATTGCGTTTTCATATGTAGTACCCTTATAGATGAGCCTTATCACACTAGCCTTTTCTGCTTCGTGCATGTATCGTTTGTTTCAGAAGTTACTGCGCTTTTGAAGCTGGTTCTATTTTGGTGGAGTTTAGCGAACATCATAATAGTTACGTACGTCAAGACATACAGCGCTGCCCTGAAATGTAGACACGCCTGATAATGTCATGAATGAAAATTTCAGGCCGCCTTGCTTTTTATCATGTGGATATCGGTGTGAATAGAAACATTTCTAGATTTCACGAAGTAATTAATTGCTTTATACTTTGTGACGCAGGTGGCTTACATACCTAAAAATCATAACTGCTTCTTTTATGCGAAGCATATTACGAGAGCTCAACCCAGCTCCTCAGGCGCGGCGGTGTCGCCTTCAATACCACGTGACACCATGACGTCACGACAGAGGAGA
The DNA here is from genome assembly GCF_038994185.2 of Dermacentor albipictus. Taxonomy (NCBI): domain Eukaryota; kingdom Metazoa; phylum Arthropoda; class Arachnida; order Ixodida; family Ixodidae; genus Dermacentor; species Dermacentor albipictus. Next base: position 187,164,351 of record NC_091823.1, on the reverse strand, counting down.
AACGGGGCTCCAACTCGCGCCGTCGCTCGCGGCGTTGCGGCGGTATATAAGCAGCTGCACTTGCCTCTGCTAGACACTCACGAGGTGAGATGCCTCCTGTAGACAGAGCTGCTCGTTGGAATGAGAAGCGAAGGTTGCGGCGTGCTACAGAGACTGATTTTCCGGGTGGCTTTGGCTCAACTCTTGCAAGATGGGCTGGGTGGGAATCGAACCAGGGTCTCCAGAGTGTGAGACGGAGACGCTACCACTGAGCCACGAGTACGATGCTTCAAAGCGGTACAAAAGCGCCTCTAGTGAATGCGGTGTTGCCTTGGAAACGAGCTGTTTCTAAGGCTCAGGCGTGCGTCGCTTGCTCAGGCGCACATTTCGTTGCCGCGCCGAACGCTGCGTTGCTCGACGCTCACCGCGTCCAATGCGGGGCGCGTAGTCGCTGCGCCGTAGCCCATTGTCTTACACCCCTTGGCGGGTCGACGGGAACGCTGTCGCGTTCCACTCTTGAAGGCGAAGCAGAGTAACGCATGAGTTGTTTCTTCGTCTAGCCGAACCAAATATAGCCAAGCAACAGCAGTTCACCAGGCTAAACAGTGGTTCAACAACTAAAATAAAGGCTAGTATGTTTCGCATCCTGGGCTTAACCTTAGCTAAGCCACAGCCATTTTTTGGCTGGTGACTAAGCACAGAGTACGTGAAGGCACCAGTGGCATGGTGGATGAATATGTTATAGGCAAGAACTGGATACTTCTTTCTTATTAAGCACACATTTTAGGTTTGCTGGCTAAAAGCAAGATGAATGTAAAAATGAACACGTAAGACAAGTAATGACAAATAAGTATCACAGGGATAGTGAATATGACATTCTGCTAGCAGCCAGCAGAACTGCGTAAAAAACATTTTGCCTAGAGGTCTTCCACAATGGCTAGTAATAATGCAGGCAGAATTGGGTAAGCAAAAGCTTGCCGTTACTTTGTATATCCGGCCTATTTGATTATCTGGTTCGTGTCACCTGTTTTGGCACGAGCGTTCAGTTTAAAGCGAACCATAGCACAAGTTCCACCTTTATGTGCCTGATAAGTGCTTTCGTTTCTATCCTCGTGTTCATTCTACCAACAGTCATTAGGAAATAATGTGCATTAAACTGACTTGGGCCTGCAAAGTATGTCCAGTGAAGGTTTCTCCGATGCACTTTCATCTATCTGTAAGCTTACTGCTGCCTATCATTCGTGGATGTTGCACACTACAAGTGGCTCTCTCACTAATCTTTGTTTTGCACAGGCCACGGTTCTACTCATTAACTGAACCGTTTTCAGCTGTGTTGCCAGAATATGGAAAGAGGTGCCTCGGCTCTTGTCATTCTTTAGCATGTTCATAGCCACAATGCATTGCCCCTGAGATCACAATGCTATCACAAAGCTATCTCAACGTAAAACGTGCCTATTGGCTGCCATGAGTTTACCCTGAACACAAATTTTCACAGTTATGTCAGCATTCGTTATGTGATCGAAGCCAGCTAATGAAGATGCACTGCTGGCGAAACTTTCAAGTGACTCTGCTGGCAGAATGTCTGCTCCCTATATTATGTTGGTCACCCTGTTTTGTCAATGTTCTACATTTTTCTTTTTTTGACATGAATTTACCACTCAGCCAGATAATATGTTGTAAAACCGTCAATTTTAGGCCCATACATATGGTCACTTCTTCGTCATATTCTGGAAATGACACCTATGTCGAGCTTAGATTAGCAACATCAGCTTAACTTATGCATGGAGTTGAGTTGCTGCATGTGAGAAAAAAATCACGGCGTAGCTAATAGGAATTAGACTGGTACGAAAAAAAATTGTCTTTATGTCGTGTATAAGTTGTGTTGTTCATTTGACGCACGCAGTAATACGTAAACACAAATGTATGTGTACCTTGCATTTACGTGCATGTGTGTGTGAATAAAGCAGCACAACTTCTAATATTAAGGTATGTTGCACCAACTATACCCCATTAAAGATGTTTATATGGTATTCAGCTGATCTTATGTAAATTTTATCACATGGTGCAGTTACAACATTTCATACCTGTGTGTAAACCAATTTATCGACTGTATCCACTGCATGTGAAAATGAATATTTTAGACCAATGCAGTACCTGAGGCAGCAGCTTTTTATTTAGCTTTTGCCATCGCTTATTAGAGGGATCTTGATTTTGCCATGCAAACAACTCGTATAAAGGTTTCTGTTTAGTATACCAGCAGTGAAATCATGAATGCACCTGCAATTCTTTGCATACTAGCGAGATGAATCCCACTGCTCATCGTTCTGTCACGTGTTGTTCTTTAGTCATACATGGTGGCTCTATTTCGTGGCATGAGTTCTAGGCTCTTTTTCACACAGGCCTTTCGATAAAGTGAAATCTGCCTCTTCAACAGTCAGTTGAGTGAAAAGCCACCACTGGACCAATAGCTCAAAGACGAATTCCTGCATGCTTTTCGCCAATCGGATGGTGTCCGGAAACTATGTGCCATACATCACTTCAGCTACACCAATAATCACACAGCTAAACCTGCTACATGTAATATAAATCATTGATATAGGCAGAGGAAGATGTTGCACGTATACAACAGTTACTCATCCCTTGAAATGTGAATGACCCAAACCTTCGCGAGCATATTGATCGCAACCATCCGGCAGCACAACGGGGGATCCTTCTGCTGTCACAAGTGAAAACAAGTAGAATAGTGCCACCATCGCACCTGGTTTGTCAAGAGAACCTTGCCTGCAGGTTTCTTGTTTATATTGGGTAGCCTTCCTATTTTATGAATTAACACCTTTCACAACATTTACTGTGCTAATGAAGGCACAGCACAGATACCAGTACTGAAGGTATACACAAGTAGAGCAGAGAGCTTATGAGTAAGTTCAAAAATATACAGGTAAAACTACGTCAAACCAACTATTTTCACGTTAGAAGATGTACCACCGGCAATAAATGCATATTCAGAACATGAATAAGCGCCATGTGGGGAAGATTGAGACGTGTGATTGATGCCAAGAACCTGTTTGCCTTTTGAATATTGACATAAAGAAAAAGTCCAGTCTGTGCTTCTGTGTCCGAGGGTTGAATATCAAAGGAAAGCTGCAATACGGATTTTGTATGTAGTAGTCCCTTATTGATGTGCTACTCTAGTTGTGCCAAACATAGCTACCTGGGTGCAAAGCATTGGACAAGGTACCATATGTATGTCTGACACATTAAAAATCTTTTTCCATTGAACATTCTGAGCTCTAAATGTGAAATGCATGCAGTTTTCAGCAACAAATAGCGCATATATATATTTGACCTACACCACAATGAGCTTATGCGAAAAAAAATTGTAAACCTTTGTGTTATGTTGCTTTTCATGGTGTCTAAGTTTACCAAATACAGTGTTGAATTTACGGGTTGCTTCACATGTTTATAGCTAAAACCCACAGAAAACTACTTGCATTGCGACCTCCAGGTCACAACACAAACATTTATGTGGTATCCTTCTTGTCCATTCATGTGGCCTCGCACTATAAATGTAGAATGTCACACCTGCAAAGCTGACCATCCACACTTACATTTCAATTTATTTTTAATGCTCAGCAGTTATACTTATACGTGCATTCGGACAACAAATCTACACCACATTAATTTAAGCGCGATCTAAATGGTTGTTAGCGCATAGTCAAGCTATTCTAGCGTGCGTGCAGGAATACGGCATTGTCCAGGGGCACCGCATAGTCCAGGCGCAACAGTGAACAATTAGTAAACAAAGCGGCTGATAATACTATGCTGACCCATATGTTGGAGCATTATATTCTCTAACCCACATGCAAACTTTCTTTCAGTGTACTGAAAACCACAGCTTTGATTTGCCAAGTTATATTACTGCTCACACACAGTGCTGAAACAGTCTGTATAAATGGTGAAATGGTGAGCAATGCGCCAAGGAATGAAAGATTACTTGTGATGTGTGGATTTGAATAATAGCTGTTAATGCATACCCAATTCACCAGTATGTGTGTGTTCTTTTGGAACAATTTTACATTTGGCACAGACGCTGAGCCATTACGGCATCTTACTGCAAATTTCTGTGCTCTCACAGTGCTAATGGGGCTATCATTCATTTGGCTACCCGAATAGCGATTAGATAATGGAGCACAACAATCTTCCAGTTTTACGCAGAACACCATGTGCTATATTCACGAAACTGCACCTAAGGAACTATTCGCTGGTTTGTTATGCAATAAAAAGAATGGCAATGAATGTTTCCCCATGTTTTGTGTGGCCCTGTCTTCCGCCATATGAGCCTTCATTTCATTGTCATGTGTATGTTAAAGCAGCTACTAATTAAGAAAGACAAACACAAAACTACTAACTACATCAACCTTTTCCCACCACGAGAGATCACTGAACTTACTGCTAAGCTAAGTCACTTGATAATCTCGGTTTTCTTTCAAATAAATGCCGGTAGTTACTAGCTGTGTGTTATGTCATGCATTTCGTTCATTTTCCTAAAATATGGCTGTGCATCAGCTAGCTAGGTTGTTACTGCATAAATACATAAACAACATTCAGCCCATGCCCAAGTAACTCAAATAACGTGAGTAGAGCTTACAGTAGTTCATGTATTATTGCATCCTGTGTGAGCTCATTTTTTATATGAAGAGCAATCAAAATAGAACACGCATGTATGATGCTGACAATATCAAACAGTCTCAAGTCGATCATCCTTGTTTGCTGCCATGGATGAGAGAGGGAGCATGCCTGCCATAGTACTGCTTAATTTTGTGCACTTTGGTAATGTTTTGTACATTGTTGAAGTATTAAATTAGGTATGTCTAAGTAGTAAGGTGGCAACAGATTGGCCACCCAGGCTGGCAAGAAAGAATACAATTGTTTGATTTCACTCAATATAAGTTCTCTTATCAGCAAAATATAACATCTGCTTTCAAATAAATACTCCCCTAGGAAACATCTCATCAGTATATATCTGCATAAGGTCACCGCTACTCATACATATTGCTTTTATGCCAGTCATAAAGAATTGCACACTCACAGCTTCACCTTCAATTCCTTGCTTTATTAAGTTGACCGCTTATGCACAACTTTTTTTGCACAGTGAGAACTTCATTCATCGCTAAGCACATCATTTAAGGTTATATTTTGTTTGGAAAGTTTACAAGCAGCAAGTATTACATTTTTAATATGCATGTTTGATGCCTCATCTTTAGTGGCTTCTTTATTTTTATTTACAGCATACTGCAGACCCTAACTGGCTCCTAGCAGGCGGGGCAACACAATAAGAACGACAATAACAACTGCAAAAAGCACAGCAAATTACATTGCAGTAATTAGAATATATAAACAATGACACATAGCACGAACAAAAAACAATAACTCTGCAACTGTCAATAAGTTATTTTGTCCAAGGTATCAATACTGGTTAGTAGATCAGTCGGGAGTAAATTCCATTGATTGATTGTGCGCGGAAAGAAAGAGTACCTAAAAACATTGACTCAAGCGTTGTACGGTGTTAGGGATTCCACGTGATGATTTTTTGTTAGGCGTTTTGTGGTGGACTTAATAAATAGAGCAGGACTCATGAAGAGTTTCTTATTTTTGATTAAGAAAAGTAACTTCAATCTTTGAATTTTTCTTCGTATTTCCAGTGTCTGTATGTTATGTTGTGCCATGAGAGTGGTGGGGGAGATAGTAGAGTGGGATTTGTTAAAGATAAATCGAACAGATTTACGCTGGATCATTCCCACGCCTCAATGTTGTGTTTTGTGTAAGAGTCCCAGACAGTGCATGCATATTGTAGTTTAGGTCTGATTATTGAGGTGTAGGCTAAGAGCTTTGCACTAGTAGGGGCAGGTTTTAATTTGTGCCTGAGGAGGCAAAGTTTCTTAAAAGCTGACGTGGATATGTTTGAGATTTGTTTATTCCAATTAATATAATTGGTTATAGTAACACCTAGGTAAGTGTATTCATTAACTTTTTCGAGCGCGTGAGATGGAAGGTTATATGAAAATGATAGGCTATTCTTTTTGTTGGAAACTTTCATGAAGACTGTTTTATAATTGTTAAGCTTCATGTCTCATCGATTGCACCAAGAATGAATGTTTCCAAGGTTAGAATTAAGAATGACTTGATTTTCAGAAGACCTAATACCATTAAACAATAGACAGTCATCGGCAAAAAGCCTAATCTGGACAAGCTTACTAATCATATCAACAATGTCATTTATGTAGATTAAGAAGAATAATGGTCCCAGCCCACTTCCCTGCGGTACGCCAGAAGTGAGTGGGAGGTGGCTGCAACAATGAGAATCAATACTGACGAACTGTGTTCGGTTAGAAAGGTAAGCAGAGGCCCAGTTAATTATGAAAGAAGGAAGCCCAGTAGATTCAAGCTTACATATTAGTTTATCATGTGGAACTAGGTCAGATGTTTTCTTAAAATCTAGAAAAATGTCAATCTGCCCGGACCCGTTTAGTGTATCAGCAAAGCAATGAACCACAGATGTTAGTTGGGTGGCGGTTGAAAGTCCCTTTCTAAATGTACGTAAAAAAAGCAAAGGGCATTTCATGCACCCAAGTGCTTTAAGCACACTCTTAAAATTGGCAGAATGAAAAAAAAAAGCATGACCAAGCGAATGCAAGCATGTCAGCAAGCTCTACACGGAGCCTCACACGGGTGCTAGGTGGTAAACAGGGGTGCCTTGGCGACCTATGCAGCTGTATTCCGCGACAAATGTGCGTGTGTTTCGTATTCTTTCAAGCTGTCACTAGTACTACAGAAGCTGCGCCACCTCGCCGAACACGGGGATTTCGGACGAATGCTTCCGGCGGCAATGTCACGTTCGCGCGACGTAGAACGCTGCACACTGGATAATTCGAGAGGTTTTGCTCAACCAGCTAAGGCAGCGCGCACACAACGTAATCGTCCGAGAATATGCCGCATGTTGCCGACATAATGCGATTGCAATACATATTTAAAAGGTGGCTCAGATAAGGTGCCTATGCAGTGTTTTGAAGAAGGATAACGGCGGCAGTGCAACACATGCGGCTGCAGAACAGAATGTGTTAGCCTAGAGTCGCATTTTCACACACGCGAAAGCTTGAAATGACAACTACAAAAATGTGCCAGAGTCGTCTGCTGCAGAGCTTCTTTACGTAAAGCAGGTGATGTATGCTGTCAGATGTAGTTGCCAACCTTAAACACATTTGCTCCGCTGAACGGTTGCCAGCTGTCAACAGGCCGCGTCGCCCAATAGGAGTGCGCGTGCGATCCGCTCGTGCGGATTAAGCGTGCACCGGTTTTTGCAACACCAGCCCCTTTCGAATGTCCGCACGCGGGTGGACAATGGCGGAACGGACGGGTGGATTGACCATGCTTTGGCCCTAAGGGTGCGGTGGAGAGCGCACTTGACGCTCGACCAATTAGTTGGTGGGTACGGCCTCCGTCTCTTCTATTGCGGGTACCCACGTTCCCCGGGTACCCATGATCCCCGGGTACCCACGTTACGCAGCTGAACGGGAGGGAAGTGTTCCGTCTTTTTAGCATTTTGAGTGCATCGGCCGAGGTACGGCGCCCCTCGAGAAGTTTCTACAGGTGACCTGAAAGTCGGTGAATGTAACTGCTGCGTCTGTGCATGTGGTGGTGGCGAGAGCCATTGTCGTTTCTTCAGCCGTTTCCGGGTTGCGTGCCTTTACTGTTGTCGATGCTAACTCGCAGCCTCGGGAGTCTACGACGCTGAGAACGTACGCGGTACGATGCCGATACTTGGCGGCGTCGGTGTAGCGGGCATTCGGGTCGTGCTTGAAACTTCATTTACCACACAAGACGCAGAAAAAAAAATATGCAGGTCCCACGCACAGTTGGAATCGATGTAAGCGAAGCATTCCGTACTGGATGCTTTGATTGACGATAATTTGCGGTGATGTTGACGGCTAAAGCTTAATTTCTTCAACGTTTAGCCCAACACGAGAGGTGGTGAGTTGATGTTAAACGTTACTTTGCGGGTACCACTGCTCTTTGTCTGTGTCTTTGTCCCCTCTGGCCTCACACGTTAGTAGAAAGGGAAACGCTGCAGCTTCTGCAATGCTTCTGAATGGAGTCACAGATAATTACAGTTGTTAAGCGGCTAAAGTGGCGACGGTCAGGGAGCTCCAGACGGAATTGCGCACATTCGACGCGGTGGGGTGAAAATGTGTTTCTCCCGTCGCCTTTCCTCTCTTACGCTCGCCTATCATCCATTTCATCGGGCGTGGAGGAAAGGGCGCGCGGAGAGCCTTTCCCGCTCTCTGGCTTGTGCGATTCGGCGCGGCGCTGCCTGGAGGTATTGCTGTCGCGGGCTGCGCAACGATTTCGAGACGTTTTAGATCTTATTTTGTGAAACGAACAGAACCGGAGTCTCTATATTACCAGCATTGAAATTGTAAATCTGCTCACTATCTGATCGCTTGGCGTAGAAACTAAAACATCAAACATGTGTGCATGCTCGTGTACGGCCAAACACGAAACATCTGAGCGGCAGGCGCTATCAAATAATTGTGATATCGGCATCCTTCTCACGCATTTCAAGTCTAGCAGGCTTGAAATCACTATATGTCTACGCTAGCCTTCCTGCATGAGGCCGATGGCACAGCTCAACACAGCGATTTTTGAGGTTCAATTTAATTTAATTTATGCGTGAATTGCCAGACATACCACTCAGGTCTACGACCGAATGAGTTATGTCAGCAACCACAGAGCGTCCTGCTTCTAGCTACTTCAAGCTGTTTTTTTTAATGACGCAGCGGAGTTAGCAGTGCCTCCCAAGTTCACATCCCACGAATTGGAGCCATGCTGCGAGCAGGTGAACCAGCATGATACATGTATAAGCTATGTGCTTCGGCATTGCGGTTTTGCCCTGTACAGAACACACATGGATAGGTGTTTGCTTGAGGCGTGCTGTGCGCCATATTTCATAACGTCTAGATGGCACATCGCATTGTGGCGCAAGTATTAAACTTGAATTGGATTATAGGGCTGTACGTGCCAAAACACCAACCAGATTACGAGGCACGGCTTAGTGCCGGATTCCGGATAAATTTTGACACCATGATGTTCTTTACCGTGTCCCAAAATCTAAGTGCGCATGCGTTTTCTATCACGCCCCCGTCGAAATGCACCTGCGTTGGTTGGGATCAAATCCACGTGTCTAGCAATGCCATAACCGCGAGGCGTGGCAGAAAAGGGCTGCCGAGAACGAGGAGGGCTGGTAGAGAGCTGGGGAACGCTGGGTTGCGACGTTGAACACACGGAGTTTAGACCCATGTTCTCAAATTCTTGTCTGACTACAGCCTGAATCGTCGAAATCGTGGTTGCTGGCGGATCGGGAGGCGTCGCGGAGAAAGTTGGCGAACAGGTGGCCTCGAGCTCGCGGCGAACAATACGGGTTACGTCGTCACAGGTGGTGGTCTGACGCGGTCGACCCTCACATGTCGACGTAGCAGCAGTGTTGGGTAGGTGTGGTGCGGCGGCTGTTAGCTTGTTCAAGACGCCGGCATTCTTTTATGGTGGCGTCGATAGCCGAGACGTTGCCAAAAACAAGCAAATTGAAAGCGTCGTCGGCAATGCCTTTTAGAACATGTGACACTTTATCTGCTTCAGACATAGCATCGTCAGCTTTGCGGCATAGAGCCAAGACGTCGAGGATGTATGAAACGAACGGCTCTGTAGATGTGTGAACACGATATGCAAGAGCCTTTCTCGCGGCAACTGTGCGATTAATGGGGTCGCCAAACGGTCGCCTAGCTTTTCTTTGAAACTGTCCCAACTGGTTATCTCGTCGTGATGCGTTTGGTGCCACACGCGTGGGGTGCCGCCGAGATAAAAGATGACATTGGCGAGCATAATCGTTAGGTCCCACCTGTTATTAGCACTTTTGTGTTCGTAGAGCTTGATGCAGTCGTCAACGTCCTGTCCCTCCAGGCCAGAGAACACACCAAGGTCGTGATGTTGGGCAACGGTGACGATTGGAGGATTTGGACAAGCCAAAGCCGGTGCAGAGGTGGTCTCGTCAGCGGGAGGCATGGTAACAACCTCGATGTACCGACCACTCCGGAGTTCCGTGGTGAGGACGGCGATCGCTGACCTCCGCCAGAATGTTACGCGTGGAAAGACACAGATGAAAGAGGCTATATACAGGCTTTTTACACTGGAGCCAGACCACTAGGCCGACCTTCACCCGCAACAAGGCACAGACCGACTTTGTCGTCGTTCTCGCGGTGGCTCGTCTCTTGAGTATCTGCCGATAATATCATAATACTATGAATACATCAGATCTGACTTTATCGGATTAGCTAACGAAAATGACTGCTAACATAGTGCCCGAGTTCTATCCACGCTAGTTGTGGGCCATTTGTCGTTCGTGGGCTGCCGTACGACGATGGTATTGAGCGCGAAGGATAAGATTCACTTGCCTTGTTGTAGCATGGGACCCATTTCGGCGCCAGCAAGGGAGCCCGACAAAAGAAGCGGACACGTTCGGCACAGCGTGGCTGGCACCGACGCAGGGCGTCGTCAGTTTTCGGATCACTTGGAAGCAGCGGCCGACGGCGCTTCACAATTGACCACTGACGCCCAGAAACCACAGTGTTCTGTTAACGCTTTTGGTGCTTGGCCCTCTCCTCGCACTTCGAAGAACGTACGCTCATTTCGGCGGTGCTGTCGGCTGCGATGCGAGCACGGCCGAGCCGATACGCTGTTCACCGTGGGCTGAGCGGAACGATATCGTCGGTGCTAGACGTCTGACACTAGGCATCGCTTCTCCTCAAGTACACAATTTGCGAATGTCTTTATGCCAGAGTACATTTCTTTGCCTCGATGAGGTGGTGTAGCCGGTGTCAGTGTGCATGCTTCACGACCACCCGTTGGTTGCACGGCGGACCTGGCAGAGCTCTCCCGCGGCAGACGTGATTCGGGACGCTGTTACGAAATACTTAGCGCTTCATCGCAGTAGTATTCCCAACGTTCTGTTCTGTGGCCAAAATATATTTCAGAACATCTCGATAGCACGCTGATATTGCGATCCATCCGCTGCTCTATATAAACCCTCTCATATTCGTCTGAAAACTGAGAAGGCGCGGAAATCACACCGATTACCATTGCATCATAAATCTTCAGACTAAATTTTTGTCAGTTCTGCTGCACCACTGGATGAAGCATTGATTTCCATCCAATTTTATTGGAACACTTCCTGGGAAGCGCACTACTATGCAACAGGAAGCGAATGTTTATTAGCAGAAAAACACCGTATCTTTATGTCCGGACATCCCGAGCACCTCTTAAACCCTTGTTTCAGATGTGCTCTCTTGTCTATACAAATGTATTTAAAGTGACGCGAGAAGTGGTTGAAGCTGCTTTGATAGCGAAGGCCGCGGATAACTGCACAAGTTCCCATTCAGTTCCTCTGACTACAATGGAATTTCCTTTCCTGGAATCGGCTGCTTTTCATGTGCGGTGATTGGGCCCTTTCGGAGTTCGAGCCTACAAATGCGGTGTTTTGCTGGAAATAGACACTCAGTTCTAAGTTAGTGCTCGTCCTGTTGCCTCGCTTGTGTGCGTGTCTTCCAGAGCTATGTCCCCCATTGATGCATCTAGCCAGCTAGCCCAAACAACCATACATCTAAACTGCAGAGCTTACCTTTCTAGTGGACTGCTGAGCACGAAGTAGCGGGATCGAATCCCGGCTATTGCGGGCGCATTTCGATAATGTCGAAGTGTGAAAACATCCATGTACATAGATTTAGGTACATGTTAAAGAAATCCAGGTGGTCCAAATTTCCGGAGTCGCCCGCTATGGCGTGCCTCATACTCTGATCGTTGTATTGGCATGCAAAACGCCATAATTTAAATTTCTACCATTCATAGTAACACGCAAGACGAGAGGGAAGCTAGATAAGATGGCAGACAGGAAGGGGGAGCAGAAAATAGGTATAACCGACGCAGTCGCGAAACAAGTGAAAGCAACAAGCCTTGCAATTCTTCGCTTGTAGTTCCCATACAAAGGGGGGAGGGGACATAGGATGAAGGTGACGTGAGAATTAGTCGAGGATGCGCTACTACTATTGACACGACAGCGGTTGCGGTCAGACTCGATAAATTTAAATTCGAAGTACGGTAGCTTCCTGCTATTCTTGAAGATTATCCCCACGAAATTCGTCCGGCGGACAAACTATGCAGGCCGCACAGAAGCAGGCACGCATTCAAGCGTGTGCGGCGACACTACGGAAGCGGTCACGCGTCGTGTCAACAATTCTGTGCTCGCCGCGTTATGTTCGCGGCTACGGCATTGGTCGAGGTCACAGACTCACTGGTCTGATCCCGATCGCGGCAGCCGCATTTCAAGTCGGGCGAAATAAAAGAAAACGCTTGTGTATTTAGAATTAGCGACACGTTAAATAACAGCACAGTGTCAACATTTATCCGGAGTCCGCCACTACGGCGTGCCTCATAACGCTGTCGTGGTTTTGGCATGTACAGGCCCATAATTCAATTAAAGCTTCATGCTTCTGCCACGATGCCATGTTCCATGTGAGGAAATGACAGCGCTCAACCCTCTCAGAGGTTATCATGTATGGCACGCTACAATGCCTCCAGCAAACACCTTCTCCTATCTGTTGTCCGTACTATATACGCAGACAAACAGCAGTAGTGCACGCAAGGTAACGCTTGACATCAGCTCAGCAATCATGTCGGACTAAATGTTGAATAAATTAAAAATTTTCCGTCAACATCGCCACTAATTATCGTCAATCAAAGCAAACAGCACAAGAAAGATCTCTGACATTGATTCCCTCATTGCGTGGGATCCGCATATTTTTTTTTTATGCTCCACTTACAGAATGGTTCAGTCACAGTGCAGCCGTCGCCACAAGGAACTAAAACCGCTAAATCACGCCACATGATCCCACGAAAATTAACGAGGAGCGGAAATTTGTCCCATATGTGAGACATTTGGGAAGTTAATGAACCAGAGGAGCGACGTCATTATGAGGCACGCCTATTGGCGCACGCAATGGGCACCCTCCAGGGTAAGGGCGGGCGCAAATTGAATCTAATAAATGGTATTGCTTTGCACGAGGTATATTCAAGCTCATATATCTCGGTTGAAATGAACACAAAGAGCCCTGAAAACGTTGTGCATCAGTACCTGGACTTTGCATATGGGGGATTTCGCACAGAAGGGGTAACGGTTTGCTGAAACTTGAAACACCTTCTGTAAGCTCTCTTGCCCGCATTCGCTTTTAGCAGTCAGCACCTCGTCAGGCTATTGGTAGCTGCTCGTACAGAATGGTCAAAACCTTATGTAAAAATAAATGACGAAGTTTGTGCAAGCGAGCCTTTTGCCTTTATTGTTGCGTTTTTCGGAGGGGGGAGGGCGGCAAGGGCGTAGGGTTGTCACGCTTGGGTGCCCTTCCTAATCTGGAACTCACTGCCGCCGTATAGTCGTGGACTGCAGTATAATTTTGACAAGTTGGTTTCCTTTAACGCGAACACATTATATCGGACAAATAACGGGCGTCAACACTTTGTCGGAGGTGGCGCGAAGAGGTAGCCAGCCGTCGCCACAGTTTAATTAGGGCCGATTTACGCTCGAGCAGCCCATCGCTGCAAGCCGCACCGCATGTGGGCGGTTCGTGAAAAGCGGGCGGTTGTCGCGATCGGTCACAAAATTGCATTTATGGTGAAACCGCATGGAGCGGCACTAGAACCCCTTAAACTTCGCAGAGGACTGCCACGCTTTGAAGGATGCCGCCTCCTGCTCACACGCTCTGGCCTAGGCCGACGCCGCGTCGCTGTTGGCCTAATAGCATCACGTGGGCCCTCGCGCCTTGCATTAAAACTTCTTTCTGGGTGAGTTGGCGCATATTTGACATAAATGGCGCCATGCATCAGCGCCATTTTTGCTCGAGAAGCATCTACGGAGTGGCGAGGAGCGCATGTTGGCGCTGTTGCTGCGCTCGAGCAGTGTAGCCGGCGTCAGGGTCGAGGAGGGAGGGTGAAAGAGTGGAAACGAGGAGGAGTGAAGGTGGAGGAGGAGAGTGCCGCTACTTTACGAACGGGGCGTTAAGCGGTGCGGCTCGGATGTGCCCTCTGGTTCTCCAAACAGGTAAACAGCAACTGGCAACATGCAACAGCGAGTTGGCAGCGTCGTGTGCTAGGTAGGCGCAAAATTTCGCACCGTGCCAGGATTTTTGTAATACGTCTGATTTCTCATTAGTTATATTTTATTAGTTAGCTCGAGCGGATCGCATGCGCCGGCATCCGCATTCTGATTTGGGGACGCGACCTCTTTTGAAAGCTCGCAACCGTTCGGCAGTGCGCAGAGCTAGGGCGCTAATCTCGACACTCATGGCGGCTGCACGGCCGCCATTATCCGCCATGTTGACTCTCTGATTGGCTGTGGAGAGCTCACGTGCCTTGAAATTTGTGCTGGGAAACGGAAGTTTCGGAAAATGTAATTTTGCGTTTTCATGAAGATGATGAAACGTGACGTGGAGCTGCAAATTTTATCGACTAACAATTTTCTTTTCGTCCGTGGCACCTATATTGCGACGTTAGCGCTTCAAAAAGAAAGTGAGTGGCAGCGTACAGAAGCCAGTGCAATACATCTGCAATTTCGCGAATATGTGGTGGGGATCCAAGATATGCGCCATGCCGGCTTGCTGATTGGCTGAAGGAATATGCTGTGGTTAGCGTCACAGGAAGGGCCGTTTCGTAAACATCAATTTGACGAGGTGTGACGTTGCGCTGGGCCGCCATTGCAGAAAATTTTCGACATAATTTGGGGTGCGACAAGCCGCGCTAATTATGGCGCTGAGCAGCCATATACAATGGCGGCCGAGAGGAATGCTTATCGGCACGTTTGTCCCGTCGTTTGGCGCCATGAGAATTTTTTGTTCATAACGCGTGCTCATAGTATCTGCATCGCTCTCGGGTGGTGCTGGCATTTGTGTTTTGGTCCAAGTTTTTTTGAAAGAACGCGTTTATACGAAATAATATTGGTTGAACATAGCAAACTTTCTGCAACGTTATCCATTTTTCACTGCTGCGTTTGTATTGTAATCAAGATCGATGCTTTTTTGCACAAACGAAAGATATGACAACGGCGTCTTTCGATCTAATTTATAAAAACGAATGTACGCATGGCGGTGCCTTGAAATATCCTCCCGCGGTCCGAGTAACCAGGGAACTGAACAAGAGATGGCAGCACCGGCTCTTGCGTCGCGCTAGCGGATATCTCTGGCGTGCGCGACGCTGTCGGTGATATTCGGCCGTTTCTCAGCCAGCCGAGTCGGGCTGATTCACTTGCGTTTCACGATATAGCGATAACGTGCCCTTGAACGTATGCTTATCACCACTGGTCGGTCGCGTACGTTGCCTCGAGGTGGAAACCAAGCGCGTGCACCAACATACGATGACTCGTTCCGTTTCCCAGGTACACGCATCCTAGCTAATGAAGCACACGACGGCTTGTACGCTGCAGACGACGGAAGCCAGAAGCCGTTTCGACGGAATAATCATACGCTGTGAGCTAGCTGCTCTATTTTTACTGAGGAAGAAAACTGCTTTGCTTTATCAAGAACGTTATGTTAGGTGCCTCCATTTCCGTGTCTTAGGCAAAACGTCAAGTTTGCGTTACGTTACGAAAGTAAAACGGAGCAATCGGCGCCATTTTGAACGCGTCGCGTCTACGTCACGCCTCGCAGAAAATGGCGCAATGTCCAGAATAGCGCCCCTAGAGTATAGTGTACTAGAAGACGGTTTAGGAGGGGGGGGGGGGGGAGGGAGTGGGACAAGCGGCTGGGGTGGCGCAAGCTTTGCTGTGAGGCGCGCGACGACGAAAAAATACTATGGCGGCGTGGCGATCAAACTAAATAGGGCCGCATCAAGGTTGCGCCGTTGGGAACTGCTGGCGATTCTGCTCGGCGGGACCGTTCGTACTGTTTCGCGCGCTACTGCTTGCGATCAGACCGCCTAAATGGTGCTTATAATCGGATGTGACGTGTGTTTATGCCTTAGGAATAAATGCCTTTCTCTCGTTTCTTTATTTCATTTTGTTGATTTTGAATGCTGCTCGGTGCCGGCGCGTGTATTGCGGCCGCAGTGTCGCCTTTCATTCTAGTATGTTATTGCACGGTTCCCTTTGGAGAACAAATATTTTTTTGTTCTTCAAGCAGTATGTATGCCTCGTATGTATTTTTACGCATATAGTTTTTCATCAGCAGGCCTTGCGGAGCGCAGTCGGAAAAAATATGTGTAAACGCCCTGCTTGCCGCTTCAAACAAATTAAACACATCGGCCCCATCCGGCGCCCTGTGCTCAGATTTCCGGTGAGTACCCTGATAGAAAACAAAAAAAACCTGCAGTCCAGCATGCCATTCGTGTTTCTGTAATCCTCGCGTAACAGAACGCGGAGTAATTGGCGCGGGTTTTTTTAATGCGGACGGCACTCGGGAGCCGAAAACAGTTTTGGGTAGCGATGATATATGTTAATCTTTGGTCCGTAAGCCATGTCTTCTTGGCAGAACACTTGTTTCCGTGCTCTGTGAATTTTTGGTGAAATCTTCGCTTTTCGAGGTGCCTCGCCTCCCCTTCTTGCGGCCATGGACGCGGAGCATGCCAGAGGCCCGCCTGGTCAGCAGTCATCACGGCCGTCAACCGCAGGGAAGCGAGTTGGCTCCCCCAGTGACACCGAAGACACCGAGCTGTACTCTATGTCGGAAGCCGACTCATCCGACGACAGCTTCATACCCGTCCGGAGTAAGAGGGCGAAGAGACAGATCGTCAACAGAGCGCCGTCAACTCCTGCGAGTACAACGACTACGAAGTCAAGGCCTGCCCGCTGGCCACACGTCATCATCTTTATGCCGGAAGAATCCTCAAGCACCCTATGACTGCTGAACGGGCAAGCCCTATCCATTTTTCTGGAATGTGCGGTGCCGGATCAAATAAAGACATCAGAATAAATCCACGCAAGAATATACTCGCCATAGACGTGTACAGTGCGAGTGCGCTTGGAAAACATTTAAAAAATCAGGGAGCTAGGCAGAATCAAAATGCGCCTTTTTATCCCGATCGACGATACATCCATAGCTGGTGTAATTTCCGACATTGACATTGCCATTCCCAATGATAACCTACCTAGCTTCATGAAGATGGCAAGCGAGGGCATGTTCATTACGCAAGTGCGCCGCCTTGGGAAAACGCGCTGCGTAAAAGTAATTTTCAAGGGGGATTGCATACCATCCCACGTTAAAGTCGGACATTTGCGACATTCGGTTCGACCATCCATCCAGAAGCCGCTTCAATGCCATCAGTGTTTCAGGCTAGGACACGTTAAGGGCGTGTGTACCATCTCGCTACTGTGTCTCCGTTGCGCTGAACCTCATGCAGAAGAGACTTGCGGTGCCTTGCTTCTGAAGTGCGCCAACTGTAGCTGCCCTCAAGCGGCCTCGTCGAAAGACTGTCCCCGCATCAAGAAGGCAAATACTTTCTGTATCGCCTTCGGACATCGACAAACACAAGTAGTGCATGCAAAGTAACATTTAACGTCAACCCACCGCTCTCGTATTCGACAGCTTCAGAACTCAAACATTCGCCGTAAACGTCCGCGACAATTATTGTCGATTGACACAAACAGCACAGAAAAGTGCACTTACATATTCTCTTACAGTGCGAGGGATCCGCCTAACTCTTTTTCATCCGCCTTGAACCAAGAACCCATAGAGGTCATCTTCCCAATGTTACCCTAAATTCGACCGCAAGACTGCCACTGGTTGTGACACAAGTCAGGCATGTAAGCTTGCTAGTGCGTCAATAATTGTAACTTGTGTTACGCCTTTTCTGCCCTTTAGAGCTGATACACAGTCTGCAGCGCGCACAAGACCCCACTGCGGCTATACCTCCCTCATACGGCCTACCTGAACTTTCTTGTTATCCATACGGGTTGCTAAGTCATGACATATTTCTAATAAATGCGCTCTACATACAAATTCCTTTAGAGAACGGCTTTTTAGCAGTGAAGACGCAGACTGAAATTATAAGAAATAAATTAAGCGCTAGCACGTGGCATCTATTACTGCCTAGCAGATGTCGCGCCATTCCAGTCTTTCGTCACTTCTTCATTGCATCCAGGCTGTGTGTGCATTCAGGCTATGGGCAGTGACGTGGAAAATGAAGTTCGCAAGAAGATGGCAAGATGCAGAACCTACGTTGTCGCAGATGACGTCATCGGGTGTGAGGAGACCTGCTGAGGCATAGTGCGCGCCTCAGCACTCCCTCAAAAATTTCATAATTGCAAACAGAAGAGAACGACGACAGTAAAACTTACTCCTTTTTTTCTTTCCTGCAAATTGAAATCGGTGCTTTTTGGTCGCTGTGCATGGGAAGAAAGCGAGGCGCTGATGTGTCGTGCAAATACCGGAACGGGTCGATTGCGAACGTCGTGAAGGAGACAAGAACGACAAAGGACTTTCGCGCTTTTGAGACATGCACTCAGGATGACGGAGAACCGAACAGGCGCAAGCGAGCTGCAGTATTTGTTTCACGTTCGTTTTTAGGATTCATAAAGTGAGAGCGCAAGAAAAAAAAGAACCTCTCGTTGACTGAGAGGCGCTATCGGTTCAGAACAGACCACCATCTCACTCGCCTTTAACACTATTAGTTTTCATTTACACTGCTTCTGTAGCTGCCACAGCGCATCTGGTAAAAACACGTGTAGAGCGTCAACATGAACACCAAGTAGATACACTCGATATACGCAGATTTTACGACCAAAGGAGTTCAAACGCAGCAAGATTACAAAATCCAGCCATAGAAAGAAAAATCATTATTCGCAACAACTGTGAAGTGGCTAGGCATGTATTGTCTTCTCTTTGCTGTCCACTCGGTTTCACTTTATTCTTAAAGGGCAACTCCGGCGATTTTGCGATGTCGAGGGATCTCGATGAAATTCGCTGGGCACGTTCCTCTGTACACTTCCGTCATGTCCTCAATAAAGTAGGTTTGGGGGTTGCACAGATACTTTGTAAATGAATGTAATTCATTGCCTCAAACACCCTACCTTGCCTCCTCCTCAGTTACAGGCCACATTGTGTATGATATTGACACGTGTATTTGAGTGACACGCTTACAACACGGTGGTGCAAGAAACAAAACAGATCACGCCGTTTAAGCTGGTTTACGGCAGGAATCCGACGACGACGCTCGACGCCATGCTTCCCCACGTGACTGACGAGGAAAATCTCGACGTCGCTAGCTATCTCCAGCGCGCCGAAGAAGCCCGACAGCTCGCCCGCCTGCGGATCAAGAACCAGCAGAGGACCGACAGCCGACACTACAACCTCCGACGACGCTTTGTCGAGTACCAGCCCGGTGACCGTGTTTGGGTTTGGACCCCTATACGCCGACGAGGACTGAGCGAGAAGCTTTTGCGTCGCTATTTTGGACCGTACAAGATCATCCGACGTATTGGTGCACTGGACTACGAGGTCGTGCCAGACGGCATTTCGCTGTCACAGCGGCGGCGCTCACGACCTGAAATTGTCCACGTTGTGCGGCTCAAGCCGTACCACCAACGTTGACGAACTTTGGGACTTCGCGTAACTGACCTTTGGACTTTATTTCTTTTCGTTGTTTTGTTACTTATGTTTAATAAGTGTCCCTTTGTGTTTCGCTCTCTTTGTAGCATCGGGACGATGCTTTTTAAGAGGGGGGTATTGACACGTGTATTTATATTTATCAGGCGACCAGGTTTCGCCGCCTAACAAATCTTATCGCACAGCGCGGGACGCGCTTGCATGTATCCGAAGTTTCTGGAAAGTTATCGATGCTTCTATCCGCAGTCTGTTGTCGCCGAACCTTGTATTATCTGATTTATTCGCCTGACGCGAATGATGTAGAACTTTATGGAAGGCACGCGGGTCCCAACGATTAGTCTGGAACATTCGACGATTGTGTATAAAAGCCGACGCGCTTGAACCGCTGATCAGATTTACGACGATCGCCGACTGTGTTCGCCGCTCTCGTTGTGCTTTAAGTGTAGCGTGTTTTGTGGGCACAGGTTCGCCCAATAAAAGCTAGTTTTTGCCTTTCACAGTATTGCTACTGTGTTCTTTGACGTCACGACCACGTGACAATATACGGGGTGTTCCATGTAGAGCATGCCGGGATCATACAGACGACAGCGACGAGACCATTGAGGAGTCAACGATCGTGAGCTGGTGCATAGCGTGAGATGTGGCGAGATGTTGCGTTTCCTGCAGATGTGCAAGCGATGGGAGGCAAGTGCTGATGCGTTCTTGGCTGCATGGACTTCAGCCTTTGCCATCCGGACACATAGTTTGAGTAGATGCTGATCCCGTTCAGCCGCGGTTAAGCCTATATGTCACAGTCGCGTAGTTCATGCGTCTGCTGCTGGCGGACCTGACCGACTGATCTTAAGATGATTAAGCCATCAGGAGGACGAAAATTCTTTCTGCGATTCAGTTTTTGCCACACGGCTTTGAAAGAAACGATTCCTCACTTCCTACACATAAAGCGAGAAGCGACTACATGGAGCAGTATCGACATCGGTGTGTTGCCGTTTCGGACGGCAAGCTGCCCTCCGCACTCACTGGCATTTCCCTAAATGAAATACGGCTACTAACGTGCGTGTATTTTTACGTATTATCATGAAGACTCATTATTTAGCTTCCGAGGTGCACTGTTTGCCTCGTACGCCATACTGGCAGCAAGCGCAGGCCCCTCGATACAGCAGCGTGATCAATCGCCCCATTCAGCTGCTAACGGTGTCAATACTGGCATCGGCGTTTCCTAGAATAAACTTCGCGTTCTCTATATGAACGATCATGCGCGCAAAGTCCTCATTTGTGTCCACTTTACGGAACAGATTGTGCGCATGAAGAGAACACGAAGAATGATACGTAGGCCGCATAACAACGCTGCCGTAGTGCGGCCTCCAGCTCGCCGTTTTCGAAGGTGCGGGGTCGCTCGTATCAGCGCGATTCAGAGTGATGCAACGGTACGCAAATGCGCGAAATCTGCCTATTTTCATATGTTCAGACAATAATTGAAGTCACCGATGAGCGGCAAGCATTATACCTTAAGTGAACGACGAGTGGTCGCTGTACCTGCGGATATAAACAAATGCACTTTTCGGTACTTCGGACTGTCAGCGGCGCTCTTGTGGGATACAAATGCGGAAACTCGTGCTCCACGTCTTACAGTGAGCACGCGAAGCGCCTCCATGAGAAGGGGTAAAACACTTAAGCCAGCAAGCAGCACATATAAAATTAGTGGTTAGGGCTATTCTTGGACTTCGTGTTGCAGCATGATATGTAGCACATGGGCGCTGGCTCTCCTGGTGCCGGCTCGTGTGCTAACGGCGATTCGTGGCTATTGAATTCGTCAGAATCATACCTGTCAATATTTGACAAATCCGAAGAGCTGGTGCAGCTGACATTGTCACCCGGCAGTCTGGCGCGTTCGCGATTCAGCCGAGCGTCTGCCCTTCGCTGCCAGCAGGCGAGACCGGCATGCCTTGGGCGCCTTTCCCTGTAAGGACACTCGTGACGTCACACGAATACGTTCGCTCGGCTGCTTGGTCACGTATCGGATTCATTCTTGCGGTTTTTGCCTATTTAAAATTTTCTTCGAATTTTCGTAGCAATTCTTCTATCAGACGTGTGATAGGGGTGTCTCGGGAACTAAAGCATTCCATTATCTTGACATGGTCGAAAACTCGCCGGAGTTGCACTTTAACGAACTCGCTCAGCGTCCAGCCATTAGCAGCACAAGAGTTGGATTGCCTTCTCGTCAAGCATGTACACATTAATACGTAAACATACATTGGCGACATTCTGAAAGCAATTTATAGCACTTTTGGGTCATTTATTTGTTGATTTTACACTAATACCACAGATCATGGCACAAGCAGCACGGGTCATGCAAAAATACACAGTAACGAGATAATCCAACAAACAAAATTTGGAAAGCCATTCGACCTCCAGTTGGAGTCGACGATAGACAAAGTCGTCCTGCTCCTGTTGGTGCTGAGATAGGGGCCGAGTCGCTGCGAAGCGCTCTTTATCGTGTGACCCTTCGCATGAGTGGAGGAGCGTTAGACTGAAATGTTTACTGAATTGTGGGGGAACTCCAGGCGCATTTTCACCGGCGGCGCCGCCGTGAGGATCCGTATAAAGTCCACGTGCGAAAACATCGTGGCCGAGCACCGTGTGCGTGAGTGAAACCTTGCGATGGTGGGCCGACGATGGTGGCTCGAGTTCGCTAGGGACGAGAAGAAGCGTTTTCTATCGCGTGCAAGGCACCGGGAGCCAAGGGCCTTCCACTCGGGCTGCGTATGGCGCGGGTTGAAAGCGATCTGCGATGGGGACAGAGTGCGCCGATCGCTTCTTGCACGCTGTGTTGTCGCCGCTTAGGTCGCCCTGAAGGCAGCGCGAAGGTAAATTTCCTCGCTGCTACTGCCACGCCTCCTCACGCCAGCGTTTTAACATCGAGTGTGCACCGTCATCGAGTACGATGTGTTCATATTTGGTTGTACGCGCGTGACACCAGGTTTCCCTAATTTAGTTAGTAAGCGAATATTCCCAAGTTTATGCGGCTGGTAAAGCTGCTATCTTTGCTCTGTATAGCTACATAACAAATTCCCATCACAATCGACACTTCGCCTTTCGCTGAGACTACGACTACGACGACTCAAAACTACGATCTCATTATAATGCATGCCTTGAGGGCGGGGCATCGTAGCCAGACACACTTGTATGTTGCTACAGTTCGTAAACTGCCGTATGTGCCGTAAAGTATCTAATAAAAAAAGGTAATTAGGCAATCTTTTTTTCATTAGTTGAACATGTGTTTCGATTTCTGCTACTAGTAAAGTCCGTCTCTACGAATAAAACAGCTCAAGGACTAGAATTATTCTATCTGCCACAGGTGATTTATCAACTTGGAAAAATGTGAACATTAAGAAAGAAGCACGAGAACAAGTTAACGACCGTGTAGACAGCGATGAAAGTCAAAATGTTAGGCGTAACGTTAAGAGACAGCAAGATAGGAGTGTGGATCAGAGAGCGAACGTGAACAGTCTAGTTCACAATAAGAACAAAAAATGAAGCTGAGGAGGCCATGTGATGCGTGGGGCAGAGAAGCAGTGGGTAATTAGACTTATAGAGCCAAGAGAAGTGAAGCCCATTCGAGCACATCAGGAAATTAGTTTGGGTGATGAAATTAAGAAATTTACTGGCGCTAGTTGGAATCAGCTAACATAACACAAGAGTAATTAGAGATCATTGATAGGGACCTTCGTCGTGCTGTGGACTTCAAAATAGGTTGACGCTGCCGCTGCTGCTAATGATGATGATTTCGCACTTTATTCTGTTACTGCGTAACTTTTCTATAGAGCTAACGTTAAGCGCCAACGAAGAAACTTAGCTCCGTAGCTACTATATAAATGCCTGGGTACGGAGAGATTGCATTATTTGGCAACTACTGCATCAAATTTAATGAGGTTCTAGCATATTAAAGAAGAAAACAGAAACCTAGGTCTGCGAAACGCATCTTTTGTGAGGTTGACAAATTTATAATAAAACTTGTTGAATATGGCAAAAAAGGAAAACCTCAAATATAACGTTTACAGCTTTGTGATGAAGCAATAAGAAAAGAATATAACAACACTGTAAAAAGAACCTAATAACACATCTCAAGCTGGAAAATTTGACGTGTTATTCAGCGACCCTAATTAAATCGCTAATTTGGGAGTAGGACATTTGATAAACTTTGCTAAGCCCTCAAACACATTCAAGGAAGCTATGACCTTTAATCTACCTTTTAATCTGCCGGATGCTTTAACAGATCCGCTTTCAGCATTTATGATGTTTATTTTTGAATCAGACTTACAAATGTGTAAACGTCGCGCTTCTGTTTTTTTACCCTTCCAATTTTCGGAAATAGAAACCAAGGCCTCAAGTTTTGAATCATAATGTTGCTTCTAGAATTTAACCTTCTTTTCAGATGCCTCATTGAAAGTCATGCAGTGGTAGTCCCTTAGTAAAAGTCATCATCATCAGCCTTGTTACACCCACTGCAGGGCGAAGGCCTCTCCCATAGTTCTCCGACTACCCCGGTCATGTATTAATTGTGGCCATGTTGTTCCTGCAACCTTCTTAATCTCATCCACCCACCTAAATTTCTGCCGCCCCCTGCGACGTTTCCATTCTCTTTGAATCTAATCCGTCACCCTTGATCACTAGCGGTTATCTTCCCTCCTCATTACATGCCCTGCCCACGCCCATTTCTTTTATCTTGATTTCTACTAAAATGTCCCTCACCCAATCTGCTCTCTTCTTATCCCTTAACGTTACACCCATCATTCTTCTTTCTATTGCTCGTTGCGTCGTCCTCGATTTAAGTGAAACCCTTTTCGTAAGCCTCCAGGTGTCTGCCCGTAGGTAAGTACTGGTAAGACAAAGCCGTTATACACTTTTCTCATGATGGATAATGGCAACCTGCTGTTAACAATCTGAGAACGCCGGCCTAACGCACCCCAGCCCATTCTTATTCTTCTATTTATTATTTATTTATTTATTTATTTATACAATACCTTTATACAAAGCCTCATGATCCGGATCCGCGGTCACTACCTGTTCTAAGTACGTGTATTCCATTACCCATCTCAGTGCCTCGCTACCTATCGCAAACCGCTGTTCTCTATCGAGACTGTTAAACATTACTTTAGTTTTCTGCAGATTAATTTTTAGACCCACCCTTCTGCTTTGCCTCTCCAGGTCCGTGAGCATGTATTGTAATTTGTCCCCTGAGGTACTAATCAAGGCAATATCGTCAGCGAATCGCATGTTACGAAGGTACTCTCCATTAACTGTTATCCCCAAATCTTCCCAATTCAGGTCTCTGCATACCTGCTGTAAACACGCTGTGAGCAGCATTGGAAAGATCTCATCTCCCTGCCTGACGTCTTTCTTTATGCAGGACTATGGTGGCTGTGGAGCCGCTATAGATATCTTTCAGTATCTTTACATATGGCTCGTCTACACCCTGATTACATAATGCCTCTATGACTGCTGAGGTTTCGACTGAATCAAACGCTTTTTCGTAATCAATAAAAGCTATATATAGGGCTTGGTTATATTCTGCACATTTCTCTATAACGTGATTGATAGCGTGAATATGGTCTGCTGTTGAGTAGCCCTTACGGAATCCTGCCTGGTCCTTTGGTTGATAGAAGTCTAAGGTGTTTCAGATTCTATTTCCGATTTTCTTAGTAAATACTTTGTAGGCAACGGACAGTAAGTTGATCGGTCTATAATTTTTGAAGTCTTTGGTGTCCCCTTTCTTATGGATTAGGATTATGTTGGCGTTCTTCCAAGAAACCAGTACGTTCGAAGTCATGAGGCATTGTGTATAGAGGATGGCCAGTTTTTCTAGAACAATCTGCCCACCATCCTTCAACAAATCTGCTGTTACCTGATCCTCCCCAGCTGCCTTCCCCCTTTGCATATCTCCCAAGGCTTTCTTTACTTCTTCCGGCGTTACCTGTGGGATTTGGAATTCCTCTAGACTATTTCCTCTTCCGTTATCGTCGTGGGTGCCACTGGTACAGTATAAATCTCTATAGAACTGTTCAGCCACTTCAACGATCTAATCCATATTAGTAATGATATTGCCGGCTTTGTCTCTTAACGCATACATCTGATTCTTGCCTATTCCTAGTTTCTTTTTCACTGCTTTTAGGCTTCCTCCGTTGCTGAGAGCATGTTCAATTCTATCCATATTATACTTCCTTATGTCAGCTGTCTTACGCTTGTTGATTAACTTCGAGACTTCTGTCAGTCCTTAGTTAAAGCCGAATACCTGTTATGTAGCTTCATTCGGAATTCCTCTATTTTCCCTCTCACCACTAACTGATTGATCGGCTTCTTATGTACCAGGTCTTTCCTTTCCCCCCTCAAATCTAGGTTAATTCGTGTTCTTACCATCCTATGGTCACTGCAGCGCACCTTGCCGAGCACCTCCACATCTTGTATGATGCCAGGGTTAGAGCAGTGTATAAGGTCTATTTCATTTCTAGTCACGCCATTCGGGCTCCTCCACGTCCACTTTCGGCTATCCCGCTTGCGGAAGAAAGTATTCATTATCCGCATATTATTCTGTTACGCAAACTCTACTAATAACTCTCCCCTGCTATTCCTAGTGCCTATGCCATATTCCCCCACAGACGTGTCTCAAGCCTGCTTCTTGCCTACCCTGGCATTGAAGTCGCCCATCAGTATAGCGTTTGTTGTTTTGACTTTACCCATCCACGTCTTCATACAAGCTTTCGACGTCCTGCTCGTCATGACATGATATAGAGGCGCGCGACCTTCAATTGGTGCCTCTTATTAAGTTGCACAAGACCTGCCACCCTCTCGTTTGCTATAGAATTTGTGTATGTTACCAGCTATATCCTTATTAATCAAGAATTGACTCCTAGTTCTCGTCTCTCCGCTCAGCCTCGGTAGCTCAGGACGTGCCCGCTTATAAGCACTGTATATGCTTCTCTCGTCTTCCTAACTTCACTGAGCCCTATTATATCCCATTTACTGCCGTCTAACTCCTCCAATAGCACTGCTAGACTCGCCTCTCTAGATAAGGTTCTAGCGTTAAACGTTGCCAGGTTCAGATTCCAACGGCGGCCTGTCCGGATCCAGGGATTCTTAGCACCATCTGCTGCGTCAGAGGTCTGACCGTCGCCGTGGTCAGTTGCTTCGCAGTTGCTGGGGGCTGAGGGCCAATGTATCCTCCTTACTGAGGGCCGGGGTCTTATTGTTGTCTTTATATAGGAGGTTGTGGCCAAGTACTGTACCAGGCTGGCCAATGCTGCTCTGGTGAGGAAGTAAATTACCGGTTCTGGTCACCGGGATCAGGCCGCACTGCAGGACTGTTTATGCAATTTTATCAACATGCGGATTTTTTTTTTAATCCGGTGGAAAATTGCGTGGCACCGGGATTCGAACCATGGTCCTCTTGCACGAGCGGCGGATTCCCTACCTCTACGCCGCCGCTACAGGTCTACGCCACCACTTCACGAATTACCGCATGTCAGAAAGAGCGAACGAAAACAATGAACACGACCAAACAGGAGACAGGGGCCGCAAAGCTTCAAACTGATTTATTTTGTGACACCTCTGAAAGCCATTGTATTCAGTGGAAGCAACAATACACGCGTAAAGGCCAGAATACATGAAACGAACTTTCACGACGAAGTTCGGGCGGCAGAAAATCTGCCGCGGCGCGACGCCGTATGTTCGTCGGGCTGCGCTACATGGAGCGAAGGCACGGCGGCCGCCGCCGGCTAGTCGCTGCGTTGTTATCAGTGTGGCTAGACGAGGCAAATGCGCCGTAGTTAAACACATGACAGAAACAAATAACTTTAACGACAACTATTATCGCTTTTGAATAGCGGAACACTCTAAAAACGCGTTAAATTTTGTTTAGAAATGATTTCTAGTGTTTTTTATGTGTTTGAAACATTCATGTGTCGATGTAGTTTAAAGAAAGCGGCTATGCTAGGTGTTGTGGCAACACTGGGTGGGTAAACAACTTTCGGCTCCTCAAACTCCGCGGCTCTGTTCTGTGGCTCAACGCGCGCGCGGCCGAAGCAAGCAGACCCGAAAGTAGGGCATGTGAGCTTGTCTAACGATGGCTGTTATTAACGTGTTGTTAAATTCCAGCCGCGCCGCTTTAGATGCCATTAATGCGAAAAGCGGGAGACCGGCATGCACTATAGAGCGTGATCGGCATACATGGACAAGCGGGGAAGCCCAGTCGGAAGTCGGGGCGGATAGTGAGACCTGATTGGCTCGCTTTGGGGCGCCGCTCGTTTGCCGCTTCCGGTATTGTCGACGCCCGACGAACTTTTCTGCGCCAGCTAGATCGGCGGCGAACGACGTTTTCTCCGCCGCCGCGCGTCGCACGTACGCCGCCGGGCGTCGAACGCCGACTATTCGTCGCATATTCGTTCCATGTATTCTGGCCTTAACTGGTTGCAACACTTAGTGGCAAGCCATGAAACGTCAATTGTTTACACGATAAATCTAGAGACGCCGTACTTCGACATACATTTATCTGTCCAAATCTTGCTATGGCTTCAGCTTCCTTTATTTCACGCGCAAGCGGACTTTCCAAATACTCGTTACTGCGCTTTGACTGAAAGAAGCTCGTCAGAGCGCTTGCACACATCGGTATTTCGGGCTGCTGCCGTTGCATAAATCCTACTTAACAACTGGCAGGCCAGGTCACAATTGTTGGGCGAGTAGGTGTACCATAATGCTTTCACAAATTAGCGCATGTCGAAAACAGCGACCGAAAAAAGCGTACATGACCAAACAGGAGACAAGGGGTGCTAAGCTTCAAACCGATTTGTTTTGTGACACCTCTGAAAGCCTATGTGCTCCGTGGAAGCAACAGTACACGCGTAATTGATTGTAACTCTCAGCGACAAGCCAAGAAACGTCGATTGTTTACACGGTAAAGCTACAGACGGCGAACTTCGACATATCTGTCCAAATCTTGCTATGGCTTCAGCTTCTTTTATTTTACGTGTAAGCTGAATTTCCTGTTGTCTTTTCACTGGCAAAACTAAGGATGCGTCTCGTGCCCTTGTTTACACCTTGCTAGATTAAGCAACTGCGAGCATATTGATCGTTGATAAATATGGGACGCTTCTTCTTTGTCTCCATGCTCACAGCAGGAAGTATTGTGCAGCTCTTGGAAAGCTGTCCAGCTCTGTCGTAGCGGAACCAAACTCGGACGTCGTGCGCTTGAGCTTGCTCGCCAACTTCAGCGAAAGCTTTACCCGAGAGATCCCGTAGCTGGGTACGGAGAAACAGACTTGTTCAGTGTCTACTGCCAGAATTCGAGGAGGTCTATTTCATTTAAAAAGAAGTATTAGAATATAGCCACAGTAGAAGCATATTTTATTAAGGCTAACAATTTTTACGTATATATGAACGGTCGACTGAGGCCACCGTCGACGCGACCGTTGTCGCGTTTGTCCCGCTGACCGCGTTTGGCTGCGAACGCGGCCCAGTGCTCAGTCGCCTCGCTGGCGTTGTGCGCGCGGACACTGTAAGCTTACTAGCGTTCCTGTTGAGTGTGGAGGCTCTGGCCCGAGCAGCAGATGTCAGGCGAACGTTATCTGACATTTGTCTCGTCACTGACTAACTTCTCGACTACCCATCGAGGTACATTTGCCAGGGCGCAGTTCCCCTGCAGGACACCGTCCCAGGAGCACAAGCATTGCCATCACTCTCACTGTTACGCCTTTCGGGTGAACCTGACACATTTTAAAGCAAACATCTTCAATATCGCTAAACAAGCATCGAATCGAGAACTACATAAACCGGTATGACTATTCTGTAAACTGTTCATGTTCAGACATCTAAAGCGCACTAAATTTATGTGTTAAACGTCCCTATGAAGTTTGTCACTAAGTTGTGAGTGGGACTTTAATAGTAGTCTAACATTGTTAAAATCTCTATGTACCTGGAAATACATACACCGTATTTGGTCACGTGAGATATTGTAGCAGCTAGATAATTGCAATACTTATTTGTAGTGCGCAGAATGGATTTCTAAAGCTTGAGTTTCAATTTCCTGAGAGGTGTCTGTATAGCGCAGCAAAACAAAGACACAATAAGAAACGAAGACAAGCGCTTGTCTTCATGTTAGTTTCTTCTAGTGTTTTTTTTTTTTTTTGCGCTATACAGATACCTTTCAATGATGACCGACCAACAAGCCCATATCGCCACCTTGGTTGATTTCATGCCTCGCTGATAGTCTGCAATTTTCGTAAATACTATGACACCCTTAATAAAGATCATGCTTCTGTGGGAGGCGGCGCGACGTGGTAGCCGTCGTAGTTTACTGCCAGCCATGGTGCCGCGGGCACTCTCCTCTTCCCCCCTCTCCACCATGGTCGGCTGCTAGCGATAGTTGCGTCCGCTGCACTAAACAAGTATCACGTTTTCCTACCTCCGAGATTTTAGCGACGTAGGCAGGCACCCACGATGGCTCGTCAAGCCATTGGTCGAGCGCGCGCCAACCTAGTAATTGTCGCTTCCTCCGCATTGGCTGGGCAGCGAATGCCGTCTCTCCGCTACCTACACCGAACTAAACTGTACTAGAATATGGTTGAGTGGGGAACGAGCGGCTGGAGCGCGCGACGGCGGACGGCGCATGCGCATTCGCGCTTCCGCTCCGCTTAACTGCTTAGCGGAGCGTAAATACGCTCAACTAAATCACTCTACTATGGCGGCGCGGCGATCGAATTGTATTAGCCCCGTCAACGAACTACAGGGGCGCTGCGAGTGCCACTCCCGTGACGTCAGGGCACGGACCTGCGCCTGTCGTCTGCTACACTTCGAGAGTTGACCGGGTTCTTTCTGCGGTGTTTTCGTTTGTTCGCCCTCGTTCTCTTTGCTTGTGGTCGCCTTAAATATATGTTTACGACGTCTTCCTTTGCGAACATTTATTCAAAGAGCTAATTTCTTAGACAACAATGCAGCTCTCAAAGGCAACGCTACAGTGCCAGGCGAAGGAGCGCAGACCAGCCCATTGCGGGTTTTTCATGCGCGGATGGACAATCGCAAAAAACAGCATATATAAGAATCCAGTTATGGATACCATTAGCCCCGAGAATGAACTACAGGGGCGCTGCGAGCGCCGCTCGCATGACGTCAGGGCAAGGACTCGCGCCTGTCGTCTGCTACAGTTCAGGCGGTGTCCGGGCGCGTTCTGCGATGTTTTCATTTGCTCGCCCTCGTTCTCTCTGCTTGTGTACTTATGGCGGTCGTCTCAAATATATTTTTATAACGTCTTCATTCCCGAAAGTTTATTCAAAGAGCTTATTTCTTAGACGACAATGCAGCTCTCGAAGGCAACGCTACAGTGCCAGCCGAAGGAGCGCAGACCAGCTCATTGCGGGTTTTTCAATCGACAACCGCAAACATATAGAAAATAAGAATCCAGTTATGATACCATACCTGCCGCGGTGCAACGAGTATGTCACAGACGCTGGCTATATATGACTTCTACAACAGTTACAATCCGCTAAAACTGGTTTGTTCACGACGAGTAGTTCATGGTGCAATATCGAATTTTCGCCTTTCTTCAGAGAAACGCTCGGCAGTAACACGAGGACTTAACTAATACTGCAGTTAGGTTCTACAAGTACAACTTGCTTCTTTGACTGCTTCTTAAAATTAGGCGCTTCTTCACGTGTTTATTTTAAGCGGCGGTAATTTGAAATAAAGCTAATAAAGGCTTACGTCTATATACAGAATACAAAATGGAATATACCAATATATATTCCCTTTTCTGTGCTACACGTTCAGCTCACTTGAGAAATTTACTGGTGCTGGTTCCTTGAGGAATATACATGACGAATTTGTTTGCCGAACTGACGCAGGCTGCTCGGCCCAAATTTTTTAGAGAAATTTGCCTTTTGGGCCGTATGGCTGCAGCCAAAAAGAAGTCGAAGCGTCAATCATTATTAGCATGGGACATATTGAAGATATAATTCCCATGTGGAGGGTCAAAAATGAAGTGAATATATATGTAAGTCTTGTGGTGCTTTCTTTATGAATGTTTGCGATTGGATTGGAGCAAACTTTATTTTGCCTGCAGTTGGGCGAGGTTCTCTTTTATGTACCGACCAAGGGAATAGTTCTGCGTTTGCATAATTAAACAACGCTGGATCGAGACATGGTGAGACAGAAAGTGGTTGAATTTTCCTTTTCTAGGCAATCTAAGCTGCGCTGTAGTAGCTCGAGAATATTTTATAATAATAATAATAATAATGCCTTTATTTTCCATCTCAAGGATGTGGGAGGGGGAGAGAAAAAGCTACATATCCAGCTTGACGGGCTCTCGCCTCCCCGATACAATACATGATGTTTAGAAAAAAAAGGCAAACAGTACAAGCATATCAGTACAGACAAAAAGGAATATTACAAATGACAATTTTTACAAAAATGTACAATTCCAAAAAACAAAGTGATGTGCATAATATGTCGTACATTTCAGACAGAAAGTGCCGCCCTTTCACTTATAAGTGAAACAAAATGACGCTCGGCATTCCAATTGGAGCTGTAAAAGAATGCTTTATGGTTTCAATTCGAAATTGTAGTGAACTGATGGGTTTCACGAACAAAGCGTGCCTCGCCACACTGACAGTCGCTTGCTACCGTTTCGTGCTACCGTTGCGTGATGGGTGTGCCATATTGTCGATAAAGGCTACTGAGCGCCACTATGAAACATTTCATCACTTGCAATTGATTGGCTCTCGATCCTAACAACGAAACTTTTCTCTCAGGTGATTGCTACTATGGTATTTGTGAATCAACTATGTAAATACTCTACTTGACACGCCGTCGTGTTAGCAGCCATGAGCGTATCGTTTTTTGGAGGCGTGTTTCAGGGAGGGGTGAAACTAGCAGCAAACTTTTTCATAAAAAATGGGGGCCTAACTCTTGCTTTCACGCATTAATAAATGGCCATATTTGGCTAGAACAACTCACCAGAGTAATACGAATCATGATGAGAGCTTCGCTGGGCAATGTCTTTCTAACACGGATAACATCCTGACGCCAATTACCAAGAAGTTTCTTTCATTTAAAATGCAATGTCTCTCATAGCTAAATACTAACGGTAAATTGAGTGTTTCGCCAAGCATCGTACACAACTTCGCGTATTGAATTTCCAGACATTCTTTTTACGCAAAATTTATGGACAGAGACAGCGCATATATGCATTGTAAAACCAGTAGCCCCGTTCAACGCTACATTGCTTGCGATATCCAAGCCCGAGATTTTATTGACTCACGTGCTTTAGGCGAAGTAACTGTGGTTCAGGCATGGCAGCAGAAAGAATCCGACATACCCTTCAATAAGTGCGGCGCGAGCCACCCATGCCCCAAGCATACACGAAGGAAACGAGCGCGCGCGGCCGCCGAGCGCGACGGAGCGAGCGGCGTCCTGGCCGTGACGTCACACGCGAGAGGGCGCCACTCCTAATTCTCACCGCTAATACCTGCCGCGGTGCAACAAGTATGTCACAAATGCTGGCTATATATGACTTCTGCAACAGTTACGTTGATTTTAATCCGCTAAAACAGGATTGCTCACGACGAGTAGTTCATGGTATAATATCAAATTTTTTCATTTCTTCACAGAAACGCTCGGCAGTAACACGGGGAATTAACTAATAATTCTACAAGACCACTTGCTTCTTTGACTGCTTGTCGACATTAGGCGGTTCTTCACCTGTTTATTTTAAGCGGCGGAAATTCGAAGTAAAGTTAATGAAGGCTTGCAGCTATTTACAGAATACAAATAGGGATGTACCAATATATATTCCCTTTTCCGTGCTACACGTTAAAATCACATGAGAAATTTACTGGTGCTTGTTGCTTGACGGATATACATGACGAATCTGTTTGGCGCACTGGCACAGGCTGCTCGGCCCAATTTTTTAGTGAAATATGCCTGTTGGACCGCATGGCTGCAGCCTGGAAGATTCGTCGGACGATCCTACCGCTGTCAACCAGATGTAGGAGTCGTCGGACGACCTCGCCGCTGCCACCACTTGAAGGAGTCGAAGGTCGTAGAGAGGAACTCGGTGAACAGGATTTATTTACATATTAAGCATTTAAAACAAGATACATTGGCAGTCTAGCGCGACTCCCATATGGAGCCCGCAAAACGACGCATACAGCAAACAGTTTACGAGCACAAAGCTCACTACTACATTTCGAGCATGACGACGAGCACTCAGCTCCCGACGACGAGTACGACACGAGCACTCTCTAGCAGCCGGCAAACGCTGCTTATAAGCTCTCCGCTTGACGTCATAGTTCGGCGTCATCGTTCGGCGTGGACGGAGTCCGAGTGGTCGGAAACGTTCGTCCAATCATAGTAAACTTGCCGCCGCCCCGCGGTACGGCCCACACACACAGAGGCTCACAGGTTCGAGTGCCCCGTGGACGCAAATGTTCGTGTTGCACACACACAGAGGTTTCAGTGCCACACAGCTCTCAGGGCCGCACAGCTCTCGGTGTCGACGTCAGAGGGCTTCGTGGAACTCTGCTCCGTACCACATTCCTGAGCAGACCGCGCGCCACGTGGCTGCCGGTCATCTGCAGTTCTCGGAAGGGCTCCCCGTCTGGTGGGCTTGGAACACGTGCAGCGGGCTGAAAGCTGGCACGTTGCCACCCCGTACGGCCATTCCTGACAAGCCAGAGAGAAGTCGAAGCGTCAATAATTAGTAGTTTGGGACATATTTAAGCTATCAAATGTCCCCGGTGGAGGGTCAGAAATCAAGTGAAAGGATATGCAAGGCTTGTGGTGCTTTCTTTATGAATGTTTGCGATTGGACTGGAGCAAACATTATTTAGCCTGCCATTGGACAAGGTTCTCTTTTATGTACCGACGAAGCGAATAGTTGTCCGTTTGTATAATTAAATAACGGTGGATCAAGACATGGTGAGACAGAAGGTGCTTGAATTTTCCTTTTGTATACAGGCAATCTAAGCTGTGGTGTAGTAGCTCGAGAATACTTTAGCCATTCCAGTTGGCGCTGTAAAAAAATGCTTTATGGTTTTAATTAGAAGTTGTAGTGAACTGATGTGTTTCGCGAACATAGCGTGCCGCGCCATACGGACAGTCGATTGCGACCGTTACGTGATCAGGGGTGTGACAAATTGTCGATAAAGGCTACTGAGGGCCACTATGAAACATTTCATCACTTTCAATTGAGTGGCTCTCGATCTTAACAATGAAACTTTTCTCTCAGGTGATTGCTACTATGGTGTTTGTGAATTAACTATGTAAATACTCTACATGACGCGCCGTCATGTTAGCAGCCATGAGCAATTCGTTTTTTGGAGGCCTGTTTCAGAGGGGGATGAAAGCAGCAGCAAACTTTCTCATAAGAAATGCGCGCCTAACTATTTTTTTAGGCATTAATGAATGGCCATATTTGAATAGAACAACACACCAGAGTAATAAGAGTCATGATGACAGCTTCGCTGGGCAATGTCTTTCTAACACGGATAACATGCTGACGGCAATTACCAAGATTTTTCTTCCATGTAAAATGCAATGTTTCTCATAGGACACTAAGGGAATGTTAAGTGTTTATTGAGACATCATGCACAACTTCGCGTGTTGAATTTGCAGACATTCCCTTTACGCAAAATTTATGGACAGACACGGCTCATATATCCATTGCAATGCCCGTTACATAGCTTGCGATATCCAGGCCGCAAATTTTATTTACTCACCCGCTTTAGGAGAAGCAACTGTGGTTCAGGCATGGTAGCAGAAAGAAGCCGACATATCCTTCGATAGTTAAGCCTCGAGCCACCCATTCCCCAAGCATACACGAAGAGAACGCGCGCGCGGCAGCCGCGCGAGCCGGAGCGAGCGGCGTCCTTGCCGTGACGTCACTCGCGAGAGGGCGCCTCTCCTACTTCTCGCCGCGAATAGGGCCGCATCAAGGTCGCGCCATATGAAACTGCTGGCGATTCTGATCGGTGGGGTCGTTCGCACTGCTTCACGCGCTTCTGTTTGCGATCAGACCGGCCAAATAGTGTTTATAATTGGATGTGAGATATATTTATGCCTTAAGAACAGATGCCTTTCTTTCTTTATTTCATTTTATGGATGCTTAATGCTGATCGGGTGAATGCGCGTGCATTGCGGCCTCAGTGTCGGCTTTCATTCTGCTATGTTACTGCACGGCTCCCTTTGGAGAACGAATCTTTTTCTTGTTCTTCGAGCACTTTTTATCCCTTCTGTACATTTTTGCGCATATAGTTTTTCCTCAGTATGTCTTGCGAACGCAGCCGGAGAAAAACATTTGTAAACGTCCTGTTTGCCGCTTCACACAGATAAAACATATTGCCCTCATCGGGCGCCCTGTACTCAGATTTACAAGAAGTACTCTGATAGAAAAAGAAAAAAAAACTGCAGTGCAACATACCATTGACGTTTCCGTCTTCCTCGCGTAACAGAACGCGGAGTAATTGGCTCGGTTTTTTTTTTATTATTGCAGACGGCACTCGGGAGCCGAGAAGTGTTTCAGGTAGCGATTATATATGCTAATCTTTGGCCTCTAAGCCGCGTAAAATTTTATGTTCAGATTTGTGTTATGTTTAACTTCCTCTCGAGAGTTATCGCCGACATTGTGCGTTCCTGCTCTATTCAACACAAGCTGACTACCTCATACCATCCTCAAACCAAAGGCCTGACAGTGCGGTTACACTGTACTCTTACCGACATGCTGTCCAAGTACGTTTCGAACGACCACCACGACTGAGACGTTGCCCTTCCTTACGTCACGTTTGCTTATAATTCTTCCCGGCACGACACCGCCGGATTTTCTCCATTTTATCTACTCTACGGTCGCGAACCGACCTTGCCCCTTGACACGGTACTTCCCCCTGCTGCGATCTCAACAACCGAGTATGCGCGCGACGCCATCGCCCTCGCCGACCATGCACGCCAGCTTGCCCGTGCTCGACTGACGGACTCGCAAACCACGCAGCAGCGTCAGTACAACGCCCGCCACCGTGATGTACAGTTTTCGCCTGGTGCACTCGTGCTCCTGTGGTCGCCCTCTCGTCACGTCGGACTTTCAGAGAAGCTCCTTTCGCGATACACAGGGCCCTACCGCGTGCTGCGCCAGGTGATGCCTGTGACGTACGAAATTGCTCCTGTGAGCTCAACCTCGTCATCTACTCTGGCATCTAGTTCAGTACATGCTGAACAACAACAACAAAACTCAGTGCCCTTTCACTCTGTGAAGGGTGTCCAGTGCAGCTGTGGATGTGGTCCCCTTAATGACGAACTGAACTGCACCTCCACTGCCGGTCAACCCGGTGTCGCACTATCTTCGGGATCGACCCACGCCTGCCTCTCCTCCGCCGCGGGTCGGTGTGACATTGTACTAGCTTCGGGATTTTTCCTGCACGCGGTCGTGATAGTGGGGAAAGTAGCTCTTAACACCTTCGCTGTTAAGTGGATATGGTGTTGCACTGCTAAACTCGAGTTGACGGGCCCAAACCAGGTCGCGGAATTCAATTCGTTATTCTGTTTAGGTGCATGTTGAAGAATCCCAGGTGGTGAGAACTGAACAGGGTGCCTCATAAGCATATTACGACACGTAAACCGCTAGAATTTATTCAACGAAAGAAGACCATAAAAAAGAACGTAGCTGCGTCTTTCGATTTTTTTCTAGGGATGGAAACGAAAGAAATTATTCTCGAGTATGGTTACTGAGAGAAACATGTTACCACGGACCCGAGCACACGAGGGTTGGACCCTCCCGTGTGTAGCCGTGCGCGGCTTAGCCGTGTCCGGGGAGAGGGGGATACTGGGGGTTGAGCCGATGCCGGGTGTTCGGACCTTTAAGGCCCCTCGGCGGAGGCAACACGCCTCTTTGGCCTCTGCTTCACGTAGACGGCATCCCCGGACTGACCCACCCGGGGGAAATCGGTAGTCGCCTTTTCCTGTCTCTGTCTTCTCAAACCTTCGTCTTTATCTCTCACTTTACATCTTTCCTGTCTTCTTCTCTCTTCCATTTACTTCCTTTCTCCACGGCGGCAAGGGTTAACCTTGTGTGGATATCCTACCTTGGGTACACCATATTGGGTTATAGTGATGGCGTACGGCTGGCGTCGTGCAGGCTTGTACACAAGCTCTGCCGCGTCCCCTCGTTGGGCTCCGTGGTGGGCGGTCGGCGCTGTTGCCGAATCTTATATATTCTCATGGAAACTCCCTTCCCCAAACTTCCTGATCGCCCTCCGAAACGAGGGCGCACCGAAGATGTATTTCAGTTTTTCGGACAGCAAATCCAGAATTTTCCCCGGTTCCACGTCATTCACTCTGAAAAGCCAAACAAAGCAGTGCGAAACATCTCACCATTCCTTGTCTCAAAGTCCTTGACTGATGTTTTTGGACCAGGTTAGAAGGTGTCCAGGATGGCAAGCGGTGACCTCCTCTTAAAACTCCGCGACCACAAGCAATATGAGAAATTACAGAAACCAGTGTCATTCGGGGAGACCTAAATAACAGTAACGCCACACCGTACAATGAACACCACCCGCGGTGTTGTTTCCGATGATATGATGTTGATATGATATGATGTTGCTTGAGCTGACTGAGGCGGAGCTCCTGGAGGGCTTCAGTGAGCAAAATGTTATCAATGTTAGAAGAATAAAGATAAGGCGAGATGGTAAAGAGATTCAGACGAAGCACTTAATAATCACCTTCGGTTCAAGTGTCCTGCCCGAGTCAATCGAGGCCGGGTACATCAAGCTCCGCGTTAGGCCATACGTGCCCAACCCACTCCGCTGTTTCAAGTGCCAGCGCTTCGGCCACAGTTCGCAGAGTTGCCGAGGCCGCCAAACCTGTGCTAAATGTAGTGCCCAAGAACACACCACTGAAACGTGTGAGAACGCTCCCCACTGTGTAAACTGTGATGGGGAGCACGCCGCGTACTCGCGGTCGTGCCCCTCCTGGAAGAAGGAAAAAGAAATAGTAACGATCAAAGTGAAAGAGAATATATCGTTCAAAAAGGCACGAAGGCGGGTAGCATACCTGCCAAAGAAAACCTTTGCCGAAGTGGCGCGTCAGGGGGCATCGTCATAACGGCCTCCGGCGGCTGTCCGACCCTCAATCAGTGTGTCGGCAGCTACGCCATCTGCCCCCGCGGCGGTTGCAGCTAGCGCTGCTCCGTCAACCGAGGAGAGGGGACCACCAACCCCGAAGGTGGGCGCAGCCGATGCTGCCTCAACCTCCCAGGTCCCTTCCAGCGCTGGCAACGGCCAGCGCAGCCAAATCCCTCAGGGCACCCCATTGACCTCCGGGCTGGTGGGCGCAGCGGTCTTGCCTTCGAAGGCGGGACCCTCGCTGGTAACTGCCCGCTCGCAAGAGCAAGTGTCCGGCGCCTCACAAGAGGCAATGGACACTACACCCATCCTGAAGGCGCACCTAGCGCCAAAGGAGCGGCGAGGCTCCCTCGAACGCTCCAGAAAGGGCAGAACCCCCGTTACAGGGCCTCGAAAGGGCTCTGTAATTTAATCTGTAATTTCCATAATCACTACTTCTGTTTCTGTACACACAGCACCTATTTACTACCAACATGGATACACAGATAATTCAATGGAACGTCAGAGGTCTCCTTAGAAACCTTGATGCTGTACAAGAACTGATCCACAAACACAATCCAAAAGTGCTGTGTTTACAGGAAACACACTTAAAATCTACACACACAAACTTTCTCCGAAAGCACGTTACGTTTCGCAAAGACTGCGAGGATGCTGTCGCAGCATCTGGCGGTGTAGCCATTATTGCTGACAAAAGTGTAGCGTGTCAGCATCTAAAGCTCCAAACGGCCCTTGAGGCCGTGGCCGTTCGAGCCGTACTTTTAAATAAACTCATAACAATCTGTTCTCTGTATACACCACCACATTATCAACTTCACAGACGCGACTTAGAGTCATTAATAGATGAGCTCCCGGACCCCTATTTTATTCTTGGTGATTTTAATGCACACAGTACTTTGTGGGGCGATTCACGCTGTGATGCGCGAGGTCAAATCATTGAACAGGTGCTTTTTTCCTCTGGAACATGTCTCTTGAACACGAAGGAGCCCACATATTTTAACCTGTCCAACAAGTCATACTCTGCCATAGATCTTAGCATTTTATCGCCGACACTTTTACCATATTTTAAATGGAATGTGCTTAACAACCCGTATGGGAGTGACCACTTCCCAATAATCCTAACTACGCCGAAACAAGATCAACTTCCCCCGCAAGTCCCTCGGTGGAAGATTGACTCAGCCGATTGGGAACGGTACTGAACTCTTACTCACACGACGTGGACTGAGATGTCTGGTATCACCATAGATGATGCTGTTGCATATTTTACAGCTTTTATACTGGATGCCGCCTGTAAATGTATTACACAAACGAGCTGCATGGGTTCCAAGCGGCGTGTTCCCTGGTGGAATGATGCATGCAG
Source organism: Dermacentor albipictus (assembly GCF_038994185.2). NCBI lineage: Eukaryota > Metazoa > Arthropoda > Arachnida > Ixodida > Ixodidae > Dermacentor > Dermacentor albipictus. The sequence goes on along the minus strand of NC_091823.1, from coordinate 187,124,182 downwards.
GCAAGCACGCAGGAACCAGAACAAAGCGTGGGCCATATTTCGCGATTCTCCAACAGCAGAAAACCTGGAAAACTTTAAACATATCAAATCCCAGGCAAGGGGAACGCGCCGACAAGCAAGACGAGAAAGCTGGGCAAAGTTTACATCAAGCATCAACTCGTATACAGATGAGAGAAAAGTCTGGAATAGAGTGAAGAAAGTTAAGGGACAACAAACGTATTCCTTACCTCTAGTAAATAGCCACGGAGAAAGCCTTGAAGACCAAGCCAACTTTCTCGGTGCACATTTTGAATACATATGGAGCTCTTCACACTACTCCGAAACCTTCCTAAAATACAAAACACAAATAGAACAGCAAAAATTAGAAAGAAAATCTGCCAAAAGTGCTGCGTACAACGATCCATTCTGTATAGCAGAACTGCAGGCAGCACTAAACTGTTGTAATACATCCGCCCCAGGTTCAGACCGCGTAATATATGAGATGTTAAAACAACTACCATCCGAAACACAGAAAACCCTCCTTTACCTATACAATGTTATATGGTCTTCCGGCGAGATCCCCTCTGTTTGGAAGGAGGCTATTGTAATTCCAATCCTGCAGCACGGGAAGGATCCTTCCTCTGTATCAAGTTACCGACCTATAGCGCTAACAAGTTGCCTCTGCAAAGTATTCGAAAAAATGATTAACTGTCGCCTACTACATATCCTCGAATCAAATAAATTCCTCGACCCATGCCAGTGCGGGTTTCGCGAGGGCCGATCCACGAGTGACCATCTCATACGTATCGAGGCACGTATCCGTGAAGCTTTTGTTTACAAGCAGTTTCTTTATCAGTATTCTTAGATATGGAGAAAGCTTATGATACTGCGTGGCGGTTTGGGATATTGAGAGACCTCTCACAGTTAGGTATACACGGCAATATGTTTAGTGTTATTGAAAGCTATCTGTCTAATCGCACATTCCGTGTTCGAATGGGCAATGTACTGTCACGGAAATTTGTACAAGCAACAGGAGTGCCACAGGGCGGTGTGCTCAGCTGCACGCTCTTTATAGTAAAAATGAATTCTCTTCGTAGACACATACCACGTCACATCTTCTATTCAACATATGTTGACGATGTGCAGATAGGATTCCAATCAAGTTCTCTTGCAATCTGTGAGCGACAGGTCCAGCTTGGCCTTAACAAGGTGTCCAAATGGGCTGACGAGAACGGGTTCAAACTGAACCCACAAAAAAAGCACTTGTGTCGTTTTCTCGAGAAAAAGAGGTTTGCACACTGATCCTGAAATTCGGTTGCATGGTGAGCGTCTGCCTGTAAACAAGGAACATAAATTTTTACGCATGATTTTAGACGCGAAATTAACCTTTGTACCGCACATAAAGTATCGTAAAATCAAATGTATGAAAACAATGAACATCTTAAAGGTTCTCTCACGCACAACCTGGGGCAGTGATAGAAAATGTCTCATGAACTTGTATAAAAGCCTCATACGCACATGACTAGACTATGAAGCCATAGTCTACCAGTCGGCTACTCCAACTGCTCTAAAGATGCTAGACCCTGTCCACCGCTTAGGAATTCGCCTGTCCACAGGTGCCTTTAGAACAAGCCCAGTGGAAAGTCTGTACGTTGAATGGGATGAATGGTCACTTCTACTGCAGAGAACATACTCGTCTTTCATGTATTTTCTCAGAGTAAACGGAAACAGTCAGCATCCCGCATATTACACCATAAACGATTTGCCCAGTTGTAAACTTTTTCGCAGCCGGCCCACAGTGGCAAAGCCTTTCTCACTGCGTGTCAGAGACATAGCTGAAGAAACAAGTTTTTCCCTGCTTGAATACCACTTTATGTCCCCTGCTATACGGCCCCCACCGTGGCAGTGGCAACCAATAGAGTGTGATACATCCTTCATAACTCTTACAAAGCGCGCTCCTCTCGCGCATATACGAATGTACTTCCTGGAATTACAACACAAATACTCCTGTCCTGAATTCTTTACAGACGCATCAAAGCGTAATTCTGGCGTATCCTACGCAGCAGTCGGTCCATCCTTTTCGGATACCGGAGTTCTGCACACGAGCACAAGTATCTTTACAGCAGAGGCCTACGCCATATTGGCTGCCGTTAAACACATTAAAGAATTGAATATCCCAAAGGCAGTTATATATGCAGACTCTTTGAGCGTCGTAAACGCATTGAAAACTGTGAAGAAATATAAAAATCCTATAATTGTATCTCTCTATTCAGCATTATGCACCACCTACGCGTCCAGGCAGCATATCGTAGTATGCTGGGTGCCGGGGCACCGCGAGATTGAAGGAAACGTGTTGGCTGACAAGCTAGCCACATCCGTCCTCGCGAACGCTGCAGACATGTCCACGACTGTCCCTGTAACGGACCTTAAGCCCTCCATAAAGAAAACGCTCAGGGCTTTCTGGCAGTGGTTGTGGGATAAAGAGACAGAAAAGAAATTGCATGTTATCAAGCCATATCTTGACAACTGGCCGCCGGTATCAAAGAACCGCCACACGGAAGTAATACTTTGCAGACTTAGAATAGGACACACATACAGTACACACGCATACCTCTTGTCAGGTGGTGATCCACCCATGTGTGATAAGTGTGGTGAGCCACTTACCGTGCTTCACATCCTGATGCAATGCAGAGAATTAGATGCAAATAGGAAAGAGCATTTTCCATTACCTCACCGGCAACAAATTCCCCTTCATCCTCAAATGATTATAGGTATGGAACCTCTCTTTAAACATCAGTCACTGTTTCAATTTTTAAGAGCTGTAGATAGTTTTCATATTATATCCCCAGGAAATCCGTAGCACAGCCTCTTAACAGAGGTTTTTGCTGCGGTAGCTGCTTTAAAAGAAAGTACCTGCCTCCCAGCCTTTGGGCTCAAAGGCTTTAAGGAGACAGATGTGCCATTTCCATATTCATGCATTTTAGCCCCATCATCACTTGTCACTCGTCCTATGCCCAGAGACCACTCCACGTATCACTGTCATAATTTTATACCTATATATCGTTTTATGCTTCTACGATAGCGATTAATTTTAGGCCACTTTACAGCCATGTTACACCCCATCATCGTAAATCACCAATCAGCGCTTAACACATCATTATCAGTCATGGCGCTCTTTGGCCACACCTGGCCCTTGCGCCACTAAACAACACACATCCATCCATCCATGTTACGCTTATCTTATATTTCATGCCTTCCATGTCATGGCGTTCCCGACTGTAAGTCCCCTCAACTAAGCAGCTTCTGCAGTATAAACGGCTGCTTTCAGTTATCCGGTGCACTACCATGAAAATAATACTGAAGCATTTAAAGCAATGGCATGACTCACACACACACGTAAACATATTTGTGGATCTGCCATTTTCGTTGAACAAGTGTGCTACTACACTGGGCAACCATTTTATTGGGTTAGTCTTGCAGACATGATGAGACTGTCAGAAAAACGTTTTCCTTGCCCTAACCAAATTTGCAGATTTACAGGCTGTCACAAACGAGGCGTTTATATTGAATCAGAGCTGGGAACTTGTTCACCATAACCGATTACCACCCCTGCGTTAATTCTCTCAGCAACTGGTGCCCTGGGCGCAACAGACACGACTCTCAAGCAGCACAATCATTCGGAATAAGAGTCCTCACTTGCATCGGCCCCTCACCTTCGAGGCTTCAAAAGTGCTGCTATTCCTTACATTCGAACGCAAACGGCTATTCAATAATTTTTAATCGTGAATTCTGAAGTCGAATACGATCTGAATAGCAAATACCATTCGATTAGACTCTATGTTTCTACTTCAGTTGGCCTGCTGGCACGTTGAAGGAGATTACCACACAAGCCATAGAGATGGATTTGCTAAAGACGTTCCGATCTCCACGACTTAGTCTGAGTACACAGGCAATATATTGTCCCTAACACTGTTGTTCATATCGACACGTGTGCTTGTTTTCTTTTCTGGGTGACCGCTTGTCACCTCCTAAGAAATGTTATCGCACAACGCAGGACCTGCCTGCATGTATCGATGGTTATCGATGTTATCGATGATTCGATCCACTGTGAACCTTGTGTAATCTGATTACATGTATGCGCGATGGGAATAGTATAGCACTTTGTGGAAGACACGCGGGTTCCAGCGATTACTCTGCCACGTTCGAGGACTGATGTATAAACCGACGCGCTTGACCCGCTGATCAGATTTTCGACGACCGGCGACTGTGTTCGCCGCTTTCGTTGCGCTTCGAGTGTGGCCTGTTTTTCTGGGCACAGGTTTGCCCAATAAAGTTAATTTCGCCATTCACAGTTTTGTTGCTGTGTCCTCGACCGTCAATGCCACGTGACAATATTGCTACGGAATAATATTTCCAATAACGAAGAGCCGAGCTGTAAGAAGACGCCGACGACGATTAGAAGCTATCGCGGGCTGTTGCTCTCTTGGCCAAGCGCAGCGTATTTTCTTGTAAATATACTGGTACATAGCTTTTTGTCTGCGTCTTCGTACGTTACATATCTGGTGGAGGTGGACGTTCCCTGTACCTCGTCGCGGAACTTCGCAGTGGACGGTACGTCGAGCCTTCCTTCATGGCTCCCGGCGACGACGACCCGACTCCGCCAGCTCCGACACCTGCTGCCACCTCGACGACCTACATCACTCTCCCGCTCCCCGTGATCCTGGCGTATTCTCGGGCAAAGATGGGGAAGACGTCGATGACTGGATCAGCCTGTATGAACACGTCAGCCGCAATAACTGGTGGGACCCTACTATTATGCTCGCCAACGCAGTCTTTTACCTCGGTGGCACACCTAGAGTTTGGTATCGCACGCACGAAGATGAGCTTACCAGATGGGATTCACTTAAGACGCAGCTTCGAGACTTGTTCGGCAACCCCTACGGTCACCAACTTGCCCCGCAGAAGGCGCTTTCCGGCCGTGTGCAGACGTCACGTACATTCAGGACGTCTTGGCTCTGTGGCGCAAAGTTGACACCCACATGACTGAGTCCGACAAGGTTGCCCACATCCTCAAAGGCATTGCCGATGACGCCTTCAACTTGCTCGTTTGCAACAACGTAGCGACGATGAATGCTGTTATAAAAGAGTGCCGCCATCTGGAACTCGCTAAAAGCCAACGTATTGACCAGCATTTTGCCCGTCTGCCCAACACCCCAGCGACATCTTCCTGTGCCGACACTCCTCGCCCCAACAACACTGCCGATGTTACCAAGATCGTCCGGCGTGTGATCGAGGCCGCCTATCCGGCTGCCTTCGACTCCAGTTCCACCAACACATCTGCCATCACGGTCCCACTGATCCAGGCAGTTGTTCGCCAAGAGTTGGAAAACATGGGTCTTCACACCATCTGCTCGGCCCATCGCCCTGATACCCGCCCGGCTTCTTCGATTCCGCCCCGTCCCGCATCTTCTTACCCACCACGTTCCCGCAACCCATCTGAATGGCGCACTGCTGACGACAAGCCCATTTGTTTCCACTGCCATCAAATCGGGCACATTTCTCGGCACTGTCGCAGTCGCTGGAGTTCCCCGATCCGGCCTACCTATACTGCCTACTCTCGCCCACCAGGTGGCCCTTCTCGTCCCTATGCCGTACGCTCCGATAAGGTGGTGATAAACTTTAATAAATATTGAGCCATATCTTAAGCTATTCCTGGCTTGGCCCTTGGTCTCGTGAAGTGGCCAGCAGTCGGTGACGTCCGGCGACTTCCGAAGCCCAGCCCACCAGCGGCTTTTGGACAGCTGGGTCGAAGCTGGACACCGCGACCTCCCATCGCTCGAGGTCAGTGAGTTGCCATTCTGATGGCGGCTGGAACTCAGAGCATATGTACAGTATGTGATGGAAATCAGCTCTTGGGGCTCCACATAAAGTACACTCTGGAGAGAACAGCCCTGGGTGCATTAGTGCTAGAAGGGCGGGGGAGAGAAAAGTGCGAGATTGTAGCTGGCGGCACGTCACTTGCTCTAATTTAGTGAGTGATTTGTGAGGCGGAGGATAGTGGAGTCGTTGCTCTGTGTAGTGGAGTGAAATTTCGTGGTATGTGACCATTCGGTCACTGGCGCTTCCTGGCTCGGCGGCTTGCCCCGCTCGGTTGACGTGCGTTCGAGCGGTGTCATGGGCGGCTTCGTTGCCTCGATGGCCCGCGTGCGCGGGGACCCATATGAGTTGAATGGGCCTAGTGGGGGGCTGAGAGGAGTTGAGAATTTTATGGGCGACGGCATGCGTCCGTCCTTTTGCAAAGTTTCTGATCGCGGTTTTCGAGTCACTGAATACGAGTGTGGCAGCGGCTGAGGAGATCGCAAGGGCAATCGCAGCTTCTTCGGCTTCTAGTGAGGTGTGCGTTAGGATCGATACTGCTGCTAGAGGTGAAAGATTGTTACCGATTGCGCAAATGGCAAAGGCTGGCTGTGTGGTGTATGCCGCAGCATCTACGTAGACAGCCTCCGTGTGCTGTTTGTAACGTTTGTGTAGTGCCTGGGCTCTTGCTGCGCGTCGAGCTTGGTGGTGGACTGGGTGCATGTTTTTTGAGAGTGGATGCACTGTTAGAAGCTTTTGGGTGGCCCCGGGGGTGGGGTATGTAGGTCGGAGAGCGTTGGTTGGGTTAAGACCTAGGTTTTTAATAATGCTGCGGCCTGTAGGGGTGCAGGAGAGACGTTCAAGCTGTGCCGTCCGGTGAGCTTCGGTAAGCTCGGCTAGTGTGTTATGCATGCCCATGAGTAAACGTCGTTCGTTGGAGGTGTGTCGAGGGAGGTTGAGGGTGGTCTTGTATGCCTGGCGAATCAGGGCGTTGATTTTCTCCTCTTCTGCTCTAGTGAGGAAGAGATATGGGAGAGAGTGTACTATGCGACTGACGACGAATGCTTGAACTAGGCGACGGAGGTCATGTTCTCTCATGCCCCTGTGTCGGTTGGCAATTCGTCGTATGAGCCGCATTGTCTGATGGACGGTGTTTGTGAGTTTGGTTATCGTGGCGGTGTTCTTGCCGTTTCTCTGGAGTAGGAAGCCTAGGATTCGGACCTTTTCTACTTCTGGGATGGGGGTGCCGTCCAACGTGAGTTCTATTGGAGGTAGGGGGCCTAGGTCCGTCCTACATCTAGGTGGTCGAAGAATGAGTAACTCGGATTTGGTAGGGGAGCATGCCAGGCCGATGGTTGCAGCATGCGCTGCCACCAGGTCGGCACCGGACTGCAATGTTTCTTCTATGGCTCCGGCATTTCCTGTGGTTGTCTACAGTGTAATTTCGTCGGCATAGAAGGAGTGCGAGAGATTAGGTACTGCGTTTAACGCCTTGGCCATGGGAATGAGTGTTATGTTGAAGAGCAGCGGCTAGAGGACTGACCCTTGCGGGGTGCCTCTGCTGCCGAGTGCGAAGGTTGGGGAGGAGAGAGATCCGAAGTTGATTTCTGCTGTGCGGTGTCTTAGGAAAACTGAAATGTATTTGAAGGTGCGCGGGCCGGTTCCTAGTGCCGAGAGCGCTTCTAGGATTGCTGAGTGGTTGACGTTGTCAAAGGCTTTGGTTAGGTCCAAAGCTAGTATTGCTCGCGTGCGTTTTGCATTTCGAGGGTGGAGGGCCTCTTCTGAAATCTGAAGCATAACGTCCTGTGTCAACAAGTGACTGCGGAAGCCAATCATCGTGTGGGGGAGTAGGTCGTGATCGTCCATATGGTTCTGTAGGCGTTCCAGGTCCACATGTTCGAACAGTTTGCCTAGACAGGATGTGAAGGAGATTGGGCGTAGGTTTTTTAGATCTAGGGGTTTGCCTGGTTTCAGAATAAAGGTTATGCGGACGTGCGTCCATTGGGCTGGTAGCGCTCCATCTTGCCAGTACCTGTTGAAGAGGTCTGTTATAGCCTGTATAGAGCGCTCGTCCAGATTCCTGAGCATCTTGTTGTTGATTTTGTCTGCCCCCGGGGCCAAAGTGGTGCGTAGTTTCTGTATGGCAGCTTTAACTTCCCATTTGGAAATGTCCTCATCTAGTGTAGGATTGGGGCCGCCGGTGTAAGTAGGAAGCGGGGTAGGTGGAGTTGTAGTAAGGTAATGTGCTTTAAGAGCGTCTAACAAGACGTCATCCTGCAGAGGGAGCTTGTGCAGAATGCGGTTGACATTCTTCCTTTGCGCTGCTTTTGTGCTTCCTGGTTCGAGCAAGCAACGAAGAAATGTCTATGTGTCTCTGAGGCCGAGGTTGCCGCTCATAGGATCGCACAGCTGGCCCCATTGTTGGTGTGCCAGTTGGCTTGCATGTGCTTCAATCTCCTTTACGTGAGCGGCCATGCGCCACTTAAGTGGCCGGTTGTGTTTGTGAGCGAGCCACCTTTTTTGAAGGCTGGCATGCGCTTCCCAAAGATGTAGTAAGCGACTATCTGCCGTCTCTGCATTTGGGGTGTTAGGGATTGTGGATGTAGCCCCAGCCACGTCCTTGGTGAGGGTTTGTGTCCAGGTGTCTAGATCTGTGATGGTGACTGGGACGTCTCTTCGGATTTGACGGAACTTGTCCCAGTCCACCACCTCCAGGCGTCGTTTTCTAACCTGGGCCAAGGTTGTGAGGTTGAGATCGGTGCTGAGTATATAGTGATCACTACCGAATGAGTGCTGCGTGTTGGTCCAATGACTGTTCGGGAGGTGTTTTGAGAGGGTTAGGTCCGGGCTGGTGTTGTGTTGAATACTTGTTCCGATCCTTGTGGCTTGATCTATGTCGTTGAGCAGGGATAAGCCTTCGTTCTGGATGAAAGTCCAAAGCGAGGTGCCTTTACGACAGTTTTTACGGTAGCCCCAACTGGTGTGGTTGGCGTTAAAGTCTCCTATTATCAGAATGGGGTGGTCCGCACTGATCGTGAGGGCCTTGCGCATTGCTGCAATGAGAGGTGCCGGAGGGCCTTTTGGCGGGCTATATAGGTTCAGTATGAAGAGGCTGCTGCCCTTGCGTGCGCGGGGTAAGAGTTCTACTAGGAGGCCGTCTATGTCATCAAGCTCTAAATCGTGCTCAATTGCTGTAAAGTTACGGTGAACCAGTGTCGCTACTCACGTTCGTGGCAGCCCGCTGGTTGACTCATGAACTGTGTAGTTTCGAAGCTTTACATTACAGAGAGTTTCTTGCAATGCTATAACAGTAGGTATCTCGTCTGCTGATAGGTATAGGAGGTGAAGTTGCAGGTTCTTGCGCTTCGCTCGGAAGCTCCTGCAATTCCACTGCCCCACTCGAATGCCGCTACGTTGCGCAGCCATGTCGGGGGGCAACTGAAGGGTCTATGAGATTTGGGCCGTGTGGCTGGGTGATGAATGTACCTTGTATGTGGGGCTGAATTTTAGCCATAGAGGCCGCATGTGCGCCTTGACGTCGCTCGAGGGCAGTCATCCGGCCTGCAATGTTTGTCATCCATTCTGCAGTATCAGTGCGTAGGGCGTTCATGTTTTGTTCAAGACTTTGAATTATCGAGGCTAGCTGAGTGAGCGCGGGTGTGTCTACTGAGTTGGGGGGGTCATATTCAGCTTGCCCGGTCTCCAGCAGTTAAACAGGCGTCTACCTTGGCTTTGAAGGGGTGGCAGTTATAGACGGCTCCGTAGAAGTTGAGCTGTTTGGGAACCTCCTTGGTTTTAACGAAGGTGATCAGGATTGATTGAGTGCGGACCAAAGGGCGCGCGTCTGCTATTGTGTAGGATCGGCTAGGGTTTAGTTCGACGAGGTCATTGAATATGTCTTCTTGGGTTTGGTTGTAGATTGCGTTGTAGAGAATTCCACGTACGGCATCGTCGGGCGCGGCGATGTAAGCCTTTACCGGGAATTGCTTGTCGTTGAGTTGGAGCGTCTGCAGCTGCACGTACTTTTTGGCACGCACCTCGGCAGGGATGCTGATTGTGAATGAGTTATTGTGCGGGTTAACTCTGAGTCGGTCGTGCTGCCGGGCGTCATGGTAGTTGAGCTTCACAGTCGCGCACACAATAGGCAGCAGCGCGCCGCCGTTACATTGTGGAAGATCCAATCCGCCACCAGGTCGGAAAATTACTTTCAGATCCGTAGCCGGGAGTTTTGGTAGTAGAGCATGACGTTTAAGCTTTGTAGAAATAGTCTTGCCTTGATTGGGCGACGCCGACGTGGCCGGACCGGCGGGTGGGTGAGCTTGGGAAGCCTTCAGAGCCGGATTCAAAGAGGCTAGGGTGGGGAAGACCACATTGCGGGCTTGGATTGCTCTCGACCAGCGCGGGTCGTTAGCGAAGTCTTCGGGGCTAATTTCGACGCCTTCTACGCTGTAAACCATCGTTGCCGAGGCCAATACGCAGGCGATGCGGGTCTAGACGCACCCGTGGCCGGTGGCCCCCGCGGCGGCGGGGGCCCTTGTGCTAGGTACAACGCGAGGCCTAGCGTTCCGCGCCTGGCTCGGAGCGGTAGAGTCCTTTTCGGGAAAAAACGATCGGAATTGCACGGAAAATGGTGGGAACGGGTGCCGAACACCTTCACTGACCGATTATGGGTGGTATCAGTCCATTTCACGTCGAAAATCCGCCGTCCCGAGTGAAAATTCACGGAGCCGAGGTGAGGTGCGTCCGCTCGCTCCGCCGGCCACGTGGCGGTCCTCCGCTCCGATAACGCTGCCGCTGATTCTCCTGCACCGAACCGCTCCTATTCTCGTTCGCCTTCGCTCCAACGACGACAATCTCGCTCTCCCCAGACCCGTCGCTCCTATTCGCCGATTCCCTTCGGACGCCACTCCCAGCCAGAAAACTAGATGATGCAGCGCCTCGAGTTGACGCTGCATTGCTCCCTACGCCGCCAAATCCTCTACTAACGTTACCAACTCATCTGAACCTTCTTGATGTGCAAGTGGACGGTGTTTCTGTGTCTGCACTCATAGACACTGGGGCGCAGTTGTCCGTAATGAGCGCTGACCTTCGTAACCGGCTCAATAAAATTGTCACGCCCGCGACGACGCCTGTTGTCCGTGTCGCCGATGGCGGAACAGCCCCCGTAATTGGTGTGTGTACCGCCAGCGTCTCCGTCGCCGATCGCTCAACAATCGTGCTATTCACAGTCATCGCTCACTGTCCCCACGACATCATCCTCGGCTTAGACTTCCTCTCCGCACATTCTGCTCTCATCAATTGCTCCGCCAGTACTCTCTGCCTCGACCTGCCTGTTCTGGATCCCGCTGAACAACACCCTACTCGCCTCAGTTCCGTCGACTTCGTTCGCTTGACACCTTTTGCACTGACTTACGTCGACTTCGTGTCATCCCCAACAGTCCCCGACGGTCACTACATCGCGGCTCCTATGCAAGACGTCCTCCTTACACACGGGATCACAGTACCTCACAGTTTTACCTATTACAGCGAATTACGTCTGCCTGCCAGTGGTCAATTTTGGCTTGACACAAGTGCTGCCATGCGGGATGTCTCTGGCCCAACTTTGCTCATTCGAGGATCACACTGTAGCATCCATTTCAGTAGACGACAATTCAGCCGATCCTCCTCTACCGTCACAGTCGGCAACTTTTACCATCGCGAACTCACAAAAAATTACTGCACCCGACATGCCTTCCGAGCACGCCCGTGCGCTCTACCACGTTCTGATTTCCTACCAAGATACTTTTGACTTTAGCGATCGTCCTTTGGCCCAAACAACAGCTGCCAAACATCGCATTAATACCGGCCATGTCCCTCCTATTCATCGTCGCTTGTATCGAGTATCACCGGCTGAGTGTCAAGTTATTCACACTGAAGTTCGCAAAAAGCCTTCCAAGAACATTATTGAACCGTCATGTAATCCATGGGCGTCACCTGTTTCGCTGGTAAAAAAGAAGGATAGCTCATGGCAATTTTGCGTGGATTATCGGCACCTTAACAGGGTTACCAAAAAGGAAGTGTATCCCCTACCTCCGATTGATGACGCCCTTGACTACCTCCACGGTGCTCCCTATTTCTCCTCTATTGACCTTGACTCCGGCTATTGGCAGATTGCCGTGGACGATCTCGACCGCTAGAAGACTGCCTTTGTAACACCCGACGGTCTTTATCAATTCAAAGTGATGCCGTTTGGTCTGTGTACCGTTCCTGCCCCTTTTGAACGCATGATGGACTCCCTCCTTCACGGTTTCAAATGGTCCATGTGCCTGTGCTACTTGGACGACGTTATAGTATTCTCCTCAACATTCGCTACGCACCTCGAGCGCCTCTCAGCAGTCCTGGACGTTTTTCGGCGAGCCGGTCTGCAACTCAACGCATCGAAGTGCCAATTCGGCCGTCGCCATATTACCGTCCTTGGACATCTCGTTGACGCGAACGAAGTGCAACCGGACCCAGGCAAGATTCATGCTGTTACGTACTTCCCTGTTCCAAAGTGTGTCAAGGATGTGCGCAGCTTCATCGGCCTTTGCTCATACTTCCACCGTTTCGTGAAAAATTTCGCGGCCATAGCACGACCACTAACAGAGCTTTTGAAAAAAGACGCCCCTTTCCAGTGGGGCGATAACGAGGCCTCTGCATTCTCGCTTCTAATCGACCTTCTCACAACGCCTACCGTTCTGGCCCATTTCGATCCTTCTGCGCCTACCGAAGTCCGTACTCATGCCAGCAGTCACGGAATTGGCCCTGCACTGGCACAACGCCAGTGTGGCCACGACCGTGTTATCGCTTACGCCAGCAAGCTCCCCTCGCCCGCGGAGCGCAACTATTCCATCACTGAGCGTGAGTGTCTGGCCCTAGTTTGGGCGGTTGCGAAGTTCCGCCCATACTTATATGGCCGACCCTTTTCCATTGTCACAGACCATCAAGCGCTTTGCTGGTTATACTCATTGAAAGACCCTACAGGAAGACTTGGTCACTGGGCCTTACGCCTCCAAGAATATTCGTTCTCTGTCACCTACAAATCTGGCCGACTACACAAGGACGCTGACTGCCTGTCTCGCTACCCGGTAGACGAGCCTGACGACGCCGACAGTAGTACCACCGACGGCATTTTCTCCGTGTCTGCCTTCGCTAACATCGCCGATGAGCAGTACCGAAACCCATCGCTGCGAGCACTTATCGAGCGTCTGCGCTCTACACCTATGGACGCATCCGTTCGCCGATATGTCCTCCAGGGCGGCATTCTGTAGCGAAGGAACTTCCTCCCTGATGGCCCTGACCTTCTTCCTGTCCTGCCAAAACATCTACGACAGACTGTGCTCTTTGAGATGCATGACGCACCCACTGCAGGACATCTTGGGGTAACCCGCACGTACGACCGCGTCCGCCGCCGCTTCTATTGGACTAGTCTCGCTCGCTCCGTCCGACGCTATGTTGTTGCCTGTGTTCCCTGCCAGCGTCGGAAAACACCTCATTTGCTACCTTCCGGTCATCTCCATCCGATCACCGTCCGTGTCAATCCGTACTTCGTGTTGGATTAGACCTCCTCGGTCCCTTCCCCACGTCATCCTCTGGGAACAAATGGGTAGCCGTCGCAACTGATTACGCCACCCGATACGCTATACGCGGGCTCTCCCTACAAGTTGCGCCACTGACGTCTCGGACTTTCTCTTGCGTGACATTATCTTAGTGCATGGCGCCCCGCGACAGCTGCTTACTGACCGTGGTCGTAACTTCCTCTCGAAAGTTATCGCCGACATTGTGCGTTCCTGCTCTATTCAACACAAGCTGACTACCTCATACCATCCTCAAACCAATGGCCTGACAGAGCGGTTAAACTGTACTCTTACCGACATGCTGTCCAAGTACGTTTCGAACGACCACCATGACTGGGACGTTGCCCTTCCTTACATCCCGTTTGCTTATAATTCTTCCCGGCACGACACCGCCGGATTTTCTCCATTTTATCTACTCTACGGTCGCGAACCGACCTTGCCCCTTGACACGGTACTTCCTCCTGCTGCGATCTCAACAACGGAGTATGCGCGCGATGCCATCGCCCTCGCCGACCATGCATGCCAGCTTGCCCGTGCTCGACTGACGGACTCGCAAACCACGCAGCAGCGTCAGTACAACGCCCGCCACCGTGATGTACAGTTTTCGCCTGGTGCACTCGTGCTCCTGTGGTCGCCCTCTCGTCACGTCGGACTTTCAGATAAGCTCCTTTCGCGATACACAGGGCCCTACTGTGTGCTGCGCCAGGTGACGCCTGTGACGTACGAAATTGCTCCTGTGAGCTCAACCTCGGCATCTATTCTGGCATCTAGTGATGTCGTGCATGTCAGTAGGCTCAAGACCTACTACACTGCTTCAGACTCCGGCCTTTAGTCACTCCGGGACGGCGCTTTTGCCGGCCGTGGTAGTGCTTCGGAATAGTATTTCCAATGACAACGAGCCAAGCAGTAAGAAGACGACGACGACGATTACAAGCTAGCGCGGGCTGTTGCTCTCTTGGCCAAGCGCAGCGTATTTTCTTGTAAATATGCTCGTACATAGCTTTTCGTCTGCGTCTTCCTACGTAACAATATTAACGTTCAATTATTGCCTTGATTCCTATTCATGCAATGTCTATTGGTTCACCTGGGACTGGTGCAGCTTCTAAAAGAAACGCGCTTATTCCGAACGAGAGTTCTCACTTCTTCAATCAGTGCATTTAGAGTATTTTATAATTTTTCTCTTGCATACGTGTCCTGGAGATATATGTCCATGTACCCTTAGAGTTACCTAGATAGTTATTAAATTGCTCTTTTCCATCTCTTCGCGCTGCGCAGTTAATGAACCTAGTTTATTTCACTACATTATTGTTTTCATTGATCATTGTCCCTGATCTATATTCCACCAACAAGAACCTCGCGTCAAATGACGCGATATCAATAAAGTTTTCTTACGTAGCTTCACGTTGCAGATAGGCGGCCCCTGTGGGAAAAATTACGTGTTGCATTTAGAAAACAATCTCAAAAACAGCAGTTCACCCTGCTAAAAGTACAATTGGTAACGGCCAACAAGAGTTGTGAGCGCACCAATGCAGGTAAAACCATTAAAAATTTGACTGCACAGACTTTTTTCCAGAAAAACTAGACGTCCGCCAGCGTCCGCGCAAAGAACACGCGCTCGCTGGCAAACGATGCACTAGACAATGACAGCAAAATTGAAGACGTCGAGTTGTATAACACATGCCTGAAATATATATACGTGGGGAAAATGTGCTAATGAAATTTTGCAGTCGAAATAAAGTACTATTATAAGAGCGTACGAGCGCAACCGGTCTCAGAGATCGCAGCGAAATTACGTTGAATTTGCAGTGAAGCGAGTCTTCACCTCCATCTAGAATTACTGGAAAATTTTCAGAGTACCGCATTCGTCTTCCCCGCGCCGCCGACGCGTTCATTGGCCCCACCGTACCGCGTGACTTTGGGGTGCCATATACCTTCCACGCGCCGGGCGGGCCGGCTGAGTTAGAGCGCAGGCAGGTTCCCTACGTTTTTTCTGTTCCGATTGTCGCGCTCGCGTTTGACTGCAAGGAAATCATGCCTGGCTGCTGCACCTTCGGATGCAGCAACCGAACTGAGTCTGGAAAGACTTTTTTTCTAGATTCCGACCGGGAAAAATGACCGAGAGCGTCGTTCTGCGTGGTTACACAGAATCGGCCGGGAGAACTTCAAGCCTAGAAAAAACACCCGCGTGTGCTATGTATAAGTACACTTTGGTTGTGCTTTTCGGCACTATTTTAGAAGATATTTAAGCGAAGTGCACGCGGTGTTAGCGATGCTACGAAAATAGGAGTTCATTGCAGGGATCGTTCGCGTCTTGCACGCTTGACGCGGGTAGACGTGTACGGGTTTGCTGCTCAGCACACTCGGTTATTCCGTGCCCGTGGCACGCGAAGGCACACTTGTCGCGCGAGAATTCCACGTCCTTACGTGCACCAGGAACTCGCATGATTTCTCCGCGCACGTCAGTCTTGTACTTGGCAGGTCGTGACGATCGCAGTCAATAAAAACATGGTCAATACGAGGCCCATGATACTTCCTTTCTTCCACTTATCCTTTGATCATTTATACATACGCATTTCGAGCTTGAAACCAATGGCCAAGTAATATTAACAACACATGCTTCAAATTTTGAGCTTGTAAGCCGAGCACATGCAATGAACTGAAGTCAGCATACATATTATGTTCTATGTTGGAATGCTACGGTGCATACCCAAATAAGGTTATGCTTGATGCATGACAAGAAATGCAAAACAACATAACACCCAGTATCTTTAGTTTCACTCTGTCACTATGCATGTTACATAAACCGCCCTAAAAGCACAAGAATTTTAAACATCGCCGATGTAACTTAGAAAAAAAGCGCTGCGTCACCAGCGGGTGTTCCTGCTTTTTTTTTTTTTACACAGGCAGCGAATCTTGGCAGTCTAAGAAAACAGTCATAAATAGGTTGAGAAGAGTAGCCACTCACGAACGCACTAGACAGCCAGAATCAGAATCGGTTTTATTTTCCTCAAGGAAAGGAAAAATGGACCCCAGACAAAAAGCTGCTCATTGAGCAGCTTGACGAGGCCTGAGGCCCTCACAGCGGCAAAACAGCAGTGTATGTCGTACTGGAAAAAGAAAAAAAAGCAACTTGAGAAACAAAAAAATAACGAAAAAGAAAAAAAGAAACTGTTCGCACCAAGCTGTGAAGAATGAGAACAAAAAATATTTACGTATATATACACCAATAACAAACCAATATTGTACACTGATATGTTATATTCACACGTACACACGCAAAAACCCGTAGAAGTGGCGCGCATACGCCCCTATATATATACTTATATGTACACCTACATATACACGCGTACATGGCATATATACACACACCATTCAAGTGCACACATGCATAACTTCAAGTTAAATATTTTATGAAGAATGAGCTGTTATAAAAACGGGGAGCGAGAAAAAAAAAGTGAAATTGGACAATGTCTGCAAAATCATTCCACACTAGTCCCCACAAAAGAACGCAAAATGCCGAATGTAAACTGCATGATATAAATATGTTGCCGATTAAGCTATACTGTTTAAAAAGTATTCAATTGAAGCACGTTTATTTATTGCGGGGCCATCAATTAAGGTTGTATTATTGTTCAGGATGTAAGGTATTATATACTTTAACACTTGTTGACCGTGATTTGTTCGAGTTTTGGGAAGACACCACTTTTCTAATTGTGGAGTGTTGGCTGCCGGTACACGTTCCTTGAGCGTTGATATTCTGATAAGGAAATTAGCACGAAACGGGCTTTTAGCGGTGAATAAAGAAACAATAATGTGCGGTAGCATAACACTGACGGGCAGAATTTTTAACCGAATAAAAAGCGGTTTGGAGTGTGCGCAGTACTCTTCGTCTGCAATGATACGAATCGCTTTCTTTTGCAGGCTCACAATTCTATTCATGTTAGTCGGTGATGCCGTGCCCTAAACAAGATGACAATATGCAATGTGTGATTGAAATAATGAAACATATATCTGTTTTTTAATGTGCACTGGAAGAATGCCACGACACCGGGAAAGTGCTCCAACAGCGTTAGATAAATTTAGGGATACGTAATTAGTGTGCTCAGTCCATCGAAGGTGCTCATCAAATACAACACCCAGTGTTTTATGGTGGCTAACGACCTCAATAATATTATTGCCTAGGTTAATGGTTAAGTTAGTCCCTATGTGACGATTTATAGCGCGGAAAAAATCAGCTTTTGACTTAGTTGTATTTATTTTGAGACTGTTTAATTTAGACCAATTTAAAAGGCTGTTTAGGGCATTGTTTGCTTTTGAAATTATTTCTGTAACCGAAAGACCAGAGATAAATAGGGAAGCGTCGTCGGCATAAATTACAAAATCAGCTTCTGTCGAAATTGTTATCACATCGTTTATATAGACATTGAAAAGAAAAGGTCCTAATATGCTGCCCTGAGGGACGCCACATTTGAGATAACGTTTGGATGAACAAAAACCGTCTATGTTCACTATTTGTTCACGGTCTTTAAGATATGAACTGAAAATTTGAAGTGTCCTTCCCCTAACGCCGTACTTGTTTATCTAAGAGAATATTATGGTCTAGACAATCGAAAGCCTTACTGAAATCCACAAAGATTCCTAGTGTTAAGAGTTTGTTTTCAATATTCTGTAAAATAATTTCTTTTTTGGACTAATAAAGCTGATTCTGTAGAAAAACCTTTGCGGAAGCCGAACTGAGAGTGTGATATTAACTGATTAGCATCAAAGAAGTTCTGCAAACGTTTGAGCAGAATTTTTTCTAGCACTTTCGAAAAAAGAGGAAGAATAGAGATGAGGCGATAATTACTCATGACGTTTTTCGAGCCTGACTTAAAAATGGCTGTAACCTTAGCCAGTTTCATTCTTGCAGGGAAAACACACGACTTTAGTGAAAGGTTGATAATATGACACAAAGGTAGTGCAAGAAAGTCAGCAATAAACTTTACTGGTCTAATTGTGAGGCCTTCTACATCAGAGTTGGAATTGTTTCTTAAGGACATGAGAACGGTAAATATTTCTGATGGATCTGTTGGGCTAAGAAATACTGAGCTGGTTGTTTCATTTGAAATAACAGAACACGCATCTGCGTTATATTTTGCTGTTGCTTGCTCGGTGAAGTTGTTAAAGCAATCGGCTAATAGTCCGCCTGATTTTGGTGACCCGTCGATAATCAATTCGCCAATGTCATTCCATACATTTCTATTGTTAATTACCTCATTTATTGCACGCCAAATTAGCTTTGAATTATTCTTTCTTCCAGCGAAAACTACTGAGTAATAGTCAGGCTTGGCTTTGCGCAAGTCATTATTTAATTTATTCCTAAACTGCTTAAACACAACGTAATCATTAGGATTTCTGGTTACCAAGAAACTGTGGTACAGGCGATCTTTTCTTCTAATCATTTTGAATAGGCTAGGTGAAACCCATGGTTTCTTAATTTTTTTGGGTGGTTGTCTCGTTTTTAATGGGAAACTTAAGTCATAAAGCACTTTAAATTTATCGATAAACGCATTATAAGCCTCATCCACTGAACGATAGTTGAGAAATTGTGTCCATGGTGTCTCACTTATCAGTCGCCTGAATGATTGTAGTTTGTTATCAGTAATTGCCCGAAAGGTTACCGGTCTGGTTCGAACAGGTGCAGGTTGATGCTTTTCTATTGTTATAAAAATTGGACAATGATGGCTTAGATCACAAGACAGTGTGCCCGAAGATTTTACGATGATATCTATATTAACAATAAACAAGTCAATAATGCTTGACGAAGAGACTGTGATTCTCGTTGGGGATGTGATGGTGTTGGTGAACCCATTGGATTCAATGGCTGTAAGAAATTCTACTGAATCAGCGTTCACTTCGTTTAGATTAATATTAAAGTCGCCGCTGAGCAATAGGGTGTAATTATTTTGTGAACAGTAATTAAGAAGAGCATTCAAAAATTTGAAAAAGGTGTTACAGTTTCCACCAGGGGGCCTGTAAATTACAGAAAGAATGTAAGTGTTGTGTTGTAGCACGAGAGCTTCATAGTCATTGGTTATAACGGTAAATTGTGGAATGATGCTACACTTTAAAGAAGACCTAACATAAATAGCTACTCCTCCTCCGCGGGAAGGCCTATTTAGGAAAAAGGTGGCATACGATGTTAATTTCAGTAGGTCTGGTTCATGCTCACACCCCGTTTCGGTGAATAACAAACAATCAAACGTCAATGCAAGGTTACCTAAAAAACTTTCAATCTGATCGTGCCTATTTTTCATTGAACGAATAATAATATGCACTGCGGGAAAAGAATTGCTGGCGCTCGCACTGTTGCTGATGTCGCATGGCATGACCCGATCGTAAAAATTTACAGCAGCCATGATGAAAAGAACAGACGCAGCACTGGGAGTGGCAGAGAAGTAATAATTTGTAGACAAAGGGCAAGAGAACACGCAAGTGCTTCACATGTGAAACTGACATGGAACAACGTGATGGCTTCATAACTGTGGGTGTATATGGCTACACAAAATACAAGTACACACTCTCGGTTGCGCAAACAAGAACAGACCAGAGTGGCCGCAGTTAGCTTCACGTCACATAATGATAACAATGGTATAAAACAGCCCGCAAGGTACATTATCTTAAGCATGCGCCGACATTCTGGCAAGATCCTCGCTTCGCAGAATCTTAATGCAAGGTGCATTATCAGAGTGCCTGGCAAAGATCTTTCCATTGCGCACCCACACATACTTCCAGTTTACTTCGCGCTTACGAGCAGTTGCTTGGCCTAGCAGGCGTTTCAAAGATGCACACAAATGCTCATTGACGAAGACCGGAGCTTGCGAATCAAAACTAAGAGCACTGCTTGTAAGTCTAATAGGGCGGGCCGTCCCCTTTCTTGCGACTGGCGAACTGCACGACAATATTGTTTGTAGTCGGATTCTTAGCTGTAGGAACTCGATGAACGACTTCGATATCGGCAGGATTTACGGGTTCTTGAATGACTTCGCCAGTTTTAGTGATTATTTTCCTAAGATCGTCTCCCTTACGGAAAGGCACTCCTTTAATCTCAAAGTTTGCAAGACGGGAGTATTGCTCAAGCTGAACAAACCTGTTTTCCTGCTCTTTGACCTGTTGAGACAGGTCACTGCAGCGTGTATCAAGCCTGGTGTTCGTCTCCTTCAAGAGCCGATTTTCGGCAATCACCTCCTCATACGCCTTATTGATACTTGCCAGGCTAGCTTTAATTACCCGCATTCCTTTCCGGAAATCACGATCAAAGCCGTCCCGGAACTCCTTCAGTTCCGCCCTCAATTCCCGCTTAAATTCTTCAAAAAGAGCAATCACTTCTTTAGACATGGTCAAAGCAGTTCAGTGAAAAGCAAATATAGCACACTGTGGCAGCAGCAGCAGCAGCAGGGGCAAAATGAAAAGAAATACCAAGAATGAAAAAAAACACACCTGCGTGTGCAAAGAATACGTCCTGTTAGCGCGCTGCAATCTGGCCGCTGCCGCTGCTGCCAAGTGATCGGTGTATCCGTTTACAAACTAAATTAAATGTATCCGATTTAGCTTGTGAAATTGTACAATGAACGTACGTGCCGGTGACACTGTCAGGTTTTAGTTTTGTCCTGCTTAGAAACATTCAATAAAAGCCGACGGCGGTCCATGATGTTCATGCCCAAAAGCACAAGCTTGCCTCATTCCGGCTCGAAGTGACAAAACGTTTCCTTCGTAGCTCGCTCCGCGGAAGGGGAAAAAAAACGCGTGTATAAGCTCCCGATAGCAGCGCTAAGCTGCTGCCCACAATCGTAGCACAGCAGTAAACATGATCGGCGTGCAAAACAACCACCGGCTGCATTACTTCGCACAAAATAGCATTTTATTTTCGTTCTTAGCAACAATTATCTCCGGGCGCAAAGTATTTGTACTGCAGTAAACACTCAACCCGATGTGTCGCCGAATATCAAGCTCTTCCAACACGGTAGCCTTCCCGCGACGTAATCGGTTTGGAAGGTATATGGCGGTGGCCGCTCAATGTTGCCAGTTAAATCCCAACCTTTGCGGTACTCTGAAATTTTTTCCAGCGACTCTCCCTCTATCCAGTTCGCAGCGCCCTCGCAAAATTTTTCCACACGGAGCGCTTCAGCGAGAGGGCGCCGTTTGGTGCACTCTACCCAAACCACAGGAACCTCCGCTCCAATGGAAAAACTAGCGACGCGGCAAGCATGCAGTAAAAGAGGCATTGCGCGGGATCTCGGGAAGAGCGGTGTTCTTTTCTCGCGCCACCGGCACGTGCGTCCATCTTCAGGGTGTCTACCAAGTTGACATTTCCAAATTCCCTGAGTTTTCCAGGTTTTCCCTGAGTGCCATTGCAAATTTCCCTGAGTGGTGCAGAACTATGTTTTATGTCAAGACGGGCTGAAACCATATCGCCTGATGCTGTCACTCTCTAGCAAGCACAAGGAAAAAATGAAGAAGCGCCTTAATCCAATTTGAATACTAAGGAGTAGTGTTTGTGTTATTCAAAAAGAGAATAGAAGGCAGGGGTTAGTAAAATGCACAGCAAATAAAGTGTCTTCGAAAAAAATTGCAAATGGAGTCGGACATTCTCAAATACGAATAAAAAGGAGATGGATATAGAAGCAAATATTTTCGAATATGAGCTATTTCTATCAACTGATAGCAAGCTCAGTGGTATGAGGCCCCAACTCTGTCACAATTGAGATTCTCTCTCAACAGCTCGTAAGTCAACCTCAACTGTCCTGACATACTCTCAGCCCGCGCACGACTCCTGAGTTTTGTGTTTCACTGCTTCAAAGAGTTTATTTTGGTTCGGATGAGGGACACTTGCATCTCAGCATTAGCCAAAACATTATTTTTAGAGCTCAAGCTCCTTCAAAACAGCGGCAGCAAGCTTCCTTTCCCGTTTATTCCTTAATGCGTAGGTCATTTCTGTTCTTGTTTTCCTTCCGCCACTCGTTCGTCCCAAAGACCATTTGAAGCATCTTGGTCAGTTGCACAGTCTACGGCCGATTTATCAAACTCCCTAGGGGCCGCGAAAACGTCCAAAAAATCGGCCAGTTGGAAAAAAAATAAATGCGTGTCATTTAGTGCCTTTAGGGGCTCAAACCGCCACAGGCACGTTCGAAAATGCTCTGAAGGCCTGTCGGTACACATATTAGGCATATCGGTGCTCGTATTGTGACAGGAAATACCGGGTGCACGCGTGTATAATTAAGGAATACATACTGTGTTCCGTGGCAATAGCCCCTTCCCACGCTTGTTATGCTTCACTGCCATACTTTTGCGTATGCTTCACCAAGTAACATTTCTGTACAAAGGCGAAGCTAACTTTCAGGAACAGGCATTATGCAACGCACTGTGTTTTCCAAGTTTCTAAGCCAATCACGAGGGCCACAAAGGTGGAGTCCGTGCCATTGCTGACAGCAGCCAATTCTTTCAATAAAAAGCTCGGCATCCAACGGCAAGAAGCTTCATAGTGAACGTCGAAGCAGCTAGGTCAGCGTTGCCGCAGTGGCGGCAACGGCTGCCAGCGGATCTGCGTGCGAGAGTGCCGGTTCGAGGTGGCGAAGTAATCAAAATGGCAGCGCTGGCGCCTTTGATTATTGTCGTTTCAGACCTGCGGTCACGGCAAACCGTCCGGAAAATCGGACGGCGAAGAGTTCTTGCGTCGGAAATGTCACACGTTCTGATACGTTGACCCTATGGGATACGTGGCGGTGTCGCGAAGCCGTCCAAATTATCGGGAATCCGGAAAGTCGGTCGTTGACTGTACACTGGCAAGTCCTCCAGCCGACGACGGCGTCAAAGACGATGCATTACGATTCCTGTCTGTTACTCGAGCCAGCATTACCGCGACTTTCGACCCTTTCAATAAAATTGCCGCTAATTTTCCCTGATAGAGGCCCAAATTCCCTGAGTATTCCCTGACTTTTTCCAGACTACTCAAAATCCCTGAGAATTCCCGGTTTTCCCGGTTTTCCCGGTCGGTAGACACCCTGGAATCTTATTTTTCGCCTGTTCTGTAATCGCGCCGCTACAGGGTGGCCCTCGTAGTGCGAAGTGCGATTGAAATCCAATCGCAGAGTCCAGGTAAAGTGTGTAGATTGTGTCATAGTCGTTAGTGTCGGGTTCACGAAGTCCGAGAGACATGCACTACGCAGCACGGTCAGCGCAGGTTGTGAGAGAACCGCGGCCAGAATGATCATATTGGCTGTGGCGGTGGAGCGCAAAGGACACGGCACTTATCGCTCTTTCTGTGTTTCCCAGGTTGCTTTCTTTCTCTGCGTTACTCATCTTGCAACGCGCTCTTTCCGCTACAGCCAATCTACAAATATGTGTTCATTTGTTGTTTTTATTGCCTTATTTTGGAATGTCATAGACCTGTACAGTTGCAAAATATGTCGCGTTGCTGTGAATGTAGCTCTGTGATAGATGAAAGCGAATAGTTTCTGACTTGATCACAATGTGAATTTTCGTATCCTGGCGGTACCTCCTCCGGCGTTGCCGAAAGTGCATTTAAGGGCAAAAGAGATAAATTCAAGAACTCTCGGAACTGTGAGTGTTGCAAACCTACAGGAAGTAAAAGCTCCTCCTCTGCCAAAGCGTGTAAAAATGAAAAAAGAGATAATAAAAAAACTTGCTGAAATTGACCAAAAACTAAACTTGCGTGTTAGTCTGCCAAACAAAGTAGACGGGATCGAACAGTCCATCCAAAATATTTCCGATCACTTTGATAAAATTCAAAGAAGGCTTCATAGCCACGAAAAGGAATGAAACACTGTCAAACGGAAAGTAGAAAAAAATAGAGAGGCACGCTTCTCCAAGGGAGCTAGACCCAATTCAGGCTGACATAGACGCAATTGAGTGGCATAGCAGGAGCCCTATAACGTAAAACTACTCCAATATGTTTCTATTCCAATCGCCTGACGTCAAGTTTGCGTAACCACCGACGCAAGCACCGGGAGGTCACCCGCAGCGTTGTCTGAACAGACAAATCAAACGCTCTCCTCGTTCATAGGAGGTCACTTTTGTTTGCTTGAAAAACGAATAACATTGCCCACACTGAACGGCTTGTCGTATCTAATTGGCTGGCAAGAAGCGAAGAGAACGCTCAAGTGGAGAGGGATTCAATGGGGCAGAGCCAGTGCACTGAAAATCGATAACCGGATGCAGAGGGCGGTGCCAGCGTCTGCGATTGGTCGGCTTTCCCTTACTTAGCTTGTGGTGGCTGGTCGAAAATCACGCCGGCATGCAACGGAAGCTTAAGAATAACGCTAAAACTGACCCTCAGCAAAGAAGAGTTGGCAGAATGAGGTGGTAAACGTGCCGAAAAGGCTCGAAAACGTTACACGGCCACGCAAGAAGCTTTATTACAAGCAAGTGCACCCATGCTCTCCGGCAGGTGCGAATAGCCAGCGTCTCAGCGATCGGCGGCAGCCATCTTTTATTCCTTTCGGAACGGGCCAGCCTGCGGCTATTTCGAAGAAAATTCAGTTTTGTTCGGCATATTAATGCATCTTTATCGCGTACACGCCACTTTGACCCGGTAAGTTTGTGTGGTTTTGTGACGTCGCGAGACCGGCAGGTGAAGTGGGTGCAGCCGGAAAACTTTTTAGCAATAGCCGAGGGCTAATGGCGAAAAGTGGTCGAATCAGAAATAACTGTTTTTCTTTTTTTCTGTGAAATTATGCATAATCAGTGAGTACACATCATATTAGATGGGGAGGTATCGCGGTTTTCATGACGTCGGGTGACAGACACGTGAAGTGGGCATGGTCGAAAAATGTTTTTGACCAATCGTGGAGGGCTGATAGCAGAAATGGAATAGAAAAGTTTGGAATAGTTTTACGTTATAGTGCCCCACATCTCTTAGCATTGAAATACACGGTCTACTTGAGGCTGACAACCTACGCGAAAAGGTAAATGATCTTGCAAAAAAGCTTGAACTTCTACCTCTATCTGAGGTTGTGGCAGGTCATAGGCTCCCGGCAAAGCAAGGAAAAACTCGAGGAATTATACTCCGCCTTGCACGGCAGGAACTGAGGGATGCGTGGATTGCCAAAAGGCGAGCCTTAAGGGACAACCAAAGTAACATATTCCTTAACGAAAACCCAACCTTTCGCTCGAGGAAGCCCCTTGCCACTGCCAAAGAATGGGCAAAGGAGGCGGGATACAAGTTCGTGTGGCACTCAAATGGAAAATGTCTCGTGTGTAGGGCAAATGGTGAATCGGCAATCATCATTAAGGGAGAAAATTATATTCGTGCTCTACTGGAATGAACGTTAACTTCTTGTTGCTATCATTTAACTCTTTGGCGAAATGAATAACTTGCGATATATTGGCAAGGCAGTTTGGTTCACGTACTTGGCCACTCAAAAGAAGGGACTGTCTTTCATACATATTAACATTCAATCAGTCGCCAACAAGCCACCTGAATTAGAAAGTTTTTTTTCTGAAATAAATAGTCAATGCAATGTAGTCATGCTAAACGAAACATGGTATTGCTCTGATGATGTCATTCACCTGCCTTGCAAAAACGTATTTCATAAAAACCAACCCTCACGTCGCGGTGGAGGAGTACCTGTTTTGATAGATGATTCTCTTACATGGGAACTGTTAGACGAGTATTTTTTTAATACAGGAAACTGAAATGTTGTGTGTCCAAATACCGGGCGTACTCTTTGCAGTATGTTACCGCCCGCCGGATGGTTTATTGGAACCTCTTTTTTTTCTTTCTTCTAGAGCGTATGCTAGAATTTGCGCCAGAAAACAAATATAAAGTGGTCTTAGGAGAAGACTTCGACATTGATATGAGTGCCCATGGTGCTAGGAAAACGACATTTCAAAGAGTTTTTGTGTCAAGCGGATGTATAAAGGCAGTTGAAACCTCCACGAGAATAACAGAAACCACGAAAACTACTCTTGAGCTTTTTATAACGAACTATAATTCATTCTTATTAACTTGCGGAATCTTAAACTGTCGTCTTAGTGACCACATGCCAATAGTCATGCTTATACACACAAGAGCAAACGAAACTGAAAAAGATAACTTTGAAAAAGCCTTTCAAACAATAAACGAGTAGACATTAACTGCCTTTCAAGATGCCTTGAGACAAGTATCTTGGAAGGTGGTTTTTCAACAAAACGAGGCTGAGCCAGCATACAACATTTTCTTAAAGAAATGCTCAGCTGTTTATGCACAACATTTCATGCACAAGAGCAGAAACCGCAAAGCTTATAGGAAACCATGGATCACCAAAGAGCTTCTGAAAAAATAAAGGAAAGAGATAAACTTTATGGCAGGTTATAAAATCTCGGTATGGAGAGGATCTAAAATACTTCAAAAGTTTTAGAAATAAATTAAATTAAGAGCTCAGAAACACAAGAAATCGCTATTATTTACGTGCTTTTTCTTCATGCGAGGGGCATACAGAGAAGTTGTGAAGCAAGTTAAATTCACTAATGGGACGCAAACAAAACAGTGAACGTATACATAAAGTTTCTGTAAACGGATGCCTTTAACCGGAGATCGGTTAGTTAACGCATTTAATGATTACTTTACAGACACTGATTCTCATTCATTACAAAGCCCACCATATACATTTCAGTTCCCTGCAACTATGGGCACTATTTCTTTTCTTTTCAAGCGACAACCCCTACCGCGATTTGTTGAGTTTTTCTCAAACTGAAAAATTCATGTAGCTGCGATGCTGATGGCCTCCAAATAAGACCTATCAAACACGTCATTTGTGACATTGCACCTGTGTCAGCTTATATCTATAACTTATGCATAACATCAATTAATTTTCCTGAAAAAAATGAAAATTGCAAGAGTAATTGTGTTATATCAGAAAAGTGACAAGCTCGATATAAAAAATTCCCGTCCGATATCTATTCTCCCGCAGTTTTCTCAAGGTGTTGAAAACATCATTCTTAACCAATTAACATCTTTAAGCAAGAAACATAAAGTAATAGCAGACGCTCAAGACGGTTTTCAACAAGGTAAATCAACAGAACTAGCACTTGTAGCACAGAAAGAATATAAACTGCACAACCTCAAAAATTAGTTTCTTGTAATTGGACTATTCATGGACTTCACAAAAGCGTTCACCTGCATAAATCATGACCTCCTGATACTTAATTAATTTCATTTCATTTATTATCACCTTGAAGGCCCGAAGGCATAACACAAGGGCGGCGGGCAATACAAACACGTGCAAGAGTGGTTACGTACAAAACACCAAAAAAAAAGAGAAACATTGCTGATTTTGTATGACTTTAAACGATCAAAGAAAAATTTCTAATTTAAAGAAGTAACACGGCAATGCATTCGAAAAAAAAGCTAGCAGCTTGAAAGTTGGGGCATCAAGGGCCTTCCTCTTCAGTCACTGACACCGTACCTTAGAAATGGGCACTATCTGTCTATAAACACTAGCGTATCATCTACACCACAAATACAACAGGTGTCCCTCAGGGAAGTATCCTTAGTCAATTTCTATTTAACATCTACATAAACATCATAGTTCTCATTCACCGAGAAGCAAAATTCTTAAACTGCGCAGATGATACAAGTGTGTTTTTATCAAACTCTTATACAGGCCTCACTGGTGCAGCGAACAATTTCTTAATCCATCTCGCAATATGGAGCCAGGACAACTTTTTAAAAGTAGACTCCAATAAAAAACAAGCAGTCATCTTTTAAACAAGAGGTGCGTGTACTCCATTGGCCCACAACATATTTTACAGCTCTGAGAATATAAAGGTTGTTGACGCGGTAAAAGTACTTGGCGTATACTTTACCGACACATTGAAATGGGACGCTCACGTGGATTTGATACTCCAGAAGCTGAGCATCATAATAGGTATACTACATGGAAATCGGTACCTTTTACCAACGTCAGCTCAATTGATCATTTACAATGCACTGTTTGCCTCGCATGTAAATTATTGCCATTTTGTATGGGGCCCTACATCAGCGTCCGATCTCTCTAAAATACTGAAGCAAAAAAAATAATAAATAAAATATGCGCTATCGCAAATGCGCCGTACAACTCACAGACTGAAGGTCTTTTCACCAAGCACAACATAACAAAAAGTCATCATCTCTACAAACAAACTCTCCTACGCACCTACTACTTTCATGCAAAAGATAGAAGTAACTTAATAACAAATATAGCAAACTTAAAAAAAGAATACACCCACATATGACACGCACAGCCAAGAAAAATAGTTGCGCGTGTAATATGTGGGTCCACATATGACACATCCATATGGACACATCCATATGTGTCCACGTGGACACATATGGATGTCTTATGTGTCCACGGCTACTAAATGTTTATCTAGAAACCGCCATTGACATCCATACCTTGACACCATTGGAGCTCATCTGTCTGGCGAAAACTACGATTTAAACCACCATGGTACTGTGAAACCATGTGTATTCATAGCGAAAGAAATGTAATTACTCCCTTTATTGGATGTAACCCACTCTTATTTCTGTTTCATTTCTGAGAGTGTTCATTGCCACCGGTCTGCCAATATGTAAAGGAGGCCAGGGACTCCTCAAGCTGCCAATAAACAGCTGTTACCTTGAGCCCCCTCCATTTTCTAGTAGATGCGCCCAAATTAAATGAAATTAAATGTAGTATGAAAGTGCGACCTGCCGCTGGCTCTCCTATATTAAATTATGGGGTTTCACGTGCCAAAACCACTTTCTGATTATGAGGCACGCCGTAGTGGAGGACTCCGGAAATTTCGACCACCTGGAGTTCTTTAACGTGCACGTAAATGCGGCCGCAGTGGCCGGGATTCGATCCCGCCACCTCGTGCTCAGCAGCCCAACACCACAGCCACTAAGCAACCACAGCGGGTGGCTCTTCTATATACCCGTGTCTGTACAAGTTGTAGATCCATGAGTAGAGCGTCCGGCAGCTTGCGACTTGCGTGGAGATAGCGCAGGTGTAGCTCACTCATGTTGGAGTACAATTGATTCTCGAGCTGAAATAACCAGATGGCAGAGCTGCTCCTGCAAAACTTCGGTAGCCCATGCATCGGCAGAAGGGGCGAGCACAGAACAACGGAACACTCACCTGCTGCTGCTTGCGGTGAAGTGTCGAATGCCGATAGCATCAGGGTAGCGGTGATTGTTGAATGCATCGCGAAGGTTGTGCTTGTGGCATCGCCGTTCCTGCGAGAGTGAAATTTGCGCCTTGGGGAGCCGGTGGGAGAGAGCTTCTCTATCGGCGATGAGTGGGGTGCCCCCGAAGGGAAAGCGGACAGCTTGCGGAAATGTCCAAGGAAGGAGAGCGACGGACAATAGAGTAGCTGAAAGCGCTCGCCTTTGGCCTAGTGAATTGCTTAGAAAGTGTCGTCGCGCAGCTGCCTTCGAGCTGGGGAAGAGGCTCACGGGCCGACTCGAGGTTTGATGCCGGGGCCGGCGCGTGCTGACGATCGGCAACGGTGGGTACTGGCAATGTGGGACGACAGGACGCGCAATGACGCGACGTTTCAAACGGCGGAATCTCTTCTGAGTGAGCGTTCGGGGTGACGTAGTCAGCGAAGACGACTCACGACATCGCCCGCGAGTCCGCGTAGACGTCGGGGCCGGGGGATGACAGCCGAAGCCTAGAACCTTGTTTAGAAGTGGCTGTCCAGCTGGCTGAACCAGATGGCCGGCATATCAATGTAGAATTCCTGGAAATCCTACAATCGCGGCACGTGTGCCCGACTGTGTGAGGCTACGTCGCTTGCCTTGGCAGAGTCGATGCGCTGACGCTGGCATGGCTAGGCTAGGTCGTGCATTGTCGCCAATGTTTTGGGAGAAGGCGTGACGAGGCAGCTGCCGTAGCCACTGTTTACTTAGGCCGGCCAGCCGTGATGCGGTGGGATGTCGGTGGAGCAGTGTTCTGTTCTCGCTGTACCTGAGCCAACCTTCTTCTTCGCATGCTTTGGAGGCAATAGTCGCGCCGCTGCACTTCTACAGACTGTGCAATTTAGCTTTCCCTCTTAAATTCAGGCTAGTTTACTCGAATAGGTTCGATGATTTTCGGAGCATTCTGCGTTTTACATTTTTTATACAGAATTTGGGGTTGGCTTCCGCTTAACACGCGCGTCTATGCAGCACTCGCATTATTCACCGAGACCGAAACGTCTTTCAATAGCCTGTATAAGGAAGCCATCACTTATTCATGGGAAAAGTTACACATGAAGATCAGCCTTTCCCATTATGCGGTAAGTCCCTTTGTAGATCAAGGAAAACTTGTGCATACATGCTAGTTGAAGGATTGTGTTCTTAGTTTCCGCGGGCACGATACGTCAGATTTTTTTTTCCGGATCCATCTAAGGATTTACTTCTGAGGTGATTAAAATGTTATATTAAGGCGAGAACTCTACAGTTCGTAGCAAAATTGTCAGGCGGCCTCACGTAGCAACGGAAATGCTGGGGACACCCTGCATAATATTTATCGCATGGTTGGCAACAGTGTCTATGGCGCTCTGCTGTTGCAGAGCACTCCCATGAGCGGCAGGCACATTCATGTCGAGGCCAAATGGGAAAAAAAGTACCTGCTACCGGCAATTCGTTGGGTGTTCGAAATCTAGAGTTACCGAAAATTAATCACAAGCTTCTGATCTGGCGTCTCTCTGGTGAAGCTCTGTTGCTGAGGAACATCGAAGCCCGCGAAGTAATCACTCGATAGACCTATCAATCGGTTAATAATCAATAAATAACAACGCTTATCAAGATCGCGAGGAATGTGCTATAAGACATCTCAATGACAGTGGAAGACGTATTTTGGTTTGCGGCCATCTCGTGACCGAGGTGGAGAGGCATTTGTTTGCATGAACGTCATTGTTGGAAAACATTGTAGTATTTATTATCGTTGTGTCTTGCTCTGCGGGAGATTCGGATCGTGACGTGTTCTTAGATGTCTCAGTACCACGTGTAGAAAGATGGTGACACCTGAACGCTCAATGTTTTCACTTCAACACTCACTTAAGAGCTCACTACGCTGGAGTTGCCACGATAGAAGCAACCTTTCGGCGATAGCGCGCGGCCACCCGCCTAAGAGCTGGAAAATTCTCGCCCTACATTTACGCCTATGGCTGCGAACTGTCGACACAAATAAAACACCATCAACACCAACTTATATGTCATTGGTTAAACAGTAATATCTCTGGAAATGCGAGAATGCACTCCTTCGTGACTTTTTGCAAGACCTCCTGCTTCGAGAGTGCAGGACCAACAATTGCACCAGAATCCCTGTTATTTCAAAAAAATACAAAAAAACAAGCGCCAGTTAACTTCGTGGCACTGCTTGCTCCCTCCTCGCCTGCTATCCACGACAGAACACGGCAGTGGCCGACAGAGGGCGAAGTCTCGACGAAACCGTCGAAGCAGGCTTGGCTTCTGAAAGCGACCCACTCATCGGCGTGAGCGAGGTGGATGTCGTCCGTAAGCTTTACGCCCAAGTCAGCCTGACGCTCGCCATGCGAACGGCAACGCGAGCAGGCACCGCTTTATCCGCCGGTATTGCTGCGGAAATGGGATGCAGGCCTCGACGCCCCGTTACGACCTTCCTCCTGATTGGTAGCCCCCTTCGCGCGCATGCAAGTGGTGCACACGGGCAATTAGCGGCGGCCCATGAACTGGCAGAAGGTGCGGGAATGAATTTACTTTTCTTTTCTCAAACTTTCGAGCAGAGTTTGATTCCCTTGAGAACGGGGCTTCTCAAGTTCGTTTTGACCTAGCGTGGTGAATAAGGCAGAGGTCTTATGAGTGCCCGTCTTTTTTTTTTCATGCCGCGCTTAGCGCTTCAAGCATGCCACACAGTTCAAGTAATTATACAGCGCAGGTCTACCCGCGGTACCCGCAATGCTGAAGGGTGGCCATATGAAAAAATGTGGGCAAGGGATTCATCTTTCTCCTCGCAGCTCCAGTGTATTACAATTGCAACAGTAATTTCGGCTGTGGTCTCACTCTTCAAAGGTGACTGCCGTGAAAGGAAAATTATAATAAATTGTTCACTTTTATTTCTCGAAATGAAGGGTGCATTTGTGCAAAAAGAAACGCTTAAATGCTATTTCAGTAATATATTTGACGTTTTGGAGCAAAGGGCGCGAGCAATGATAGCGAGGTTCTGGTTGGCGCCATGAACCACGCACAGCGGCGGCTGCTTCTGGGGAAGAGCACAATTTGGTAAAACACGTTGATATGAGTCACCTGGAAAAAAAGGCGTGTGTGTGTGTGTCGCATGCTGCCCTGATTTTTTAGCTTTTTCAAGCCCGTTATCTCATTGCCAATGAATCTTTGGGTGCCAAAAAATAGTCGTGTTTTGTTCATGATGAAACAGATCCGGCCATTGACATTTTCGCGAAAGTGGTCTTGGCATCAACCCGTCGTGATATATTGAGGGGGCACCGTGCGAAGATAAATGCTTTAGCCGCATCAGACCATCTTGCCAACCACTGCATAAGATGCCAATGCACACCCTTATTTGACAACACGTGTGTTCTTGTATAGTAAATGAGACCGTCAGGTGCATGAGCCTTCCTTCTCGTTGCACTGGCGAAAAAGAGAACTCGATAATCCCTTGTCAAGCAGCTTGGTGTTTTGCGGTATGGATATAGTGGCATTAGTCAAATCGTTCCAAGTTTATGGCCCAATATGTAGCCTTGCTTTCATTCATTTCAAAGAATGCATAGTCAGAGGCCACCGCCCTAGCTTTTCTGTTGTCCTTTCGTCTCTGCACCCCTATGTACTTTTATTACGGGCTGTAACATGTGCTTGTCTAAATTACAATTAGTCCAACTCTCTGAGTGAAATGCCCAACCTTATACGAAGATTTGAGCCAACACTAACAGACACAGCTTATAGAAACTACACACTTGCTCTGTCAAGTGCTTAGCCGATTAGACATATAGCTTAGGAATGGTTTTCGTATGGCTAATCATACAAACTATTATTGGCATTACAAATGGTGTGCGGCATGGATGTCCCTTGTTTTTGTTTTACGGAAGATTGACCATTGGTTCTGGAGTGTCAGTGTCACATGTTGTGTTCTCACCTTTTTATTTCAGTGATCTCATAGTTCACTCACTTATTGAGGCCAAGTTTTTGGCAGAAGACAGCATAGTTTTTTGCTCAACTACCGTCAGTAGCTTTCCAACTCAGTAAGTACTCGTATAAAATGACGAATGAAATAACAACCAGCAAATGTTTACAAATTTAAAGACCGGTATGAATGGTAGTGCGACGCAAACGCGCACATTTATATTTGATATACGCAGAGTCTAGAGCTTCCTTGTCGGAGTAACTGAATGTAACTAACCGAGTCTAAATGTGCAATATAACCTGAGCTGGACAAAGCACATCGATGATATTGGGGGTAAAGCTGGAAAAAAATATTCAGACTTACCTGGTGCGGAGCCCGCGCCAACTGCATTGAAATGGTCTCTGTTAAGCGACAAGAGCGATGGCGTCACCAAAAATAAAGTGACACCTGCTTGGGTGAAAGTGGGATTACTGTGCCGCACGACAGACAACTACGCACTTGTTGCTTCCTCCTGTGTGAGCAGCAAGCAGACAGAATGTGCAGCTGCAGCGTAAGAAATAAACAGAAGAGGTTTAATGTATTTTTGCAGCATCATAAACAGGTGTGTGCTAGTAAACAAGCATTGGGTTATATAGGAACAGGAAATCAGCATATTTGGTATGTCCGATATTCCGGGCTTTTTACGGAATATTATAGCTGTTTCTTATTACCGGAGTGGAATAAACTACAGCAACGTGTTGTAAGCGAATAGCCGAGAAACTTTCTTCGTTCGAACACTCTTTCTTCGGAGCGTGGCAGTATGGGCACGTTTGGTATTACACTTTTAAGACCTGTACAATCGCAAGGAAAGCACGGACAAAAACGGACACACACACACACATAGGCGGCGCTACTTCTAAGAATTTCTTTCATCCCGATGCTACTTTTTATCTGTGACATAGTCTGAACACACGAGTCCACAGAACTCCAAGGCAGTAGGAGCCCACAATTCTATACGGGCGAGGATGGCACACCCAGAAAATAAAATTGTTTTCTTGTCAGCGCGATATCGGGGGCATGCTCAGTCACATTTCACCCATCTTTTCCATTTCCTCTGGATCTAAAATCCCTCTCATAAGCTGATTCCTATTTCAGCCAACAATTATATAATGTGATTCAACGGAGCAGAAGCACCGCCAGAAAGCCAGCGGCCACGTTTTTGAAATTAGAAGTGTGCTCGTGCAACCGATCGTTAATACAACGGCTGATCCAACATAACTGCGACCAGATGACAACGATAAGCAATAAACTACGCATTCAGTACAATCCACAAATTTGTTGTGCTTCTTTTCGCAACCACAGTTTCTGTGTGCGTTTTGTAGCCGTGATCTTGCACATCTTTCCCAGCTTTTCTGGTGCTGAAAGAACCACACGCACAATATTTCGTTGAGCATATCCTTTGGATCGCCCAACACCATCCTATGCCATTCTTTTTCTTTGCGTGTGTTTTTTCTTGCTCTTTTCTTTTTCCCCGCCTTCCCACTCTCCCGCTCTTGATGGCTCCCTAAGCTCTGGCTCCCCCAACACCCTCCCGTGCCCTTCTCCTTCTTTTCTTTTTTTGTTTTTCCCTTGCTCTCTTTCTTTCTCCCCGCCTTCCCACTCTCCCGCTCTTGACTCCCTAAGCTCTGGCTCCCGCAACCCCCTCCCGTGCCCTTCTCCTTCTTTTCTTTTTTTGCTTTCCCCTTGCTCTCTTTCTTTCTCCACACCTTCCAATTCTTGTCCTCCCGTCTTAGAAACCATGCCTAGAGACTTCAGACGACAGCGTGCAGCCAGCCGCCACCTACAACGACCGCTGGTGACGTCACTCTACTAACCTACTATGACAAACTTCTCTAGGATGACGAGACTGTCTTTGACGAAGACAGGCCCTCCTATTTAAACGTTAGCCAGCCTTTCTGAGGCACCTTATCCCTGTTTGTAACTTTTATACCAGAATGGGCTATTCCATCTGTCAACACCACACTTGATTTACTTCTTTGGAACATTCTTCAAGCACACACACTAAGAAAAAAAAGAGTATCCCTTACTCTTTTCGAAGAGTCTGGACTCGTCACGTATATGACACACTTTGTGGGAGACACCCGAACTCTCTTTTGGCAGAGAGTCCGGAGACTATCTGTGCTCCATACAAGGTGTCTGCGTGACTCCGCACACAATAGTCATGAATACTCTGCTGTAGTAGTCGCCTATACCCTCTCAAAAGGGTTACAAGACTAGTGCTGAGGGAGTCGGTTAACAATTCTAGATGAGTCAGACGACTCAAGATAAAGTGTCACATGAACACTGCAAGAATGATTCAGGTAACTATTTTAGATGAGTCTGATGACTCCAGCTGTGTGTGTCAAGTTACCCTTAGTGCGTGGTGCCGGTCTCTTGCAAATAAAGTAAAGCAACTGATCCATGTAAGTCGTTTCACTCTTGGATGGCAGTGTCGAGCCGCTTTTCAAAATGTGTCAACAACTCTTGCTGTAAGTACACACGACTACGGCTAGTTCTCAAGAAGACTACTGTGAAAAGACAACATAGGATAACAAAGAATCCACAGTAAACGTGCCAAAAAGCACATGGCAGGTTAACAAGAAAAAGTTAATATTTCATCAATCTTTGTTTTGTCTTCTGGAAAATTCAAATGTATCAGTCAGCACAGAATCACTATGAAAGCAAGACAGTTCTCATTACTATTAAACTGGAATCAATAGCCAACCAAGCAAAATGTAGCAAAAGCAAAATCCAATATGTAGCCTGCAGCTGCATATGCATGACACTGCAATGCCACTCAGAACCTTAATGAGACCCCAAAATATTATGTAACTCATGTTGAAGTTCAATTCACCACCGCACAAGCCTCTTATAATATGTCAAAAGATTTATAAGTTCAACCTGTTTCCCTGTTCTAAACTTACGACTTAACATTCTAAGCAAGTAACCTACACATAGCAAATAAGAAAGGCTGCACTTATGTGCAAAGGAGATCCATATAATGAAGTGTATTAAAAACAACATTCCAACTTCGATAACATTATCTAGGCATTATACTATGCTTGTTGAAAACAACTGGTTGGCAATGGATAATCCAATCTAACAGTAAAAACAGCTGTCTTACCTTATGGTACTCTTGTTGGCACTTTTTCCCACACAATTTGTGCATGTTAGCGTGAGATGAGAATTGATCTGAAAAATACCGCATTAAAAAGTTGTGCATCAATTTTATTCTGTCATACAGCATGCAACAGTGCATAAAAACTTCATAACTGACAAAATTACAAAAATAAATACAGCAACACTTATACTGATCATTTATTTATGTTGAGAAACATACTTTTGCAAGCCTAAGTATAATAGCTGACACAGACAATTTCGCAGGCAGATATAACCGCTAATACAAAACTTTCCATAATGCAATCACGTTGACAAAATAAGTAGCACAGGTAGCTGTATTTTGTTACGCCAAAGATGGCGCATGAATTATGAGGACAAGGAAGGAAGCAGAACACATAAACAAACTATACCCAGCTACATGCACGCAGCTGTAACAATACACACAGTGCACAAAGATCCAGAAGAAACAAAGAGGAACATGTGAGGAAGGCTTCTTTTACTCATCACAAGTCATCCTGTAAGAGCACATTATGCACTGGCTGTAATCTGTCCTTAGCCCATACATGAATAAGTTACATTAGGTGCCACATTTACAAATCACTCATACAATGTTCTTGTGATTTCCCTTATTCCAATCTTTAACTAAGCAAGCATGACCGAGTTACGTAAAGCCTCCCTACGGCTTGGCACATATACAGAAAGAAGTGTTTCTATAAACACTGGAGGTCACGGACGGATGACTGACACAAACCTCTTTTAATTCTTTTGTCTTAGTCATTATGATTATCTATCACAGTAGTCTTGTAGAGTGAAACACTTCCAGATAATGCACTGTGGGCAACCACGTGTGAATACCTGTTCTCGATTTCTAGCTTTCTCTGGTGTCCCGCTAAGGTAACAATGGCGCAAAGGATTGTCTTCCCAATGTATGCGTTCCCATACAACAGGAGCAGATGATAAGCCACATTAATGGTGCGTGAAATAAAACATCTGTGCTTAACTTTCCACTGCCACTCCAATCTGGAGTGATTTTTTTTTTTGCTTTCTGTGCACTAGCACAGGTGCTACGTAGTCCCCTTGGTGCCCAAAGCAACTCTCACACCCCAGAAGGATGTCCATTTTTTTAAAAATCTAAGCAAAACTCTGGTTACGGGGGACAATTGCGAATTTATATTTTTGCTTTGTATCTTAATTATGTTGTTGACCTTTAACTTTAGCCACTTCACTACTTTTCTGCAGGTGCAGACAGGCCATTGCACCAATGCTAGGTTTTGAAAACACCAGAGCAGGGTAGAAAGCAAGAACAGATATTTATAATTTGGGTGCCCACTCTGCATTGCATGGATATGTTTCAATGAACGATAAAACTACTTGGTAGATAAACATATGAAAGATAAGAGAATTAAGCTCGAAGCCTACCATATCAGTAACTGGGAATTTCATGTGTAAATGAAATTTTACGATTCCCAGTGATGAAGAAACAGTTCTGACAATATGTGCCAAGGCCACCAACTCACTCATGCTCACAAAGGAAACAAAATAAAAACAAGCAAGATTAAAAGAAGTTCGAACTTGCAACCTAAAGTGAGACACCTCGCATGACTGATTTATATATTTACTGAGCATAAATTACATCTGGCGCATAATCTGCTTTTACAAGATGACGAACAATGAGTTCTGTAAGCCTTGTGGGACAATTCTGTGTGAAAGAGAAATCTATTTGATCATTACCTTTTAGGTATGTGTATCTCAGAACTGGTGCTATTCTGACTTTTTACAAAGTAGACGTCATTGAGTACTGTAATTCTAATGCCTGCCACTGCTATAAATTTCTGTTAGTCGCACTGTCATGAAGCAGTTATGTTCAATAATTAGCGGCAGTCACCGCTGAAACACTCAGTACAAAACATGAAATAAATATATGCAGTCGAAATGTAAATGTCGAACAAAGTTATAATCAAGTCTACATTTCACAGAACTGTCTTTTTTTCTGTTAGTGTGCCAATACCAATTCCACATTCACAAACATTTTTGTATTGCACCCCTGACAAATGCAGGAAAATGCAGTCTTTAACAGAAGCCCTTGGGAAGACAGCCCAGAGTCGCTTTTACAAGAGGACTTGCCTTAAACTTTCGTCGCTATGTTGTAGGTCACTGTAGCAAGGGGAACATTTTGCTGATTGAATATTACCCGAAATATTTTTATTATTTGTACTAGAGGTTTGAAAAGAGAGCCAATTGTAGAGTTCTTCGTGCAGATTTCATATATTGTATTAGTTTTTGTTTAGCTGCTTCTTGAGTTATTTCCTACACAACAGCAAAATACATAGTCATATTTGCGGGCACTTTCTTGTGTATTAAATTTTCACAAAAAGCAGTGTGCTGCAGCTCCCTGTAGACTGCAAAGTGCCAATATCTATTCAAACAGCATGTAAAGTTACTAGAAGTATGCAAGATTAGTAGGCAGGCCTGTCTGCCTGCCTACTAATCTTGCATACTTCTCATGCTATTGTGAAAAAAAATTATTGAATATACTTCAAGAACTTTTTCTCACAATAGCATGAGAATACCCTTATGCACCTATAATTGTCCTATACTAACGAAATTTGGCATACATACTCTTCAAGATATGCAGAATGCTGATATCTAATTGAAATTGCAATCTGAAAAATTATTTAATGTGGCCTAATATTTTTGCATAGGGGGCAGCCAACTCTAGTGTGACAATAAACAAATATTTGTTCCCACAATAATGAAACCAGTCATAAAATATATCCTAAAAATTTGGAAATGAATGCCCAAATAACCTTGCTTATTGTCACATTAATTTCCTAAACAAGATCTTTTGATGTTTATAATTCCTAGTTTAATTCACTTTCTCTAGCAAATGGGCTCTGACCTAGACTATTCAGTGTAGGAGACTAACCCAGACCTGGAAGCCAATATTTAAATCTGAAATAAAGTCATTCATCCCACGACCACGTCACTGCTATGTCATCAGAAGCGTGCATCCATGGACATATAGTCTGTAAAATAATTTTTACATGATCTGTACTGTTCCTCTTGCCCTAATAAATTAGGAAATGCATTTGCTATGTAAAGCACTGCTGTAAACCTTTGTGTTTGAGAAATGCAAAACTCAAAAGTGTAACACAACCAATGTGTGCATGAAACCTACGATGCCTTTGACATTCGTCAGTGTGACAAATAGGCACTGAGAAATGCCAAGGGCATCATAGCTTTCTTGTTTCAAACCTTGTATGTGAGTATATTACTGGTAACTTTGCAGCGAAGGGAAGTCACATTATTATCAGACTTATGAGGGGAACTCATGTTTCTGTAGTTTAATATTTTCTTTTTTGTGCTCCTATATCCTTCACGTTTCCAAAAATAATGGGTATTTGAAATAAGTACTCTATATTGCTCTTAAATTTTTCCTGCACCAGAGCCCACGTTAGGTTACATTTCTTGAACACTTTGCAGTGCTGTAGATTATCAAAAGGAAGAAAAAAGATGCCGTAAGTTGGCGTTTTAGCCTTCTGTAAAATAAGAAGTATGAACCTATCAATTACATAGACAAGTACAAAAGAACTATGAAAAACTGGGCATAAAGACAGACGTACATTAAAATAGCAGGAATCGATGGCGAGAATTCTAATAGAAAGGAACCATTAATAACAAGGCACTAAAGACACATATTAATTATAATAACACAAGTATTTGCTAAGAATTTGAAGAGGCAAAAAGAATGTCTCTTCAAATCACTCCACCCCAACATTCATCCATTGTTCGATGAGTGACCACAGCTGGTTATGCGGTTTGGATAGGTGGAAGCTGAGTGCAGCTGTGAAATAGGTGGAACATGTACAGGGTCACCAAAGGTTGCACGCTGGTTGCACAGCAGGTTGCCTTGATCTCCAGACTCACTCGACATCATGCATTGAGCCTGGTTATACGTCGTTTGCAAGAGGCCTGGCCCAAGTGTGTGGCATGGCTTGGGTAAAATTTCGAGGCAACCTGAAAAACACAGATCCATATCTATAAGCAACAAAATATTCTCTATCATAGGGCAAACCTGAAGTTTACCATCGGCACATAGCAGATAATGAAAACAGACACAAGTCACCAGACTTGAGGTATACAGATGTGCAAAAGTGCAAATGAATGTGAAGAGCTGCTCATAGGACGGAATGTTTCATTTCGTCTCTTGTAGATCAATAATAGTATCTTAACATAAAGTCAAGTGTACTGGGCCCTCCCTAAAAGAATTCAAATTATGGGGTTTTACGTGCCAAAACCACTATCTGATTATGAGGCACGCTGTAGTGGAGGACACCGGAAAGTTCGGCCACCTGAGGTTCTTTAATGTGCACCCTAATATAAGTACACGGGTGTTTTCGCATTTCGCCCTTCTCGAAATGCGGCCGCCGTGGCCGGGGTTCAATCCTGCGACCTCGTACTTAGCAGCCCAACACCATAGCCACTGAGCAACCACGGCGGGTATGGCCCTCCCTATTTCTGTAAGTAGGCTATTTCATGCGAGCTGTCCCGACCTGGCACACAAGCACTTGAAATTTCTTTTTGAAAAACTGGAGGCCCTTCAGTATAGGACAAATGTTAATTTCAAGAAATACTTGTCTAACGCACCAAACTGTGCATCATAAAAGGCATAGCAAAAAGTTGGTTCCTTCACTAAGGGGGCCAAATTTTTCAGGACAATAAAGAGAGGCCTTACACCAAAATTTGAACTGCGTATTAGCCACTGCTCAGTTTGTTATGGGTCAATAAAAATGGACAAAATGGCCTATTAACTTTATTTTCACAGAACTCGGTTACAGCAAAAGCTGCAAATTTATGTAATCCACATATTTAGGACTTGCGCTGCATGCAAAAACTGGTTTCAGGAAGATAAATTATGCGGCAGCGCACAGAGATGAGGATGAACTAGCAAAAAAGTCAGTTTTGGTGCAAGTTTATCGGCATACTTACTATTGAGGCAGTCCTAGTAAATTTATGCCCAATACCATGTATGAAAGTACACTGTATTGTTTTTAAATTCCTAAAGCTTTATCAAAGCAGTTTTGTGTCAAGCAAGAAAAAAATTGTACAAGTGGTCTCCTACTAGTTTCAAAATTTACATCCCATTTCGTCTAATCCACATTGCCTCTTGGCGGCTAAGGCAAAATGGATGGGCTTGAGCATTCCTGCACCGATAGCAGGGAGTCTAAACTGCTTCGAAGTTAATTCTTTCATTTCTGAGTGGCTACAAGCCACTTCACTCAAAAATGTGCCACTTAATTACATATATTTACCTCAATCTTTCTGTCGGCTTCCAGCCTGCTTGGCATCATCACGAAGGCTGCCAACTCCCTAGTGGACGTAGTCAGGACACGGTGGTGGTAGGATGCAGGGGCAGGAGCCACCAGAGTGTACCTGCAGCAAATTTGCACAAATGCTCTTAGTCCTACCATGTCCCAATTTACAAGAAAAATTCAGCTGTCTGTGTAACATGGATACCAATACAAATAAATGTAAACAGTTAGGTCCTACAACACAACTAGAACATCGACAAAGAAGAAATGGTACTTCGGTTTATTTTCATCAAGCAATGAAAAAAAAAGAATGTGCATCCGATTTGTGCGTGGAAGCTCAATGGTAACCTGAGCTCATACCATCAAGTGATCTGCTAGTCAACTGCAAGCCTCTTAAAATGTCATTGTATATTTTTTACATGCACTATGTTAAGCTGCATTAAAACAAGTTCAATATCTCTGAATATAAGTAAATCACGAAGCAATTCAATGAATGAATTCCAGTGGTCGTTAATGCAACAAAGTGCAAGCTCTGAATGAAGCTGGCCAAACTGGGTAGTGACAAATAACAATGTGGTTCTCTACATATTGTTTTTCTGGCTTTCGCTGTAGCATTAAAATACACAAGAAATTTCACATTCCCGACATTTAACCCTGCTAATTTTTATTCCATAATGCATAATACTTCAGCAAGAGCACTAACGCGGTCTTTTAATCGTAAATAGTGATAGAACAAGAAATTTTACTGGAGCCAATGTTTGGCAAGAAAACGTATCTCCTTCTCTTTGTCGAAACATTGGCTCCAGCGATGCTCCTTGTTCTATGGCTCTTCATCATTTCAAGTCTCTGTCTTCCTGTGAACCTCTGTACTTTCAATGTTGTATCAATTAAATTGTAATAATGGAGAATTAGTAAATGTAGCTGATGAAGAATTTGTGCTCGTTGGTA
The DNA here is from genome assembly GCF_038994185.2 of Dermacentor albipictus. Lineage (NCBI taxonomy): Eukaryota > Metazoa > Arthropoda > Arachnida > Ixodida > Ixodidae > Dermacentor > Dermacentor albipictus. The sequence continues at coordinate 187,081,255 of NC_091823.1, read as the reverse complement.
GATAATGACAGAGTAACTGCGCAACATAGAGATACGGACAAAGGAGGCTTATGTGTATCGTCTCCTACAGCCATGTTTCTCTCTTTTGGACGATTACTCTATCTACCCTTTGGACAATAATGCTGAAATGAAAAAGGCCAGGAATGTGGACACAAAAATTACAACAAATACCATCATATGCTAATGAGATATGCAAAAGTGCCTGCTACGATCTGTCTCACCCATAACGTGCTGGATAAGATGCCGTCTTCTTCTGGATGTTGCCATTTCTTGAATACCTAAAATAAAGTACATTTCAAAATTACAAAGACACACAGAACAACAGCAGTAGCAGAGGAGATGACGCATTGTTTAGTAAAACAAAGTAAACTAATCTCTGATACACCGCAGACGAAATTTCCTTTATTAAATTAGTAGAAAAATACACCACACCTCATTTCATTCAATGCTGTGAGCGTTTCTTGGTACAAGAAAAAAAGGTATTTCTGCATGAAAACCGTAAAATAATCATAGCCTTTTACTTTTACAAAATACGCTACAGCGACTAAGCCAACTACGGCTGTATATACTTAAAATTGTTATATGCACCTTACAATAGCCAAGACAGGATAAACTTGGGTTCATATGCAGCTCACTGGCAGATACAACTTTGCAATCAACTCATTTCTGCTTGCCAAATATCTGCACTAACATAAGACTACAAATAATAAGACCCTCTTTTTCATAAAACACCGGACTCAAAATAGAAAATCCAGTAGGAATAGAACAAATTTTCTACATAACACAGCCAGGATTTGTGCGCCTAGTAGGATTTACTATATAAAGGTTGCAGCAAATTCATGCTTTTAAATATTTACAACCGTGAAACTAAAGATTACATAAAAAATAATAGCATTATACATCGGCTTATACTGTAAGCTAATGCGTTTCCGACTTGACGAGAAATGCACATTAAATTTGTTCAGTTTCAGCGCTTTTAAAGGGTTGTGTCTGTTCGCTCGTGCATGCAGCCGCCTTACTGCTACGAAAATATCTGTGCTGCCACATCGCCTGACACTGCCATACAGCGTGGTAGCATTTTTATTATTCGCGGTAATATACCTAAAGCGCTAGTATATCTTCAGAATAGACAACTGTTTTTTCGACAACCTGTCTTCGCCAGCGAAGACAGGTTGTTACGCAGTTACGTTACCAAGTTACGCAGTACTTGGTATTCTACGGATTTTTCGATGCGACAGGCAGCCCAACAGCCCTCGTCATTGGAGTCGTTAAGAACGGTGTTTATCTATGGCAATACAGCTTTGCTATTATTTCAGATGTTCTCCTGAGGCTTCCGTCTGCCAGTAGTATTTTCGCATACATACGCGCACGCATGCCTATGAATGAAATGTCTGTGAACTGCCAAAAGAAACGTGGCGCAAAATGTAGCCGTGCCGGAAGGGCCGAGTACGCGCCGTTTGTAAACTCGGAACAAAAGTTGATATGCTTACCTGAGAGGTTAAGAGAAATATGGCACAGGTCACTCACCGCTGGTAGTCTTTCGTATGCATCTGGTCGTCTCTGCGTTGCGATCTCCCATATCACAAGGAAAATGCACTGCAAAACGCAACACGTCCGGCGAGCTGCACTTGCTCGATGTCGGCAAAGACGAAATCGGCGACACGCCGCCGCTGGCGGCAGTCGTCCTCGTCGCAATCACACAGCACGGACAGAAGTTCCCACCGTAACTTGCCGCAACGCCTGGTTGCAGTCGCCCCTAACTCAGCGCTTTCAGAACCAATCCATAGAATAAAGAACCACCACTCGACTACAACGACGACAATGTACTCGCGCGAGATGCAACACAACTGAAAAATGGCGTCATGCTATTGATGACTTCGGCTTTGGATCATTTGAATCCGCACAACTAGTTTCGGTTTTTTTTCCTTGCGTTGAAACAAAAACGGTTTTGCTCACTGATAATTTTACGTCACGTAAGTAATGTTCACGAATGAAACAGCCGTGAATTTAACACGCGTCTTGAAATACTCGCTACGTTCACTTCGCAGAAGCAAAATTTGCGCGTCCGAGTGTGGTTACGTTTGAAATATCTATCGTTGGGCTGTCGGAGCGTGCTCGAAGGGGGAAGACGCGGCGTAATTGTTCTTAATTTGCTTAGCTATAACGGTGCGGCTGCCCTTGATCTCTCTCGAGTGCAGTTTTCTCTGATGTAAGGTATAACTACAAAGCCGCCGACGTTACTGAATAATCTAATGCACCTGAAGCTGCCAGAACTCCGGTATTTCCTCCACAATTTCTTGCGACTGCGTTGCGCTGTCACCAAATGGGAGCGTAGTCATTTGACGGAGATTTAGCAACACATTTTCCCGAAATATCGTTCACCGCTGTATCAGGACGCGGAGAAGCAGCGTTGTTGGTCCTAAGTAAAATTTTCTGTTTATTGCGAATTTCGCGATAGCAGTTATATGGGCACAAACGTCGAAATAAATCTGTCGGTTTTACCGTGAGCTTACGTATAAAGTCAAGTGCGATAAGACCCCATCCCGCGCCGTTGACTGTGCGCGTTAAAGGAAGTGTTCGAGGCTGAGCCGGGCTGGGTGGGCGCCCCAAGTCAACTATCTAACGAGGTCACGTGATAAAACGCGCGCAAGCCTGGAGAGGGAGGCGCTAGTTTAGCGCGCTTCTCCTCCTCTAGCCGTTGCTCTAGCCCGGTCTTGCGCCACCCTCGCTCTCTTTTGGAGATAATTTCCGATGGATGCAAAGCTGGGAGTGCAGGGGGGGGGGGGGTGAGGGAGCAAGGGTGTGCTCAGATAGCGCAAATTTTCGGAGACGCTTTGAAGGAAGAGGCAGCGGAAGCGTTCGGTCCGCTCTGCTCGCGCCCTTCATCACGCCAACGCTGTGACAGCGACTGTTCGCCGTCATTGAGTGAGATCTGTTGATGTTGCACGTGCGCGCGTGACCCAGTGCTTGCTAATTTAAGGAGTAAGTGAATGTTTACTGCAGTTTATTCAGCCGATGAAACTACGAACCTTGGTTTGTGCAATAGTTCGTGCAGTGGTTCATGCAGCATTGGGGTGAAACTGCTGTATTATTGTTTTTATATTTCTAGGGGGTTGCAAAGCAGTGTTGCGTACTCTAATATTTGTTTCTGGTCGCGGAACGCAACGCACTGCGGTAGCCCAGTGGCTTTGGTGTTGCGCTGCTGAGCTCGAGGTGACGGGTCCAATCACAACCGCGGCAGTCACATTTCAACGCGGTCAGAATGCGAAAACGCACGTATACCGTGCATTCCGTACACGTTAAATAACCCGAGCTGCTGAAAATAAATCTGCAGCTTTCCATTACCGTGCGCCTCACAACAAGATCTTGATTTTTGAACTTAAATCTTCAAAATTTAATTTTATGTCGCGGAATTACACTTACAATCGACACTGTTGCGGGCGCCTACTGAACTTGTTATCTCGTTGCTGTGTTCTCTTTAGTAGCCAATACTTTTGTTTTAGATTTACTTATGGTCGAATCCTGAGTGGCGAATCCTGGTCTTCCTTAGCATAGGAAACCAGCTGTCGCTTAAGCGTCTGAGGTATCAACAAACATGGTCAAGGAAAATCAATATATAGAGTAATATAGAGAAGTAGTTGCAGAACATGACAAGGATGAAAGAATGATACACCGCATTACAACCAGGACAGGAACCCGAGGGCCTGCCTAAAACAGAAGAGTTTATCTGGTATTTCTTCTCCTGCATTAAAATCTTTCTCTCGCCAGACTCATCTCGAATATCAGAGGAATGGCGATCTTCCACGACGACTCTTCGCGTGCTATTGAGAATCAAACGACCCATGCGCAAATGTTGACTCTTGTTTTCTGACTCTACTCGCGTAAAAGTGGGTCTTCGGAAGAAAAAAGAGAGTCAAGTTGCCGTGACTCACTTTTTACTCTCTTTTTTCTTAGAGTGCAGACTAGCAATCTTTATTAGTAGCAGATGCATACGTGCTTCTTCAGAACTTGTGCTCGCAGCCAGTGTGGTTTCGTCTAACGTGCAGCGCTTTTCTATGACGCATTCTTCAAGACGTTGCATGTTGTTTAATTTATACAATGTTACGGTGTAAATATTGTAACACATTTTATCTCGACACTGTATGGGGCTCATAGGACATTCAAGAAAAAATCCCCGGACAACTAAGCATTTCTTATGAGTTGTGAAATCGAAAGCATTACTGGTCAGTTGAGAGCCGCTACGCGGTCCTTCGACATATGAACTCCCCGCGGGCCAGCGCGTGCGTTTACGCTTGGCACGTTTCGATTGAGCCTTACCGAGGAGGCGCAGTTCGAACGCAGACCAGCGCGGGCAAGCGACAGCGACTTCATGCACCGCCGTATCTGCCCCGGCGCCGGTGACGTGGAGTGTAGGAGGTGCTCCCCACCTGGCGGCGTGCGAGTGGCGCAGCCGGTGTCGCCCGCTCTGCTCCGTCGAGGCGCGCCTGTGACGTGGCATCGCAGAAAAAAAGGAATTTAGAGGCCGTCAGCTTTTTGGCGTTATGGGCAACTTGTTGCTTTCGCATCAAAAATGTGCAGACCCGTTGAACGTGTAGGAATCTGTGTGAAGCGAAGCTTTAGGGAAGTGGCTATTTTAATGCCTTAGAAGTATTAGCCACGTGTACAGTTTTGTTTGTTTTCATGCCATTCAACCTGTAATCTCATGAAATGTTCATGTTTATCGCCACAAAGGTCATAACTTTATTGTCATGCACGTTTTATGTAATAAAGCGACATCGATCACAATTTATGCCAAAACTCAAGCACCGAATCTGCGCTCATCCTTTAATGTTTTCCTTAGTGTCCTCGTTTATTTGTGCTTTAAATCAAGTATGAATTTTTACAAGCTCGCCCAAATTTCACCAAATCAGGCACAATGTGAGAAGCATGAACAACGATGTCACAAGGGTGAAGGCGATGCACGAGGCTTGTTGGGGGAAGAATGGTGGCAATGACCCGTGCATGGAGATGCTACGAAACGTTCTGACGGTTCGCTGCATCTTGCGTGGCATGCCCATTTTGGAGGATTGTGGAGTATGCATCACACACTCAGTGACTTAGTGTCAAAATTGAACGAAATAGTGGAGATAAATGCTGCATCATCTGATGTGCATGCGCGGAACGCGGAGAAATGGTAATCTCAATGGAAATTGTCACAGAGGCATTGTGGAATGCGATCGATGCAGACTTGGCAGTTCCTCTTATAATAATATTATTAATGTTCATTAGAAGAGTATATCAATATGCAAAAGCGGACCTGCGAAAGTCAAATGAGCGTCTCGACACGCCTGTCTCCTAGATGCGATCCTTGTGCCTTAGTTACGTGAGAAGATTTTGAGTCTCTTTTCTGTTTTCTGAAGCATGTGTTGCACTTGGTGGAAACTTGAGTGCAGCAAATTACACAGATTGACTGTGCGAATTCGGGTGGCGCCCTCTGCTGGGAATTAAAAGCTCTGGTTTGCCCGTTTGGTTTGCTCAAGCATTTATAGTCTCAATGTGCTAATATTACACATTTAGTACTTCTCAACACGCCCGATACTGAAAGAGATTTAAACGCAAGTCGCTCCCCTGTATAACATGCTTCAGACGTAGCAAATTTCCTCAGCTGAATATTGCGCCGGTAATTTGAAGTTACGAGCGTCTTGCGCTGCCATTACCTTTCTCTTTATAGGCCTTATAAGGTAACGTTGCAACCTCTTTCCCGTGTAGCATGTTTGTAGAACTTGCGCTCTTTTACTGTAAGGACATTCTATCATTCAGCTACCGTTTTTCTTTAATTTTGCTCACTGCTTAGAAAGGCTGGTTGGCATGCACTCTGTAACTGCACTCCCGCTTGAGTGTGGTGATTGCACTTATCTTAAACCTGAGAGTTCTTCGATGGTCTACGCTTCCACGTCGTAAATTAACCGTTGCGCTTCCAGAACGTCATCATTGCACTGTACATAAGTTTAGATTACGCTCTCTTACGAAACGAAACTCCCACTACTTCCAAATAAATTATTCTGGGGTTTTACGGTGCATAACCACGATATGATTATGAAGCACGCCATAGCAGGTGACTCCGGGATAATTTCGACTACCAGGTGTTCGTCAACCTTTCGCCACACTGGCGTTATTGCAATTTGACCCAATCGAAAGGCCGTTCAGGTGCGGGATTTGATCCCGCGATGCTGGATTTTAGCAGCGCAACGCCACCACCACGCTACTGCACTACTTCTCACAAGATATGTCAAACCATCGGTGATTTGAGTGTCGACAGCGTACAAATGTTTTCCGCAGTATAATGGATAATTTCCCAACATCGGCAACTTGCGTTACAGCGCAGAAAAAGATACGCTGACAACTCAAGGAACCTTAGCGTTTCACACAGGCCGTGCACTCGATCCCGTTACTCGGCGGGAGGGTTTACATCGACCCGGGGCCCGTTGTTTGAATACCGTTATTTGATTACCGATTAAGGGAATAAAGATGACATCTGGCAGAGCACTTCTAAACAACGAAGTAAAGAGAATGAACAAACACGAGCACTGTACTGCAGCTGTCGATTTGTTTCTGGGAAACATCTTACTTCACAGGCCTTTCTACTGCACACGCACAAAAAAAAAAAGAGAAGGAAGAACGAAGTGAGTGAAACACACCACCTGACATTGCCGCTTTCAGATACATAAAGACCTTTTTCGTTTCTGTCAGATAAGGTGGCTGAGGGGAAACTCACCCAAACGCCTGCGCCGCGACGCGTGCTCCTAGCTTTTACCTCCATATGTCTCACCTAGCCTCTATTCACTATTTTTTGCATAGCTGCGCCGAGTTTTGAGTGTTCGCTGGGTACGGCTGGAACTGAAGCGTAAACAGCTCCGCTGTTAAAAATTGAGGATTTCAGCAAAGTACTATGTCTGGCTTTTTGGTGCACACCAGGCAGATAATATGCTAAAGTGATAGATTATTGCTCGAGAATCTTTAAGGCGTCAATATTATCGCGAACAGAGCCCTAATATTCGATAAATTGAGGAAAATGCCGGGCATGGTTGGGGACTCCTCCGGGACATTCAAGTACTTGCGGAATGGCGGAAACACTCCTCAGTTAAATTCTCTCACTAGTACTCAACTATTCAATGCAAAAAAAGCATCTTTGTATTGTATGATAAGACGGAACGAAATGGTACTTGTCCGGTTCTATCTCTGTTTAAGAAAAAAGAACTAATTCAAATTACCCTGGACAACGACGCGGGCGGTCAAAACCTTACATTTTCGCTCCACTCCGAAGCACCCACGCCTTCGCGTTTCACTCGTTTTGTTATCGCGTAGTGCAGCGCTGGTTTTGCAGGCTCGCAAAACTCGCACGAACTGCAAGTAGCAGAGAGTTCAACTTTATGTGATGTCGCGGGATGCCCGAACGGCCTATGCCACTTGACCAAAAAGCACCTGCAGCAGCGAGCCCACCACTCAGTCTTGTATCGGTACCGGCGTCTGTCGGGTACAGTTTTATACCACTGTCACACTGGGCGTCCATTCGAATCGAATGGTATTCGCCCGCGGAGGGGCTACACTCCAAACATTAATGTTATTCGGTGGTGACATCAATGGCGATCATCCCGAAAAAATGTGGCGAATAAAGTAGAACAAGGTAGGTATAAAGTGCTTGCATAAGTGCACATCAAGTGCTTGCTGATGCCTGATTAATCGAAATGTGCCACCAGGCGCCCGAATGTTTACAATATGGCCGATGAGCAGAGTGGCGGCGGCATGGGCGGCGGCCAGACGCTGATGAGCTGGAGAGTAACAACATTTTGCGACAACCTGACGTGCAGATTTCTTCTCTTTAAAGTAACAAATCCATTAAAACACGGAAAAGTTATTATTTCTATACGAGTACAACTTTCAATTTGCAAAGGCTCGGTCCTGTTTTGCTTTGTTTTTGGGATAGAGAGTACACATTCGCTCTGAGTGCAAAGCCGAATTAGTTTCTCGAACTCATACGATTGCTGATGGCATTCGGGGGTAATGGCATTAAATATCGCTGTGTAGCAGCCGAATAATGTTATTCGATGCTAATGCCAGTTGATTCGAATGACACTAAAATGCCCCGTGTGACAGGGGTTTTACTCACCGACAGCGGCAAAGGGTGATGACGACGTATGCAACGTCACCACTGCCCCGGGTGGCTGCCGAGAAATTTGAATTTCAAAGAAGACATTCGGACCCTTCATATGCAATTTGCTCGTAAACTAAATCTTTTCTTGGAGGGAAACAAGCCCTGCGAGGTTTCTGGAACGGTATCTAAACAGTACACATCGATTTATCACTTGCCTTTAGGGTCACTTTAAGAAAACTGCAAGGCGCAAAGCTAAAACCAACCGAATAGACAACATCGTTGGTTCCAACCTTGCGCCTGGCATCCTCCTTAAGAGTAGAGGCTTTTTTTTTATTGCGATGCAGGCTTGCCCTTAAGGCATAATTCTTGGAGCGTATATGTGTATTATATGTGTGCTGTGAGGCCTGTGTTGTGTATGAATTGAAGCAATGTTTTGTGGAATCTGTTGTCATGTATCCAGCGGTCATAGCTGGTTGTCACACTGTTGCGGAGGCCGGCTTGCAGTAGGAGACGCGAGCATTCCGATTGTAAACCCGTACATGTCCATATTAGGTGGTATGCATCTGATTCCACCACAGGAACGGAGCAGTATGGACACGTAGCACCGAGTGGTAAATGCGACCAGTTCCACCTTGAGACAACAACCGGTGTAAGGGCCACCCCGGCCCGAAGCCTCCTAAGCACAACTTCCTCCGCCCTAGTAAGGTGAAGGGGGGGGGGGGAGCAGACACACGGTGGGATAAGAGCACGTGTATCCTGCCGGAGAACATTTTTATGAGCTCGCAGCGAGTTACGGGGTTGGGGTTGGAGGGGAATAGGTGGAGGATCAGGATTAGGAGGGCAGTGTGCCTGCTGGTCAGCAACAATGTTGTGAGGGTTCGCTGAATGGCCTTGAATCCAGTGTACCTTGACGCAAGTAGCTGTCTTACTATTCATGGTGTGTATTCTCTCGCAGATTTCCATCGCCGTATCAACCTTCTTGAGTTCCTGAATAGCCGCTAAAGAATCAGTGAAGATATCTAGTTGCTTGATGGTAGGCAGCTTAGATGTCGCATCTTGCACAGCGTCGTGGATGGCTTGAAGTTCCATTACTAGAGCGCTGGCTTCCGTAGATAAATAGCGCTGGTGGCCACTGATGAAATTATGCGTAGTACTCAGGAATGATGTCCTTCCGCCGTCTGGGAGAATGGCAGCATCCGTATAGACTTTGCAGGTATTAACGCATGATGCATCGCCGATGTTGTGTTCGTCAATTGTACCTGTTGTATCGCTGCGTCGTAACTTCGTTGGCTTATTAGTTCTGATGCTGGCGAATTCCCAGGGAGGTATTGGATAGGGCTGATTGTCAATCCGAGAGCCGCGTTGAAAATGAGCATGAAACACAGCGACAGCCGGAATAAGTTGCTTTTTTATTTTACGTGCTTTTTCACGCTGGAAAATTAGCTCTGCAATTGTGTTGAGCTGGGCATGTTTCTGTGAGGTTGGTATCGGAGTGATGCGGGGCAGTGCTGTGATTGTGCGCATAGCATCGCGATTAATCGTCTCCAACTGTGCCAGCTGTGCCAAAGTCAGCCGTTGAAATTGTGCTTGATATAAAATTTGTGGCTGCAAGACTGCACGCACCAACCGTCGAGCTACGTCAGTACGAGCTCCAGCTGCTTTTGCTGCAATGCGACGAATAAGGTGATCTTGAAACTTATTGTACGCAACAAACAGGGACGAAGCATAGAAGAAACACAAACACACTTCCTCCCTGTTTGTTGCGCACAATAAGTTTCAAGATGAATTTGTTCCAACTAGGCCGACTCGCAGTCTTGAATAAGGTGAAGTGTTTTTGTCGAACTCTGTCTGGTTTTACGGAGCCAATGTGCACCACTGCCGGATTGGTGAATATCGAGACCCAGTATGCAGACCTCAGAAGCCTCAGGGATTGTCACTGCGCCGAGTCTAAATGTAAAGGGGTGCTGCGTGATTCTTGTGCGTCCTTTCTTGTTGGCCACCACAACATAGCTTGATTTTTGGGCGGAAATGTCCAATCCTGCTTTCCGAGCGTAGTTGTTCAGCACATCAAGGGCTTCTTGAAGCTGTTGAGTTTGTCTGAATATTTCTTTATGCACGGACCACAAAGTGACGTCATCCGCATAGATTAAGAACCTCACATCTGGAATCCGATGTAGTTGGCAGGCTAGAAGTATTAGAGCAACGTTGAAGAGAAGAGGAGCCAGAACCCAACCTTGTGGGACTCCTCTGTTCGATGTGAAGTATCCTTCTTGCCTTCCATCTACTCTAATCGCAAATGTGCGATTCTGAAGGAATGAGTAGATGAATCTTATCAACCGCGGTGGAAGTCCCAGGTCGATGAGCTTGGCTATAATGATTTCATGGTCTATATTGTGATAAGCTTTCATTATGTCTGTTGTTACTACCGTGCGCACAGCGTGACTGTGTGGAGAAACCTGTAAAACATCATCTGATAACATAGAAAGTCCGTCTTCAGTTCCCAAGTAAGAACGGAATGCAATTTGAGCAGGATGATATTTATCGTGGCGTTCAAGCCACCAGGAAACTCGTGTGGCCAGCATCTTTTCAGCGAGTTGGCAGGCAGTTGAGGTTAGTGAAATTGGGCGTAAAGACTGCAGGCTATTTGGAGACTTTCCTGGTTTCGGAATCGCGACAATTGAATGCTTCCAATCAGGTGTAACGCTTCCAGTCTCCCATAATTTATTAATAGCCTGAAGAAGTGCGTCGAGAGCTGCTCCTTCCATGTTCTTGAAAACCTCATAAGGAATACCATCGCGACCAGGTGTTGTTCGTTGCTTCGAAGTTTCAATCGCCGCTATTAGTTCGGCCATGCTGAAAGGGCTGGATATATCGGATTTGGAGGTTGTGTCAGACTCATAAATTTCGGGGCAGTTTATAAGTGACGCTTGATCGTATTTCGGGAAAAACGCTCTAGCAGCGTGTTCTGCAAATTGATGCGGCGAACTCTGCATCGCTAACCTAACGCTCGCTGCAGGGTCAGGTTGCTTATGACCGCGCTCCATTGACCAGAACGTACGCCAAAGTGCTCTGTTTCCAATGCCCGATCCAAGATTCTCGCACCACTCATACCATCGTCGTCGAGAAAGTTGCTTTTCGTGCTGACGCGCCTTCACCTCTACATGGTTAGCACGTGCACGGCTACCTGGTGCATCGGGATTCCTCGACGCATACAATTCTGCCTGACGTCGCTTTGCCCAAAGTTGAAAAAAGGTGAGGTCCGGATGATGCTGTTCCTCGTCAACTGTGGTTACAGTGGTGTTCCTCCGTAGCAGTTCTTGCAAAGCGGGAAGAATGTCTGAAGGCTCTGAGGGTACTTTTTCAATCGATGATTCCCGAAACTTATCCCAATGCGTGACTGTTACTCGTCGTCGAATTTTCTTTATGCACGTTCTGTGCAAACCAATCATTATTGGCATATGATCACTGCCCCATGTATCTGGTTCCACCCACCACTGCGGCATTCCAGGACCCAACCACCACGTGAGGTCTGGAGCGTTTGTTCTAGATACTGCGGGTACAGCACAGGTAGCCACAGCATGGTGGTTCAGCAGTGTAAAAGTGGCATCGCTCATAATGTTTTTAACTTGGTATCCTCTTCGGGAGTTGTACTTGTACCCCCATTCTGTATGTGGTGCATTGAAGTCTCCACCCACGATAATAGGAATTCCCGGGTACGTAGACCGGAGATGGGCTATCCACCCAAGTTCAAACGTGTGCGCTGCGGTCTGGCGTAGAATGACCCTATAATGACAGGAGTCTTCACTTGTCTTGTCAGGAGCCCGACAACTTCTTGATTACCACTACACCATGGATCCAGGTCAATCACTGTGTGAGCAATATGCGATGATATATAAACTGCAGCTTTTCCCGGAGCTGAAGCCATTGCAGTAGCACGTCTATCTCTAATAGATGGGTTATGGTACCCATTAAAATTGGATAGGGAGCATAGCTTATTATGCTCTTGAATAAGCAGTGCCCACACATGTAGCTTATTGTGTTGAAGCTTGGTTTTGATTTCTCCTAACTCGGAGTTCAGGCCCCGACAATTCCACTGTAGGATTCCATCCTGTGACAGCTGCTGCAAAGAATTAGCCATGATGCAGGCAATTCTGAATGAGCAACGTTAGTTGAGCAAGTTGATCGAAAACTGCTGTCCAAACAGCTTGGTTGACCTGTGGTGCCGGACGGGATCCAGGCGTAACGGTGGCATTAGCAGTGGTTCATGCGTCACGTGTCGGTCCTATTTTCTGACGACGCCGAATTACCAATTCTTTATGTTTGCGTAGTCGCTCAATCTCTCTGGCCAGTGCGTCTATCCGAGCGTCAATGTCATCATGGTCACCATCCGGCTGATGCAGAGGTTCCGGTAATTTCTGTTTCTTTGTCTGCGACTGCTTGCCACGTTTAAGAACAGAAGAATACAGTTGTGTTTCTGGGGCTTTTTCTTCTTCTGCCAGGAGCATCTCTGGCTCTTCTGCAAGAACCTCATGACGATTGTGTGTTGTTAATATAGTCGATTTTGGTATAGCCTTTCGTATCCGTATTGTGGCCTTCCGTTTAGTCGGACAATTTGTGTTTGTCATATCGTGCTCATCAGATTTACATAAGCCTCATCGATATCGTGGTTGGCCTTCTGGTGTGAGCTTGTCTGGATCAATAGTACGCTGTGGGCAAAATGCCTGCATGTGTCCACGTTGAAAGCAGCGGTAGCAGAATATTGCTCGAGGGAGGTAGGGTTTAGGTCGCAATATGCAGCCATAGTAATAAAACCGTTCTGGGATACATTGAGGGCCCTGTACCGTCACTAAGCATGCACGTCTTTTGCCCATGAATCTAGCTGCGAGCACCCTGTGTGTCGTGGAGGCCAATTCACGACATATTATCTCAAGGGTGTCTTCTGGGTCAATGCCATAGACAGCACACCTCTGTATATTAGGGCCCGATGCAAAATAGCACTGCACAGGCAGGCGTTGATCTTCTGACAGCGGGATAGATGTTAAGGTGCACATTTTCTGCACATCACTGAGAGATGCCAAGTCCACAGTGATCGAGTTGGTAGATTTATATGCTGCGAACCCTTTGTATCCAGTGGTTTCAAGGGATTGGTCGATGACCTTTGGACATATTTTGTGGCTACTGAAGTTATGTCGTAGCATGAAAGGGGCCGTATATTAACTCGATATGATTGAGAAGGGGTGGGCGTTGGGTAAGACTGAGAGGGAGTGGGCGCAGGGGAGGCCATGGAGGAATAGTCTGGGGTGGCCCTTACCTTTTTTGCCGGCTGCTCCGATGCGATGGCGTCTTGTTGAAGCACGTTGATAGGGGGACCTCGCTTGGCTGCATTCCTCGAACCGCCAGACGGCTGCACGTCCATAGGGTCACCAGTGTCCGTCGGCACGACTGCGGATAGGTTCGCATTCACATCACGAAGAGCACTGTCCTTCGGTGTTGCATCTTGGGTATTCGAGCTATCGGATGCACACTTCGGCTGCATAGTGGGCATGGATGTTGTCACGCGCAGCAGTCGAGTGGAAGGTACAGATGAGGAACTCACATCTGGCACAAACACTTCTTCTTCGTCGGGCGAGCGCGGCGGCTCGGCCGCACTAAGCCTAAGCGCCAGCCGTGCTTGTTTTGAGTCTATCGGACGAGCAGGATCAGTAGGACAAGGCAAAGAAGAGTCCTCACCAGAGTCCACACGTCCCCATGGGCTTCCGATGAGCTTCGTATCCAGATAAGGGCGAGATTTTCTTTGCTGTCGAGCAATTTCCAAGGAACACAAGGAAACCACGTCTGCGTGGAAACGTCGTCGTCTTCCTCTCCCACTAGGAGTAGAGGCGCATGCGAGCAACTGTCATGGACAAGCGAGCGGTAGATACCAACTTGGATTTCATCCGCACGGTCGGTGTTTCATTAGGCGTCATCTGCTGCATTGTCATTGCAGCCGGGCGTGGGTCGCACTGTGCAGCGTGAAACCGCGAAATCGTGGCTGTACATTGGGAGCGTGTATAGTGCGAGGCAGCTATCAACTAGACCTGTAAGGAACCGAAAGTAATAATTACTATCTTACTCGGCTATCTATACACTGTGCTGCGCTCGATAAAAAATATATAGAACAAATAGGCCATCGGGGCAGCTGGCCTCGGGGCAACCCCCTGAATTTGTGACGATTCAGGACAACAAAATTCCTCAAAACAGCTGCAATCTGTTACGTACGTCTGTTTGTAGGTGGCACTACTATTAGAACATATTTCTAAATCTGGACGTTTCCTAGAAATTCCTCGTCTTTGCCCTTTTTCATCGGTGGTCAGCGTCTTAGCGACCCGATTGTAATCAGCTTGCTATAAGACATCACTCTACAGTAAATGGCCTCGTTGATGTATGTATGTATCCGCGGCCACCGTTTGTACATGTGGGTGGGCCGAATAAACATTTCGTAGTGAGCGCTTCAGAGAAAAGGGAGGGGTGTCATTTCCGGTGATGTTTTTGTGTGTGCGTGTGTCTTCTGCGCTTTTAAGAAAGTTACCGAGATAGATTACAAAGTGGCCCAGCTACCCGTTCTTCTAAATGTAATGTATCTTGCTGTTTGGTATTAGTAGTTCTGTGGATGCTTTAAGAGAAATTAAATTATGGGATTTTATGTGCTAGAACCATGATCTGATTATGAGGGACTCCGGAAATTTGGACCACCTGGCGTTATTTAACGTGCAACTAAATCTAAGTACACGGCTGTTTTCGCATTTCCCCCCATAAGAATGCGGCCGGCGTGGCCAATATTTGATCCCGCAACCTCGTGCTTAGCACCCGAACACCATAGCCACTACGCAACCCCGGCGGGTAGGATGCTTTTCCAGTTGGTGGCTAGCAACAAAAAATTTACGATAAGTAGTTGTAACACTCAGCCCGTGCATTTAGGCAGCAATGTTGTGGCAAAGGGATTTGAAAAAACTCACCAATTTCCACCGGACTAACAAAATTTGTTGATGTTGTCACGAAGGCGAGATGTAGGCGACGTAGACAGGGTGTTTGAGCTAACTTTAGCCAGAGATTTAAAATATGCCGATGTACTCTAAGACGACGCGACCAAATGCACGTTGCTCACTTTTGTATGCAGAGTGTCACGCTATTTCTTGTAGCTTGCTTATTTAGGTAATTAGTCAAGATTAATCATCCAACTTCTGAAGCAAGGAAGCTAAGAAAAAAAAGGATGACAGTAATGTGAGAGTAACACTCGATTAAGTCATTATGGGGCAGGAAGTAATGCGGAGACATACCGCAAAATTTTTTTCAGGGTGTATTTTGTTCTCATACGGAATACACTAGGTGGCATACTATTTAAACAGGCAGGTACGTAGTATTGACGCGTGCGCTTTCCGTATCGGGTTGAGGAGCGAGGAATGCAGTAACGGTATTTAGGTCTTAAATCACGTGCAGGAACATATGGAATGGTGAACTGACTGTACCAGAAATGTTTAAGCACAATAGTTTCTGTTAATAGAGCGTTGAAATTTGGAAGCTTTAATCTTCTAAAAATATCATTGTTATTACCAATGGGCAGGTCGTAGGCAATATTCTTTAAAAGTAAACGTAGAAGCGAATTCACCCTGCGCTGCCAACGAACCGTGCAGTGAGCATAAATAGTGATTCCGTATCTAAGCACACTATAAGCTAGAGTGTGTGTAACACATTTACGGACAGAAAAAGGCATAAAATATCTAATATTATACAGGACACAAGATACAGCGCGAAGTCTTTGACAAACAAAAGAAAGGTGCGAGTTCCAAGACAGATCACTGTCGAAGATCAGGCCAAGATATTTGACCGAATACGGACATTTTACTGGTACACAGTTACAATGAGAACAGGAGGAAGTGTGCAAATAAACAGGATGACTCAACTCAATTTTTTTAAAGGGTTATGAAAACATATAAGTTGCGTTTTAGAAGTATTAACATTGATAAGGTTAGACTTAAACCAGTCCATGGCTTTAATAGCTGCCTTCTGTAATGCGGTAACAGCATCAGTGTATTTCTTTGCGCGCGCAACAATGACAGTGTCGTCGGCATACTGGAACAATGAAACAGGCACATTGTTAGCAAGATCATTAACGTATAGATTGAATAACAAAGGACTCAATATAGAACCTTGTGGGACTCCGGAAGTAATTGCCGTGAAATCGCTATGGAATCTTGAAATCGACACATACTGGCGCCTATCTTGTAAAAAGTTAGTAAGTAAGTGTAGAAACGAACCTCGAAATCCCAATCTAGAAAGTTTATCAAGCAGAAGAACGTGGCAGATGCTATCGAAGGCCTTGCTTACGTCAAGAAAAAGAGAGCATAGCTTCTTTTCCTCCTCTCGTGCGCTGCGCGAACACCACCGTTATGAACCCCGACCAACTCGCCCGAGCTTCTACCCTAAGCACCTTCGTGGTTGTCAAAACATAATGTCGCAGTGCCTTTGGGGTGGAACATAACATTTGCCAACATTATGGTACCGTCCTATTGGTTGTTCACACTCACGCGTTCGTAATCCGCCAGCCAGTCTTCAACGTCCGATTCACCGGAACCGCAAAGGTGCCATAATCTTGCGGTTGCACAAGCACGACCGTTGAAGTGACGGACGCCACGCCTCCCGCCATTGCCCCGTGTAGCAGAAAATTCTGTGTTGGCGTTGCCCGTACGAAAAAAAAAATCATCCCGAACCGCGCAGGCCTTGGCGCATGGGCGTTACTGAACTTATTGAATTTTTCAAAGCAAAATGCGTCAGAAAATTCATAAAGTATGGCATACACACAACCTTTCGACATAATAGCATCAAACTGTAATTTTATTATTCCAGAATACTTAAATATATGGTGTTGAAACTCAAACACAAACCCCTTTTCCATCTGCCGTTTGACGCTTATCTTAGTGGCCGTGGTCGCTAGGTGTGGATACGAGGGGGGCCCATTGAGTGGGTTGTTGTCTCCAATTGAATGAAGTGCGTTAGATACATGTAATGAGGAACGATATCGCGTTCCACTCTTGAAGGCGGGGCTAAGCGTCCTAAAAGTTTTGTTTTTAGTACTTACATTACTATCACCTGCCTTACCATAGCATTTGTACATTAGTGTTCTGAAATATTCTTGGTGAGATGTTTTCCACATTACTATTTTGCAATGGCACCTTAGCGCTTATGATATGAAAAATTTATGCCTCATCATTTCGGTCAATTATAACATTTATTTTATTCATCACTCTGCAAAACTGCTGGACAAGAAAATACAGGGATAGAACATTTTATCCGGAGCCGTTGTTTTTTCGCGCTGTGACACATATCAGAAACAAATTTGAGGACTACGAAATATGCTCGAAGGTTGGAACAGCGAGCACAGCCTCTGCCGCACAGAGTGCCGAGGTGTGTTCGTACGAGCACGTGTAACCTCGACGCTTCGTCAAACGGCCGCCGCAGCGACCTCATACTGACACATTTATCCAACAGAGATGCGCTACCGCAGTTATCGCAAAATCAAGATGTCCGTTGAAAGCCTGAAACTGTTACTTCTCTACCTTAGCTCGAACATCGGCTCCAGCCATGTAGCTAAAGTTTTTGTTCATTTTCCACAATAATTTTATTGTCAGAGATTATTGGCCCATGAGTTGCTGCACCAGAGCGCTGCCGCGATGATTTCGCAATTCAGAAAACTTTATACACGCCGTGCTTGAGCAGTTGGTGGGCAAGCGATACCTTTAATTGTAGCAAATTTTCAGCACTACTAATATAGAAAGGTTTGAAAATGTCGTATGTTGCTTATCATTTCAGTGTTTACTTTTCTAGCAGAAAGGCGCTGGGGCGCTGTACAAACTGAAATATTGATGCCAGAGCTGGTCTACTTGTGGTGGTATGCTTTTAAGCACCGTTCTTCTTTGCTTCTTTCCCATTAAGAACAGTAAGTTCCTTTGAACTGCTGCTACTGGAAGGCACGTGCCCAGACGAACAAACGTCCTTTCCGCCAAAAAATTATGTGGCCCCCAGTTTTGCACAGTGCCGGATTTTTAAAGACGACGTGCTCTGCGTTGTTCAGTATGTTTCTGCAGAGGACGGCGAGAAAGAAGAGAAAGTTTGTTGAGCGAGTGAACAAGTGCAGGAAGAATTTGGCCTCTCGGTGCACTTTAATGACTGGACGCCGAAAAAGGCAGGGAGGCTGTGGTGTGCTTCTTTTTACATGTGCTGGTTCCGTCGCGCGGCGTCAGTGATGAAACGGCACGAATGCTTGCTCGCTGGACATTAGCAGAACTTGCGATTCGCTACCCGACCGCCAGCTGCAGATGCTTTGCTGTGTGGACGTGCTGACAGAAGGTGCTCCTGAATCACTGTGATGAATAGACTGCAGGCATCTTCTCCCCAGCTCTTCATTGGTCTTTCTTTCGTAGGGTTCCTCAATTCATATCAGTATTTCCGACTGAATTCCTGGCGGTACTATTAGCTCTGCGAAAACAAGGTTTAATAATCCCATCAGGTGTCGCAATAACATATTCATTACTTTTATGTTCATCCCTCACTTCAAATAGTGATCGTCATGGTTTGCGTGCGTTCCATTCCATACCTCCTGTTCAATTAGGATGCATCAGGATTTTCGGAATACCTTATTTATGAATGAAATGTCAGGTAGCGTGGTGAGAGGTGAGAGCCGCCCTCAGGGGCGTAGTTCCCTGGTTACCTCCAGTGTCAGCATTTCTTACTGCAGCTAGATTCGGTGATATGCATAAGGCTTGACTTTTTAAACCCAGCTATAAATATTTTCACAGAGTGTCGACACCCTTGGCGCCGAAATTCCTTAGAAACTCGCACTACAGCTAACTTTCGTTCGATTACGCAGTCGAACACCTTCATTAAAATTTTATCAACACAGGGTTGGTCTGGCTCCCTCCCCGCTGTTTCTGTTCTGTGGTGCAGGTGAGAGAGTTGACCATTTCTTTCGTGTTTTGTCGCCGACGCACGAATGCAAGAAAAACGTTTTAAAAACAGCATTTCTACAAATTTATGTTAATTTTTACGAATCCCTGGTATCTTTCTCTTGGAACCTCCTCTCTTGGCCATTATCACATGGATGCATGCTGACACGTGGAAGGTTGAAGGTATGATGGTTTGAAGAAGGTTCCTAGTAATTTTTTTTTTTAAATTTTACTCTCCTTTGATTCTTCACCAGCTATTTCAGTTGTTTTCTTAAAGTTACTAATCGGTTTCTAATTGAATACGACTCACTGTCAATCCCCCAGGCCATGGGGACTGTGCTGATACCGTCAATAGCAGAGGCGAGCGACTGGTCGAACGCTGCTCGCTTCACTTTAACGGGATGATGCGCTAGCGTGCGTATAGTTTTCACAGGGAGTGTATTTTGGCAGCGTTTGTTGTTTGGTCCCGCAGTTCTGTGGAGAACCAGCTCATCTGTAGAGGTGGCTATACCAGCTGGTTCTTCACACGTAAGCTGTTTTCAGCGGTGCGAGCACCAGCGTTTACTGCCATTATCCCCCCCCCCACCCCCACCCCAAGGAGGAATAAAAGAGAGGCCATGCTAACGCACGGTGGTAACGATACCGCGGTGTCGTGGCAAGGGAGAAATGCTGGAGAACAGCAACGCTAAGCGCATGGCTGGCATCGGTGCAGCACCGGCCTTTCCCACTCGGCCCTAGGAAGGCATTGTGCAAAACAAGAGGTGAGGCGTGCAGACAGGACACGAGAGTAGAGAAGTGGACAACACGAACGCCAACTATCAACTGAAGGGAGCACTGAGGCGAAAAGAGAAAGAAGACACAAAACTCATCTGCGCAAGCTCACGAATGCCACGTGTCAGTCAGGTACATGTGCCGGTCTACATGAGAGATAACTGTTAAGGCACTTAATCTCTTCCTTATGTAATGTAATCGAAGGCTGACTTACGCACGCACATCCACCATTATAGATATTCCATGCCTCCACCATAAGCCGCGTATCTTCATTCTTATGCCTGTACAATATCGCGTATTCATATAACACTGGCGTGCAGTTACTATCTTGGCAATGTAGAGAAAGGGTAAGCGCGATCCATCGATTAATGACGTTTTATGTTTTATGCTCCTGATTGATACACAAGTTCAAGTTCAAGTTCAAGTTTATTCTTCTTCTAGTACAGACTAGAAACGTCCTCCCGGGCTAAAAGCTGCCGTCAGCAGCTTGACTGGACCCAGGAGGCGTTATACATGGCAACGCGATAACAATAACTTTTTAGTACAAAAAACGTAAGCAGAAGTTTACTAAACATAAACTAAACATAAAATTGAAAAAACTGAGTTACATGCTTATGAATGGATATGTAAAAAAAAAGATGCCTTTTTTTTATACAAGTAAACAAATAGGCAAACAAGAAAAAAACATAGACATTTATATGCATCGTTATACATGAATATATGTGTCATAGGTTAACGAAATGCATCTTCAACTCTTTACGAGAGAATTTATTAGCGTGAACATGATTATTTAGCATTTTCGGCAAATTGTGTTTAATAGATTGCAACTTATACTCGGTGCGAAAGCGCGGTACAAGCCAAGGTTCAGGATTTCTTAAATGCACAGGTATGTCATGGTGCTGCAAGGTCGCTAGTGATATAAGAAAATCTCTCCATTCTTTCCTTGCAAAATAAAATATTTGTAAAAGACGATATTCGTAGTATCGATCTACCCATATGATTTGGTATGTTTGCGATAATGTTTTTGTTGTTGATCGGGCTTCAATATTAGCAATGTGTCGGAAAAGTGTCTTTTGTAATGTAACTATTTTATTTATGTTAGTTCGCGTTGTCGTTGCCCATACTAAACTGCAGTAATTAAATTGCGAGGTGAACAATGCATGATAAATTTGTAGCTTGGCTTTTGTCGGCATGTAAGCTCTACAGCGAGATAGTACACCGGCGACTGCAGAAAACTTGTTTCTAAGGTTATTAAAATGGGCATCCCAACTCAAATGACATGAAAATGTTACTCCAAGTATTTTATGTTCATTAACTAGTGCTATGTGTTTGCCTAAATAAGTGATTGAATGTTCCAACTGAAAAGGTTTGTTTCTGGCTCTGAAAAGAATAGCTTTCGTTTTAGTGGGATTAATTCTGATCACATTTGAATGTGACCAATCAGATAATTTCATTAGCAATGCATTACATCTGATAATTAGTTCGTTAGCGTCTTTTCCACAGAAGAGTATAGTGCTATCATCCGCATATATAAAGAAATCAACTGTAGGATCTATATTTACTAAGTCATTGATATATAAGTTAAATAATAGAGGGCCCAAAACACTCCCTTGCGGCACTCCATTTTTAAGTTTCAAGAAAGAAGATAGGACGTTGTTAATACATACACACTGAGTTCTATTTCTGAGATATGATTCCATTAAAGCGAGTGGATGTCCGCGTACTCCATATATTGATAGTTTATATTTAAGAATGTCATGACTGATGGAATCAAATGCCTTGCTAAAATCGATGAAGAGCCCAAGGGCGAATTCTCCGTTGTCTATGCTTTGCACAATACTTTCTTTCAAGGATAAAAGGGCGGCTTCCGTAGATCTACCTTTTCTAAAACCAAATTGTGAGTCTGTTATTACATTATATCTGTCTAGAAACTTTGTTAGGCGCGTAGCAATAATTTTTTCTAGCACTTTGGAAAAAAATGGGAAGGACAGATATTGGTCTATAATTAGAAACATTTATATCGCCATGTTTGTATAGCACAGATACTTTAGCTCGTTTCATGCCGTCTGGGAAAGTCGCCGATTCTATAGCTAGATTGAATATATGGACCAACGTGCGGATAAATGGCAAGTGATGCAAGACATATTTTATTGGCTTAATTTGTAAATTGTCAATATCCAATGCATTGCTGTTATTAAGATTTTTTATTGTTGTAAACACCTCGTGTTCGTCAGTTGGCTCCATAAATATAGTTGCTGAAACACATTTATCTAGCGAATGTATGACTTGGGAGTCATGGTTGTGCGTAACGCTTGCATTTACAAAATGGGTATTGAAATGGTCTGCCAGTGCTTTACCGATCAATTCGCAATTTGCGTAGCTTATCGACTTGGGTACACTACTTTTGGTTTGACGACCTAAAACGTTATTTATTATTTTCCAAACCGCATCCGGACGTTTCTTGTCGATTTCAAAAAACAGACGTTGATAGTAATCTATTTTTGCCTGCCTTAGTATTTTATTCAGTTTATTTCTTTCGGTTTTGAATTCCTTAAGTTTAATTTCTGATCTGGAGTGTAAGAACGCATGATAAAGGCGGTTCTTCTTTTTTATCATTTTGATGTGCTCATTCATAATCCACGGTTTTCGTATCGTTTTTGATTTCCTAACTTGCTTGAAGGGGAAATGCGCAGTGTAGATGCGCACAAATAATTCAAGAAACTTGTTATACGCTTTGTTAACATTTTTTTCTCTTAACACGGAATCCCAGTTTTGCGTACCTACAGCTAGACTGAATAAATCCAGTGCTTCGTTAGAAATGTGTTGGTAGGTAAGTAATTCAGTGTTTTGTTTGATATTGTTAGCTAATGTGTACACTATAAAGACTGGGCAGTGATCACTAATATCATTAGAAAGTGTACCCGTGGTGCAGACTGAGGTTTCTATATTTGTAATAAGAAGGTCAAGGGCAGATGAGGTAGATTGAGTAACCCTCGTTGGTGTAGTGATCAGATTGGTAAAGCCAAATGATAGTAGTAGATTGTTTAAATCCTGCACATGCTTATTTTTATCTAAAATATTTATGTTGAAGTCGCCTCCACAGACGAAATGAACATTATTAAATGAACAGAACTCCAGTAGCTTACCAAAACAATCAATGAAATTCTCAATACTTCCGCTCGGAGGGCGGTATATTACTGATAAGACCCTTTTCTTGTCCTTGACAGTTAACATCTCGCAGTCAAGACTTATGAATGTAAACTCTGGTATCAGTTCGTAATGGTAATTATTTTTAGTATAAAGGGCAACGCCACCCCCTCGCCTATTCTGACGGTTTAAGTAAAAAGAAGTATATCCATCCAGGCCGACGACATCGTAGCTATTTTGAAACCAAGTTTCAGAAATCATGATGACGTCGAACTGGAAAGAAAATTGGTCGAGAAGACAAGAGATACTGTCACTTTTGTGAATAGCGGAACGGGAATTGAAATGCAAAACAGAGATAAGCTTGGTATCTTGTAGATGAACGTTTTGTGGTAGTGCAAATTCAAAATATTCCATTTTGAACAGAAAGTACAAGATGTAACAAACACAACATTTAGCATATCATCGAAAGGTCTTCGTGATGCTGTATTCTTACAATGGGTGTGTCGTCAGACTGCCTCGCGAATATCCTGCCATTATATGACCAGACGGACTTCCATCCATGGTCGCGTTTTCTACCGATAGCGTTTCCGAGTAGTTGCTTTAGGGTAGGGCATAGGTGCTCGTTCACGTAAATTTTGTGAGTGTTATCATTTCCAATATCCTTGTTAGAAAGACGTGCCCTCTTTGCCTTGTTAAGTACAGCATCGCGCTTGGTCCTGGATTTAAACTGCACAATGATATTTGATTTTTCTGGGTCTCGGGTGGGTACACGGTGACATATTTCAATGTCAGTCTCGACAATTTCTTCTTTGATAACTTTCCCGATCATCTGAACGGTGTCCAGCACATTCTCATTATCTTTTTTGACGACGCCTTGTATTTCGAGATTTTTGTTTCTCGAGTACTGCTCCGAGTGCACAAAGCGCTTTTCAAGTTCTCGGGCCCTGCGTTCGAGGGCGTTGCATCTTTCTTGAAGCACTATGTTTTCATTTTCTAGTTTTCGTCTTGCAGTTTCTTCAGCATTCAGTCTTGTCTTCAGTTCTTCAACTGAGGCGTGACCAAACTCAATGCTCTGAATTCGATTTTTGTGCTCTATTTTCATTTCTCGAATCTCATTGCGCATGTCCCTTTCCAATGCCTCACGATACTGCTTTAGTTGATCCCTAAATTCCTGTTTCAGTTGAGCGAGCTCAGCTTTCATTTCCTCTTTTAGTTTAGCTATTTCCTTAGCCATACTTTATCAATACAAAATATGCACTCCACAAAGCAAAGAACAAAGCAAAGAAAAGCAAAGAAAACAAAGCAATAAAACCCGGCAGCAGCGACGGTAAATTGTATGCAATAGTGTACAATAGTATCTTAAAACACCAACCTGCGGCAAAAATGCAGACAGGCGTTCAGCGTTGTAGTAGATGCGTCGTCGCTGCTGCCAAGTGAATCGAACTCCCGCGAAGCACTCGTTTATGAAGCTTTGGCGCTGTGACGTCGCCGCCGATGCCGCAGTTGATTGGCTCAGCTCACAGTCGTGCTTTACCAGGAAAATCGCTGCCGTATGTCCGCCACGTCACGTTACGTCACGCTCCGGACACGCTTGCAGAACGAACTGGTGGGGGGCACAACTTGCAGCTTCTGGGACAGGGGAATCTGCGGCAAAAATGCAGACAGGCGTTCAGCGTTGTAGTAGATGCGTCGTCGCTGCTGCCAAGTGAATCGAACTCCCGCGAAGCACTCGTTTATGAAGCTTTGGCGCTGTGACGTCGCCGCCGATGCCGCAGTTGATTGGCTCAGCTCACAGTCGTGCTTTACCAGGAAAATCGCTGCCGTATGTCCGCCACGTCACGTTACGTCACGCTCCGGACACGCTTGCAGAACGAACTGGTGGGGGGCACAACTTGCAGCTTCTGGGACAGGGGAATCTGCGGCAAAAATGCAGACAGGCGTTCAGCGTTGTAGTAGATGCGTCGTCGCTGCTGCCAAGCACCGTCCCATTTGCCCTACGTAGAACTGGCCACAGCACGGGGAATTTTATAAACCACACCATACGACAGTCAGTAAAATTTGTAATTATTGTGCTTCACTAGAGAAGTATTTGTTCGTTTCTAGCCTTTTACCTGCTCCTTTTTCCTCTCTACGGCAGCGCATATCTTGCCTAGCTCATTGGGAGCAATCAAAGCAACATTCCCATCATATCTACGTGCAACTTTTTAAAGCCTCTGCGACATTGAATGAATGTACGGAATAGCCACTACTTTTTTTTTGCTATTACTCCTTTCTGTAATCACGTCCGTCCCCCTCGAAACCGACTTCTTTATGCGCGCAGCCACAGTGGCCACTCGTACACTAGGATAACCTGCTTCTAATAGCCGACGGACCTGCGCATTAAAACTGGCGCTGATTTTCTGCATGCACGAGCTGGTGAGAAAAGACTTAAAGCAGGACATGGTAATTCCGTTTTTTACTACTTTGGAATGCTTGGATTGAAAGTTTAGCAAAGACTTAGAACATCTTGGGGAGTACTGCCAACAAACGTGATTTAGTTCGAAGACCAAGGAAATGTGAGAAACTCAGTTACGCATCGCTGAGGAAATTCGTTGGTAAACTTTATTCCTCCTCCATAAAGCTTAAATTGCTAGGGTGGTTGCTTGGGCTAGTTGGTAATTCATGACGAAAATAACGTACAGCGCCAAGGACAAGGACAGCGATAGACGACATACACAGCGCTGACTTCCAACAATATTTTATTGCGTTGCCACACCGTGTGTATATATATATATACAAGAAGAGGCATGCGCAGAAAACGTACGACAGTCACATGGGGTGTTCTAACAGCAATTGCTCCCTTACTGAGGTAGCAGTGGAATCGAATTCTTCCCTATTGCACAAAATCAGGTATTTATCAACGTAACGAGATATCTTGATAACGCTATCACCTAAGGATTTCTCTAAGCAGCTGTCAACCTTACTCAGGTAAATATTGCTAAGAACAGGGGCAACCTCTGAGCCAATGCAAATGCCTGATTTCTGCAGAAAAACGCAATCTCTCCACCTAAGCAGCGTCGACTTTAAGTACATTCAAAGAATTTCTAGATTCTAAATTCATTCAGTGTCGCACAGGCTTAAAAAATGTTGCAAGTAGATATTATGTTATTGTTGCTTTCACTGCTCCCAATAACCTAGGTAGCATATGCGCTGCCGTAGAGAAGGAGAAGGAGCAGGTAAAAGGCAAGAAAAGAACAAATATTTGTCCAGTGAAGCACAATAAGAACAACAGTTTTACTGACTGTCGTATGGGTGTGGTTTATAAAATTCCCCTTAGCTGTCGCCAGTTCTACGTAGGGCGAACGGGACGGTGTATCAATCAGAGGCTATTGGAACATAAAAGGTCATTAACCGGTGGATCGCCTTCTAATCTGTCCCTACATTGCCAAGATTGTAGTTGCATGCCCGAGTTAGATGAATGCGCGATATTGTACAGGCATAAGAATGAAGATACGCGTCTTATGGTAGAAGCATGGTATATCTATAATGGTGGAAGTACATGCGTGAGTCAGCCTTCGATCACTTTACATAAGGAAGAGATTAAGTAACTTAACAGTTATCTCTCACGTAGACCGGCACATGTACCCGACTGGCACGTGGTGATACCATTCCTAAGCTTGCGCAGGTGAGTGTTGTGTCTTCTTTCTTTTTTCGCCTCAGTGCTCCCTTCAGTTGATAGTTGGCGTTCGTGTTGTCCACTTCTCTACTCTTGTGTCCTGTCTGCACGCCTCATCTCTTTTTTGCATAATGAATCCTTACCAACTAGCTCAGCTTTCTGTCGTCCTAGGAAGGCACTCGCCGGCGGATTGCTGCAGGAGGCACTGTTCATTACGAGACAATTCACAGGACTCCATCCGAGTCCTCTCTTCATGTTAAGCAGCTTGGGTTGGGGGGCGGCACCGGATTGTCGGATCTAGAAATGGTGGAGTTCATATTTTGGACTCATCATCACCGAATAATTGGAATAACAACGGTCCGAGTTTATCTGTCTGCTACTCTACTGAGAAATAAATGATAATCTAGAAAATAAATAAATGATCATATAAAAATCTCTTACTGGCTATAAATTTAGTTCACAAATTTGATCGCATTACCAGCCGTAGTTTCGATGTCTAATTCAGACCAGCTATCTCTTACGGGCTTTGTGAGTTGGCAGAGCAAAATTACCGGCCTGTTTCTTTTGCGCCCCATTCGAAGACAACACGCAGTTGGACAGAATGCCATTTTTTCTCCCCATAACATCGTCGCTGCAGTACCGGGAATTGAAAGCGCTCATGTGCCTTGCAGTAACGCACGTGACATGAATGAGAGCTCCCACTGCGCGAGCAGTAAGTGCCAGAGGCGCGGAAATCTCAGTGGCCTGCCATAAAAAGGGAATTAGCCGTTTCGATGGCGCCGCCTGCTTCATCACTTTTTTATTCGAGCCGGGGATCTTCCCGGCTCTCGCCAGTATTGTCGTCCACGAACTCTTCTGGGGTGAAAATATAGTCCGCTTCCGCCTCCCTCCCGAGGAGCCAGATGAGGCTAGTTGAGTGCGCTGAACGCCTACGGGCTCCGCGGCGCCACTAAAGAGATTTGCTCTGACGATTTCACGGAAGATTAGGATTCTCTTTCAACAAACGATTTTGTAGTTGTTCCCCCTGGAGTGGCTATCAGCGTCGCATATTCCACAAGCTGGGCAGAATTCTTTCAGTAATGAAACACCGGAAAACGTAGCGCGACACAAAACCACATCGCAAATTGCACTTAATCCTATAGGCACACGTTAACGGTGCACAAAGCTGGCATGCTTCTACAACAACGTACATGAAACCGCCTTTGCCGAGAGACCTGTGCGTTCTTTTTGCCATGCCCTTAGGGTGAGGGAATAGGCAGCTGGCCTTGGTTTTAGATGTGTTAGTTTCATGAGTATGAATGTCGAATGCTTGTTAGTAAGAGAATAAAGTGAAAAAAAAAACAGGTATTTGGGCGGATCCCACGCACTATGGGAATCAATCTAAACGAAGCTTTCTGTGCTGCTTGCTTTGATTGACGATAATGAGTGGCGATGTTCAGAGCGAATGTTTCATTTCTTCATCATTTAGTCCAATACGAAAAACTGTAAGTTGATGCTGAACGTTACCTTGCCTGAACGACTGCTTTTTTCTGCATAGTACACAGAACACATAAAGAGGCGTGTTTGTTTGAGATGTTGTTATACGCCATTGTTTATAACCTCTGACAGGGTTGGGCATTGCTATTGCCTCAAATGCTACATCGCGTGGTGGCAGAAGCGCTAACCCTAAATTTAATTATGGGGCTATACGTACGAAAACACAAGTAGGTTTTGAGGCACGCCGTATTGGCGGACTCCGGATTAATTTTGACACACCGGTGTTCTTTAACGAGCTCCTAAATCTAAGTACACGAGCGTTCATAGGGGTACTCCACAAGGGGCTGTGCTCTCACCCATGCTATTTCATTTAGCAATGTCCAAGGTTGCAAGAAATCTGAAGAAAATTGAGGGTATACATTATGTGGTATATGCCGACGACATAACCATATGGAGTGCCAAAGGTAATGTAGGACAGACAGAGACCGGATTACAGGGAAGCTTATATGTTGTAGAGAACACACTGAAAGACATGGGGTTGAAATGCTCGGCAGCCAAATCAGAACTCTTGGTCATGAAACACCGCAGAAAAAGTCGCAAACCAAGAGGTTACATTCCGGAAGATGAGCCAAGAGTGTGCTTATACACTCATGAAGGATCCGCAGTCAGGCTAGTTGAAACAATCAATGTTCTTCGGTATCACATGGACGGAAACAATGCTAACTACAGAACAATAAAACATATCTCGAATAAAACAGATGAAGTCATTAGGTTACTAAGGAGAATTACCAATAGACACAGAGGCTTAGTAGAGGACAGCGCTTTGAGGCTAATACACGCCTTTACTCTCTGTCACTTCACTTATGTGGCTGGATTATTCAAATGGCAGCAGACAGAACTGAACAAACTTAATGTGATGCTCAGGAAGCTCGTTGAAGTAGCCCTAGGGATACGCAGTAACGTTGCAACTGACGAACTCATGAGTCTAGGGGTGCACAACACAATGGAAGAAATCGCGGAGGCTAGCGCAACACGAAAGACTGGCAAAATCACGAGCTGGCAGGAACATATTACGGGCAATAGGTGCAGAACTGAATACATCAAGGAGCCCAATACAGGCTGAAGTAGAATTAAGGACTGACGTTAGGAACAAGATCAGAACCAAACCTCTCCCCAGAAACATGCATCCAGAATATAATGTTGAAAGGAGAAAAGCAAGAGCTAAAGCACTCTTGCAGGAAATAGGACAGCAGAACCAATTGGCAGCTATAGTTGATGCAGCCTGGGTCAAAGGTAAAGAAGCATATACGGCCATTGTCTCAAATTATCAAGGGAAGGTGCAAGATGCTATCACTATTTTTACCAAGGACCCCATGGTGGCGGAACAAGTGGCAATTGCTCTAGCCATCAGGAGTAATAAGTGGGCCTGCATTTACAGTGATTCGAAATCCGCTATAAAGTGTTTTGATAAAGGCTACATAGCTGGTGTTGCAGCTAAACTTTTTGAAAACATTGGGATTCAGTGGCGTAGCCAGAAATTTTGTTCGGGGGGGGCTACGCCACTGGCCCAATATATATATATATATATATATATATATATATATATATATATATATATATATATATATATATCTGCACGTTGCAGTTCAGCCTCCTCCTTAAGAGGAAGCTTTAGCTCGGGTGCTCCTATTTAAGTACATGTAGAAGGAGAATTCGTTTTTCCCTGCAACCACTTCTCCAAATTTGAGGAGGTTTGTTACATTTAAAAGAAAAAGTTTAATTCTAGTGACTACTGGCTTCGAATTTTTGATCTAGGTGGTCAATTATTTATTGAAAATTGGCCAAAATTTAACATTTTCAGAAAACGAAACTATCAAGTTTAAAACTCCGTGACTCAACAATGAAAAATGATATCACAATTAGGTGAACTGCATCTAATAGCACATCTACAGCGGACAAAATAGATATGGTACACATGAATCACAAAAAAATTTAGTATTGTGGAAATACGGCTTTTGCAGAACCCTTGTACACAACGTAACCAATTCACGTAAGATACAAATTGACACAGCAAACTTGTCCGCTTTGACTGTTATAATAAATGCCGTTTACAGAACCACAATATCTGTTCTTCATGCATATAGCTATTAATTTGTAAACGTCATGCTTCTATTTTTTCAAACTTTCGAATTTTCCAAAATATTTTAAACAAAATTCAGGCCCTAAATGAAAGTTCTGTTTCCAACAGACACTAGGATTTAACTTTCTCTCTCAAATGCAACCAATTTCAATAAAAGCGATTAGCAGGATTATCTCAGAAAAGCGTTTCTGCGTTTTACAAGTATTTGAATAGGCCGCGTCGGACTGGGCCCGAGCTAAAGCTTCCTCTTAAACAATTTATCGAAGGATCAAATACATGAATAATAACTGCATTGCCATTGCCAAAGATGCTGCAAACGAATTCTTGAAAGCTACGCACTGTAAATACAAGTAAAATATGTATTTTTTCATAAAATATTGTACTCGTGTGTGCCAGAAATTGTGCCCAACATAACTGACTTCAATGCTTCCATGTTTTTTGTCTATTTATTAAGTAAAGAAAATATCACACGCACTTTAGAACTATATCAGTTCGAAACCAGGAAAGCAGTGCATGCCGCTGATATGAAAAATTAAAAGGCGATGAACTGAACAAGTTGAGGACAAATATGTTAATGAAATTTTGTCATTCAAGAACCGTGCTTACATTCTTGTATATATGCAATGGCCAGTGAAAAATCTCAATGACGCTGTCGTTTGTTCCAATGTATTACGCAGGAGTAGCTGTCCCTTGTCGTGTATCGTGAGTAATTGCATCGAAGTTATAGTCGCGACAGAGAGCACGTATAAAAAGCAGGAGTTCTGCAAGATATATGAGGGCAAGTCAAATGAATGAGCCAACAACGGGGTACTTTATTTAAAAGTAGTCTTCATGAGAATTTAGACGTTTGTCCTATTGACTAACGAGTTGCGTGATTCCCGTCTTATAAAACTCCTTGGGTTGCTGCTTCAAAAAGTCTGTATCTGGTTGCCTTGAGCTGTTTTTTCGGTTGCCCCAAAATGTAGAAGTCGCAAGGTGACAGGTCTGGGCTGTATGGCGGATGTTGCAGCGTTTCCCACTTGAACTTTGCCAGTTTTGCATTAACCACATAAGCGACGTGGGGACAGGCATTGTCGTGGAACAAGATGACCCCATTCGTCAATTTTCCACGTTGTTCGTTCTTGATTGCGACACGCTGCCGTTCTGGCGTTTCACAATATCGGAAACAATTGATAGCCTCTCAAGATTTAGCAAATTCTATCAGTAATGGAACCTGTCGATCGAAACAAAAAAGTCAACAACACCTTTCCAGGGGAAATGATGGCCTTTACGTTCTTTGGGCGTGGTAAATTCGAATGTTTCCACTGTAAGCTTTGCCGTCGTGTTTCAGGCTCGTAGTAGTAGCACCAAGGTTCGTCCCCGATCACAGTTGCAAACAAGAAGTCGTCATGGTCATTGTGATACCCGATCAGATGAGTCAAGGCAGCGCGAAACTTCTCCGTCTTCTCGCGATGCATAATCTTGCGAATCCATTGCGCACCAGAGAGCCGATAACCGAGAAGCTCATGAATTATGGCGTGAATCGAACCGTGACTGATGTTCAGACGGTCTGCCGGTTCATCGATGCTTATCCTCCGTTCTTGTTTCAGCAGCTCATGAACCTTTGAAATTGTGTGGGGGGTGATTGCACGATGGTTTTGGCCCGGTCTTGCAATGTCTTTGCAACGTCCTTTGAACCGTTTGCTCCAACGCTTCACAGTGGTCAATGAAATGCAGTGTTCAACGTACACGGCAGTCATATGGTGACTAAGTTCTGTTTTGGAAACACCTTCAGTTGTCAAAAATTTCGCGACACCCAGCTGTTCAACTTTTGAAGTGTCCATTATGTGACGCAACCATATTCAACCCAGTCTATGAGAGCATTAAAGAATATTTATCTTCACACCTGCGTGTCACTTTTGTAAATGAGACATGCCCTTCTCCTGCGCGCACGCCTCGCAGATAATGAACCGAACCATTATTGCGCGGTTAGGGTGGGTTCACTTTCATTTGACTCGCCCTCGTACATTAGAAATGCAAAGATACAATGCGATATGCAAATGCGAAAATACGGCTTGACAAAGGACAAAAAAGTGTCACTGGAAACAAAGTTCACTGCATGTATACACAAAACCTCGCAACAAGATATTTAAGTAGACGTATAAGTCTCCAATGAGTCTATGTATGTAAGAAGAAGTAACTGTATATAATGCGTCAAACAAGGCAAATAAACATATTACACAATCATAGATTCACAGAATCCTAGATTCCGCCCCCATTCCATCCACTCCCCCCGATGTATTGCGCGCGACGGAAGGCGGTGCGCTTGCTCCCCGCTTTTCTCCTTCGCGCACACAAGACTCAGCCACCATCGTCGGCTCACCCATTCCACCTCCCCTCCTACGCTTTCACACGCACATACAGCATGCAGCGCGTGGTCACGATGTTATCACCCTTGGACTTTATACGAAACATGAGGGCGATGGCAGGAATGCGCCTGGAGTGTCCATATAATTGATTTCGCAATAATATAATAAACGTATCCGGCAACTGAAGCGTCCCGTCGCCCATTACTTTCCGCAAAAGAAGTATCAAACTCGAACTTTCACCATGCGACTATTCGCTGCGCCGCAACAATGTATTTTTTTTCTGTGGGGCGGAGGCACCAAAATGAATAAAAAAACGCATAGGAAAGTATGTTGGCCAGAATCTAATGCCTGCTTCGGGCACCTAATGGGGCTACGGAAGGAATACCGAAGAAAACATGAGACGCTTGGTCCACTGAGAACCATACGCATGCTGCTCAGCATCCTACAGCGGCGAAACAAGACTTTCCGGAAAGGTTCCGCTCAAGGAATGCGGTGCAATCCTTCGAGTCCCCACAGTGATGGCGGCGAGCGACCATTGTTTTTTTTTTCTCGTCTGCTAGCCAGAAAGCGTCCAAAACCCTGTCCGGTGAAAATCCACTCTGCCAGAGCAAACCGAACGCGCACCGAAGTGCACCGCATGGTGGTCGGGGCCATACGAGAAAAACGTTTGCGCTCTGGCTGGCTCTGGCAGCCCGCGGGTAGGGTAGCGAGAACAAAAAAAAAAAAAGAAGAGGCTCAAAGTGTCCTCGCGAATAGAAGTCATAGTAGAAAAAATAAATAAGAACGTAGTTACTTTGGCTGGCTTTAGTGTCTTGACATGGATGTTCTGGCGCAGGTTAAAAAAAAATGTTGATATTTTTTTATGTGACATGACGGCACAAATGAACCACCCCAACGCTTCGTCTCATTGGACCTCGCTGCCTGCTTTGTCAACTCGTCTGCTAGTGTGTTGATTTGGCTTGTCTCGTTGTATGTTCCGATGTAAGACTTCAGAAAAGTCAATAGACCTATGGCGCCAAATGTTTATAACAACATTAAACCCACAAAGTCCCGCAATAGAAAATTTAAAGGACAACTTTGGAAATGTCAATGCACGTTTCACATCAAGAGCTTGTGAGATTTATACCCATAAAGTTTCGCAATTGATATCCATGCGCTCCATAGATTCCGTGGCCTCAGTGAGATGCCGCGGCGCGCCCGCTCACCATCAAAGCGCCCTTGAAACTTTGTGCTCGGATGGGACTGCTTGGCGTTATGTGACTCCCGGTGTATGGGCGTTGCCACGAAATCCAGCCCGAGTTTGCAATCTTCGCGGTTAAATGTCTTTTCGAGCGTCAAAAAGACATTCTAGACAAAATCCAGAGTGATTTCCGGCGCCGGGGGTCGCTTTGGTCGGCAGTTCATGGACAGCACGAAAAAATTTCGGGGGGGGCTGAAGCCCCATAAGCCCCCCCCCTGGCTACGCCCCTGTTGGGATTATGAGAACTGCAATTTGATGGTTTCCTGCGCATATGGGAAAAGTGGACGAGACTCGGATAAACCTCAATGAGGTTGCTAATGACTTGGCACGAGGACTTGCTAACCGTGACAGTCACAACCGAGCCGTTCACCATCAAGCCAGGGAATCTAGAGATCATTTAATAACGTACAATGACATTACCAACCACTGCTATTTAGGACGCAGGCAATTCCCATTGCCACATTCAAAACTGAACAGGGCTCAGGCAGTCTCACTGCGCTTATTGCAAACAGGTACATGTCCCACACCGTACACCATTAATAAAATATATCCAGAGAGGGAGATTCAGATGGACTGCAACGATTGTAATGGCATTATTGGAATCAGACATATGTTGGCGGGGTGCCCCGCGACTCTCCCCAACTTCATTAAAGAATGGACAGAGTGGGAGAAAGGGATTCAAAGCCCATTGTTTGAGGACCAACTAAGGGCCGTCCAGAGGGCCCATGATGTCGCTGAAAGGCTTGGCCTGACAGTGCCAACGTGGGAGCGGCCCGCCTTGACTTAAGAAGTCGAGCCTCCGGACCTCATTCCAATAAATGTTTTCACACACACACACGAGCGCTCTTGTACTGTGCTTCCGTCGAAATGCGGCTGCCGCGATCGGCATGGAACCCGCGACCTCGAGCAATGCCGTAGTCGCAAAGCAACCGCGGCGGGCACAGAAGTGGTGATTTGACGGGCTACCGCTTCAGTAGTGTTGCCTAGACCTTACGGTGCTCTAATGCGGCTTTGGTCCCCACGCCCTGCGCATGTTTTCTGCTTGACAAATTTACATGGTGCTTACTTTTCCTAAATAATCGAACCGTGCCATACCGAACCTTCAGTTTGCCCGCAACCGTTCTCACGTGTAGAGTAGTGGTGTTTCCTTGCCTTCTCACGTCATCTTTTCTTTCGCCCACTGTACGCGAACTGCGGGAAAAAGTGGCGACACTGTTGTTCACTCGTTTCGCCACTGCGTCGGTTCTACTCATTCTCTGCCCTTTCTCTCTCCTCCTCTCTCCCATTCTATCTATCTCGCCTCTGCACGTTGGTTGAAAGGTAAGCGCCGCTCCGATTTATGCAATGCATTTGTGGGGGCCGGGACATTGCGGATGAAACAGCTATTAAGAGGCTAATGTGGTGACGTACAGGGAACGCGAGAGGCCATTGGGCACATGCGACGTGAACGAAATGTCCAAGCGAGGTTCTCGCGTCACCTTTCCTCTCTGCCATGCTCCTTCCATGAGTATACACACCCTGAACCTCCCCCGTCGCGGCATGCAAGACAGCGACAGCAGCAGTAGAAAAGCTGAAGGAAGAAGCAAAGAAAGCTACACTTTCAAAAGTGTCAGCGAATAAGGAAAATCTGCGTGTGCAAGAAGTAATCACTTTTGGCTTTGATTCTATTAATGCGTTAGCATTCTTTGACGAGTACCCCTGCTCCGTCACGCGAAAATGCATGCGAAAAGTTTAATGGTTTGTATCTGCACAAAAATGCGTAATTTTTTTAAGAATTGATTATAATAGTGCAAATGAAGATGATATGCAGCCTTATAAGTTATAAGGAACAATTTAAACGAAAACGTAAAATTTATCGGAGAATGCCCATAGGAATAAATAAGCTCGACAGAAAAATACATGGGGAAGCTCTAATTGGGGTGGACCAACCTAAAATTTAGAGATAAGCCAACCTAAATTTGGCGATGGGCGAACTTGATGTCTGAGGGTGGGGCAACTGATATTTAGAGGTGGGCCCACTGAAATTTGGGGATGGGCTGACTTGGAATTTGGGGTGGGCGTACTGATATTCGCGGGTGGCCAAACTTAAATTTGGGGGTTGGCCAATTCATATTTGAAGATGAGTCAAGTTAAATTTAGGGATCGGCAAACCTATATTTAGGCTTAGGTCAACTTGGAAATTGGGGCTTGGTGAACTGAAGTTTGTGGGATGCCCAACCTAAATTTCGGTGTGGGCACACTTATATCTTGGATGGTTGAACTTGAAAATGAGTACGGGTCAACTTAAATTTGGCAGCATGCTTACGCAACTTAAACAACCTCAGTGCGTTTTTTTTAATATTCTATACAAAAACAATTAGTTACGATATTTGCTCTGAGACTAACTCAGACTTCTTTAAAACACTTGCACTACTCAGTTTCAATTATTCGTCATTCGAAACCTATAAAAAGACTCTTTTGGACAAATAACTTCAGAATGAACTATCCTAGCTCGGAATCTTGGGCCTAAAGAATGCTGCGTAATAAGTCTTTCTTTCGCAAGGCACGGTTTCCGATCATGCCTGTATTATATGCAATTATATTTCAATAAAGGATCCCGCAGCGTTTTTCAAGTCAGGACTATGAAATGTTTTAAAAAAAGGCTCTGCTAAACCTTCAAGTTTAGTCTCTTGTTTGTTTTAGAGGTTTTGAGTCAGTGCTGTGTCGCTTACGGCATGCTACCTGAACCTATGCCATTACTCCATAAAGACGACATCTATGAACGCCCGTGTTTATATAAAACTCCATGTCGTCTCTTATTCAGTGTGAATTGCGCGCTTTCTTAGTATCTTCAAACAATGCTTCCAAACAGGTAATACATATGTATACATTACGTGAAAATATTTTGTTTCTGTAAAGTTCTCCTCGCCAGTGCCCGCTTGAACAAGGATCGAACATGCTTCGTAGACGCTACTTCATACGCTCAAGAAGAAGCCTTCTGCTCAGTGGTCATCGACTGTGATTCCAAAGTCCTCAGCTGCGCTACCATCCACACTTCTAGTTCCAGCGTTGCAGAGCAGGTTGCTAATACTCTTGCATTGACGGACAGTGTACATGACACGATATATTCAGACTCCAAGGCCACTGTCAGGGCCTTTCAGATGGGAATGCTGATTCCCCAGGCCCTACGTATAATCCAAAATGCTAAAGACATCAAATATCACTGATTGGCCTGATTCCCTGCGCAACGTGGAACAATTGCGGGTGCCTCGCTCAACCCCAACGGGGTGAACTCGGCTGCACGAGATTTCACTGAGGAGCGCCGGGTAACGCATCCTCTCCTGGGCGACCCGAGCTTCTCTGTTCGTACAACGAGATCTGCAAGCATAATTATCTATCAAGAAGACTCCTGCCTTTGCCGCACTCCTCGCGGTACCGGGCCCAGGCAGTCACTCCCAGACTTGTGCAAACAAGCACTTACCCAAACTCTGCGGCGCTGCACATAATATGCCCCGAATGGTTCCCAAGCCCGGACTGCCCTCTGTGTGGTGGTTATGTGACGTCGAGCATCTCCTGAGGGGCTGCGCCTCTGCCGGTCCCCCTTTCACCCAAGATGAAATGATGAAGCTCATTAAGGCCCAGGACCAGACCTCTCAAATCCTGGCAGTCCAGAGGGCTCGCGAGAGGGCCTTCAGGCTTCACCTGATGGTCCCTGAGTGGGCTTAGCCAGGTGACGCTGAGTTTATTTGCGTCTACTACGGACCAAATAAAGTTGTTTCACTCACTCACTCTTCATGCTACGTTTCAATAATCTGTAATTTGCTTGTTTGTTTGTCTGTTTCTTTAGCAGGCATCAGTCTTGTATCTGGTTGATATTATTATCAATAATATTAACAATTATTAGTCAGGTTGTGATGGCGGCCATGGTATCAAAGTAAAACACGGTACACAAAGTAAACACGGTAAGTAAAGCGAGAACTGTACAACACACATTGATTAATTCGCATAATGCGTGAAATTAACTTCAAGGATGCTGTCTGCAAAGCAAGCGCTTCTGCCACCAATGCAGTGGTGCTTGCTGTTACAATTAATATGAAAATAACTCTGAAATGAAGAGCGCCTTTGGTTCAGCAACAAAACTACGAACAGCACAAATAAGAGCATCGTTGAATACAATGGCCTCTAGGATTACCTACGCAGTTGATGCGTCCAAGTTAACGGCCCCGACCTCCTGCGTTCTTACATAGCGCGTATACAGCATGACGTTGTTGGGAATTTTCCATACTCAAGCTTCAAGGAAACTATGAGTTTTACTTCGCCAACCAGTCGATGTTCACTTGCGGAAGCACAAAGTGGCAACAGTTACTCGGCAGTGCGCAAGACCGCCCTTGCTGCCATGAACATTCCTTCGGCTGATAGACAGCGGCTCGAGGGTGAATTGCATGGGAGTTCTGCAGCCACTCACGTGGGGCGACTCTGGGCAGAGGCTGTTCTATACCTTTATTTTTGTCTTCATGTTGTTAGATATGGAGCTGGTTCCTGAGGCTACTTCGAGTTCCCCAAACCGCTTCGAGTGGCAGCACAGCTAATTGAGGAATGCAGGAGCAGGAAAGCGCATTCCAGAGAAGCGGCCGAGCAAACAAGTTTAAGGCAACAAGTTCGTGCGTCGCCGGGATTAGAAGGGGGCCTGGGACAATGGAGCGCAATCGACCCCCTTCGTCTTTGAAGAAGGCATTTGCCACCGCTGCGGAGCCGAGTCGCCGGGGTTAGCAGGTGGGCATCCGACAATGAAGCAGGTGCACGAGCGCCCCCCCCGCTCCTTCTCCAGCCTACAAGTGGATTGCCAGTCTGCGTGGCAAGAGCGCAGAGAGCCCCGACAGGTGTGCCACGCGACACGGGCGCCTACCATTGGCTGCAAGTGGCGTCATCGGAGTGGACTCTCCCATTGGTCAAACATGACGTGACTTGCAGTGCTCGAAGGGCTTATAAGAAGCCTTCCAGAGAGACCTGTGCATGCTGGGACATGCCCTGATTCCCTGATTCACCTCTCTCGAACTTCTTGCCGCGGGCCGCAGCGTCCGAGTTGCTTGCGGCCCGTAATGACAGTACGTCTGTTACATGTCGCTCACCTCCTTGTAAATAGAATGTAGAATAAATCCCTCCCAAGTTTGGCTTTCATCCCCGGAGTCCCGTCCTCCAACCCCTACATCTGGTGGCAGCGGTGGGATCGCCTCCGAATGCATCAGCTGGTGGCAGCGCTACGGATAAACCTTCGTCGAGAGAGATCCTAAGGAACCGGGAAGAACGAAGAAGAGTGAGCCTTCGTCGAAAGAGGTCCGAAGAAACTGGGAGTAGCGAAGAAGGAGCGAGCCTTCGACCCAGGGAGTCCGGAGGAAACGGGAACAGCGGACAAATGAACCGGATGGCAGGGTGCTGCAACCGTAAGTGAGCGCGTGGTTTTTTTCCTTATGATTCGCCAGACTCAAAGGTTGTGTGTTCAATTTTGATAGTTCTGGGAATCGGGAGTTTGTTGCATTGTGTGTTTGCACAAATTAATTAAGGAAAACAGTTTTAACCACCTGTCGGGGCAGCTGCCATGGATCTTAGAAGGTTGACGAGGTTAGACTTGTTGTTGGTGTGCGACGATTTGGGAGTTGAGGCGGACGAACGGATGGAAACGCCAGCTATCATAAAGGCGATTAATGATAGTGGCAATGATGACAAAAGCATTACGCTTGCTTGGGAGGTGATACAGGAGCCACGGGAGCGAGAGCGTCGTGTACGTTTGCGAGAGCGTCGTGAGCTTAGGAGTGAGCGTCAGCGTGAAGAACGCGAGAATGAACGGAAGCAGGAGCTTCAAGAACTTACTCTTAGGTGTGAGCGTCACGGACGTGAGAATGAACGCGAACGTGAGCGAGAGGAAAAGTATGAGAGAGAGAAGGCAGCACTGATCAAAGAGCTACAGTATTGTGATCAGTTATTGGCACAGAGACAACGGCTGTCTGAGAATTCTGTAGGTAGTACAGAGCGAAAGAATGAGGCAGCATCGAGCAGATTTTCGCCAGAAGCCGACGAAAAGAGTAGTGCCTGTGAGATTGGCTGCCGATTCATAAGTGAAGGGAAAACGCTAGCTGCTAACGATGCCTTAGTGGCAACAGAGGCCGTTAAAGGCCGTAGTGAGAGCGACGAGGTGCGGTGCCAACAGATGACTGTGGAGACAGCTAGGCCAGCTGCGAACATATTGGCACAGTTACCGAGTGTGTGCGTCGCTGGTAATGTTAGCGAGGTTGCTAGCGAAGAAAAGGGTACTGCTGACCAGACAGAGGCGAGCACCCATGTAGAGCCAGATGTGCGTGCAGAAATGAAGTGCGAGCTGGACGATGCAGTTGAGAATAGTTCTCGGGGTGGCGAGCTCCGTAGCTCACGAGAGAACAACTGCATTGTTCAGGGATCGGTGCGGCTCTCCGCCAGTCTAGATAGCCTAGAGAGGGATGGTTCAGTTAATAATCATTCGGACTGT
Organism: Dermacentor albipictus; assembly: GCF_038994185.2. Lineage (NCBI taxonomy): Eukaryota > Metazoa > Arthropoda > Arachnida > Ixodida > Ixodidae > Dermacentor > Dermacentor albipictus. The sequence continues at coordinate 187,040,869 of NC_091823.1, read as the reverse complement.
GCGCGTGAGACAGCGATCGATACCGACGGGCTGTGTGCCGATTCACAGCGTGAGCTGGGCAATGTAGTAGAGGGCAGTTCGCAAGAGTGCGAGTTGTCTTACTCGAGTAAAGCCTGCTGCATTGTGCCAGAGTCGGTTGAGCTGTCCGCCAGTCGAGGCAGAGAGAGTGTTGATTTAAGTGAGAATCACTCAGACTGTGCGGGTAAGAGACCGATCCGGGCCGACGAAATGTGTACCGGCCAGCACGAAGCACGAGGCGACATGAAAGTGAGTGCGAAGAGAAAGCGCCGTAAAAAGAAGCGCGTTAAAGACCGAAAGTCGGTAATTAATGTAGCGCCGCCAAAGATGGCGAGAAACCCAAAAGGGCAGGGCGCGAGGAAGAAGGTGCGGTCGTCCAGGACGATGTTGACGCATCCAAAATGGTCGAGCCACCGGTCAAAGGGGGACCGCGAAGAATGTTCTGTACGGACGCGGACAAAGGGCACGAGGCAGCTAAGCTCCTCGTCGTTCCGTAGTTCTTCTCATAGCTCAGCGTGCAGTTCGAAGAAACGCAAGGTGGCAGGACGAGACCAGGTGGGGAGTAGCGACGCGGTCAATCGAGCTTGTGTTGAAAGCGGGGCGCGGGGACGCAAATTGGCAGGAGACCGTAACGTCTTGGGGGAGCTGATAGTGAATCAGCCCTTTTGTTGTTCCTCCGTAGCCAGAGTAGCTTTGAAACTGCGGCCTCCCCGGGTACGACTCAAAGTATGAGTCAGACGTAAGCGTTTGGAATGAGAGGCCAAGAGAGCTTCCGTAGTAGGAAAACGTGTTGTTTTGTATTTTATTTTGAGCATCGGTAAGTTTTCGCGATTTGAGACTAGGCTTTCTTTCAAGGTGTAAGGTATGAGCTTTGCTTATGATTTGTTTGAGAAGCTCCGAGATTTGAAAGATGCGTTTTATGTAAACATGTAGTCTCGCGAGATGCTCATTAATAAGTAGATAGGCTTTTTTTTTTTGTGTGTGTGTGAGTAACCTGAAGGTCAAGGTTATCATCGAAAGGCCTATGGTAAAGCGCGTGTGTTATTTAACCTTCTTTCTTTTTAAGTATTTTTGAATTTTGCAAGGTTAAGCGCGTGGGTTTTCAGTGAGTGCATGAGTTGCACTGAGAGGCGTTCTTAGTTCCATTAGCGCGTGTCCTGTGTGGACGGAAGAAAGCAGATTTATGACTGGGTTGCTCGTGTGTGTTAGGGCAGCCGTATTCTGACTTCTCTGATAAGTATGCGTGGAACGAGTTATTAAGACGCATTATTTTAAGGGTTCTGCGGAGTGTGTAAGTCCCGCGAGTTTAATTGTTCGTTTACGTCACGTGTCCTGTAGGACTTTCAGGGAAGAAACGTGAGTAAGCGTAAGTGAAAAGTTTGCCTACAACGCAAGTACGCGTTTTGTTTAGTGACCACAAGGCTAGTGCGCTTGTGATTACGTACTTGTGAGGTTGACCAGATTGTTCAGTGGCACCATTACGTGCGATAAGTACGCCACTGCGATAGATTGGAAACATGCTGTTCGTGTAGTTAGGTCACTTAAGTTATGTTCGGCTGTTTTCATTTGTTGTTTGCATCGTCAACGACCCTTTTGTTTTGCAACAACAATAGTACTCTGGTCTTGCCGGCAATCGAGGAGAAATGGATAGCTGTTTGGAAGGGTGGTTGGAACTGTTGTCGAAATTGGGGAAATAAAAGATCAGGGTTGATTTTGACTCAGTAATAGTCTGGCGAGTCAGGGGTGAAGAGCCTGCGCTTACGCGTGGTGCAGCGCTGTGCTGTTTTGTTTGTTTGACGTCTGTTCTCCAGGGCCAAGGATCCCGAAGTTCGTCAAACGAGGCTCGACCCCAGTACCCTGCAGCTTCTTTCAGCGTTCCTCCTGGCCAGCGAATTGAGTTCACCGGCCATTCAGAACAACCGGGGCGAGGACGAGCTGTTAGATATGGAGCTGGTTCCTGAGGCTACTTCGAGTTCCCCAAACCGCTTCGAGTGGCAGCACAGCTAATTGAGGAATGCAGGAGCAGGAAAGCGCATTCCAGAGAAGCGGCCGAGCAAACAAGTTTAAGGCAACAAGTTCGTGCGTCGCCGGGATTAGAAGGGGGCCTGGGACAATGGAGCGCAATCGACCCCCTTCGTCTTTGAAGAAGGCATTTGCCACCGCTGCGGAGCCGAGTCGCCGGGGTTAGCAGGTGGGCATCCGACAATGAAGCAGGTGCACGAGCGCCCCCCCCCCGCTCCTTCTCCAGCCTACAAGTGGATTGCCAGTCTGCGTGGCAAGAGCGCAGAGAGCCCCGACAGGTGTGTCACGCGACACGGGCGCCTACCATTGGCTGCAAGTGGCGTCATCGGAGTGGACTCTCCCATTGGTCAAACATGACGTGACTTGCAGTGCTCGAAGGGCTTATAAGAAGCCTTCCAGAGAGACCTGTGCATGCTGGGACATGCCCTGATTCCCTGATTCACCTCTCTCGAACTTCTTGCCGCGGGCCGCAGCGTCCGAGTTGCTTGCGGCCCGTAATGACAGTACGTCTGTTACATGTCGCTCACCTCCTTGTAAATAGAATGTAGAATAAATCCCTCCCAAGTTTGGCTTTCATCCCCGGAGTCCCGTCCTCCAACCCCTACAATGTGCGAACGAGTTCATGCAGCCGTGCTAAACTGCAGCACTTAATGCAGCACAACTAGCCGCGCGCTCATGCTTACATCTTCATTGTGATCAAGGGACCCGTACGGGGCCCGAAACGTCGGTTCTTTATTTTTATTTCATTCTTGGCGAGTGCATGTTTTTTGGCACCACCTTCATAGCCAGTTCCTCTTAGCTCTTTTCAGTGACACATGTTGGAAATGTCACATGCGAGCATCTCCGGCCTGTTCTTTTACCACAGGCTTCTAAAGTGGCAACACATAATGAGTTCAGTTTAGTTCAGTTTTATTTTCTTAATGACCCCTTGCCTAGGGGATTAAATAAAAGGCGGGTACAGTTGACAGCATACGTGACAGAAACACAGGTTTTTAGGAAAGCGAACGGTGAAAGCAACATTTTAAAAATGCATAAAAACAGAATGAACGCCGAAAAGCAAAACTAATGCAAGTGACACGTGAAAGAAGAGAATATTTTTTGGCCAGTAAAGTATTTTCCAAGAAGGACATCCGGCAAGGAATTGCAACGACGTCGCGATAAATTTTCTGCCTAATTCGGCGATTATGCTGCTGGAAATGCTGTGATTGGACATTTCGAAGCTGCCAAATAGACTTCGCTTCAACACAATAATTTTCTTTATAGGACAATACCCTGCGCAACTTGTGGCAAGGGAGGTTTTCGATTTCACATGGCCACTGTGGATAACGCGTCTCCTGTACTTATTACTTTGCTTGTGCTGCGAATTACAACTGTGCACGCTAGCGCATAACGCGTATTTACAAACATCACTGTTTAACATCTTCTTCAGGTTTTCCGGTCACAAAGTAAGTCACTCAATTGTTGCGCCGGCTTCTGTTTCCCAAATTGTCTATTTTCTTTGTGATAGCCTGAAGATGTCTGTTCGTTATTTCTGCATAGTCTCTCACGTTCATCTACTCTTTCTTCACATTTCTTCAGTCGGCCCAATTCATTTCTATTGTTCCTATTCACCGATGTTGAGACCTGCTTTAGGTTTGTGACAAGTTATTTCAAAGTTTGTTCGTTTTTGCTTGTTCTTTTGAGATCTTCTTCAATTGTTCGTTGCTAGGAATGCTGCCAGAATCTGAGTCACAGCTAGGTCCTGGATTAACTTCGACGTCACTGCACGTCAGCAGTAAGAGCCTAATGGCACTATAGCAATCAAGAAGCATGCTTAGGAGACATTTTCAACTTGGTAGCACCGTGAGAGTCAGATAATCATCTCCAACTGAGTAAACAGAGCATTTGCCACCATACTGTACGAGAAAAACGACGAAATCGAACATGTGTCTCTAGTCGGTGCCACTGAGTCCACAGAAGTATCCGGCTGGCTGTATGTTGGTTATATTCCTGCGCAGGCGCCGTTCCGTCGATATCACAGCGGCATCTCCGTGATGGCAGTTCTCCAGGTTTGCCTCGATATGGCGCTGATTACACGCATTTCCTTGGAAAAGCAGCTGCCTATCCACCACTACCCGATAAACTACGTTACAACGGGGCATGTACGTCCGGGCTGGTGATGCGGGCAGTCGGTCATACAGCAACCTGTTTGGCACAACGAGGAAATTGAACATGTGTCATTGGTAGGTGGCACCAAGTCTACTGAAGTATCCGTCTTGCGGGATATTGGTTATATCCCTGCATAGGCGTGGTTCCGTCGACGTCACGGCGGCATCTCCGTGATAGAGATTCCCCAGGCTTGCCATGATGGGGTGCTCATTACAAGAATTTCCTTGGAAAAGCAGGTGCCTTTCCACCATTGTCCACAAACTGCGTTACAACGGGGCATGTACGTCCGGGCTGGTGATGCCGGCAGTTGGTCATACAGCAACCTGTATGGCGAAACGAGGAAATTGAACGTGTGTCTCTGATCCGTGCCACCAAGTCTACTGAAGTATTCGGCTGGCGGGATATTGCTTATATCCCTGCATAGGCGCGGTTCCGTCGACGTCACAGCGGCATTTCCGTGATAGCGATTTCTCAGGTTTGCCTCAATTAGGTGCTAATTACATGTATTTCCTTGGAAAAGCAGCTGCCTATACACCACTACCGATAAACTACGTTACAACTGGGCATGTACGTCATGGCTGGTGATGCGGGCACTCGGCCATACAGCAACCTGTATGGCGAAACGAGGAAATTGAACATGTGTCTCTGGTCGGTGCCACCAAGTCTACGGAAGTATCCGGCTGGCGGCATATTGCTTATATCCCTGCATAGGCGTGCTTCCGCCGACGTCAAAGGGGCATCTCCGTGATAGCGATTCCCAAGGCTTGTCTCGATGTTGTGCTAATTACACGGATTTCCTTGTAAAAGCAGCTGCCTTTCCACCACTGCCGATAAACTTCCTTGCAACGGGGCATGTACGTCCGGACTGGTGAAGCGGCCAGTCGGTCATATGGCCAACTGTATGGCAAAATGAGGAAATTGAACATGTGTCTCTTGTCGGTGCCACCAAGTCTGCGGAAGTATCCGGCTGGCGGAATATTGTTTATATTCCTGCATAGGCGCGGTTCCGTCGACGTCACAGCGGCATCTCCGTGACAGCGATTCCCCAGGCTTGCCACGATGTGGTGCTAATTACACGAATTTCCTTGGAAAAGCAGCTGCCTTTCCGCCACTGCCGTTAAACCGCCGTACAAAGGGGCATGTACATCCGGGCGTGTGATACGGCCAGTCGGTCATAAAGCAACCTGTTTGACAAAACGAGGAAATTGAACCTGTGTCATTGGTCAGTGGCACCAAGCCTACTGAAGTATCCGTCTTGCGGGGTGTTGCTTATATCCCTGCATAGATGTGGCTCCGTCGACGTCAAAGCGGAATCTCCGGGACAGCGATTCCCCTGGCTTAATTCGATGTTGTGCTAATTACACGAATTTCCTTGTAAAAGCAGCTGCCTTTCCACCGCTGCCGATAAAGTGCCTTACAACGGGGCATGTACAGGCTCGTCCACTCTTATGCCCCAACCACTGGCACGCGCCGGAAAGCTTCGGCGCGCGCCGAAGGGTCAAATGCGTCAAAGCGTCGGTCGCAAACGCGGTGAAGCGGAACGTCGCGCAGCGATTATGTCTACTGCCGATGCTAGAAGTTTGCCGACGCGCGGCGAAGCTGCGCCGGCGTGCACCAATGAGAGGCTGCGACGCCTCGCAGGCGTCAACCAATCGGAAGCTGCGGAGTCTCCGGCTGCCTAGGCCTGTAATGGCCGACCGTGGGAAGACGTCCGAGTTTTTTGGACGCACGACGCGCGCGACAGTGTTCCTGAAAGACAGTGTTGTAATAGTAGGCCGGCAATGACACGACCGACCGACCGACGACCGTGGGTTGTGGCAGTGCGACGTGGATCCGAAGCGACCTCGAACGACGCCGACTAATCCAACCTGCCCACTGGGTTCCGCCGGGCTCGGTACGATCGTCTGCTAAAAGAGCCAACCGAATCACGATTACCGCAACGTCTGTGCTTGTTGTATGTGCATTTTGTTGTGCTCAAAACGAATGGAAACACGTTTACGAGCTCCGAAGTCTGGATAATCAACACTCGCCTATCGCCGATGTTGTTTACGTTACGCGTAGGCCTAGCGCGTCCGTCGAGTTCGTAACTGGCGAGTCAACGAACTCACCTGAGAAACTCTGTCGAAGGAAATGAATTTTCAGGTCCGTTTGGTGCTGCAGTGATTTAAAATATGGCACTCTTGACTTCGTGTGACCTGTGATGTGGTGAATGAACCATGTGGAAGTTGGGTTGGTCAACCACGGCGTGTTTCGTGTGGTGTCGGTTGACTCAAGTTTAACGGGCAAGCTCTGCGTTGTTTCCAGTGGTAAAGATAACTTCCGAAAGCGAAATACACTAGTAGCCGAACTATTGGAAGTACTTACATAATCAGCCGTGCCGCCTGTTTCAGCGGACACTGCGCTCTTCTATTCGGCATGTGTATCCAGTTCAGTGCAAGTTCACTGTACTCATTCACTCACTTCTTTCTAGTGCGTCGGTCTTTCGGGCTAGTTGGGCATAAATCGCTCGTGTAGCAATCATGAACACTGACGCACTGAAGCATGCGTGACAACGCAGTCATGTTTGAGTCAGTGTGTCGTTATAGTTGAGCACTGCAAAAAGAAATCTGTTTGCAACGTGTGCCCTGTGTTCAGTGCATAGCAGGACCTGCATCATGCAAGACCTATGCATGTAGCAGCGTATACCACGATTGCTTCGATGCCCGCTTCAGAAGCAGCAAGTACTGAGTCAATGAAACTGTAATTGATTTTTTATCTCACTTTTTGCTTATGGAAAGTGTAGATGGTGTGAGTGCATTGTGGGGAAGGTGAAAAGGTGTCATCAGTGTTTTGTGCAGTCTGTATGCTTAAACTGCTGGAATCCCTTCAGCCTCTACTAAAATGTTGCTTTCTGCGATACTAAAAATTGCAGGCAGGACAAAGATCTACTCAAAACCAAGTTACTAATGGATCTGCGCAGAATGTATTTGATTAACAAGTTAACGCTCCACAACAACAATATGCCGATGCACAGCATATGTGCTTACAATAAATACATTCCGTAAAGGTGAACGACAGGGCCTACAATATCAAACTTTGTAGTAGCCCCGTAAAAAGTGCTGCCATGCGTATCAGCCACAACGAAACTGCTGCACGTGCAACCTTCTTCCTTGGAGGCACTTCTATAAAGACTGTTCGGGCCCTTCCCATTCTGGGTGTAGCATTTAGCTGTTCTCTCAACTTTTCCGCATATGTCACCAGCACTGTATGTAAGCACCGGCCCTTTCTTGGGTTTGTGTCCCTTGTCTCCCTTTCCTGATGACCTAAGGTTATCCGAGCACTCTACACTTCTATCATTCTGTGACGACTTGAGTACTGCTCATCAGTATAGTTCCCGTGCCAAACTCGCGACGCTAACAAACTTAAGCTTGTTCAGCGCCGGACAATACGTACCCTTTACTCCCGTCTTTTCGGTTGTCACAAGCTCATGCCAGCCTTCGAGGATTGCCTCAAACCCCTCAAGTAGCACACCCTGCAATACCAACGCAACATTCCACTAGCCTATACTGCAGGGTGTTTGACGTCTCTCTGGACAGCACTAATCTTTCTTCATTTCGTCTGAACAAGTGGTCAGCACAGCCTGAGCCCTCATCACGCCTCTATGGCTCGACACCACAACTCCATGATTATATCTGCCATGCAGAGCTTTCTCTCCACCCCCTTGGCGATTTGGATTCTCCTTCCTTGGAACCAGACTTCATTGGCACTCCTGTGTGTTGTGCACCTGTCGAATGCGTGCGTGTGTGCCGTGCTGTGTTATTGAGCAAGTGTGTGTGCACGTGGAGGGCAAGGAAGTGTCTTCTGCATCCTGCCAATTCATGCTTTAGATGGCTGGTTATGAGATGCTCTAACATACAGACATCAGCCTTCTTTTTAGTCTAGTGTGCCAAGTTACCACTAATATTATTACTATTATTATTATTATTATTAGAATCATCACTTTGACCACATTGATTGTGTTGAAGCCAGCGTGACACATAATTCAAAATATTTCTGGAGCTTTGTGGGCTCTCTCTTCTACAAGGAGTGCCAAAGATGTACGTCTTCTTCATAAAAATAGTGGTGTTGTCTCGAACACTGCTGATGCCTTTGCAGAACATTTCTGTTTGCTATATGGTGTGAAATATGCTTCAAGTAACCTTCCTTCTCAGTCTGGCACCGTGTATGCTAACAGTGAATGAAAACTTCGTTTCCAAGTATATGAAGTGCCTTAAGCTTTGCCTTAAACTTTCCCTTTCTTGTGGTGCTGATGGTATTTCCTTCACAGAGCTTAACCCTTTGAGAAGCTGTCTACACAAATGGGCACATCAGGAGCACGCATCAATAGCAAAAGCACTGATGAAAGTAATGGTATTTAAAATGTGTTTCATACATCTACAAACGCTTATTATTGGAACTGTGCTGCAATTTTGAATAACGTGCAGAATGTGTTAACAAAATGAGTGGGAAGGTAGACGGCTGGGTGTTGTTACTCTGGGTCAGCATGTTGTATGTAGCGGGTTCACTTCTTTCATTGTTTTTTTTTACAATGTCGTGCACCAGGCATAATTGTCAAGTGGCTGGATAAGTGCTTTTCAAGCTTTTCAAAACACGAAATAGTACATGTTTTCATATTTTGTGTTCATGTAGTGGGTTTTCGCATAGAGTCGAAATTTTGTAAACTTGACAAAGCTCGCTAAACAATTGAAAATTCTTAATATTTGCTGCAGCTGTACACTTTCTACGATTCTGAGGATGCAAGAGATGTGGTGAAAGCAACTTTTTAATCAACGGGATAAAGTGGTGTCTGAAAGGGTTAAGACGTATGGAAGCATACTTGTTCCTCATTCTCACAAGCATCTTCAATAGTTCCCTAAAGTCTAGTACCTTCTCTACCACTCGGAAGGTAGCATGAACATTGGCCATGCACAAATCCGGTGCTAGATGTGCAGTTACTAACTGCCGACCTATATCTATCCTCTTCAGTGCGTCAGGTGTTTGAATCGATGTGGGATTCCTCGCTTTCTGTTAGTGCTAAGCGCGTTTTAATAAAGAAACAGCATGACTTTGTGTGCTGACATTTCAGACTTTCAGACTATTTCAGACTGTCAACAGTATTCACCACTGCATCGACTTCCAAAAAGACATTTTTTCACTCTCAAACTGGTGCAGAAGCAATAAGTACTCTGAAATGCTTCCAACACTATGGCATTAAGTTATATGCACAAAGCGCACCATGTGAAATTTTGATACACCTTACGTGATGCTCCCATCCTTAGGGTCGATGAAATGAAAGATCTTGGTGTGTACTTCGACTAAATGCTAAGCTTCCCTTCACATAGATAATTACACAACATGCCCTTCACGCTCTTGGAATTGCATGCCGTATATTGCATGATTTCCACTCACCTGTTGTGTTTCTGAAATTCTGCTGTGTGCCTCCAACTACTAGAGTATGCCTCTGTAGAAGGGGGGTGCAATGAGCAAATCTAATTCTGACCTCATTGAACGCATCCAGAATAAATTGATGTCTATCTTCAAGCACCGCTTTTGCCATTCTGGCGACCACAGTTGAGCCTTCTCAAATATACTTCAACTCGCACCTCTAGATTCAAGTCCTAATTAATCGCACCTTTTGTTCCTGTATAAGGTGGTCCATGACATTATACATTTTTTAAAGCTTCTTGATCATATGTATTTGTTTGTGCCGCAACAGTATACCAGGTAGCATTCCACATTCGTTGCCTGGGCTTGTTACAAGATTGTGCTAATAAGACTCGATGCCAAAACATACTTCAGAGTTCATTTCCTGTGTTTTGTGTATCTGTAGATAATCACGTAGGATTAACTCCCTTTTACTTTTCCGCATTTCCTTTATTCCCTATTTGTTTCTCTATCTTCCATTTTTTTGTCTACTACATTCATGTTTTCTCTACATTTTGTCTCACATAGTGCTCGTTAAGTGCACCAGTACAAAGGCTCTCTAGCTGTTCCTGGGCACTGCAATAAAAATTTGAATGATTGATTATTATCGTAGTATAAAATTGTGCTTTTTAAGTATGTACTAGTATACTATTTTAGTGCAGTAGCTTTTGTGCAATAAAAAAGGGCATGAATTAAGAAGAGAGAGAGAAATTGATAAATGAAAGGTAGGGAGGTTAACCAGGACTGAGCCCGGTTGGCTACCCTACACTGGGGAAAGGGAAAGGGGGACGGAAAGATAAAAAGAAGAGAAAGTCCGCTGGGGATATCAGTCGGTCACTCAGTCCGGATCACAGACGCTGACTCAATCCGGTATCTTTCAAATATCTCAGCAGCGCTTTTGTGGCCTTTTGTAGCTGCGATATGCGAGGCCATGGTCCCAAGATCTTGTTCAAGGTGAACGGCTTTCCATCTAGCTGATTGAGAGCTCTACAGAGGTCTTGCCTTTCATCTTCAAAAGATGGGCAGTAGCACATTAGATGTTCTATGGTTTCCTCGACACCGCAGGCATTGCACTCGGCGCAATCAGCCATTCCAATCAAAAATGCATATGCACTGGTGAATGCGACGCCCAAACGTAAGCGGCACAGCACTGTTTCCTCATTTCGCGGAAGACCTGGTAACAGCCGCAGTTGCATAGAGGGATCGAGGGAATGCAATCGATGTTGAGCGAATTCAGGTGTGTACCACTTTTGCAATGTAAAGAGAGTGTGCTAGCTTGCCTGAGTGTTGGACTGCGTCGGTCCGCGATAAAGGTATAGGAACAAGGGTTGCTCCTTCGTGGGCTTTCCTAGCAGCTTCGTCAGCGAGGTCGTTGCTGGAGCTACCGCTATGACCAGGCAGCCACTGAAACACGACGTCGTGTCCTTTCATGATCATGTGATGGTGCATTTCTCGTATCTCCGACACGAGTTGTTCACATGACCCGCGACGAAGAGATGACAGAAGACATTGTAAGGCCGCCTTTGAATCGCAGAATATTGCCCACCGATTAGCCGGTTGGTTTTTAATATAATCAACGGCACCTCGAAGGGCAACAAGCTCCGAACCAGTCGATGTTGTCAAGTGAGAAATCTTGTATTGGATGCTTAGTGATCGTGATGGTATAACCACTGCGCTGGTGGAGCTGGTCTGAGTGGAAGAACCATCCGTATATATGTGGACTTGATCAAAGTAGAAAGTGTGCAAACAATCCAGAGCTGCTTGCTTCAAGGCCAATGTAGGCAGGACGGTCTTCTTTCTTATCCCTGGAACCGTAAGACGCACTTGGGGTTGTTTTAAACACCACAAAGCTGAGGTTAAACGTGCTTAGGGTGTGAAGCCCGATGGATGCTGACCTTGTTGGAGAAGGACGCATGTGGTCGTCGTTCAGGCATGAATTAAGAAAGTGCAATAATATGCTATGTGCCTGATCATATGCATTGTGCTATTAATTTCTTCTGAGTTTTAATAATGGCTGGCTACTGTATGCAGTGTTGTGCAATAAAATAATATGCCACAGCAATTATTGCGTGCCTCGCAGAACAAATTGAATATATCTTTCTCAGTCAAAACATCATAGCAGGCTGAAAACAATAAACTGCAATTTTTCTTTTTGTGGTGACGAAGTGTATAAATTGTGAAAATAACCTCTTTATATATTTCTTATACTATGCAAATGAGCTGCTCCCACACATTCGAATAAGTGCTTCAATAGTACGACTTGGCAAAGGGCAACGAAAGACTCCTATTAAAACCCTGTAATTCTCAAGCTTGTATTATCTGACGGTATGTCATTTCATTAATGTAAAGAAGGCAAACATGATATGTGGAAACCAGTTACAATAGAACATGGCCCCTACACTGTGAAAATGTTTTGTAGCAATACACTCAATGTGAAGGCCTCCGGATGCGGTGTTGATGCATCAAAACAACCTAGAATAATAGAGGTGCTCCATGGGCTAGATTTGGCAGAATAAAGAATTGGGGGGAGGCAAGATACGAATTGCATACATTGTAGCTATTCTAGTTTTTTTTGTGAGTGCTACAGGTGTTTCAATTCTGTTTTGCTGATTTTCTCAGAACCCATTTTTCACGTTTGTCTGATGCACCAACAAGCATAATTATATTGACACGGATGCTTCATCTGTATCCGGTTACGTATTTCACCGGCTAAAAAATGTTAAACGTTATGGCTCGGTGCAGCATGCGCTTAACGTATCGGAAGTTTCGCGAATGTTATCGATGGTTCTGTCTGTTGTCGACGAACCTTGCTAATCTGATTGCATACGCGACACGAACTGTGTTGTAGTTTCTGGAAGGCGCGCGGGCACCAGCGAATAGGCTGTAACTTTCGACGACTGACGTATGCAAACCGACGCGCTTGACCCGTAGATGAGATTTTCTACGATTGCCGACATTGCTCGCCGCTATCGTTGCGATTGAGCCGGCACTATTTATTTACAGTCACTACTACGTGGCAATATATCCAACACAGATTTTTTTCAGTTATACATTGCACGCCTAATTCTTACATAGTTGGCTGTGCAATAAGCTACCAAAAAATGAAATGGTGCAACAGTTTTTGACATATGCCATCGTCATGCAGGTGTTTGCAAAGCGATCTTGCAAACAGACGACGTGCGAGCGCTGATCTCGATATTTTGTACACTATTGTTACTTCAAAAATAAACAAAACTGGTGCGGCAGGTGTATATTCAATATTCAAACGTGTTTTTTATGTCTAAAAGCACATACAGATCACTAACTTATTGTTTCAAGCTTAGTTTACAGCAGGCTGTTTTAGGCTGGACTTTGACGGATGAAGACGGAATAGTCCAGCAACAGTGCGCCGCAGCCGAGGAGCAAGCTTCGGCGCGCGTCGGAGCTTGTCTCCAGTGGTTGCGCGTCCTTTCCCTCCAGCCGAAGCGAAGCGACGCGTTCGCTTGCCAGCGCGCGCCGAAGCTTTCGGCGCGTGCCAGTGGTTGGGGCATTAGGGTGAACACATCTCACCGTGGCCGCGCTCCGCGGGGCGCCAGTGCGTCCGGCGCGGCGGCGCATCGAAGCGAAGCGGCGCAGGCGCACACGGACCTCGGGGAGGCGCTTCGCGTCGTCTGCTGCAGCGCTGCAGCGCCGCTCTGGCTTTGCTGTAAAGTACGCTTCGCTAGACCCAGGTGACTGAACGACCGAGGCGGCGTAGCGGGAAGGCGCACTTCACTTACTGGAGCATTTTCCAGCTGGTTCCGTTTACAGCTTGTGGAAAGCCTGCTTAATCAATATACATTAACAGAAACAAGCTGATCGCCACATAAACCACTTAGCATGTTTTTATAAGTGATGAGGCTAAAAATACAATCATGTTTTGGCGCTCTTTATTAGGCTGGTGCCATTTTATTTGACTCTCACAGCACTTGGTGTAGTGCATACCGAGAAACCGATTAGGCGCGCTCTTCTTCGTTGGAGTCATCATGGGATGAGCCTAGCGGGCCATTTCGCGCATGTCTTGATGCTAGAACGAATGTGCCTAAATGACCTAAAAAAGCGACCGAAACCCGCAATAAATTCCACAGAAAGTTAGAGAACGATTGTTCAATCATGCATCATCATGTTTGCCATCAATTTTACCATTAAGGAGGGCAATAATATTAATTCGACAGCAACTAAGAAGTGACATCCGCTACTTCGCGAGTTTCTTATTGACGCGTTAATGTCGCTGGTAGGGGTGCATGGAGCGCATTACGCGATGTTGGAAAGGGCTCTCCCCTGCATAGCAACTGATTTGGCGGCTGTTTTACTCCCACTTTTCATCTTTCTACATCATATTTTTGTTGTCACAGATTGGTTAAAGTCGCCGAAGCGGTGCCAGTCCTTTGATGGCTACCTGACGTGAGAAGTCGCATTCTTATTTAGAGAAATCGTCGGTCAGTTATTTGATTACATTGATTAGGTAATCGACGTCCAAGTCCATTGCCTTAGATGCATGAACTCTATCTGAATAAACTGTCGCCTAGGTAACTTCGCCTCAATTAGAACGAAAGTTTGCGAGTTCGACTTCCGGAAATGTTCGTGAGGTCAACTCCCACCAAAATTTGTGGGCTCGTGTGCCTTGATTAAGTTCGCCCTAAATAACACCAAAGGTCATGTTTCCTGTGGCCTAATTAACTCAATCTCAAATAACTCCACCCTAACTTCGCTTTAATTAACACCAAAGTGCGTGGGTTCGAGGGCCTCGGTTAACTCTATCTGAAGTAAGTTATTATTAACTTCACCTTAATTAGCACCAACTCTCCTGGCTTCCTCTCCCACCAGAGGTGATGGGTTCGATTTGCTTAATTACCTTTGCCTGTATAACACCATAGGTCGTGGGCTCGAGTGCCTCATTTTAACATACTGTTACGTAGGATGACGCAGACGAAAAGCTATGTACAAATATATTTACAAGGAAAAAAATTGGAGGACGCTTAAGCTTCGCCTTCAAGAGTGGAACGCGATAGCGTTCCCGTCGACCCGCCAATGGGTGTAAGACAATGGGCTACAGGGCAGCCATCACTTACGAGGCGCCCCGCATCAGACGCGGTGAGCGTCGAGCCATATGGTCGAGCAACGCGGCGTTCGGCGCAGCAACGAAACGTGCGCCTGAGCAAGCGGAGCGAACCAAAGAACTCGGTATCCCGGAGGGGGAAATGATGCACGCCAGCCAAACGCCGTGATCGGAACGGGCAGAGAGATAGAGAGATAGTGATCTAAAGAAAGGAAGGACGCTTGATTCTACAGAGGGAGCCAGGCGAGGCGTTGTCAGGGGAGAGAGTCCCAGCCGCGACAGCTCCAATGCGCGCGTGGCGCGCCATCTGTCGGGGCAGCGCCGTACATGGAGAGGAGGGGGTCTTCTGTGTTTGCCGCAAGATGGCTCTCCGTGTGCGGAAAGCGCAGAAGAAATGCAGCGAAACGCACTTCGCTACTCGTGTAATTGCGACTTCTGTAAGTTACATGTTCATAATTACCAATATACACCACAGTATAACTTTCCACGGCTCGTTTCGAAGGCAACACCGCATTCACTAGAGGCGCGTTTGTACCTTTTGGAAGCATCGAAATCGTGGCTGAGTGGTAGCGTCTCCGCCTCACACTCCGGAGACCCTGGTTCGATTCCCACCCAGCCCATCTTTGAAGTTGCTTTTTATTTATAGAGTGTCTGCCGTGATTTATCGCTCACGGTCAACGCCGCAAAACGCTGACGCCGACACCGACACCGACGCCGACGACACCGGCTTTTCTGCGACACGAGCTCCTTAACGCTGTCGCGTTAATACGCTGCGCTAGGCCAAGAGGCAACAGCCCACGCTAGCATCTAATCGTCGTCGTCGTCTTCACACTGCTGGCCTTTCGTGATCGCACATATTGTGCCGTAGCACTACCCCCGGCTGCAAAAGCGCCGTCCCGGAGCGACTAAAGATCGGACTCGGAAGCAGTGTAGTAGGCCTTGAGCCTACTGACGTGTACGACATCACTAGATGCCACAGGAGAGGACGAGGTTGAGCCCACAGGAGCAATTTCGTAAGTCGCAGGCGTCACCTGGCGCAGCACGCGGTAGGGCCCTGTGTATCGCGAAAGAAGTTTCTCTGAAAGTCCGACGTGACGAGAGGGCGACCACAGGAGCACGAGCGCACCAGGTGAAAACTGTACGTCACGATGGCGGGCGTTGTACTGACACTGCTGAGTGGTCTGTGAGGCCGTAAGTCGAGCACGGGCAAGCTGTCGTGCATGGTCGGCGAGGGCGATGGCGTCGCGCGCATACTCGCTTGTTGAGACCGCAGCAGGAGGAAGTGCCGTGTCTAGGGGCAAGGTAGGTTCGCGACCGTACAGGAGATAAAAGGGAGAAAATCCGGCGGTGTCGTGCCGGGAAGAATTGTACGCAAATGTTACGTAAGGAAGGGCAATGTCCCAGTCGTGGTGGTCCTTGGAAACGTACTTGGCCAGCATATCGGTAAGAGTACGGTTTAACCGCTCTGTCAGGCCATTGGTTTGAGGATGGTATGAAGTAGTCAGTTTGTGTTGAATGGAGCAGGAACGCACAATGTCAGCGATAACTTTCGAGAGGAAGTTTCGACCACGGTCAGTAAGCAGCTGTCGCGGGGCGCCATGAAGCAAGATAATGTCACCCCGCAGGGGCGTCTGCGCAAGCAGGCGTTTGGTGTGTTGCGACACCACGGACCCGAGCACACGAGGGTTGGACCCTCCCGCGTGTAGCCGTGCGCGGCTTAGCCGTGTCCGGGGAAAAGGGGATCCTGGGGGTTGAGCCAATGCCGGGTGTTTGGACCTTTACGGCCCCTCGGCGGCGGCAACACACCCCTTTGGCCTCGGCTTCACGTAGACGGCACCCCCGGACTGACCCACCCGGGGGAAATCGGCAGTCGCCTTTTCCTGTCCTCCTCTCCAATCTTCGTCTTTCTCTCTCGTCTTTTTCATCTTTCCTGTCTTCTCATTACTTCTCCTCACTTCCTAGTTTCCCGGCGGCAAGGGTTAACCTTGTGTAGCTAGCCAGCCTTGGTTATGCTGTATTTGGTTATAGCAGCGATGTACGGCTGGCGTTGGCAGGGTTTCTCTAGCAGGAACTCCTGTCACGTCCCCCTGTTGGGCTCCATGGTGGGTGGTCGGCATCGCGGCCGAAAACCCTACAGTACTCATGGAAAACGCTTTTCCTAAACTCCCTGATCGCCCTCACAAACGAGGGCGCACCGAAGATCTCTTTCAGTTTTTCGGACGACAAGTCCAGAACTTTCCTAGATATCATGTGATCCACTCAGAAAACCCAGACAAACTAGTGCGTAACATCTCACCGTTCCTTGTTTCGAAGTCTTTAACTGAAGTTTTTGGAACAGGATATAAGGCGTCTAGAATGACAAGTGGTGATCTTCTCTTGGAGCTCCACGATAAGAAGCAGTACGAGAAACTGCCGAAACTCGTCTCATTTGGCGAAACCCAAATAACAGTAACTCCGCACCGTACCATGAACACCACCCGCGGCGTTGTCTCGGACGATGACATACTAGAGCTCACTGAAGCTGAACTCTTGGAGGGCTTCAGTGAACAGAATGTAATAAATGTTAAGCGAATTAAGATCAGGCGAGACGGTAAAGAGATCAACACGAAACACCTGATACTCACGTTCGGTTCAAGTGTCCTCCCCGAGTCCATCGAGGCCGGTTATATCAAACTTCGTGTTAGGCCATACGTGCCAAATCCTCTCAGATGCTTTAAATGCCAAAGGTTCGGCCACAGTTCACAGAACTGTCGAGGCCGGCTGACATGTGCCAAGTGTAGTGACACTGAACATTCCTCCGAAACATGCCAGAAGACTCCACATTGTGTCAACTGTGATGGCGAGCACGCCGCATACTCGCGCGCCTGCCCGTCCTGGAAAAGAGAAAAAGAGATTGTGACAATCAAAGTCAAAGAAAATATATCTTTCAAGGAGGCACGTAGGCGGGTGTCGTACCTGTCTAAGAGCAGCTTTGCCGATGTGGCGCGTAAGGGGGCAGCGTCGCAACGGCCTCCGGCGGCTGTCAGACCCACAGGCAGTGAGTCGGCAGTTACGCCATCTGCCCCCGCGGCGGTTGCAGCTAGCGCTGCTCCGTCAACCGAGGAGAAGGGACCATCCACCCCAAAGGTGGGTGCAGCCGAGGCTGCCCCAACCTCCGAGGCCCCTTCCAGCGCTGGCAACGTCCAGCGCAGCCAAATCCCTCAGGGAACCCCATCGACCTCCGGGCTGGTGGGCGCAGGGGTCTTGCCCTCCAAGGCGGGACTCCCTCTGAAAACCTCTCGCTCGCAAGAGCGCTTGTCCGGCGCCTCACACGAGGCAATGGACACTACACCTGACCCCAAGGCGCACCAAACGCCTAAGGAGCGTCGAGAATCACTCGAACGCTTCAGAAAGAACAAAACACCTATTACAGGGCCTCGAAAGGGCTCTGTAATATAAGGCATCCACTCCGTCTCCGTAAACACAGCACCAATTCACCTTAAACATGGATACACAAATCATCCAATGGAACATCAGAGGTCTCCTTAGAAACCTTGATGATTTGCAAGAACTCATCCACAAACATAATCCAAAAGTGCTGTGTTTACAGGAAACTCACTTAAAATCTAAACACACAAACTTTCTCCGTACGTATCTTACGTTTCGCAAAGATCGCGATGATGCCGTCGCATCATCGGGTGGTGTTGCGATTCTTACTCATAGAAGTATTGCATGTCAACCTTTACAGATACAAACGCCCCTTGAAGCAGTGGCGGTTCGAGTTGTCCTACTAAACAAACTCATCACCATTTGCTCCCTTTACATACCCCCGCATTACCAACTGAACAAACATGAATTTCACTCCTTGATCGATCAATTGCCAGAACCTTATGCTGTTCTTGGCGATTTCAATGCGCACAGCTCCCTGTGGGGCGACCCTCGTATAGATGCGCGAGGTCGCCTTGTTGAACAGTTCCTTTTCTCTTCTGGAGCGTGCGTTCTCAATAAAAAAAGAGCCCACATATTACTCTCTTGCAAACCGATCCTTTTCGTCAATAGATCTCAGTATAGTCTCCCCGTCTGTACTGCCTGAACTTGAATGGGAAGTTACCGACAACCCTTACGGTAGCGACCACTTCCCTATACTGCTAAGATCATATAAAGAAAACGAATATCCACCATACGCTCCTAGGTGGAAGATTGAGACAGCTGATTGGGAGAAATTTCGATCTCTAACTAGTATCTCATGGGCTGACCTGTCTTCATTAAAAATTGACGCTGCAGTCGAGTTTTTTACAGCATTCATAATAGATGTCGCATATAAATGCATAACAGAAGTAAAAGGCTTGGCCTGCAAACGGCGTGTCCCATGGTGGAACGACGATTGTAGGATCGCTCGTAAAAAACAGAACAGGGCGTGGGGGTTGCTACGCGCTTCCCCCACTGCAGAAAATCTAGTCAACTTTAAAAAAGTAAAATCCGAAGGCAGGCGAACCCGCCGACAGGCCAGACGAGAAAGTTGGCAGAAGTTTCTATCAAGTATTAACTCGTTGAGAGATGAGGCGAAAGCCTGGAACAGGGTCAATAGGATAAGAGGGCGACAAGCACATGCACTCCCTTTGGTAAACACAGAAGGCGATACCCTACAAGATCAGGCGGACTCACTTGGGGAGCACTTTGAGAGCGTGTCAAGTGCCAACCATTACTCGCAATCCTTTCTGAAATATAAACAAATAGAAGAATGTAAGCCACTCATGAGAAAATGTCAACAGAATGAACCATACAATTGTCCTTTTAGCATTGCCGAGTTGAGAGCTGCCTTGAGCGCATGCAAGAGCTCTGCCCCGGGATCTGACAGAATCATGTATGAAATGATCAAAAACTTACATAAAGACACCCAACTTACACTACTCACACTTTTCAACACCATCTGGGATGCAGGGTACCTTCCAACCGCGTGGAAGGAAGCCATTGTAGTCCCTGTTTTGAAACAAGGCAAAGACCCTTCCTCAGTGGCAAGTTACCGCCCGATAGCTCTCACAAGTTGCCTTTGTAAGGTGTTCGAAAAAATGATAAATCGGCGACTCATCTTTTTCCTTGAACAGAGCGAAATTCTTGATCCTTACCAGTGCGGCTTCCGAGAAGGACGCTCCACAACTGACCACCTTGTACGTGTAGAAGCAAATATCCGGGACGCATTTGTACACAAACAATTCTTCTTATCCATATTCCTCGATATGGAGAAGGCGTACGATACGACGTGGCGTTACGGAATCTTAAGAGACTTGTCACAAATGGGCATCCACGGTAATATGTTTAATATAATAAAAAGCTATCTGTCAAATCGTACCTTCCGGGTAAAAGTCGGCAATGCACTCTCACGTCCTTTTACGCAAGAAACGGGTGTACCCCAAGGAGGCGTGCTCAGCTGCACGCTATTTATCGTGAAGATGAATACGCTTCGTGCTTCACTACCACCCGCCATCTTTTACTCTGTCTACGTGGACGACATTCAAATAGCTTTCAAATCTTGTAACCTCGCAGTCTGCGAGAGACAGGTACAGCATGGCCTGAACAAAGTGTCAATGTGGGCAGACAAGAATGGGTTTAAGATCAATCCTAACAAAAGCTCTTGTGTTCTTTTTACAAGAAAGAGAGGACTTATCCCAGATCCTTGCATAGACCTGCGTGGACAACAGATACCTGTAAACAAAGAACACAAATTTCTAGGTGTCATACTTGACTACAGACTCACCTTCGTCCCCCACATTAAACATCTCAAAGAAAAGTGTCTAAAAACAATGAACATAATCAAACTTCTATCCCAGACTACGTGGGGTAGTGACAGGAAGTGCTTAATGAATCTCTATAAAAGCCTCATTCGATCACGACTAGACTATGGCGCCGTGATTTACCACTCTGCCGCCCCAAGCGCACTAAGGATGCTAGACCCAGTCCACCATCTAGGAATCCGACTGGCCACTGGCGCTTTCAGAACGAGTCCCATACAAAGTTTATATGTAGAGTCAAATGAGTGGTCACTTCATCTGCAGAGAACATACATCAGCCATACATATTTTCTGAAAGTCCACTCAAACCCCCAACATCCCTGTTATAATACCATTAATGACATGACATGTGCTACACTCTTTCGCAATCGTCCGTCTGTAAGACAGCCTTTCTCGCTGCGTGTGAGGGAGCTTAGCGAAGAAATGCACGTTCCACTCCTCGAGCTTCGCCTAATGCATCCAGGCAAGCTGCTACCTCCTTGGGAGTGGCAGCTCATACAATGTGATATATCGTTCGTGGAAGTCACAAAGCATGCTCCAGAGATTGAAATCAAGATGCATTTTCGGGAACTCCAGCACAAATACTCCTGCACGGAGTTCTACACAGACGCATCAAAGTCACGCGACGGGGTATCCTATGCAGCCGTCGGTCCATCCATCTCGGAATCCGACGTACTGCACCCGGAAACTAGTATCTTTACGGCTGAGGCCTACGGACTGCTGTCGGCCGTAAAGCATATAAATAAATCACAGCTCCAGAAATCAATTATATATACGGACTCCCTCAGTGTTGTGAAGGCCTTGATGTCTTTCTGTAATCATAGAAATCCAGTATTTAATGATCTCTACTCCGCACTGTGCAAAGCATATGTATCTAACCAACATGTGATCATATGCTGGGTACCTGGACATAGGGGCATCGAGGGAAACGTTCTAGCCGACCAGATGGCCACATCAATCTCATTGCATGCAGTTAATCCTACTGCTTCGGTCCCTGTCACAGACCTGAAGCCTTTCTTAAGAAGGAAACTACGAAGCCACTGGCAACGCATGTGGGACGAAGAAATCAATAATAAACTGCATGTAATAAAGCCACAATTAGGTTTCTGGCCTCCTGTAACAAAATCCCGCAGGACAGATGTCCTATTCTGCCGTCTTAGAATAGGACACACTTTTGGAACACATAACTTCTTGCTCACGGGAAACGAGCCTCCAACCTGCGGTAGGTGCGGGGAGAGGCTGACCGTCCTCCACGTCCTACTGGAGTGTCGGGAAGCCGAACCTGAAAGAAGGAAACATTTTCTCTTAGCATACCGGCAGCAGATCCCCCTTCATCCTGTTATGTTACTCGGCCCAGAACCTTTATTTGACACTAACACAGTCTTAAGTTTTCTGAAAGATGTTGTTTTGCATGTTTTTAGCCCCACATGTTCGTAGCGCTTCCTCTCTTCAGAGGATGCCGCTGTGATCATTATTTTGAATAGCACATGCCTCTAGGCCCTTGTAGTTCAAGGGCTCAGGCGAGGTAGCAGTGCTCCAAGTAATTTTACCATCTTATATATTTTATATTTTGCATCATTATTCTACGATGGATTTTAGTGTTTAGAGTATTCGTCATTAGTCATCGCCATAATTTTATAGCACGTAGATTTTACGCACTTTACAGCGACAATTTTTTAGGCCACATTACAGCCAAGTCACATCTACATAATACATCGTCAACATCACCACTTGTCATGGCGCTCTTTGGCCAAACCTGGCCCTTGCGCCATTAAACACCACATATCATCATCATCAAGATAATGTCACGCAAGAGAAAGTCCGCGACGTCAGTGGCGCAGCTGGTAGGGAGAGCCCGAGTGATAGCGTATCGAGTGGCGTAATCAGTCGCGACGGCTACCCATTTGTTCCCAGAGGATGACGTGGGAAAGGGACCGAGCAGGTCTAATCCAACACGAAAGAACGGTTCCACAGGGACGGTGATCGGCTGGAGATGACCGGCAGGTAGCACCTGAGGTGTCTTCCTACGCTGGCAGGGATCACAGGCAGCAACATAGCGTCGAACGGAGCGAGCGAGACCAGGCCAATAGAAGCGGCGGCGGACGCGGTCGTACGTGCGGGTTACCCCAAGATGTCCTGCAGTGGGTGCGTCATGCATCTCAAAGAGCACAGCCTGTCGAAGATGTTTTGGCACGACAAGAAGAAGATCAGGGTCATCAGGGAGAAAGCTCCTTCGGTACAGAATGCCGCCCTGGAGGACATATCGGCGAACGGATGCGTCGGTAGGTGTAGAGCGCAGACGCTCGATGAGTACTCGCAGCGATAGGTCTCGGTACTGCTCATCGGCGATGTTAGCGACGGCAGACACAGAGAAAATGCCGTCGGCGGTACTACTGTCGGCGTCGTCAGGCTCGTCTACCGGGTAGCGAGACAGGCAGTCAGCGTCCTTGTGTAGTCGGCCAGATTTGTAGGTGACAGAGAACGAATATTCTTGGAGGCGTAAGGCCCAGCGACCAAGTCTTCCTGAAGGGTCTTTCAATGAGCATAACCAACAAAGCGCGTGATGGTCTGTGACAACGGAAAAGGATCGGCCATATAAGTATGGGTGGAATTTCGCAACCGCCCAAACTAGGGCCAGACACTCACGCTCAGTGATGGAATAGTTGCGCTCCGCGGGTGAGAGGAGCCTGCTGGCGTAAGCGATAACACGGTCGTGGCCACGCTGGCGTTGTGCTAGTACTGCTCCAATTCCGTGACCGCTGGCATCAGCACGGACTTCGGTAGGCGCAGAAGGATCGAAATGGGCCAGAACGGGAGGCGTTGTGAGAATGTCGATTAGATGAGAGAATGCAGAGGCCTCGGTATCGCCCCACTGGAAAGGAGAGTCTTTCTTCAAAAGGTCGGTTAGTGGTCGTGCTATGGCGGCGAAATTCCTCACGAAACGGCGGAAGTACGAACAAAGGCCGATGAAGCTGCGCACGTCGGCAGGGGAAGTGCGCAGGGGAAGTGCGCAATTCCTCACACACGTCGGAACAGGGAAGTGCGTAACAGCATGGATCTTGCCTGGGTCCGGTTGCACTCCGTTCGCGTCAACGAGATGTCCAAGGACGGTAATATGGCGACGGCCGAATTGGCACTTCGATGCGTTGAGTTGCAGACCGGCTCGCCGAAAAACGTCCAGGACTGCTGAGAGGCGCTCGAGGTGCGTAGTGAACGTTGGGGAGAATACGATAACGTCGTCCAAGTAGCACAAGCACGTGAACCATTTGAAACCGTGAAGAAGGGAGTCCATCATGCGTTCAAAAGTGGCAGGAGCGTTACATAGGCCGAACGGCATCACCTTGAATTGATAAAAACCGTCGGGTGTCACAAAGGCAGTCTTCTCGCGGTCGAGATCGTCCACGGCAATCTGCCAATAGCCGGAGCGAAGGTCAATAGAGGAGAAATAGCGAGCACCGTAGAGGCAGTCAAGGGCGTCATCAATCCGAGGTAGGGGGTACACGTCCTTTTTGGTAACCCTGTTAAGGTGCCGATAATCCACGCAAAAGCGCCATGAGCCATCCTTCTTTTTTACCAGCACAACCGGTGACGCCCAAGGTCGACATGACGGTTCAATAATGTTCTTGGCAAGCATTTTGCGAACTTCTGCGTGAATAACTTGACGCTCAGCTGGTGACACTCGATACGGGCGGCGATGAATAGGAGGGGCATCGCCGGTATTAATGCGATGTTTGACAGCTGTAGTTTGGGCTAAAGGACGATCGTTAAAGTAAAAAATATCGTGGTAGGAAAACAGAACGCTGTAGAGTTCACGAGCGTGCTCGGAGGGCAAGTCGGGCGCAATCATTTTCGGTAAGTCAGCGATGGAACAATTTGTCGACTGCGATGGTAGAGAAGTATCGGATGAAGTGTCGGCTACTGCAATGGATGCTACTGAGTGATCCTCGAACGAACAAAGCTGGGCCAAAGACATCCCACGTGGCAGCACTTGTGTCGTCAAGCCAAAGTTGACCACTGGCAGGCAGACGCAATTCGCCGTAATAGATAAAACTGTATGGGGTACTGTGATCCCGTGTGTAAGGAGGACGTCTTGCATAGGAGCCGCGATGTAGTGACCGTCGGGGACTGGTGGGGATGACACTAGGTCAACGTAGGTCAGTGCCGAAGGTGGCAAGCGAACGAAGTCGGCGGAACTGAGGCGACTGGGGTGTGGTTCAGTAGGATCCAGAACAGGCAGGTCAAGGCGGAGAGTACTGGCGGAACAATCGATGAGAGCAGAATGTGCGGAGAGGAAGTCTAAGCCGGGGATGATGTCGTGGGGACAGTGGGCGATGACTGTGAATAGCACGATTGTTGAGCGATCGGCGAAGGAGACGCGGGCGGTACACATACCAATTACGGGGGCTGTTCCGCCATCGGAGACACGGACAACAGGCGTCGTGGCGGGCGTGATAATTTTCTTGAGCCGGTTACGAAGGTCAGCGCTCATTACGGACAAATGCGCCCCAGTGTCTATGAGAGCAGACACGGAAACACCGTCGACGTGCACGTCAAGAAGGTTCAGATGAGTGGGCAAAGTCAGTAGAGGATTTGGCGGCGTAGGGAGCAATGCAGCGTCACCTCGAGGCGCTGCATCGTCTAGTTTTCCGGCTGGGAGCGGCGCCCGAAGGGTGTCGGCGAATAGGAGCGACGGGGCTGGGGAGAGCGAGATTGTCGTCGTTGGGGCGAAGGCGAACGAGAATAGGGGCGGTTCGTTGCAGGAGAATCAGTGGCGGCATTATCGGAGCGTGCGGCATAGGGACGAGAAGGGCCACCTGAGGGGTGAGAGTAGGCAGTATAAGTAGACCGGATCGGGGAACTCCAGCGACTACGACAGTGCCGAGAAATGTGCCCGATTCGATGGCAGTGGAAACAAATAGGCTTGTCGTCAGCAGTGCGCCACTCAGATGGGTTGCGGAAACGTGGTGGGTAAGAAGATGCGGGACGGGGCGAAATCGAAGAAGCCGGGCGGGTATCAGGGCGATGGGCCGGGCGGGTAGCAGGGCGATGGGCCGAGCAGATGGTGTGAAGACCCATGTTTTCAAACTCCTGGCGGACAACTGCCTGGATCAGTGAGACCGTGACTGCAGATGTGTTGGTGGGACTGGAGTCGAAGGCAGCCGGATAGGCGGCCTCGATCTCACGCCGGACGATCCTGGTAACATCGGCAGTGTTGTTGGGACGAGGAGCGTCGGCACAGGAAGATGTCGCTGGGGTGTTGGGCAGACGGGCAAACTGCTGGTCAATACGTCGGCTTTTGGCGAGTTCCAGGCGGCGGCACTCTTTTATAGCAGCATCCACCGTGGCTACGTTGTTGCAAACGAGCAAGTTGAAGGCGTCATCGGCAATGCCTTTGAGGATGTGGGAAACCTTGTCTGACTCAGTCATGTGGGTGTCAACTTTGCGGCACAGAGCCAAGACGTCCTGAATGTACGTGACATAGGGCTCTGTTGACGTCTGCACACGGCCGGAAAGCGCCTTCTGCGCGGCAAGTTTTTGACCGCAGGGGTTGCCGAACAAGTCCCGAAGCTGTGTCTTAAGTGAATCCCAACTGGTGAGCTCATCTTCGTGCGTGCGATACCAAACTCGAGGTGTGCCACCGAGGTAAAAGACTACGTTGGCGAGCATAATAGTAGGGTCCCACCGGTTATTGCGGCTGACGTGTTCATAGAGGCTGATCCAGTCATCGACGTCTTCCCCATCGTGGCCCGAGAATACGCCAGGATCACGGGTAGCGGGGAGAGTGATGTAGGTCGTCGAAGGGGCAGCAGGTGTCGGAGCCGGCGGAGTCGGGTTGTCTTCGCCGGGAGCCATGAAGGAAGGCTCGACGTACCGGCCACTGCGAAGCTCCGTGACGAGGTACAGGGAACGTCCACCTCCACCAGATATGTTACGTAGGATGACGCAGACGAAAAGCTATGTACAAATATATTTACAAGGAAAATACGCTGCGCTAGGCCAAGAGGCAACAGCCCGCGCTAGCATCTAATCGTCGTCGTCGTCTTCACACTGCTGGCCTTTCGTGATCGCACATATTGTGCCGTAGCAATATCATACATAGCTATTTCTTAATTAACTTTGCCCTAATTGATACCAATGGTCCTGGGTTCGGTTTCCTCAGATGGTGGTGGGTCCACCTCCTACCGAAGGCCGTGGGTTCGAGTGCCTTAGTTTACTTAACTCAATCTGAAATAACTGCGTCTTAAAAATCTTCGCGTAATTAGCACCTACGGTCCTGGGTTCGACTCCAACCGATGTTCGTGGGTTCAACTCCCACCGAAGGTCGTGGGTTGGTGCGCGTTAGTTAACTCTACTTGAATTAACTGTGCCTTAATTCATTTCGCTTTAGTTAACACCAAATGTCTTGTGTTCCAACCCTACCGAATGGCATGGGTTCGAGTGCGTAATTGACTTTGCTTAAATAGGACCAAAGTCGTAGACTCGACTCCCATGAATGGTCGTGGGCTGCACAATGTCCGTGCCCTGGAATTTTAGTGCCATAACGCAGGATGGTCAATTTTTCGATAACGAAAGAACAGGACCCATGAGCCTATTAAGGCTCTTGCCTTAAAGTGCAATCGTGACCAATTGGTTAGAGCACCGGGCTGCTAAGCTGGACGCCAGAGGTTTGATTCCACTATCGGTCTCACATTAGTTTCCTGTTACGTATTGCACATTTTAAGTATTAAAGCAAGCTGAAACTGCAGGCTACGTTCAAAGCGCCAAAAATGAGTCAAAGGGTGCGTCGCAAAAAAAAAAAAAAATCTCAGCAGCCTTTCACTCTGTGAAGAAGGATGACAAGCTAAACTGTGCGTGTGGGCCCCGTAATGGCGAACTGTCCCTCCGCCGCGGGTCGGTCCGGTAGAGCGCTATTTTCGGCATTGGCGCAGGCGTGGGGAGTGCTTAACGCCTGCTTCACCTCCGCCGCGGGTCGGCCCGGCCTTGCACTTTCTTCGTTATCCGTCCACGTATGGTGAGCGCTTAACGCCTGTTTTACCTCCGCCACACGTCGGTCCAGCTTTGCACTGTCTCCGGGATCAGCCCACGTATGGGGAGTTTTTTTCTTACCACAACGACACGAAAATTTCCTTATACAGCTTCGCTGTAAAAAAAAAAAAAGTGTGCATTTACCATATGCAATAGATGTCGTGCGAAGCATGGAGCTACACATATGCCATATGAACGTTGTTAGTTTCTCTTATTGTTCTTGCTTATGAAATCTACTGTGTCACGCTTTCGGGCGTGTTTTGTTCTGCTGCATGGAGAACCGCTACCATTGATGATAAGAGTTACTGCTTATGCCAAACAATGGGACCATATACAGCAGACCTAATTGATGGTGGTAATGTTCCACTTGAAAGGCAAGAGCCTTGACGTATGCCGACTGATGGAATAACAAATGTGGATGTCCATCCGGTCGAAGGTGTTGAGGTGTCACTATAAATTTGTATACCTCGATGGTGATAATCATGTAGGCGACAGAGAGTTTAAGTTCTCGCCACACCTTTGTTAAGCAACTATTAAATGCCATGCTGCGTTTTAAAAACAGGTTTCTGCTTCAATCATACCCAAGAGCCAACCATATTTATGCAGGTATTGTCGTCATTTATTGCACGGTTACGCAGAACAGACCTACGCTCCCCTCTACTACTGGGTGGGTCAAATTTTCCTGCTATGTAATCCAGTTTGCTTTAGTTAATGTATTGCAGCTCCAGGAATGCTTGCAGGTGGTTGTCCTCGAGTCTGTGTTATGAATGACCAGGATGTAACGATCACGACGACATCACGAACACGACACATAGTGGCCCTTGCTGGTAAACAACTCATTCGGCGTAGGCAGACAGACAGACAGGCAGACATGGTCACAACAGCCAAAGTAGGCAAGGAATGCCAAATGCAATAAAACTGCTCATACCAAGTCGTTCTTGCGAAAATTGGTGTCAGTGAATGGTATTCTTGTTCTGCTGGCGGTAGAAGGTTTCACACAATGCAGCAGATTTCATAAATGTTTTCTGAAAGACTGTTTGTTGTGCAACAACACGGTTCCAATAGTTTTCCCTCGGGTTCTCAATGTTAGAGTGGTGTTTGTACTCATGAGATGTTAAGGTTATTCTAATCTTCTACGTTTTTCCGAAAATAAACTTTACAGGTTTGTTTTGTATATGGTTGAATTGGAAACCTTATTTAGTGTGTGTCCCACAGTCGTGACGCATATTCAGCTTGCTTTTGACGCCGAAATTACAAGCTAAAATATTGATGCTTAGTGGAACGTTCCTCCGCTTTCTTTATAAAAACATAATTTTTAATAAGCTTAAACATACATCTGTAATGTACGTGCACCATGATAATGTAATCTTTAGTTTTACGAATAGTCTGATTTCAACGGTAATTAGCGAATATGTAGAGATTTTCGTTTCTAGTAAAATGAAGCAGCACAGTGTTCTCCCTGTATAACTCCATACTACAAATTTCAAACCACTTATCTCTTGCAATAATAATGGACTGCAAGGACATGGGTCCTTGTATGTTCTGCTTTGTGTATATGTGCAATGCTATTTAATGAGCTTTTAACCAGTCCAATGTATATATGCAGTAATTGTTAACGGTAATCAAATACGATTTTGAAGGAAATAATTGTAATTGTAATCGGTTACCATTGATCTGTAGCGTGTACGAATTTGACAGGTGCCCGACTATGGCTTTCGCTGCACAGTGAACGAATAACAGCTTGAAGTGACGAGTACGGGACGAAAACGCGGCATGCACATCGCAGTTGTAAGTCAGCTCATTCGTGTGCCGCTGCATTGTCTCATCTTCGTAAATTCGCGCTAATATTTGTTTACTATTAACCGGAACCAACTAGCCCACCAGCGAGCTTTAATCTGTCCTACAGATTCGGCGGAGGCTGTACATAAGATGCACATCGCAGTTGTAAGTCAGCTTATTCGTGTGCCGCTGCATTGTCTCATCTTCGTAAATTCGCGCTAATATTTGTTTACTATTAACCGGAGCCATCTAGCCCACCAGCGAGCTTTAATCTGTCCTACAGATTCGGCGGAGGCTGTACATAAGATGGCCCAAGGAAGGAAGGAAGGAAAAAGTGGAGAAGGAAGGCAGGGAGGTTAACCAGTTTCGCTTAACCGGTTTGCTACCCTACACATGGGAGCGGGATGGGGGAGATGAAAGATGGGAGGAGAGAGAGAGAGAGAGCACATAACACAGCGAACACATCGTCAGTTACAGTCCGTCACTCTTGCGCAGTACGCGATATCACTGTCACAGCCGCTTGTCCAAGCCCGTATCCTTCATAAACCGAAGTAGTCCCTTCGTCGCCTTCAGCTGCGATGTCTTCTGTCGGCGATGTGTGAAAATGGTTGCAACTGACAATGGTCTATTGTCCAGGTGCGCTAGAACAGATGCCATGGACTGTCTCTGAACATTATATTCAGGACAGTCGCACAGAATGTGTTCCAGCGTCTCCTCGCAAAGACAGGCATTGCAGAGAGCGTTATCGGCCATTCCAATGCGAAACGAGTAGGATTTCGTGAAGGCCACCCCTAGCCATAAGCGATAAAGCAGGGTGGCCTCACTTCGGCGGAGTCCAGTTGGCATACAGAGACGCATCAATGAGGGCAGGTCGTGTTGATGATTGCTGCGGTTGGTCTGGCTGCTTGGTGTGCACCATAGAGAGAGCGTGATCTCCCGTGCAAGCACTTGAAGTCTGCTGGCTGCGTCGGACCGCGAATGTGGTATGGCCTCTTCCTGTGTGTCTTCAAGAGCTGTCCGAGCGGCTTTATCAGCGTCTTCATTTCCTATGACGCCGCAGTGACTTGGCAGCCACTGAAACGTCACGTGATGTCCTTTCTCATGTGATGCATGAAGCAGGCATCTAATATCGAGCACGAGCTGTTCGAATGGCCCACGACGCAGAGCTGATAGCACAGATTGGAGGGCTGCCTTTGAGTCACTGAAAATTGACCATTGTCGAGGTGGTTCCCGATTTACGAAACTAAGAGCAGCGCGAAGAGCAGCTAGTTCCGCAGATGTAGATGTCGTTGGGTGCTCAGTCCTAAAGCTGATGGTAATACCTCTTGCTGGGACGACCACAGCACCAGACGAACACTGGATGTTTGTGGAACCATCTGTATAAATATGTGCACTCTCCGCGTACCTCTCGTGCAGAAGAAGCAGAGACAGTTGTTTCAGCACAGGCGACGACGGTTCAGACATTTTCCCGATTCTTGGTAGACTGAGATGGACTGTGGGGTTGATAAGACACCAAGGGGGGATCGATAGTTTAGACGCAGCGGTGAAGCCTGAGGGAAGTTTGTCGTTGTACTTGATGATAGTTTTAGAGAATGATGATTCGTGCCTGTCTGAAGGTAGTGTTGCAAGGTGGTGATAGGGGGCACGTGCAAAATGTCTGATATGCGTTCTCAGGGCTTCCACCGTGATGTGAGTTTGCATTGGATG
Organism: Dermacentor albipictus; assembly: GCF_038994185.2. Lineage (NCBI taxonomy): Eukaryota > Metazoa > Arthropoda > Arachnida > Ixodida > Ixodidae > Dermacentor > Dermacentor albipictus. The sequence goes on along the minus strand of NC_091823.1, from coordinate 187,009,882 downwards.
GTCCCGAGCAATCGCAATAGTTGCCTCAGTTGACGTGCATCTGGGACGGTGATGATGTGACGGTGATGGCGGTGATGATGATGATGATGTGACGGTGATGACGGTGACGGTGTGATGGTGTCCCCAAAGGGACACCATCACAAGCAGCGGCACGCATTAAAACACGTCGGTGTGCTTTTGGTGGACCCAGTACCTGTCGACGCGAAATGGTTCCACTAATACTGTGGTTTGGTACAGTTGGTGATGTCTCTGCGCTAGCTTCTCATTCATGCATAGATCTTACGGAGCGTTTTTGGAAATGTTTCAAGGCAATTGTGGAACCGTTAACATCCATCTTAGGCATTAGCAGTGTTCACTGGCGCTTAAGCGGTATATCAGTAATGCTAGTGACCGATTCCCAAGAAATTTATGCTGCATACGTAGGACATGAGGCCGGCAACTGTTATGACGTTCTTGAGGCGATCAGCGCGGAAATAACACTTGTCACAATAGACGAACACAATGCCTCAAGAACGCTATAAAAGCTCGCCCAGCAAGCCATCGTACTTGAGACGCTGCACACAACATGGAACGACTTCGAAGGCCCGTGTATGCAGCGAGCGTCTTGTGCAGTTCAGGTTGCCTTTGGGTGGTAAGGGCATCCACTAGGAAACTTGCCGAGCTTCGTGCCTGTTACTTTCCAGCGGCCAAAGGCCGGCAGCTATGCGATGAAATCCAGGCCGATTCGCAGAGCAAAATGACGACGCTTTATTTCCAGCTCGGAAATATATATAGAAGAGAAAAGAGAGAAAGAAGGAAAGAGGGACCATAGACGCATGCGAGGAGAGGCGCACGTGGCTCCGAATAGGTTATCTGCAGCAGTGCCTTAACTAAGACAGAGGAATCAGTCGCGGTATAATTTGATTTCGTCGGCTTGTGAGTCACTACACTGCTCCTGCGTGTGTCACGTCTTCTTTTCGTCCTTGTCTTTTTCACGCGCTATAAGCCTCACTATATAGGCAGGCTCCCTTACAAGTTGTTAGTCCTCACTGCTGCTGCGGTAAGTAAAACCAGCGATAAAGTCAAGCAATTATCATAGCCAGACACGTCACGCTTATCAGACAAGGATGGTATTTATGTAGCCATGATCTAGCCAAAAGGAATAGTGAGAAAAATAGCCATCGCCAAATTCACAGTTTTCAGAAGAGCATACTGACAATAATTGGCTGCCTTTACCAAGTTCCCTCTTAAAATTGGCGGCGCCTGTTAGCTCAGCGCAGAAAACTTCATAAATACAGGAGTGCGCTGCCGAAGCCAACACCCAAGCCGTCTAGAGGACGCTCGTGATTTGTAATAATTCTTGGAGATGGTTATGTGGCAGTGGTTATTACCAAGCGCAATAAGTGTTCTAATCTTGAGTATTTTGCGCGCTTGGCTTATCATATTGTGACTTCTTTGAATGTCTTGCAGAGTACGACAGCGGCTGCCTGTTTTCGTCTGCTTCAACTAACATCGAACACAAACTGTGAGTGCATTCCTACTACATTCACACCTTCGTGCATGCCTGTAGCTATCAGTCAGTTCACAAACTCTGCTAGTAAGCAATAAATGTGTGGTTACGAGAGCTTATTGACCGCGAACGCCACTACGTTTCGTCGGAGTGTGTCTTAGAAGTAGTTGCGATGCAGCTCATATGCGTGACATGTCGCTCGTGTAATCATTGTGAATCAATTAGTGCACTGCTGCAATTATTTGTTCCACCACAACGTGCGCGTTCTCCATATCTCGACGGTGTTTGTCATTCTGTAGAATTCCATTTGCCATAGCCTCCGAGGATGGCCTCTGTGTCGCACGATAGGGGGGCCCTACAGGAGTTGAACATGAACCTTAGGGCAAATATCATGGTTCGTCCGTTTCCGTGGAATGTGCACCCCTCGCATAATGTAAAGAGGCGGGTCGCGAGAGCTAGGCCTTTGTTGCGAGAGGCATAGGATCAGGAGGAGGAGCCTGCGTTTGTTGACGGGGCATGGATTAATGGGGAAAATGCTTACTCAGAGGTGGTGGCAGATGGCAAAGGGAGCGTTAGAAATGCCGCTTCCATTTATACCGAAGATCCGGGGGTCGCCGAACAGGTGGCTATTGCTCTAGCGCTAATTGATTCAAGAAGAGTTTTGGTGTTTAGTGACTCACGATCTGCGATTAAAGCCTTCTCGAGAGTACTTGTTGCGGAACCAACTAACAGACTGCTGCAGGGTAGAGATATCGCTGTGCATACAGTTACTTGGTTGCCGGCGCACATGGGGACAGTGGAGGGAGCCCCGCGTAACCTCAACGAGGTGGCGCATATGGAGGCACGAGGATTAGTGTGCCGTGTACTCCCTGAAGGGGCTAAATATCCCGCTCCTGAGTACAGGGACCAACTGTTAAAATACCATGAAATCACCAAGCACTATTACTTAGAGCGCAGGGCACTCCCCTGCCACATTCTAAGTTAAATAGGCCACAGGCGGTTATATTAAGGCTTCTGGAGACACGAACGTACCCTAACCCGCTCATCATGAACAAAATTAGTCCGGACTGCGGGGTTTCAGTGCATTGTAGTAAGTGGGGGGGGGGGGGGGTTGCTCGATTTAGAACACATGCTTTGGCGCTGCTTAGCGTTGGCCGGTGATGGTTCTCGAGTTGAACAGTAGTGGCAGCGGATGCTTCACGGTGAAGTGCTGGCGGACCAACTCAGGGCGGTCCAGAGGACCCGTGTGACCGCCGAAAGGCTCGGCCTCTGTCCCGACATGGGAGCGGCCCGCATCAGTCCCAGACTGATCCCTCAGGACCTAAATAAAGTTCTTCATACCATAACATACCACATGGCGCTACGGCATTATCAGAGACCTATCGGAAATGGGTATCCGTGGCAACATGCGTAGCATAATTAAAAGCTGTCTCTCACACCACACTTTCCGTCTTAGAATTGGTAATTCTCTGTCTACGTCATTTACGCGGGAAGCTGGGGTACCTCAGAGCGGCGTACTTAGAAAACATTTTTAACTGAGCAAATAAAAGATCACAGAGAGAGCGCACAAGGACACAAGGACTTAGCTGCACATGTTTTGTTGTTAAAATGAACTTTTTATGTCCCTGTATTCCACAAAGTATATTTTATTCAGCATGTGTCCATGATGTACACATTGGAGTTGGATCGTGTAACATCGCAGTCTGCGAGCGACACGTTCAGTTTGGGCTGAGCAAAGTATCGGCATGGGCAGTTCAGAACGACTTGAAGCTGAGTCCACAGACAAGCGCCTGTGCCCTCCTTAGAAAGAAGAGAGTACTTGCCACAGAGCTTAGTATCCAGCTCCATGGTCAACGCTTACCTTCGAACAAACAGCATAAATTTCTTGGTGTTGTATTTAACTTTAAACTTACGCTAATTCCAGATATAAGGTATCTGAAAGTCAAATGTTTAATAACAATGAGCGTAATTAAAATTCTTGCACACACGACATAGGGCAGTGACAGGGATTGTTTGATGAATCTGTGCAGAAGCCTCATACGATCACGTCTGGATTGTGGTTCCATGGTATATCACTCTGCCACTCCAAGTGCATTGAATATTTTAGACCCCGTTCACCATTTTAGTATTCGCCTGGCCACAGCGGCCTTCAGAACATGTTCTACACAGAGTTTATACGTGGAATCCAATGCGTGATTGCACATGCAAAGAACGCATATAAGCTTCACAGATTTCCTGAAAGTGCAATCTAATCTAATTATAGCTTACATACATTTGTAAGCGGTTTTACAAATACTTGTAAGCTGTAATTTGTTTTATCGCTTTCTGGGACTATATAATTCCGTTCGACTCTATTGGCTGGCTAATATTAGGCAAGTGGGCAGTGCTTAAATGTTTCAGTCTTTAGATAATGCCGTGATTTTCACTTCTCTCATCATTGTTCTAAAATAGGCTCACTCAAAATGCCAACGGCATCGTTCCTCTCGGCAATGAAGGTTTCGCCTCTGTTACTGTCATTTCACGAACCTTCTCTCACCTGAGGGCATTCAGTGAGATTCTATAAAATAAATGCTTGCAGTGGACGAATTGACTCTATTACCGAGTCGCGGAATAAAGGCACCAATAAACCAAAGAACAACAGGTTCTCTTAAATCTAGACCAAGTCTTCGAAGAGGCATTTCCGATATAATAGTTCTTGGCGCATAAAAGGAGACATCAGGAACCAATCGTTTGTCTTTTCCGCTGTACAAAAGGAGCAAACCGGAGAAGCTATCCAACGTGCAAAGAAAATTTCAGGGAAGGAATGCAGGAGAGTTATTTTATGAGGGACACCTCAGGCATCCTTGGGTTGTAGAATTCGTAACACCAGCAAAATTACCAGATGCCTATATTCTGGAGAAGCAGTGAATACTGGCTCTGATAATGCTTTCACGATTGAACGCATCCGAAATCAGGCCACGGCGATTTGTGCTCTCGCTGGCTTAACAAGAAGGACTTTGGCAGTGATTGTGCAATTGCATTAAAGGACAAACCTACATGATGGGCATCCAAATAAAAGCAACGCATTGCTGATGGGCAGGAACTAGCAAGTGAAAGAGCTTTAGCATGTGCGAATCACTAGACGCGCTAAAGGAAGAGCACACAGATAGTGAGTAAGTGAGAATAGCGGCTCCTGTAGGGGTTTAGTCCAATTTACGTACAGCTAAAAGTACTTCTATAAACTAAAAGGTGCACAACGGTACCTGTAAACACAAAGGTAGAGCATTGCACGCGTAATGCGAAGACGTGGGATCATTCCCCACCTGCGGCAAGTTGTTTTTTCAATCCACTTTCATTTCCATTTATACATCATTTCTTTAATTCAATATGTAAGTTTGAAGTTTCAAGTTTATTCATCAACGATGTAAGATTTACAAGAATTGTATGCAAAATGAGCACTACACAGGGAGTCCCAAAGTTACAAACTGTCAAGGGGACTCCCATACATGAAAAAATATTTTAAAAAAAGACAATACAGATCAAGCATTGGTTACGGTGGCATTACAAACTAAATAAGAAACAGCGCGAATAAAAAAGAATTCAAAACTGTTTAGTAAGACAAAACATTGCGAAGAAGACTTCTGTAGTGAACAAGCAATGCAAATGTACAATACAATAAAAATATGAGTAATATAACATGTAGTATAATAGCTAAGTCAATTATGATTACATTCACAAAAGTCAGTGGTTAGGATGAAGAGAGTTGCTGCATAAAGTATTTCTTAACCTGATTCTTGAATATATGCTCTGTGGGGGATGATTTAATGGTATGTGGAATAGAATTCCATAGTTTTATTCCCGCAAAGGTTGTAGTGAACTTACCATAGTTTGTGCGCACTTTAGGCGAAAGACGATTATCGAGTTCAGAGAACCTAGTAGTGTTAGTATTTACAAAAGTTTCAATAACAAAGCCATCTATGTGTGTAATATTGCGAAATAACTTATAGATCACGATTTTTAATTTTAACTGAAAGAGATGATGAAGAGGATGAATGTTTAAACTGCAATAAAGTGGCGTTGCAGTCGATAGGAAATGGCTGAAAGTCATGAGGCGAATCGCCTGATTCTGCATGCGTTGAAGTTGGCTGAGGTGAGCGAGGTATGTGTTTCCCCAGGCTGATATGCAGTAAGATAAATGGCTGTGAATGTGTGCATGATAAAGGGAATGGATAATGTGTGGCTGAAAATGCGAGCGGGGTTTGATTAGGGCGTATTGCAAACTATATCTTACGGACAAGTGACTGCGCATTATTATTGAATTTCAGATGCCTGTCTAAAACTACGCCAAGAAACTTAGTGCTAACAGATATTGGTATTAAGTTGTTTTCAAGACTCACCGATATAGAGTTCGAAATTAGTGTCGGGAAGGAATGAAAAACCATAAAAACCGTTTTTAGCGGATTGATGCTCAACATGTTCTTTTGACACCAGGAAGTTATGTTATGCAGATCAACGTTAACATTTTGCTGTAGCTCGTCGACATTGTTAGCACAAGTAAAAATAGTCGTGTCGTCTGCATATAATATACAGTCTGTAGTGGTTAGAACATTAGGTAGGTCGTTGATAAATAGCAGAAACAGCAGCGGGCCAAGGATCGAGCCCTGAGGAACGTCTCGATATATGTTCTTAGCAGATGAGTTTGCCGTCAATCTGAACAACTTGAGTTATGCCGTAAGATTCAAGTTTGTGTATCAGAATTTTGTGATTAATGGTGTCAAAGGCTTTTATTAAATCTATGAATACACTTCCAACCAGCAATCCTTGGTCGATTGCCTTCTTGACTTTATCGGCGAAGGTTAGAAGCGCAAGCTCAGTTGAGAGCAACCCTGCCGAAAGCCATACTGGGTAGGTGATAGTAGATTAAATTTTGCTAAGTAGGATGATAGACGTGTATGAACTAGTCGTTGAATGATTTTACTGCAAAATGAAAGAATACGAATAGGCCTCTCGTTATGCAGAAGTTCACGATTGCCTTTTTTGTAAACAGGTGTTATTTTACCAACTTTCAGAGAACTGGGAAATATGCCTGCTTTAAACATTTTGTTAACAATATCGGCTATGATAGGAGACAGTTCATTGGAAACTAACTTGATACGTGATGGGTGAACAGAGTCTAGGCCAGGGCCAGTAGACCTAAGTGAATATATAACATGAAGAACTCCCTTTGCATTCGAAGGTCGCAAGTAGAAAGAATGAAGATGGCGAGGCAATGTCGGTAATGGGGGATCTGTTTGAGAATCGCAAGTACTGCTAAAATACTCGCTGAAGGCATTAGCGATATCAGCTGAATGGCAGTATGTATGTAACTCAGTTTTTATTTTTGTTAAATGCTCACGGCATTTATTATTTAGGAATTCGTTAATGACCTGCCATTTGTGCCTCGTATTATTGCCATTATTCAACATCTTGTTCTGAAAGTAATCTCATTTAGCACATTTAAGTGCTGCTGCAAGCGTGTTAGAATATTTTTTGAAACGAGATTTAAGTTCACAGTTAAATGGTTCACAAATTACCCTTTTGTAGAGCCGATTTTTCTTCAATATACATTGAAGTAGCGCTTTTGTGACCCAAGGTTTTCGAGGGGAACTGAAGAAACGAGTTGTGATAGATGTAGTAGTGCATTCATGAATGCAGCTTGTAAGTTCTACCAAGAACAACTGATAAGCCCCTTCCGCGGAAGATTCACAGAGTATTGCGGTCCAATCATTTGACTGTATCATAGAGATAAATTTTTGAGAGTGAAAATGTACTTTCTCTTTCTTTTCAGTCGCTTTAGAATTTTCTCTACCTAAAGTAAAAAATACAGGTTAGTGGTCGGTTATGCTGTGCTCGATAACTCCTTCCGTATGATCTGTAGTAAAGTCGGTTAATATGTGATCAATTACCGTATTAGATCCTGTCATGTCACATCTAGTTGGAGAAGTAATTAAAGAAGAAAGGCCATAGCTAAGAAAACACGCAAGATAATCAGAACATGATGGACTATTAGGATCGATAATGTTTAAGTTGATGTCTCTGCACATATTGACATTTTTGTTTTCGTTCGCAACAGTGTGCAACAACTTTTCAAACTGCAGACAAAACTCGCAAGTACGCAAGTACGAGCAATTTCCAGTGTGTGTCATTGTAGGCTTCGGTGCTCCTATCTAAATACGTATAAAAGATGTATTTGTTTTTCTGGGCAACCACTGAAACAAATTTGGCGAGGTTTGTTGCACTTAAAAGAAAAATTAAAATCTAATGACTGTTGGTTTCAAATTTCTGACTGAGCTAGTCAATTTTGTACAAAAAATTGGCAAAAATTGAAGCTGTTCGGGAAACGAAACTATCACGTTTATAACGCTATGACTCAGCAATGAAAATTGGTATCGCAATTATGTGAATTGCATATCATAGTACATCTAAAGCTAGCAAAATTGATATGTTACACATGAAACGAAAAAAAATTAGTCAAGTGGAATTATAGCTTTTGCGCAACCCGTGTACACAAGGTAACAAATTCAGGTAAGATATCAAATTTGTTTGCCTTCAAAGATATAGTGGATGCCGTCCGCGATATCTGTTCTAGATGCCGCGTTATTAATTTCTAAAGTCCGTGTTCCTATTGCAAACTTATGAATTTTTGAAAATATCTTTTGGCCAAATTCTCCCCCTAAATCGAAATTCCGCTTCCAACAGTCACTAGAATTCAACTTTCTCTCTCAAATGCTACAAATTTCTTTAAAATTGGTGCAGGGGTTATCTAGCACGGCGGGTATACTGAATTGTTCATGAAGTTTCTTGCAAGTAATATTCTCTGGATCAATGTTTTTCTTATCCAATCTATTTAACAATGGCTGTTGCCGGTTCTTTACCATTTGTAAACCATATGTTGTTCTACATCTGTCAGCTTCCAGTCTCTCAAATCTTTGCTATATGGGGTAGAGTGTATCTTTTTAGTTTTACAAACTTGCATTAGAAAGAAATATTATTGTTTATCTCTTGTTTATATCCTTTTCACAGCCGATAACAATAAGTCTTTGTAACAGGTAATACACTATACGTGAGAATGAAAGATTGAGATGAATAGTACATAGGGACATCTGCAACAGCACGTAGAAGCCTTTTCTGTGGAACGTGAATTTCATGCAGATTTTTTTCCGTGGATGCCCAATCTAAATAGAAATAATTAGGTATCGGAAAAAATAATGCACAATAGTGTAGCATCATTTCCTGGTGCGGCAGTAAATTAGCGTTTCGGCATGCGAGCCCAATGTTGTATCTGTGCAACGTTTATCAAGCGTATTCTCTTGTTACTGTGCGCCGCGTATCTGATGCACGCGGTCATTGTTCACATGTGCTATTGTATCGCTAGCCAATCGCATGCCTCGGCTGCACCCATGCTCCCTTTATAAGGCGAAGCCACTGAATCGTTGTTCTCTGTTATGTTCATGTTGCTGTCCGAATAAATACTTGACTTCACGGCGTCTCTGGTCAACACCCAACTACTTGCGAAAGCGTTTTTGTTCTTGTTTTATATGTGCATCCCAAGGCACGTCCTCGTGGAAGAAAACACCTAATACACGTGACAATGTCGTTCAGCAGGATATTCTCACTTTCATTTTTATGTTTGCATTTCTAGCATGCAATAAAACTGTCTTTGTTATTTGTATATTTATTTTAGATAGGCGTCTGTCCATTTTTCTTGTTCAGCTAGAATTTCATTCGAATGTTGAATAACGTGGTAGATTTCTTTCGATGACCAAAACATACTTGTGCCATCCGCATAAATGATAAATTTTATTGCTGGAGTTAAACGGATGATATCATTTATGTAAAGATTAAAAAGAAAAGGCCCCAAAATAATTTCTTATGGCGATGCTTACTTTTTTGAGCACAGGTGCACCGAATAAAAATTTAGCATCGTGATTTACAGGTTTGCTACTGTGACTACCGTCATTACAACGTAACGATATGTCGAAAGTGATGTCATCCTGGAGTTTGATTTGAAGCAGATAGGTCTTGCAAGCTCACCGGCTACAATTCGTAAAATACAATGGGCCGTAAAGTAGTTATCGTTGTTTGCACGATTCTGCCATCGTAACGCGCAGTTATATTACCGGCCAAATATAAAACAAATAACTTGGTGCCGATTACACTGCGCACATCGAGTAACAAAGCCCGAATCGATACGTACCCTGTTGAAACAACTTTATGGAACATGCAAGGGCACACAGTAAGATGGCGAGCTGGGCTTGTTGGGTGAGACTCATGTTTGAAATTTGATTGAAGCGCACATAAGACGGGGACAAAAATGGGGAGTTAGACAGGACAGGCAAGCGCCATCCTGTCCACCTCCCTATTTGTGTACCCGTATTATGTGTGCTTAAATCAAATTTCAAACATCAAAGGCACATAGACACGCATACAGCTGAATTTTAGCAGCTAGTCGCTATCGGAGACTGATGACACAAGTGCTTTCTGTTGTCTGCCTACTGCGGAACGCCATCCTCAATTCCATGTAATGCATTAGAAATGCGACACGTACAGCAAACTCGAATATGGCGACCATTAACGAAGCCTTCTTAAAAAACATCCATTCGATGACAGTGTATCTAGCTACATTGCATTGGGCTTTTTTTTGTAGTAAGAATCGGTTTCGTTTTTGATGTTGAGTAGAATTACTAAAGATTGTAACACCTTTGCAAATTTTAACACACGTTCTGTTAAAAAGCAAGGGGCGCGTTAGGATCATGCAAACGCGGTAATTAAGAAGTTATTTGTGATGCTATGTCGATAAGTTGAACATGCGTTTCTATTTCTTGTGCTCGAAATTTCCGCCGCATAGAATAATCCCGCTGAAGGACAAGAATTCTGCTCTCTGCCTCAGGCGATGTCTAAACATGCTCATACAACTTGAAGATGATCACCCTGTGCATGCGTGCGTGTGTGGGTGTGTCTAAATACACAATATTCAGCAGCGTCGCCAGAATCTCAACAGTTGCGATGAGCCGTGAGCCGGCTTTCGCGACAAAGCCCGAACAGGATCGAATTTCTCGGTTTTCATTAGCTCATTTGCGCGAACACCGAAAGCTAATCACTGTCGAGAAAATAGATCATAGCCGTGTTCGAGCGCGATCGAAAATGCACCTTGTTACTCCTGTTTAAGCACCAAAAACAAAGAGAAACTGAGATGAACCGCACAGAGGTGAGCGAACGAAATCGGAGCTGGTAAACACGCCACGCTGTGTGGAAGGCTGCTGCAAGCTGTTATCACGAACGCAGCCGCAGCGTGCGTCTGCCCATGCAGACGATGTGTTGGAACCACGCTACAGCAACGACGTAACCAAATGCACAGTTGTCACGCATTCTTACGTGCTTACGGTACAGCTAGTCCTACAGTCTAACCTCGCAATCCTACGTGCAGAGGACCACGCGCCATGCGAACGAGTGAGTCAGGCCGCACAACAGATTCAGTGCGTTCGTGAAGCAAGACTGATGCCGGACTGCGGATGCAGTTCCAGTGACCAGTGTGGTCAGCAGTTTTCCATACTGCAGCGCAAATGGCGCTTCAGGAGCTGATGAAATTAGATCTTCTGAGAAACTTCCTTATTCTCGAAGATTCCGCGCTACGACGAAGATTCCGCGCTATGATAATATGCACAGATGAGGAAAATGAGATGCAAATAGTTTGCTCACACTAATTTCCTACTCTAGCGGAAGTAGCCCGCTTGGCCGCAAAAGTGTGCTACGAAACGCGCCGTACGTAAGGTTTCAAACAAGACACGTACATAATCTCGGTCCCACGACAACAATGGCCAAAGGAAGTACAAAAAGGTGAAATGCGGTAATTAACAGGCGAAGTTTGTTAAAGAATCCAGTTGGGTCCAAGAAAACCACTGTGAAATGTGTCAAATAATCCGGGGACACGTACAGGTGCCTGGCGTAGTAATTCGTCGCTAGGGCAGAAAAGCACACTTTGGCGAGTGGACTCGTAGCCGTGCTTGCGTGCATCTTGGGAGATGTCGGCGTTAATGCGAGCGAGGTAGCGGCAGTGGGTGAGGCGAGAAACGAATTCTTCGGAAAAAGCATTGCTGGTGAGACAAGGGCCGAGCAGAAAGATGTATTGAGGATGAAAGTTGATGAGCGGCAGTAGGCAAGGAAGAACGGGGAAAACTGGTGGTGCGTTGAGGTGCAGTGCTACAGGCAAAAGTAACAGACGGCAGGATTGCATCCCATTTCGTGTGGCCCGGGCGGATGCGTACAGTGAGATCATGTCGGAGAATGTACATTGGCCATTGGCCTGTGGGTGGAAATTGTCTTATGAACAGTGCTGCTTGCTCGTAGAACTTCGGCAAGAATGGAAGAGAGGAACACCTTGCCGCAGTCCCTGAGGAGAACGCGTGGTGCTTCATGGCGTAAAACGATGCTTCGCAGGAAAAAGTCTGGAACTTCAGAAGCTGTACCAGAATGTGGAGAAGCTGTCTCAGCATAACGAGTGAGATGATCAACAGCTTTCACGATCCAGTGATTACCGTTGGTGGACAGAAGAAGAGGCCCGTACAAGACTATTCCGACAACCTCTAAGGGAGGAAAAGGGAGGGGTTGGAGGGGCCCGGTGGTTGCGGGGCGTTTGCAGCGTTGACAAGGCTCGGAAGAGGCGATTTATTTGGCCACGGCGGAGGAGAGGCCAGGCCTAGAGAATCGTCTTCGGATCCAGTCGTACGTCTTGTGACATCCATGGTGTCCCGCCGTTGGATCGTCGGGAAAAGCTTGTAGAACGTCGCTTTGCAGAGAACTGCGAATGACGAACACCCACTTGTGGCCCTCTGGGTAATAAACGTAGCGGCATAGGGTGCCGTTGCGCAACGGGAATTGGTCAAGTTGTCGACGCAGACGGGAGTTTCGGGGCGAGGAGGAACCGCTAAGGCAGGCAAGAATTATCTGACAGCGCGGGTCTGCATGCTGGTGCGAAATAAGAACGTAATCACAGTCAGCGCCTTGATAGTCCAGTGTTTGTAAAGGGGATGACGATAGCTCGCGAGACGGGCTATATTGAGGAAGCTTGGGTGGGTGATGCGAGAGCGGAAGCGGGCAACGGGAGAGAGCGTCGGCGTCTTGGTGCTTCTTTCCAGACCTGTGCTTTATGTCGAAGTCTTTCTCTTGTAAGCGAATCACCCAGCTCCCAAGACGACCGGATAAGTTCTTCAGCGAGGAGAGCCAGCACAACGCGTAATGGTCCTTAAGTACCGTGAAACCGCGGCTGTGTAAATACGGACGGCATTTTAGAACAGCCCAAACACCAGTGAGGCATTTCTCTTCAGTAGTCGTATATTTTTTCTTTACTGTGGACAGGAAACGACTGGCATAGGCAATGCCTCGCTCCTGAGAGTAATGGTCACGTTGTAATAAAACAGTGCCCGTGCCATGACCGCTAGCTTTGGTTTGGACGATGGTAAGTGCAGCCGTGTCGACAATCCATAATACCGGCTCGGACGCGAGCGCTCGCTTGAGAGCCTGCGCAAGCCTTTTTGACGATTTGGCCGTGGAAAGTTGAGGACTGCGACAATCTTCTCCGGGTCCGGTCAAATCCCTTTTTTACTAAGTAAGTGTCCCAGAACCTTGATGGGCTTGCTCGCGAAATGGCATTTCATTGTGTTCCGCTGCAGCCTAGCCTTGCCAAGACAGGTTAAAATTTCATCAAGGCGCTCTAGATGTTGTAGGAATGTTGAAGAAAAGACAACTATTTCGTCAAAATGGCATGAGCAGGTCTTCCATTTGAGACCACGTAAGACACTGTCTATCATGCACTCGAACGTGTCAGGCACGCTGCAGAGTCCGAATGGCATCACGTTGAATTCATAGAGTCCGTCTGGGATGGCAAATGCTGTTTTGTTCTTGACAGGCTCGTACATTGGTATTTGCCAGTAGCGAGATTGACTATCAAGACTGCAGAAGTACTCAGCGCGATACAGCGAGCCCAACGAGTCATCAATTCGTGGCAGGGGATAAACGTCCTTGCGTGTGACTTTGTTGAGGGCACGGTAGTCGACGCAAAGGCGTACTGAGCCGTCCTTTTTGTGTACGAGGACCACTGGAGAAGACGAGGGACTTGAGGAAGGGCGTATTATATTCCGGTCAAGCACATCGCGCACATTTTCTTTCAATGACCTTGCGCTCGGTAAGAGACACTATATCGACGTCGGTGAACGATGCGGGAACCATCGGCCTGAATGCGATGAGTGGCGACGGGTGTTTTCCCAAGGACGGGTGTATGGACGTCAAACAAGGCACCGTGTTTTTTCAACAAATTGAGCAGATCTCGAGTCTGAGTAGGTGAAAGGTCTGGGAAGATGGAACTTGTCAGAAGACAGCACGAAGAGTCGAGAGGAGGTAAAGTTGATTCCGTCGTTGCAACAGTCAAAAGAACGAGGACAACCGGTTTAGTATCAACAGCGCATGCAATAGTTGATCCACAGGACTAAAATTGGGGATGGCGAGTAGTGTTCAATGCAGTAACCATCGCACACCCATCAGTGAAACGAACAAGGCTGGGAGCGATCACGATTCCTAGAGATGAAATGCAGCCATAAGGATGAATGAACACGTCGCAATGTGCAATCTCGGCGGAACGAACGGCGATGATTTGTGAGGCCGAAGCACCTAATCTGCGGCTGTTATGAAACCACTCTGTACGCGATCTGTATAATGGCATTGCTGACTGCTGTCGGTCAGGGAAAGGAGGCGCTGGCGACAGTTAATATACGCGGAGGCCGATGGCAAGAAATCCCAACCCAAAATAAGTTTCTGAGTGCACTCACGTAGCACGGCAAATACTATGTGGGGATGCATGCACGGTGCGCGCACGCACGTTGACAACAGGAGAGACGCGCAATTCCGAAGGACAGAGTATTGGCGAGTCAGTTAGGGCAGATTGTTTTACGTTTACCACGATTAATTCAATTCAGCCTTATTCAACCTATGCCAGATCTTCGAAGCACGGACAAAAAGCCTGAAGGGCTTCAAGTGTCGTGAGCCAATTATTGCCATTGCTATCCATATCGTTGTAATTGTTATTCTATTTATAATTATTATCATTATCCTTATTATGAGCATATGACTGTGAAAGTGAGGACATCGGCCACAATTTTTTGTGGTCGACATCAAATTCTCAACTACTTACCATGCCCTCTCCCGACCAGGCGGGTATTTGTCAACCCCTTGACATCATCGCGATTTTCAGGTAAGTTACACATGTAGGTGTGAAAAATCCACGTCATTAACGTTTCCGGGAATGCTTTGATGAACCGGCAGTCGCTATACTGTCCTATGGAAGAAACCCTTGACTAGAGGCAACTGCGCGCCTACACCCGGACCCTGAAAGCATTCCACGCAAGCTAAGAAGAGGCGCAGTCGGCACTGCTGTCTACCGCTTTCAGCGAGCGGTAAACTACAAATACCCGCCGTGGTTGCTCAGTGGCTATGGTGTTGGGCTGCTGAGCACGAGGTCGCGGGATCGAATCCCGGCCACGGCGGCCGCATTTCGATGGGGGCGAAATGCGAAAACACCCGTGTGCTTAGATTTAGGTGCACGTTAAAGAACCCCAGGTGGTCGAAATTCCCGGAGTCCTCCACTACGGCGTGCCTCATAATCAGAAAGTGGTTTTGGCACGTAAAACCCCAAATATTATTATTATTATTATTAATATTAAACTACAAATAACAATGCCACTGAAATGGAAAAAAGGAAATGAGTAAGGTAAAATGAAGTTTATTGATGGTGCTGACACGTCACAAGAGGAATACGGAATCTTTAAGTGGGATCCTTCAGAAACTGAAGCTTTTATTTTCTCTTCGATCTGTCACTTAGAATCTTCCTTTTCCGATATTTTTTTTGCGCTACAATACCATGTCGTTCAACAAACAACACAGTGAAAAACCGACAATTTTGTTCATTCTTAGTGTTCACTGGAACGACAAGAGCTAAGCAGAACGAGAGCTGTTCTGTTCTTGCAGATGCGTATTATTTCGGCATTTCCCTGCGAATACCTGTAAAGCTTACCGATCCGAAGAAGGCGCGCCCCGCTCAGGGAACTCGGCGTAAGTACAGTCATCGCTGGGCTCCGACGCAAGGTTACAATCACCGACCGCGGAACCGGCCAAACCACGCCCGGCGGAAATCTTACTGCCCGGCTTGATCGCTTACCTGGCCGTTTACTGCTCCTGAATCCCGAGAAATCACGAGGGTAACGTAAATTTCTTGAAAATCCATGAAAAAAAAATCGAGGCAAGATCTGATAGCTGTTCCTCCCTGTAGATAATTTGCTAGGAACATGGATAAGTTATGAAGTAGGAGGACATCTATTCATGTAGTCTAATCAAGCTTCTAAATCTAGCGGACATTTCTTAGGTTTCTGGTATTCTTCAAGTCTCCTGCTTAAAAGACTTTAGATATCTTTGTTGTAAATCTTGTAGACGCGATACCCCGCACATAAAAGACTCGTTGATGGCGCTTTGTTTGTGGCCACGAATAGCTCGTGCTGGGAATTGCCGTATCACGGTTGTTGTGTGCTCCCAAGCTCATTCCAACGAGAGTGGAGCACGAAAATTCATGCGCGCTTAACACACGACGCTTGCTCAACACATCACTGAGCTGCGTCCCTTGTTTGCCGCTGTTCAGAACGCCACCCACCATTCATATACTTACAGTCCACCCTTGACATATACAAAACCAGTACACTAAGGATCACAAAGGACGTCACTACTAGTATGAGTGCGGCAAAACAACGTCAGCATGTCTTTTTCAAGTGCGGGAATCTAAACATTTCTTGAGGGGATATTTATAATTTAGCACCCTCGGCTAATTGCCTATATAATAAAATCATAAGAAGCCAAAACACACTGATACCAAGGACAAGTTGCAGGAACTTACCTGTGCTTTAGAAGTGAAATAGAGAAACGATAAGTTAATGGAAATGAAAGTGAATGAAAAAACAAATAGCCGCAGGTGGGGAACGATCGCAAAACCTTCGCCTTTCGCGTGCGACGCTCTACCGCCGGGGTTCTACTAGGAAGCATTAGTACCCAACAAACCTGATGGGGAAACGGCGCCGCGGTAGCTCAAGTGGTAGAGCATTGCACCCGAAATGCGATGGTTGTGGGATCGTTTCCCACCTGCGGCAAGTTGTTCTTTCATCCACGTTCATTTATATCAATTTATTGTTTCTTTATTTCATTTATAAAGCACAATTTCCCCCACGTTGCCCATGGTGTCAGTGTTTGTTGGCTTCTGATTATATGACTAATAAAAATAGGGCTCCGCGGTTAACCCCCTTTCTGCTCTTTTAACGATAAAATGAGATGCGATATAGATCGTTACCCCATGTGCCATTTTTGTTTTGTGTTCACGTTCTCGATGCGAAATGCAATGAAGTTACAGCAACCATAGGCGGAAGGTTTTCGTCATTCCGTGGGGGGGGGGGGGTGAATGAGGCCTGACCAGACTTCTGAATCCCCCTCACAAGCACACACCCACACACAAACACACACACAACACACACTCACACACACACACACACACACATATATATATATATATATATATGTAATGTTTCTGTAGGTTCTATATGTAAGTTTCTCTAGGTCCGGTGCATAGGTAGTTGAAGAAACGAAGGAGCACACTTACAAAAATTGCATTTTTAATGTTGTAACGTTTCGGCCGTGGCACGGCCTTAGTCAGAATACACACAGATACTAGTGCGCACGTGGGCATAATGAGCAGTCCATGCACGTGTACACTTGCAAATAAGAGACAAAGTGCAGCACTAGGTATAGCTTAAGCACGATAAACTATATGTATGAAATTTCATTATGGTATCACGATGATTGTACATTAAGTTACAGAATGATATCAATTGCGACGTGGCAAAACTAGGAGCAAATTGATTTGGCATGGTTTGTCAATTCTGTACAAGAACATACACATCAAGATATGGCAGAAAGGCACGATATTTTTCCTACGCTCTCGCTAATACCACATGACAGTATTAAATTTATGAATGAGAAAGGATTCTCGTACTTCTCCATCACGATGCGATTTGAAACCTGATTGTATTACTGTTACTTTGATGTTGTGAAACGTATGACCTGGCAGTCGAACATGTTTAGATAATGGAAGGTGTCGCAAGCTGTTAACGTGTGCTTTGTGGTTGTTCAACCTGATGCGAAACGGTATTTCGGTCTGACCGATATACTGCATATGACACACTGAACATTCAAGCAGATCGATGATGTCAGTACTGTCGCAAGTGTAGTCGCCGTTAATTTTAACAGAAAAATTGAATTCTGTGCTTCTAGCATTCCTTGACGCGGTCATATATGTACAAACTTTACAACGGGGCTTATTGCAGTGATGACAACCAGCACGAGCAATTGCTTTAGCCTTGAAAATGTTACTAGGTCACGCAGATTCCTAGAGCGACGGTAGATCACTCTTCATAATTCCGTAAAAATGTTTTTAAGAGGGTCGCTCTGCGTCAGTAAGTTATAGTGCTTCCTGAGAATGTGCAACACATTACGACTAGATGCAGAGTGTATCAGGATAAGATTAGTTCGTGCAATTGGCGCCGATCGCGCTTGTCCGTGCAGATCAGTTCTTTCCGGTCAAGACAGTCGGCCCCCGTTTAAGGGCATCGTCAATTATTTGTGAAGGAAAGTTTTGTACGGTTAGTGCGTACGAAGCTGGTTACAGTTGCGAGTGAATTCACTGTGGTCCGAACAAATTCTTTTGAACCGAACAGCTCGGCTGTAGGGAATGCTCGTTTTGCTATGTTTGACATGGCTGTTTTTGAGATGCAGATATCGCTGTCGGTCAGTGGGCTTTCTGTAAAGATTTGTAGTTAACATGCCATTGCACATAGATACCGAGACGTCAAGGACGTTTATGCTGAGTGATGAATAGGAATGGGAAAAGGAAATTGACGGTGCGGCGTTGTTAAAGTCAGTAATGAATGAAAGTAATGAAGCTTCACCATGGTGCCAAATTAGGAAAATGTAATTGATGAAGCGCTTGTAATAGAATGGTTTGAGGTCTCGAGTAGCGAGGAAATTTTTCTAACATGCCCATAAAATGTTAGGATTAGCATATGCTAACAAAGACTACGCACTGGATTCTTTACAGGGTGCGATTATTTTTCTAGTCGTGATCTTAGATCCGGCTACTTCCAAATAACGGTATCAGAGTCCGACGAGGAGAAAACCTCTTTTGCCACCCGAGATGGGCTATAGGACCATTGGTCTCTGCAATGCGCCTGCCACCTTCGAACGCATGATAGATAATGTCTTGCGCGGTTTAAATTGAAAGACCGGTCTTTGCTATCTCGACGACATCGTAGTGTTTTCAACGACGCTCTGAGAACATCTTCCGCGTCTTGAACATGTGCTAACCTGCCTCGCAAACGGTTGCCTACAGCTCAACATGAAAAATGTACCTTCGCAGGAAAGGCTATCAAAGTTTTGGGGCACTTAGTCATCAATGATAGCATTCGGCCGTATCCTGAGAAACATTCCGCCGTCTTTGAGCTTCCTCGTCCTTTGAGCCTAAAAGACCAACGCAGTTTTCTGGGACTGGCTTCGTACTTCAGGCGCTTCAGACGCAACTTGGCTGCGCTTGCGTCTCCGCTTCATCAACTCCCTCAAATAACGCGCCCTTCGTTTGGTCTGTCGATTGTGAACGTGCCTTTTTGACGCTCAAGCAGGCCGTGATGTCCGACCCGGTACTGTGCCACTTTGACCAAACTGCAGCTGCTATCATTCACACAGACGCCAGCAGTCATGGTTCCAATGCTGTTCTCCTGCAACGTGACACCACCTTGCGCGAACGAGTCGTTCCTTATGCCATTCGGACGCTGTCTGCTGCCGACGAAAATTACACCATCACCGAACAAGAGGCTATACCTCAACGGCCGTCACTTTACAGTCGTCACAGTCATCATAATTACCATCGTCAGGCGCGCAGTTCGTTCTTTTTTGTCGCATATATATATGTGCGTGCGTGCGTGCGTGCGTGCGTGCGTGCGTGCGTGCGTGCGTGCGTGCGTGCGTGCGTGCGTGCGTGCGTGTGTGTGTGTGTGTGTGTGTGTGTGTGTGTGTGTGTGTGTGTGTGTGTGTGTGTGTGTGTGTGTGTGTGTGTGTGTGTGTGTGTGTGTGTGTGTGTGTGTGTGTGTGTGTGTGTGTGTGTGTGTGTGTGTGTGTGTGTGTGTGTGTGTGTGTGTGTGTGTGTGTGTGTGTGTGTGTGTGTGATCCTGTTGCAACTATCCCAATCGCGAATTTTTTTATACGTACTGTTGATTTGTCAGAACTGCTATGCCGCGTACGTATTTAGGCATGACGCCGTACCGTTTCATGTATTCCCAGACGAAGGCGGGACTCCGGTTGAAAGGTAGGAAATAAAGCATCGTTTTGTTCCTACGCGCGTCCTCAAATTACAAGTGCGTGTTCACACACACACACACACACACACACACATATATATATATATATATATATATATATATATATATATATATATCACCAGTTGCACTTTATGAAACTTCGTCTGACCTCGAAGAATTGTTCACTAATGTGGCAGCCTTATATGAGTGTTTACAAGACCTCATAGTAGGAGACAGTTCAGTTTCACAGCCCGAGTCTTCTCGCAACAGTGAGCATGTGGCGTCTCTGGGTGGTGCAGTCTTCCATCGTGTAATTGCCGTACACTTTGCTATCACTAATACTGCTTCGCCTTTCCGGAGAAACAGCAGCCCCCCCCCCTCTCTCTCTCTCTCTTTTCTTCTTACTGTGAGTCTGAGTTTAAGCGCTGCTGCGCATGACTGCTGTTGGCGAACATTGTTTAACTGCGCGAGCAAACGAACCACAAAGACAGCGAGGGACAAGGACGGGCGCAGACTTGCAACTAAAGTTTATTCCACAAGGTACACATAAATACACACCCGACATACATCACTGCGCGTGCGCGAAAAAAGGGGAAGGTAAAAGAAAAGTAAAACCTTGTATATGCGAAACGCGACCTACCTACGCTCGTCAATAAACCTAATCTCACTGGTATGTAAATAAACTGAGGTGTCACTGACACATTGTTGTCCCTTCTTTTTAATATGGTACGCCTCGAGTAGCTCTCTGGCTCGGCTATCTCGGCAGCGGCACAAAATCTTTGTTTCCTTCATGATCGGCTTGCACGTGCACGCCAGGCAGTGGACAGGCAGGTGCCCATTCGTTTTATTTCTAATAGATAATTCGTGCTCACGCAAGCGCACATTCACACACCTTCCTGTTTGGCCAATGTAAACTTTGCCGCATGATAGAGGTATCTGGTATACTACTCCAACACTGCAAGCTACGTGGGAAATGGAGTGCTTAGTTCCGCAGCCTTGGAAGTTATTTTTACTTCTTTCTATGCGCGAGCATAGCCCAGCGAGCTTACCGGGAGCCGAGAACGCTACCTCAACTCCATACCGTTTCACAACCTTTTTTAAGTTGTGGGAAGTCTTGTGAACATAAGGTACAACTGTCCGTTTCTTATTTTTGCGCTCCCTTGTGTCTTGAGCAACATTGCCTTCCGTCTTTGTCTTCTTAAGCACTGCCTCCACTACTGCTGAAATGACTGATTGCGGGAAACCGGCTTCTTCCAGCCTTACAATCTGCTTGTCAAAGCTTTCCTGTATTTTGTGCGTGCAGGACTTCCTTAAGGCCAGAGAGAGAGAGCCACTCGCCTCTCTCTCTGGCCTTAGGCCTCTCTCTCGAGCCTCGAGCCAGAGAGCTACTCGAGGCGTACCATATTAAAAAGAAGGGACAACAATGTGTCAGTGACACCTCAGTTTATTTACATACCAGTGAGATTAGGTTTATTGACGAGCGTAGGTAGGTCGCGTTTCGCATATACAAGGTTTTACTTTTCTTTTACCTTCCCCTTTTTTCGCGCACGCGCAGTGATGTATGTCGGGTGTGTATTTATATGTGTACCTTGTGGAATAAACTTTAGTTGCAAGTCTGCGCCCGTCCTTGTCCCTCGCTGTCTTTGTGGTTCGTTTGCTCGCGCAGTTAAACAATGTTCGCTAATACCTACCAACTCGCCCAACAACAAGTTCTACTAAAGCATGACTGCTGTTGATTGTGACTTCGAATGAATCCGGCTTGCCTCATTTCGATTATTAAGCGGAGTCACGTGGAATAGCTATGAAATGCGCTATGAAAAGCTATGAAAAGCAGTGAACTTTTAACGTGCTGTGAATAGCAAGTGAACCAAAAAGATAAAATAAAAAAGTTAATTGTAGTTTCCCAACGATCATGCACCATGTCTTTAAAGAAGAGCAATTGCGTTACTCATATGGTTATTTTCATATGGTAACATATAGTTTCCAGAACAGTGGAGTGGCCGCCAGTAATTTTTTCGTTAATGATATTTAACTAGGTAATTGTAATTAATTATCTAACACGAGAAATACTGTCCTAATTGTGAAAGTGTCAATGAGGCATTTGCAGGCACCGCCAAGGGAAATCTGACGGCGGTATATTTAGCGACGTAGTAATTCCCTGCTAATTTTTTCCAACTGTTACAGAAACCCCACGAAATATCGATATCGCCCTCATCACTGACATTTCTCGTTTCAAAGCTGCCATCGAAGGCCATAGTTCAAGTCACATTACTTAACCTGACACGCCGTTTCTTCAATATGTGCCCACCCCTCATGTAATGTCTTGTGCAGGGACCTTTGAGGTTTAATAATAAATAAATAAATAAATAAATACCACGTGACTGCGCTACCACCAGCATCGTAAAGCGGCGCCCACAAATAAGCCGATTGAAAGCAACTGCTTTGCCTGCCTCAAACCCGAAGAGAGAGAAAGCGCATCACCTGGATAATGATACAGAAGGAGTGCAAACAGCAGGTTTCCCGGCTTCGCAGCTATTCCTTCCTCTCACTTCTATGTCACACTGATTGTCCGTCTCTCAAGGCCGTCTGATCACATTGATAACAAAAAGCACTCGATAACGCGGCAGAAGCGCCGCTGCGACCACGCATAAAACACGAGAAACAATGGAGTAGAGCTGTGCTCGCACTGCACCGAAAGAATGCGCGCTCAGCTATATTTCGCACCAGAAACTTGTTTCGGACACAAACCAAATTAAAGTGACGGTTTCACTTTTCATGAGAGTGTATACGGCCTGCAAAAGCAGCTTCAAATGGCAAAAAATAAAAGCGAAATTAAGGGACAAGGAAGCGACCCACGTGTAGAGAAATGGCAAAACCGTCGCATTCAAGTAAGTAAATGTACCGCTTCTAAATTTGCCGAATTGAGAATCAGGATGTCTGCACAAAAAACAACAGGAAAAAAAACACGTCATGTTTAGGTGGTCCTTCATATCTGTGAATTCCTAAACGCCGCTGAACATCAGTTGCTGCCTAGAGAGCGTCTTCGAATAGGTGTCCTTCTACAGCTACCGCAGCACTGAGTCCCCTTTATCACAACTTGAGTGCCGTTCTTGATGAACGACGCTGGAATTCTACGGCGGACATCCGTTATCCTTGCCCTTCAGCTCATCCCAAGTCATGAAAGACCCAAATCATGTATCCCAAATCATGTATCCCAAATCATGTAAAGACGATCTTTCGCATAAGCCCATAGAAAGAATTCGAGAGGAGAGAGGTAAGGTGACCTAGCCAGCCGATTTACAGGACCGTGCCTTCCAATCTGTTGCGCCTCAAAGTCGCATCCAGCCAGTTTCGTGCTCGGCTGCTGCTAGGTGCTGTGGTATCTTGCTGATACCACAGCACAGGCGTTACAGTGGGAGTTCGCTGAGAAACTCATCCACGACTCCGCCAGTGCAGGGTAGCCAAAAGGTTAACATCCCTGCCTTCCTTTTAGCTCTCTCATCCACCACTCTTCAAGGATTTCGGCCAGGTGACGCTGTCCACTTAGTGTGTAGTCGAAAAGATGGGACCGATTATAGCAACGGCGTAAATTCCGCGCCACACAGTGAACGACCACTGGTTCTGGCGCCGAGTGCGATTTACCCAGTGTGGATTGGAGTCACTCCAAATAGTGTGCATTATGCAACTTCACCTGGACGTTTCTGCAAAGATTGGCTCCATCTGTGGAGATGATGTTGCTCAAAAAGCACGGTGACCCATCGGCTTTTGTTAGGGCCCAGTTCAAGAAATCTAGATGATTTTGCAGGTCCCTATCTTCCAACTATTGATGCTGGCTAAGGTGGTACGAGGGCAAGGCCGAGTGATTTTGAACCCTTCAAACTGATAAGTTGGAAATTCGTACCTGGACGGCCACGTCCCGGACGCTAGCATGAGGGTTTGAAGCCATAACTACTAGAACATCCCTGCGTATGCTAGGACTGAAAGATGGAGTCCTCCGCCGTTGTTTCTTGAAGCTGCCGGTTCGTCTCGGGCTTTCATAATTGCGGAGGATCGTCAATGCGTTTAGTCTACCACCCCACTTCCCTCAGTGATATGTCCGTGCGGCCCTCTTCTTGCGGCCATTTGCAGCTCCCAGGGCAAGGATCATGGTTACCTTCTGCTCATCAGAGAAAGACGTAGAGACTGGGGCGAAACAAAGCGCACCTTAAACGTTTGCGCTGACATCGTAAGTGCAAACGCTTTTCTGGTGATAGATATTGTTGAAAAAAAAACAAGAACCACCCATGCACTTTCTTTACGCTAAAAGAACATCTATCGCAGCTTGATTCATACTAACACCAAAAGCGACGTGCTGCTTCTGCCGGGGCACGGCAGATAAGACCAGTTCGACCACGATGTTTTTCTTTATGTCTTTTATTTCGTACTGGCTATTCCAGAGGCAGCCTGTTCGAGGGCACTGCTTTATGATGCGGGCGGGAGCGCAGTCACGTGGTATTTCTTTTTTATATTTCGCGGAGTTTATTTCTCAGTCGCGAAAATTCGTACTCAATTAGTACGTCGCTAAAAATATCAGTTACCCTTGGCTGTGCCTACAAATCCCTCATTAGCACTTTTATAATTAGGATAGTACATCTCGTGTTAGATAATTATTTACAATTACCTAAGTAAATCTTAGTAATGAAAAAATTAGTGGTGGCTACTAGACTGTACTGGAAACAATATTCACTAGGTTTTCTTCGACTAATGCATTTGCAATTTCTTTTAAATCTTGGTGCATCATGGTTAATTGGGACGTCCTGTATATATTGGGAACCCCTCCGTATAGGCAACGACGTTTCCATCCCTAATATATGTTGTAACTTATTGGAAGCTTTTCTCCTTTTTTTCATGAGTCGCTAGCAATGTTGTGTGATGGAAAGAGAAGCAATACTGAAATACATATCGTTAGCGCGCATTTCACACGTCATTGATAAAAGATTCTGCTGAAGGGGTTGCTGAATCTGCAGGTCTTCTTTTCAGGATCAAAAAAGCGCGCAGAGCAATTTCAAACAAGGTGAACAAGCCACTTACCCAGGATTTTTTCTAGCGGGGGGCAACCCAAGGTAACATTTCTATGCAAATGAAGGGGGTACTTTTACTAGCACAAATGTGAATAACGCCCACCATTCTCCATAAAACGCGTAAACCCAAACAAGAGAAATGAAATAAGGTGCATTTTACAGGTACGCCTGTGCGATACACCTGGCAAACAAAGAACCACGTCAATTCGACTCGCGCTGGAAAGAAGCGCAGGAAGAACACTGCCAAGGACAAGTAAAGTAGTGAAAGATTAGTAGAATAGAACTTTAAAAAAAATGGCTGTGGCTTAGGTAAGGTTAAGCCCAGGATGCGAAGCACACTAGCCTTTATTTTAGTTGTTGAACCACTGTTTAGCTTGGTGAACTGCTGTTGCTTGGCTATATTTGGTTCGGCTAGACGAAGAAACAACTCATGCGTTACTCGGCTTCGCCTTGGACGCCCCGCATTGGACGCGGTGAGCGTCGAGCAACGCAGCGTTCGGCGCGGCAACGAAATGTGCGCCTGAGCAAGCGACGCACGCCTTAGAAACAGCTCGTTTCTAAGGCAACACCGCATTCACTAGAGGCGCTTTTGTACCGCTTTGAAGCATCGTACTCGTGGCTCAGTGGTAGCGTCTCCGCCTCACACTCCAGAGACCCTGGTTCGATTCCCACCCAGCCCATCTTGCAAGAGTTGAGCCAAAGCCACTTCTCCTCTGTCGTGACGTCACGGTGTCACGTGGTATTCAAGGCGACACCGCCGCGCCTGAGGAGCTGGGTTGAGCTCTCGTAATATGCTTCGCATAAAAAAACAGCAGTTGGCAACAGATGCACGCGAACCGCGCGGAGTTGTGTTACTCCGCCAGCCAATCACAGAAGCAGACAAAATCGTGGTCATGCGGCCTTTTCAATATGGCGTCGTACTTGATACCTCCGGAGCGTGTGCTGCTCTTGAAGAGTATTTCATCGGTGCAAGCAATGAGGTGTGCAACAGACATGGACAAAATGTACGGAGTCTGGGGATTTCGCTTTTCAAAAGTCTGCGGGGCAATTCATTTCACTGCTGAACCCGTTTTAGTTATAAAACTGCACTGCCAATTGAAGTGAAACTCCACAACAAATACTTGCAGCGAAGCAAGCATGTTACTTCAATTCAAGAAAGAATTAGGTATTCGCCATTCCACTACATTAGGCGAGGGAAATGCATACAATTAAGCGCTAATAATTTTATTCTTGTAGTTACCGCCATCTTTGGGTAGCAAAAAAGGTTTGAAGTACTAATTATTTCCAGCCTCGTGGAGGAACGGTGGTTGGCAGTTATGTGGGCGTGGGCGGGGCTTCATTGCCGACTTAAGTTGTATCCGACTATAGTAGCGCTTTTTGAATTAGCTCTGGAAGAATTATACAGAAATATATTTTTGCAGAACAATCACAGTTCTTTTGGATCCCTCGTTTACTTCTCTACCAAGTGCCACAACAGACTCGTATTGCTATTTGGGAAGTTACGTAACAATGCGTGGCCGCCAGTCGCGTACAACTGTGTATGGCGCAGGAAGCTGCGATTCTGCACGTATTGCGCCCACCGCCGGAAGGTTAGAAAAACACCTAGATAAGCACAGCAGACAGGTGGCTACGTTAGGCGGCGCGAATGATAACTGTAGAAACGTCATTCAGAACACACGGAATTGTCCTTCACTTCCGGCGGTGTTTTCTCTACTTCCTTTTTAAAAAAAAAAAGATGTTGGTCCATAAATATTTTAATAAAGAACTGTTAAATTTGTTAATTTTCGCTTTTCCTTCCAGTTTGGCTGTTGCCTTGGCTCTGTCCCTTAGTTGACTGCTTAATTTCTGAAATACTTCGGACTATTGTTTCCAGTTGGCGATTTTGCAAGAAAAGAGCTGTGCAATTGGGGAAAAACCAAACGAGTGAACGCGTGATAATCATATTGCTTGTGAGTTTAAGGGTTATTGCAAGGCTTGATGATGGGCGCTATCTCGCATTATTTTATTTTCCCCCTTACCTAACCCATATCACGAGTATGTGGTTCCGATAATCTGTCAGCGTAGCGGCGAGCCGTCACTCGAGGAAATAATGAAACAAAAAAAAACATTTAACGCAATTGGCATTTTCTCTGGCCGCCACACGTTTCACGTAGATACAGATCAGCTGACCATGAACTGAATGCCTTTCCTGGCCCCTGGATGAGCGTAAACGAAGAAGGTTGAACTAACGAAGCAACAACGATGCGCGTGACCGTTGAATAGACGGTGACAACTGAATATATCTGGAGTTAATCGCGCGGGCGCTGAATTGATGAGGAAACTGGCCTTAATATCCCAGGAGACGCCGATAACTACCGCCATCCAAAAGGAGGGAAAAAGCCAGCAAAATGTTGACCGCTGAATAGGGGTCAAGTCTCAACATCGGTATGGCGGTGCTTTAGGAATGTCTGTGAGAAGTGGTGGGGTTGGCGGGAAAGGGGAGGGGGGTATGCGTCTTAATTTCGAGGAAGGGGGGGCGGCACCCCCGGTCCCCCCCTTGGGTACGTGCCGGAGGGGAACATACAGAAACAAATTCATTCTCTAGGCTTAGACGATCTATACCTTTATATATAATTGTTAATTGGCAGCTTCATCTCTCCAAAATATAATGAACTTTGTCCTGTGTATAGATTTAAATATATTGTGTATGTGCATGGTGTTCACAGTCAAAATTTAAAACAATGTGGAAATGAGAAAATACGGATGAGCCAGCCGACGCTTATACTTCTCATGTGCTTGTCTTCCTATTGTCAGGATTTGAGTAAATAAAGCGAAATTATGAATTAGGAGCCGTGCGCGTCCGCGCCAACAATGATGAAGTAAGCTATTAGCCCCAATAAAATTGTAGGTGAGAAGGTAGAGGACAGTCAAAAGAAACCTGAAATGATGTGGTTGACAAAACTCTTGTAATGACACTTTAGGTGGGATGGACGGGGGGGGGGGGGGGGTAGCGCGTAGGCTTTGGAATCACCGGTGGGGGCTGCGCTACCCCCAACCTGAAAACTTCGGAGGGGGCTCTGGTGCCGGAGAGACCCCGTAGTCGGCCCCTATGCCAGCAGGCGCACTGTTTTTCCGGTGGTACAACAGGGCTTCTCGTCGGCATGCAATGCATGCACCGCAGCAGAATCTTGCTGACCAGCAGCAGATTGTTTTACTTTCTCACCTCAAAAGGAGAATCCTCGCGCAGCCACACCGAGGCACGTTTGTTTCCGAGTGCTGTGGTGTCAGGTAGTCTTCAGGTGTGCTTGGCTGCCAGCATGCGCGTCTGGAACGACTTCAGAACCGGAAATTGGTTCCCTGCAGAACAGCGCCGGCGCAGGATTGTCGACGAAATGAAGGCGAAAGCGTACGGGCACCTCGGGAAACGCGAAGCGCACCTGCTTTCGGAAGTCGGAGAAGCGGGTCACGGCGCGGCGCCTTCCGTTTCAATAAGCAGTACACGTGAACGGGCACCATATCCTGCTGCCAAGCTGCGAACAGCTAGGCGCGTGCTCTGGTTGCGCCTTTGGTAGACCTGCGTTACTGCAACTACAAATAAAACAGTTGCATTGGCCACAAAGGGCTCTGTCGTGAATTACGTGACCAAATTAAAGGTTGCTAATGTACATATCTGTTTTGGGAGCAGTGGCTCTTTTCCAAAGCAAAAGTCGATACGCGCGCCGTTGAGCACCGGCAGTACCACTTGTGCAAGGGCGGAAACCAATCACAACTGCATGTGCTATGGGGAACATTTCAATCATGGGTACACATGGCCTCTCATCAGATAACCTCCGAACACTGTATATGTATATATACATCTACTGCATATGTACAATACATGTACATATACAATACACGTATTGTGTATGCATGTACACACGTATGTATTCTAATTATTGTTTAATCTTTGAGTGTGCTCTGCCCCCTCACAAAAGGCCTCTAGGGGCCTGTAAGGTATCTTTAAATAATAATAATAATAATAATAATAATAATAATAATAATAATAATAATAATAATAAATCATTCACGAAGGTTTGTTGAAAGCTGCCTTGCACCATTGCTCCTGCTGCAACTACTCCTAAACTAGAAAAGGCCCTTGTTTTCATAGATGCGTCTGTGCTGAGTGATTGATCGACCAACTTTCGGGTTAACATGTTGAAGATTTGGGCACGCCTATTTTCTTAATCAACAAAATCAAGGAAAATCAGGCAGCCGCCGGCGCCGATGCACACGGTGATTACTGGCCAAATAAACAAGTAAGTGGCCTGTTAAGAACGAAAGCTTTATTACCTCGCTAACACCTGGCGAGAAAACCTGTTGCAGCTGGCAGTGAAGCCATGGACGTTCAACGAACGATCGCGCGTCGCGTGAAGGGTCATTAGCGCAGCACCCTTGAAAGCGTGCAATTCCTATTGCACGAGTAACAACCTTCCGTCGGCGTGAGCACAACGCGAAGCTTTATTTTCTCGCCGGCAATAGGTAAGCGAAAAACTGCGTCATAGCTTAATGTTCAGAGAATTGTTAGAACTGGTCGCACTAAAGACACCTTCAGAAGGTATAAATACCGCGGCGTAAAAGACAGGCGTGTGCTTCTGGCGCATGGTCACCGCCTCGCTTGAGAACAAAGCTCGAACTTCTCAGTTCGAGCTTGGAACTTCCCGAACCTGGAACTTCTCAGTCGGAAGTTGCTGCCTATCATGCCTGAGTACGACGCATGTCAAACACCTCTATTTTATCCTACGAACGCCCACGAGAAATGGAACCATGCTCATAAGTTGAACAACGCGGGTCTTGTACCTCACGTGGGTCGCCAACGTGTAGCTGCGTGACCACGGGCCCTATAACATAAAACTATTCCAATATGGTTTTATTCCAATCTCCTGACGTCAAATCTGCGTAACCGCCGACGCAAGCATCGGGCGGTGACCCTCCGGATCACCGGCCGATGTCTGAGCTGGCCAATCAAACTCTCTCCTCATTTATGGCAGGTCACTTTTGTTTGCTTTATAAACGAACAACATTGCCTACACTGAGCGGTTCGTCTTATCTAATTGGCTCACAAGAGGCGAAGAGCAGGCTCAAGTGGAGAGGGATTCGATGGGGCCGAGCCAGTGCACTGAAAATCGATAACCGGATGAAGAGGGTGGTGCCGGCATCTGCGATTGGTCCACTTTGCCTTACTTAGTTTGCGGTGGCTGGTGGAAAATCGTGGCGGCATGCAACAGAAGGTTACGAATGCCGCTAAAACGGAACCTCAGCAAGGAAAAGTTGGCAGAGTGAGGCCGCAAACGTGCTGAAAGTCTTCGAAAACGTTATACGGCCACGCAAAAAGGTTTATTGTAGCCAAATAAACCCATGCTCTCGGGCAGGTGCCAGTAGCCAGTGCCTGAGCAATCGGCGACAGCCATCATTTATTCCCTTCGGAACAGTGCAGCCTGCGGCTATACAGAAAATAATTCAATTTTGTTCGGCATACTAATGCATCTTTAACGCGTACACGTCACTTTGACGAGGTGAGTTTTCGCGGTTTTGTGACGTCGTGTGACAGGCAGGCGAAGTGGGTGCGGCCCTGGAGCTTTTCACCAATAGCCGAGGTGTAATAGCGAAAAGGCGTATAATCAGAAATAACTATTTTTCTTTTGCTTGGTCCAATCATGCATAATCAGTGTGTACACGTTATACCACCAACTACATAGAAGACGTAGTCGTCCTTTGCATGCGCGTTAGTAAATCAATGACCTAATCTGAGAAGACCCTTCATATGTTGAAGGACATTGAAGATGGTGTCTTTCAAATGCTTCTATCGAAGAACCTGTTCACCCGTCGCCGAAGACGCTGATCTTTGTGAGAGTTAAGATTAACTCCGCAGAGAACGTTTCTTGATCCGGCGTTCTTCCACGTGGTATGCCTGTGTCAATAGCTTAACCGCAGTTTCCAAGCACGGCCCCCTGCTCTGTGAGATCAGAGTTGACTCACGCCGAAGTCACTCAGCAGCTGTCTGTACTCACTGCCGTTCCATACTCTACGCCATATTTGTATACAGACTTACGAGAAATGACACAAGAGAAAGTATCTGAGGCTATTCCGTCACCTCCTGCACCTATGACATACGCTGAAGTTGTAGCGCGGATCATGCCGCCGGCGTTCTCGACACAACAGCCCGCTGTACCATCACGTCCGTCGGCGTTTCCCATCAGGATATCAGCCAACGCTGGGCCATGGTGCACGCCCGACAACCACCCAATATGCTTCTACCAGGGCATTCGTGGTAGTGTGGCACGGTTCTGTCGGCGTCGCTCATGGCTTCACCGAGCTGACCAACTTGCACACGTCCCTCCAGTTCCGTTCTCGTCAAGGCGTGAATCCCATCCGACTTGTCTACGCACCGCGAACTCTGCGCAAGGTCGTCGCTCGCCATTTTCCGGACATCGTTCTCTTTCCCTTATGCGTCCTCGTCCGATTCCTACCGAACAGAAAAATTAGTCACCGCAGTTCCCGACGCAAGAACTGCGTCTGTGTCGAACAGCACAAGGCCTCGCTCTTCTTCGACGAACATTATCCAAGTATGTGTAGGTGGAGTTGTTGGACTTTCTCTAGTTGACACAGGATCCGCCATTTCTGCAATTACCAAAGACCTTTGGTGCTCACTCAGAAGAGTGATGACACCCTTGTCTGCCCTGTCGTTCTGTACAGCAAGCGCGCAGCACATTACCCCTTTTGCAGCGTGCACTACACGCATCACCATTCAAGGACTCAGGTACGCAGTCAAGGACTCACGACACAGCGCCAGTCTCGTGTGTTTCTTCGTCATTGTCTGTTTCCCGCTGTTAATTTCTGAAACATTATTTACCACCAATTCGCCCAAGTTTCTCTTATAGCGCAGTTCATTTCTTCCACATCGGGCTCTGTCTTCTATCCTAACTACTTCTCGAAAAAGAGTTGGAGCTATGCTGTATTGATTGAATGTACCCTTCCCACCCTGCAACTGTCAGACGGGGCTAACAGTATTTGAAATAAATAAACAAATAAATAAATAAATAAACAATGTTACCAGCTGCTCAACCTGCCTCGCAAGCACGCTACATTCAATTGTCAGCAAGCGACTGATGTCTGATGTCAAGCAAGATGTCTGATGTCAGCAAGCGACATCACTCCCCACGCCGCCTTGCGACGTGGGGAGTGACGTACATAAGATAACTAGCTTGGCAGCTGATTACAACGTTGTTGCAGTGCTGCTACGAGGGGCGACGTGCATTCAAGGTGCTCCCATCCCTACCATTGTTCTAAAATAGATCGATCGCAAAATTTCCAGGCGCTCCACGACGACATACTGCCGCTTGATCTCCAGCTCTGCCTCAACGTTCCATCACCTGGTCCGCGCACCTGCGACGAGCTGCCGTAGTCAGTCTTGAAGTTCTGCGGCGCGGCTTCCAGCTTTCTTCCAGAGCTTCACCGCACGGTGCGCGACTCATCTCTGCTAGCACCCTCACGGCCAGCACCAGGCACATCTGTTCCTGTGCCCGTGGGTCACCGTCAGGAGGTCGGTGTTCTTCCCTCGACCTGTAACGATGACGTCTCGACGGCCGACAGATGCGCTACCGTGCGTTCCCCAGTCTCATCGCCGTTATCACCACCAACGACGGCACGTGGCATCGCCTACCCAACACCGTGTGCCGCATGTCATTGGGTATAATATAATAATAATAATAATAATATTTGGGGTTTTACGTGCCAAAACCACTTTCTGATTATGAGGCACGCCGTAGTGGAGGACTCCGGAAATTTTGACCACCTGGGGTTCTTTAACGTGCACCTAAATCCAAGCACACGGGTGTTTTCGCATTTCGCCCCCATCGAAATGCGGCCGCCGTGGCCGGGATATTCATTGGGTATGTCTCCAACGACATAGCTCCTGCCACTGGGCCCCCGACATACCCTCTACGCGATCCGCCGCGCCTCCTGCTCAGACGGCCTCCGAGTCGCCGCGTGATCTCTGCTCCTTGCCAACTCCGCTGCCTCCGACCCTGCCAACTGTCGTGCATCGCGGTACCTCCCAGCCAGCGAGAGCGACGCAGCTGTACCAACGATCTCCATCCCTTTCGTACGCTGGCCGTCCTCTCCTTCGGTCAACTTGCCGTAGTGCCCCAATGGCGACAGGTCGGACAGGTCAGATATTGGAGGCCGTGAACGATCGTCGCGCGACGCGACGCGGATATAGCAGATTGACTGCCACCACTGTTCCTCGCCGCGAGCCCTGATGGTGTCTCATCGCCACTACCTTCTCTATGCTTTGCTTCGTGCCCGCATTGCAGCTCACGAAAGTGCAGGAATGGGCTGCTGCTCCGGCTCTCACAGTCTTTCGCCAAGCCGCGCCGGTTCAGTCATCGTCCGACGACGCCTTCCTCGCAGTCTCGAGCGCCAGCCGCTCCTACGGACACTAACAGCGGTCAGACCTCAGCTCCGGCCGGTGCCTGCCGGAACCTGTGCTCTTGACACGGGTGGTGTTCTCCGCAGAGGTCCGCAGCTTGCGACAGGTTCCCGTTCGTTTCGCATGGCCTGCCATTTCCGGCTGCTGTCACACTTTCCTTGCGGGTGTCCTGTGTACCGTTTGTCCGCAGCGCCACTCACAGCCTCGTCTGCCGAGAGATGTGCTAGTCCCCTTCGCTGCCAACAGACTCGTACTACTTGTATTGCCCATCGACCTCTTGAAAACGCGCTTTCACTGGCTCCCGGTCCGCCTGGGCGTGGGGCCCTGCATTGCACGGCGACGCAGCAACACACGGACGCTCTTGCCAGCGCTGTCAGCCGGCGCCTTGGTGCCGCTTGCGAAGGAAGATGAGAATGAAGTAGGCAGGCGAATGGGGGCTCGGCATGCGCAGTGTCGTTCTGGCCACGCCGCAGCTCGGCTCACGGCCTTCGTCCTTCTACCAAAAATAAGTGTAAAGACGACGGCACGGCTCTTATGCCGCCGTCACGTCCTCCTACAACTCTATCACAGAACGCGAATGCATCGCACTCATATAAGCACCGAGTACATTGCGGCCGTACTTATACGGCCGACCTTTCACTGTAACCACGCACCACCACGCTCTCTTTGGCTCTCAACACTTCCAACGTGTCACCTAGGTTGCTAGACACTAGGTCTTCAATAATTCATTTACTCCAGTGGTGCACAAGTGGGGTAGGCTCCACGAGGATGCCGATTGCTTGTCTCAAGACTCGTATGATGTACCTGCTGGAGTATTCACGCTCTCCGCCTTCCACCAAATTGGCGAGGAGCAAGAACGCGATATGTCCTTGCGCGACCTCTTAAGCCGCCTCCGTGCCGACCTTTGAAACCATGTTTCGCATGTTTCCCATTCTGGACGGCATCTTACGCTACCTAAATGTGCGACGAGAAGGACACGAACTGCTGACAGTCGTTTCCTCTCATCTCCTGGCGACCGTACTCGCGCAACTCCATAATATCCCCAGTGCTGACCACCTGTATGTTTCCAGGAGGTACGATCGTGTTAGGCGACTATTATTCTAACCTAGACTCTCATAGTCATGATGCCTGGATCTGGAGCATCAGCCCAACATGGCTGGAAGTGCTATCTACTAAGCGACTTCACTGAACATCTTTTTTTTTTTTGCTTTTGGCAAAAATGGATGTTTCACATGCGACGAACATAGCTCCGAGTGGCGCTGGGTAACACTCCTAGGACTAGGTCTAGTAAACATAAATGCCGAATGTAATGGACGAATTGATAGCCGTCGCTGTAGCACAAGTGGCAGTGCACGCGGAATCCAGAAGTAGTGTTGTCGGCTCCCACCGGCGGCAAGTTACCTTTTCGTTCAATTTCATTTCCGTTTTCTTCGTTATTTTCTACATTCCAATTTTAGCAACACACACATTTCCTGATGGTTTCCCTCGCTTCAATGTCTCTGGGCTTTATGCGGTCATGTTTATATACGTATTATATATTGCATGTAAGTACTTGTATATAATGTTCAACCTGTCTATAATTCACCACAAAAAATATCTTCGTACAACATGCTCCTCTTAATACAAAGCTTTATGCCCAGAAAACCTCAGTGTATATACACACGAATGGTTCATGAGCAAGTCACACCTATACTGCTTAGATTTACGTGGATGTCACCGTGAGTTGTGTCTGCGTGCTTTTATTTTTTTATTCTGGGGCACCAAAAGTCCCCCGTACCGTTATATGTTGGATTCGCGTTATTTACGTGCGAATGCGACGCCTTTTTAAAGTCTGTTAGTAACATTTCTTTTATTCTCAGTATATTCCAACACTTATATAACACCCCCCTTTTTAGCGGGTCTTTAAAAGGCATTCAAATGAAGTGAACTACCCTCGCGGCCTTCCTGCCCAATCGAAAACTGGCAGTCTTTCAGCGGTACCCTTGCGGTCGGATGTCTTGAAGAGCCACTCGCAGGGAACTGGGCTGACGATAAAACGGCCGCTCTAGTGAAACAACTCCATAAAGAATAAAACAGCATCAACCATGAGGGAGTCAAAGACATGACCGGGTCACGTGAACGCTAATTTCATTCGTGTCGCGCTATTAGAACCAGTCGACGCTGTACCAGCCGGCGTCTGTCTATACTGCGATAATTTAGTTTCCTGGGCTCACGTTCAGCGGCGCTAAGATCCGTCGTGCAACTGATAGTGCTCTCTAAGAAACCTCCCCACAACGACGCCTGGCGACACCATCGGCGGGCGTCGCCGGTTGAGCAACACGACGTGGCCCGATCGATGGCACCGGCTGCGTTGACGAGCTCAGACAGCTTTGCATGCGCTGGCGGAGGACCACGTGTTCCTTCTGAACACGCGTCGGCTGCTGACGGCGTGTTCCGGCTGCCTGGCCGCACATCCGCGGTGCACCGTGCGAGCGCGCCCACGTGTCGCCTGTGCGCTCCCGGACGACAGCATGCTCGGCAATCGCGATGGGCGTTCCTGCCATTTGAATCAACTGCGACGCGTAGCTGAGCACAACCCTCGGTGATTCAACAAGGCCCACATTACAGCGAGCCTAGCTGCATTTATCCTGTGCTTCGGCATTCATATTTTACGTCTCCATCAACTGTGCACTGTGCCGATGTCTCTCTTTTGAGTTTATATGAGGGCTATCTTTTGTCAATATTGGTCCTTTCATCTCTTCGCAAAGGCGCACTTTCATTGTACTACACTGAAAGTACAACCCATTTACGCGTGTTATTGCAAGGACGAGAAATGCATCCGTTACATTGCCACCGCTGGTGCGGAATGCAGCTATGTTGCGTGGTATCGCATGTTTATCTTTTTTGAAAACATCTTGTGAAGGGAATAAGTATGCATCTGCGACGCCTGCAAGAGTGCAAGTTCTGTCCACAGTGAGTGGGCTTAGCCTTTTTTTACAAACCCGCACCCTGCTTCAACCTCGCTAATCATTGTTTGGGAAATATTTATATGAAGAGGAGCGGAGGCGGCTGATGGTGATCCAACCAACTCTCTCCCTCCTCATTCATTTTTCTTTAAATTCGTCCCTCCCCCGGGGCACTTTCCCACCTCTGCTGACACCTGCTGTAGATACCGAGATATGATGCGAAATTTTTTCCCGAATTATTAGCCTCCCAAATTTCCGTCACCAATATTTCATCTAAAACTGGTGCTAAAGGTTTTGATTTTGTTGTGCTGTTAACTCTACATTCCTAGCGGTTATATCACACAGCGGTTTCAAGGTAATCCTTTTGACGAGAGCTATGAATAAAGGCCGACAACAAATCCTCTAGAGCAACGCCATAGAGGGTGCAGGATTCTGTCGAAGTAGCTGCTGCACCACAAGATTGAGCGGCAAGGATGTTTTGTCATTTCTCTCGCCTTTTTCCATTTATGTCGCACTGTCGTCATACACTCGGCCTCGATTTCGTGCTCGTCCAATGTCGACAAACTACTCTTAGTAAGGCTCTCTCCTGTGCATTCACTTACTCACTCGAAACCAATGAAATGTTCTTGAATTATTACTTTTTTCATCAACTGTGTCCAAGAATTGCACTGTAATCGACATCTTTGCGGCTGATGTCAGACGTGCAGTATATAATGAGGTACTTCGCAGTATCCAACTTTTCTAGAATGTGTTTGAGCACGTTCATGGCCATCATTTTGATGATTTCATTTTGAATATTTCTTCTGCACTAGTGAACGGCCAAGGTTTCGTTCCCCACATATCGAAGGTGCTCCCTCACACCACAGTCAAACTCCCCAAGAAGTTCGAATATTCCCCACAAAAGACCGCTGTTTTCTGTGTACAACCAGTCAGAAAAGCCGTGTAAGATTGCATCACAGATATTGCTTCGTTTGCGTTGGACTTATAAGATTTTCCCGCGAATTAACAGGACAATTGTCGCATTTGACGCGACGTAGTATTGTTCAACTAGAGCCTTTTGCGAATTTTTTATATGCACAGCGTCATTAAAACCACCTGTCACATGTCTACAGCAAACACAGACTTGTTGTCTATGCTACGTCTTCGTACCTATTATGAGCAACGCCGCCCGCGTCGGAGCTCCCCGTTTTCTTTGAACAGTAATTATGAACGTCTATGAAATAGTGGTTACATTGTGCATACCTTATTCGAATAGAGCACTTGATAACAGGAAGAACACAGCTCGAACCTCAGCGCATCATAGCCGGCAAAACGGCTCACACGCAGGTTACAACACACTCCTTAACAGCAAGGAAACTCGAACGTCGCGGTCACCTCGGCGCATCGTAGCCGGCAAAACGGCTCACACGCAGTATAGAAGACACTTCATAACAGCAAGAACACAGCTCGAACGTCGCGGTCACCTCGGCGTATCGCAGCCGGCAAAACGGCTCACACGCAGCATATAACACGCTTCATAACAGCAAGAACACAGCTCGAACGTTGCGGTCACCTCGGCGTATCGCAGCCGGCAAAACGGCTCACACGCAGTATCCAACACACTTCATAACAGCAAGAACACAGCTGGAACGTCGCGGTCACCTCGGCGCATCGTAGCCGGCAAAACGGCTCACACGCAGTATAGAACACACTTCATAACAGCAAGGAAGCTCGAACGTCGCGATTACCTCGGCGCATCGCAGCCGGCAAAACGGCTCACACGCAGTTTAAAACACACTTCATAACAGCAAGAAAGCTCGAACGTCGCGGTCACCTCGGCGTATCGCAGCCGGCAAAACGGCTCACACGCAGCATATAACACGCTTCATAACAGCAAGAACACAGCTCGAACGTTGCGGTCACCTCGGCGTATCGCAGCCGGCAAAACAGCTCACACGCAGTATCCAACACACTTCATAACAGCAAGAACACAGCTGGAACGTCGCGGTCACCTCGGCGCATCGTAGCCGGCAAAACGGCTCACACGCAGTATAGAACACACTTCATAACAGCAAGAACACAGCTCGAACGTCGCGGTCACCTCGGCGAATCGTAGCCGGCAAAACGGCTCACACGCAGTATAGAACACACTTCACAACAGCAAGAACACAGCTCGAACGTCGCGGTCACCTCGGCGCATCGTAGCCGGCAAAACGGCTCACACGCTGTTTACAACACACTTCATATCAGCAAGCTCGAACGTCGCGGTCACCTCGGCGCATCGTAGCCGGCAAAACGGCTCACACGCAGTATAGAACACACTTCACAACAGCAAGAACACAGCTCGAACGTCGCGGTCACCTCAGTGCATCGCAGCCGGCAAAACGGCTCACACGCAGTTTACAACACACTTCATAACAGCAAGAACACAGCTGGAACGTCGCGGTCACCACGGCGCATCGTAGCCGGCAAAACGGCTCACACGCAGTATAGAACACACTTCACAACAGCAAGAACACAGCTCGAACGTCGCGGTCACCTCGGCGTATCGCAGCCGGCAAAACGGCTCACACGCAGTTTACAACACACTTCATAACAGCAAGAACACAGCTCGAACGTCGCGGTCACCTCAGTGCATCGCAGCCGGCAAAACGGCTCACACGCAGTTTACAACACACTTCACAACAGCAAGAACACAGCTGGAACGTCGCGGTCACCTCGGCGCATCGTAGCCGGCAAAACGGCTCACACGCAGTATAGAAGACACTTCATAACAGCAAGAACATAGCTCGAACGTCGCGGTCACCTCGGCGTATCGCAGCCGGCAAAACGGCTCACACGCAGCATATAACACGCTTCATAACAGCAAGAACACAGCTCGAACGTCGCGGTCACCTCGGCGTATCGCAGCCGGCAAAACGGCTCACACGCAGCATATAACACGCTTCATAACAGCAAGAACACAGCTCGAACGTTGCGGTCACCTCGGCGTATCGCATCCGGCAAAACGGCTCACACGCAGTATCCAACACACTTCATAACAGCAAGAACACAGCTGGAACGTTGCGGCCACCTCGGCGTATCGCAGCCGGCAAAACAGCTCACACGCAGTATCCAACACACTTCATAACAGCAAGAACACAGCTGGAACGTCGCGGTCACCTCGGCGCATCGTAGCCGGCAAAACGGCTCACACGCAGTATAGAACACACTTCATAACAGCAAGAACACAGCTCGAACGTCGCGGTCACCTCAGTGCATCGCAGCCGGCAAAACGGCTCACACGCAGTTTACAACACACTTCATAACAGCAAGAACACAGCTCGAACGTCGCGGTCACCTCGGCGAATCGTAGCCGGCAAAACGGCTCACACGCAGTATCCAATACACTTCATAACAGCAAGAACACAGCTGGAACGTCGCGGTCACCTCGGCGCATCGTAGCCGGCAAAACGGCTCACACGCAGTATAGAACAAACTTCACAACAGCAAGAACACAGCTCGAACGTCGCGGTCACCTCGGCGTATCGCAGCCGGCAAAACGGCTCACACGCAGTTTACAACACACTTCATAACAGCAAGAACACAGCTCGAACGTCGCGGTCACCTCGGCGAATCGTAGCCGGCAAAACGGCTCACACGCAGTATCCAACACACTTCATAACAGCAAGAACACAGCTGGAACGTCGCGGTCACCTCAGTGCATCGCAGCCGCCAAAACGGCTCACACGCAGTTTACAACACACTTCATAACAGCAACAACACAGCTCGAACGTCGCGGTCACCTCGGCGTATCGCAGCCGGCAAAACAGCTCACACGCAGTATCCAACACACTTCATAACAGCAAGAACGCAGCTGGAACGTCGCGGTCACCTCGGCGCATCGTAGCCGGCAAAACGGCTCACACGCAGTATAGAACACACTTCACAACAGCAAGAACACAGCTCGAACGTCGCGGTCACCTCAGTGCATCGCAGCCGGCAA
This sequence comes from Dermacentor albipictus, assembly GCF_038994185.2. Taxonomy (NCBI): domain Eukaryota; kingdom Metazoa; phylum Arthropoda; class Arachnida; order Ixodida; family Ixodidae; genus Dermacentor; species Dermacentor albipictus. The sequence continues at coordinate 186,969,529 of NC_091823.1, read as the reverse complement.
AACGGCTCACACGCAGTTTACAACACACATCATAACAGCAAGAACACAGCTCGAACGTCGCGGTCACCTCAGTGCATGGCAGCCGGCAAAACGGCTCACACGCAGTATAGAACACACTTCACAACAGCAAGAACACAGCTCGAACGTCGCGGTCACGCCGGCGTATCGCCGCCGGCAAAACGGCTCACACGCAATATCCAACTCACTTCATAACAGCAAGGAAGCTCGAACGTCGCGTTCACCTCGAATCATCGCAGCCGGGGAAACGGCTCACACGCAGCATATAACACACTTCATAACAGCGAGAACACAGCTCGAACGTCGCGGTCGCGTCGGCGTATCGCAGCCGGCAAAACGGCTCACACGCAGTTTCCAACACACTTCATAACAGCAAGAACACAGCTGGAACGTCGCGGTCACCTCGGCGCATCGTAGCCGGCAAAACGGCTCACACGCAGTATAGAACACACTTCATAACAGCAAGGAAGCTCGAACGTCGCGATTACCTCGGTGCATCGCAGCCGGCAAAACGGCTCACACGCAGTTTAAAACACACTTCATAACAGCAAGAAAGCTCGAACGTCGCGGTCACCTCGGCGCATCGTAGCCGGCAAAACGGCTCACACGCAGTATAGAAGACACTTCATAACAGCAAGAACACAGCTCGAACGTCGCGGTCACCTCGGCGTATCGCAGCAGGCAAAACGGCTCACACGCAGCATATAACACGCTTCATAACAGCAAGAACACAGCTGGAACGTCGCGGTCACCTCGGCGCATCGTAGCCGGCAAAACGGCTCACACGCAGTATAGAACACACTTCATAACAGCAAGAACACAGCTCGAACGTCGCGGTCACCTCAGTGCATCGCAGCCGGCAAAACGGCTCACACGCAGTTTACAACACACTTCATAACAGCAAGAACACAGCTCGAACGTCGCGGTCACCTCGGCAAATCGTAGCCGGCAAAACGGCTCACACGCAGTATAGAACACACTTCACAACAGCAAGAACACAGCTCGAACGTCGCGGTCACCTCGGCGCATCGTAGCCGGCAAAACGGCTGACACGCTGTTTACAACACACTTCATATCAGCAAGCTCGAACGTCGCGGTCACCTCGGCGCATCGTAGCCGGCAAAACGGCTCACACGCAGTATAGAACACACTTCACAACAGCAAGAACACAGCTCGAACGTCGCGGTCACCTCAGTGCATCGGAGCCGGCAAAACGGTTCACACGCAGTTTACAACACACTTCATAACAGCAAGAACACAGCTCGAACGTCGCGGTCACCTCGGCGAATCGTAGCCGGCAAAACGGCTCACACGCAGTATCCAACACACTTCATAACAGCAAGAACACAGCTGGAGCGTCGCGGTCACCTCGGCGCATCGTAGCCGGCAAAACGGCTCACACGCAGCATATAACACACTTCATAACAGCAAGAACACAGCTGGAACGTCGCGGTCACCTCCGCGCATCGTAGCCGGCAAAACGGCTCACACGCAGTATAGAACACACTTAATAAGAGCAAGAAAGCTCGAACGTCGCGGTCACCTCGGCGCATCGTAGCCGGCAAAATGGTTCACACGCAGTATAGAAAACACTTCATAACAGCAAGGAAACTCGAACGTCGCGGTCACCTCGGCGCATCGCAGCCGGCAAAACGGCTCACACGCAGTTTAAAACACACTTCATATCAGCAAGCTCGAACGTCGCGGTCACCTCGGCGCATCGAAGCTGGCAAAACGGCTCACACGCAGTTTACAACACACTTCATAACAGCAAGAACACAGCTCGAACGTCGCGGTCACCTCAGTGCATCGCAGCCGGCAAAACGGCTCACACGCAGTATAGAACACACTTCACAACAGCAAGAACACAGCTCGAACGTCGCGGTCACGCCGGCGTATCGCCGCCGGCAAAACGGCTCACACGCAGTATAGAACACACTTCATAACAGCAAGAACACAGCTCGAATGTCGCGGTCACCTCGGCGAATCGTAGCCGGCAAAACAGCTCACACGCAGTATCCAACACACTTCATAATAGCTAGAACACAGCTGGAACGTCGCGGTCACCTCGGCGTATCGCAGCCGGCAAAACGGCTCACACGCAGTATCCAACACACTTCATAACAGCAAGAACACAGCTCGAACGTCGCGGTCACCTCGGCGAATCGTAGCCGGCAAAACGGCTCACACGCAGTATAGAACACACTTCATAACAGCAAGGAAACTCGAACGTCGCGGTCACCTCGGCGCATCGCAGCCGCCAAAACGACTCACACGCAGTTTACAACACACTTCATAAGAGCAAGAAAGCTCGAACGTCGCGGTCACCTCGGCGCATCTAAGCCGGCGAAACGGCTTACACGCAGTATAGAACACACTTCATAATAGCTACAACACAGCTGGAACGTCGCGGTCACCTCGGCGCATCGCAGCCGGCAAAACGGCTCACACGCAGTTTACAACACACTTCATATCAGCAAGCTCGAACGTCGCGGTCACCTCGGCGCATCGCAGCCGGCAAAACGGCTCACACGCAGTATAGAACACACTTCATAACAGCAAGGAAACTCGAACGTCGTGGTCACCTCGGCGTATCGCAGCCGGCAAAACGGCTCACACGCAGTTTACAACACACTTCATAACAGCAAGAACACAGCTCGAACGTCGCGGTCACCTCGGCGTATCGCAGCCGGCAAAACAGCTCACACGCAGTATCCAACACACTTCATAACAGCAAGAACGCAGCTGGAACGTCGCGGTCACCTCGGCGCATCGTAGCCGGCAAAACGGCTCACACGCAGTATAGAACACACTTCACAACAGCAAGAACACAGCTCGAACGTCGCGGTCACGCCGGCGTATCGCCGCCGGCAAAACGGCTCACACGCAGTATAGAACACACTTCATAACAGCAAGAACACAGCTCGAATGTCGCGGTCACCTCGGCGAATCGTAGCCGGCAAAACGGCTCACACGCAGTATAGAACACATTTCACAACAGCAAGAACACAGCTCGAACGTCGCGGTCACCTCGGCGCATTGTAGCCGGCATAACGGCTCACACGCAGTTTACAACTGACTTCATAACAGCAAGAACACAGCTCGAACGTAGTGGTCACCTCGGCGCATCGCAGCCGCCAAAACGGCTCACACGCAGTTTACAACACACTTCATAACAGCAACAAAGCTCCAACGTCGCGGTCACCTCGGCGCATCGTAGCCGGCAAAACGGCTCACACGCAGTTTACAACTAACTTCATAACAGCAAGAACGCAGCTCGAACGTCGCGTCACCTCGACGTATCGCAGCCGGCAAAACGGCTCACACGCAGTTTACAACACACTTAATAACAGCAAGAACACAGCTCGAACATCGCGTAACCTCGGCGTATCGCAGTCAGCAAAACAGCTCACACGCAGTGTACAACACACTAAATAACAGCAAGAACACAGCTCTAACGTCGCGGTCACCTCGACGTATCGCAGCCGGCAAAACGGCTCACACGCAATATCCAACTCACTTCATAACAGCAAGGAAGCTCGAACGTCGCGTTCACCTCGAATCATCGCAGCAGGGGATACGGCTCACACGCAGCATATAACACACTTCATAACAGCGAGAACACAGCTCGAACGTCGCGGTCGCCTCGGCGTATCGCAGCCGGCAAAACGGCTCACACGCAGTTTCCAACACACTTCATAACAGCAAGAACACAGCTGGAACGTCGCGGTCACCTCGGCGCATCGTAGCCGGCAAAACGGCTCACACGCAGTATAGACCACACTTCATAACAGCAAGGAAGCTCGAACGTCACGATTACCTCGGTGCATCGCAGCCGGCAAAACGGCTCACACGCAGTTTAAAACACACTTCATAACAGCAAGAAAGCTCGAACGTCGCGGTCACCTCGGCGCATCGTAGCCGGCAAAACGGCTCACACGCAGTATAGAAGACACTTCATAACAGCAAGAACACAGCTCGAACGTCGCGGTCACCTCGGCGTATCGCAGCCGGCAAAACGGCTCACACGCAGCATATAACACGCTTCATAACAGCAAGAACACAGCTCGAACGTTGCGGTCACCTCGGCGTATCGCAGCCGGCAAAACGGCTCACACGCAGTATCCAACACACTTCATAACAGCAAGAACACAGCTGGAACGTCGCGGTCACCTCGGCGCATCGTAGCCGGCAAAACGGCTCACCCGCAGTATAGAACACACTTCATAACAGCAAGAACACAGCTCGAACGTCGCGGTCACCTCAGTGCATCGCAGCCGGCAAAACGGCTCACACGCAGTTTACAACACACTTCATAACAGCGAGAACACAGCTCGAACGTCGCGGTCACCTCGGCGAATCGTAGCCGGCAAAACGGCTCACACGCAGTATAGAACACACTTCACAACAGCAAGATCACAGCTCGAACGTCGCGGTCACCTCGGCGCATCGTAGCCGGCAAAACGGCTGACACGCTGTTTACAACACACTTCATATCAGCAAGCTCGAACGTCGCGGTCACCTCGGCGCATCGTAGCCGGCAAAACGGCTCACACGCAGTATAGAACACACTTCACAACAGCAAGAACACAGCTCGAACGTCGCGGTCACCTCATTGCATCGGAGCCGGCAAAACGGCTCACACGCAGTTTACAACACACTTCATAACAGCAAGAACACAGCTCGAACGTCGCGGTCACCTCGGCGAATCGTAGCCGGCAAAACGGCTCACACGCAGTATCCAACACACTTCATAACAGCAAGAACACAGCTGGAACGTCGCGGTCACCTCGGCGCATCGTAGCCGGCAAAACGGCTCACACGCAGTATAGAACACACTTCACAACAGCAAGAACACAGCTCGAACGCCGCGGTCACCTCGGCGTATCGCAGCCGGCAAAACGGCTCACACGCAGTTTACAACACACTTCATAACAGCAAGAACACAGCTCGAACGTCGCGGTCACCTCGGCGAATCGTAGCTGGCAAAACGGCTCACACGCAGTATCCAACACACTTCATAACAGCAAGAACACAGCTGGAACGTCGCGGTCACCTCAGTGCATCGCAGCCGGCAAAACGGCTCACACGCAGTTTACAACACCCTTCATAACAGCAAGAACACAGCTCGAACGTCGCGGTCACCTCGGCGTATCGCAGCCGGCAAAACAGCTCACACGCAGTATCCAACACACTTCATAACAGCAAGAACACAGCTGGAACGTCGCGGTCACCTCGGCGCATCGTAGCCGGCAAAACGGCTCACACGCAGTATAGAACACACTTCACAACAGCAAGAACACAGCTCGAACGTCGCGGTCACCTCGGCGAATCGTAGCCGGCAAAACGGCTCACACGCAGTTTACAACACACTTCATAACAGCAAGAACACAGCTCGAACGTCGCGGTCACCTCGGCGAATCGTAGCCGGCAAAACGGCTCACACGCAGTTTACAACTGACTTCATAACAGCAAGAACACAGCTCGAACGTAGTGGTCACCTCGGCGCATCGCAGCCGCCAAAACGGCTCACACGCAGTTTACAACACACTTCATAACAGCAAGAAAGCTCCAACGTCGCGGTCACCTCGGCGCATCGTAGCCGGCAAAACGGCTCACACGCAGTTTACAACTAACTTCATAACAGCAAGAACGCAGCTCGAACGTCGCGTCACCTCGACGTATCGCAGCCGGCAAAACGGCTCACACGCAGTTTACAACACACTTAATAACAGCAAGAACACAGCTCGAACATCGCGTTCACCTCGGATCATCGCAGCCGGCGAAACGGCTCACACGCAGCATATAACACACTTCATAACAGCGAGAACACAGCTCGAACGTCGCGGTCACCTCGGCGTATCGCAGCCGGCAAAACGGCTCACACGCACTATAGAACACACTTCATAACAGCAAGGAAGCTCGAACGTTGCGGTCACCTCGGCGCATCGTAGCCGGCAAAATGGTTCACACGCAGTATAGAAAACACTTCATAACAGCAAGGAAACTCGAACGTCGCGGTCACCTCGGCGCATCGCAGCCGGCAAAACGGCTCACACGCAGTTTAAAACACACTTCATATCAGCAAGCTCGAACGTCGCGGTCACCTCGGATCATCGCAGCCGGCGAAACGGCTCACACGCAGCATATAACACACTTCATAACAGCAAGAACACAGCTGGAACGTCGCGGTCACCTCCGCGCATCGTAGCCGGCTAAACGGCTCACACGCAGTATAGAACACACTTCATAACAGCAAGGAAACTCGAACGTCGCGGTCACCTCGGCGCATCGCAGCCGGCAAAACGGCTTACACGCAGTATAGAACACACTTCATAATAGCTACAACACAGCTGGAACGTCGCGGTCACCTCGGCGCATCGCAGCCGGCAAAACGGCTCACACGCAGTTTACAACACACTTCATATCAGCAAGCTCGAACGTCGCGGTCACCTCGGCGCATCGCAGCCGGCAAAACGGCTTACACGCAGTATAGAACACACTTCATAATAGCTACAACACAGCTGGAACGTCGCGGTCACCTCGGCGCATCGCAGCCGGCAAAACGGCTCACACGCAGTTTAAAACACACTTCATATCAGCAAGCTCGAACGTCGCGGTCACCTCGGCGCATCGCAGCTGGCAAAACGGCTTACACGCAGTATAGAACACACTTCATAATAGCTACAACACAGCTGGAACGTCGCGGTCACCTCGGCGCATCGCAGCCGGCAAAACGGCTCACACGCAGTTTAAAACACACTTCATATCAGCAAGCTCGAACGTCGCGGTCACCTCGGCGCATCGCAGCTGGCAAAACGGCTTACACGCAGTATAGAACACACTTCATAATAGCTACAACACAGCTGGAACGTCGCGGTCACCTCGGCGCATCGCAGCCGGCAAAACGGCTCACACGCAGTTTACAACACACTTCATATCAGCAAGCTCGAACGTCGCGGTCACCTCGGCGCATCGCAGCCGGCAAAACGACTTACACGCAGTATAGAACACACTTCATAATAGCTACAACACAGCTGGAACGTCGCGGTCACCTCGGCGCATCGCAGCCGGCAAAACGGCTCACACGCAGTTTAAAACACACTTCATATCAGCAAGCTCGAACGTCGCGGTCACCTCGGCGCATCGCAGCCGGCAAAACGGCTTACACGCAGTATAGAACACACTTCATAATAGCTACAACACAGCTGGAACGTCGCGGTCACCTCGGCGCATCGCAGCCGGCAAAACGGCTCACACGCAGTTTACAACACACTTCATATCAGCAAGCTCGAACGTCGCGGTCACCTCGGCGCATCGCAGCCGGCAAAACGGCTTACACGCAGTATAGAACACACTTCATAATAGCTACAACACAGCTGGAACGTCGCGGTCACCTCGGCGCATCGCAGCCGGCAAAACGGCTCACACGCAGTTTAAAACACACTTCATATCAGCAAGCTCGAACGTCGCGGTCACCTCGGCGCATCGCAGCCGGCAAAACGGCTTACACGCAGTATAGAACACACTTCATAATAGCTACAACACAGCTGGAACGTCGCGGTCACCTCGGCGCATCGCAGCCGGCAAAACGGCTCACACGCAGTTTAAAACACACTTCATATCAGCAAGCTCGAACGTCGCGGTCACCTCGGCGCATCGCAGCCGGCAAAACGGCTTACACGCAGTATAGAACACACTTCATAATAGCTACAACACAGCTGGAACGTCGCGGTCACCTCGGCGCATCGCAGCCGGCAAAACGGCTCACACGCAGTTTACAACACACTTCATATCAGCAAGCTCGAACGTCGCGGTCACCTCGGCGCATCGCAGCCGGCAAAACGGCTTACACGCAGTATAGAACACACTTCATAATAGCTACAACACAGCTGGAACGTCGCGGTCACCTCGGCGCATCGCAGCCGGCAAAACGGCTCACACGCAGTTTAAAACACACTTCATATCAGCAAGCTCGAACGTCGCGGTCACCTCGGCGCATCGCAGCTGGCAAAACGGCTTACACGCAGTATAGAACACACTTCATAATAGCTACAACACAGCTGGAACGTCGCGGTCACCTCGGCGCATCGCAGCCGGCAAAACGGCTCACACGCAGTTTAAAACACACTTCATATCAGCAAGCTCGAACGTCGCGGTCACCTCGGCGCATCGCAGCTGGCAAAACGGCTTACACGCAGTATAGAACACACTTCATAATAGCTACAACACAGCTGGAACGTCGCGGTCACCTCGGCGCATCGCAGCCGGCAAAACGGCTCACACGCAGTTTACAACACACTTCATATCAGCAAGCTCGAACGTCGCGGTCACCTCGGCGCATCGCAGCCGGCAAAACGGCTTACACGCAGTATAGAACACACTTCATAATAGCTACAACACAGCTGGAACGTCGCGGTCACCTCGGCGCATCGCAGCCGGCAAAACGGCTCACACGCAGTTTACAACACACTTCATATCAGCAAGCTCGAACGTCGCGGTCACCTCGGCGCATCGCAGCCGGCAAAACGGCTTACACGCAGTATAGAACACACTTCATAATAGCTACAACACAGCTGGAACGTCGCGGTCACCTCGGCGCATCGCAGCCGGCAAAACGGCTCACACGCAGTTTAAAACACAATTCATATCAGCAAGCTCGAACGTCGCGGTCACCTCGGCGCATCGCAGCTGGCAAAACGGCTTACACGCAGTATAGAACACACTTCATAATAGCTACAACACAGCTGGAACGTCGCGGTCACCTCGGCGCATCGCAGCCGGCAAAACGGCTCACACGCAGTTTAAAACACACTTCATATCAGCAAGCTCGAACGTCGCGGTCACCTCGGCGCATCGCAGCCGGCAAAACGGCTTACACGCAGTATAGAACACACTTCATAATAGCTACAACACAGCTGGAACGTCGCGGTCACCTCGGCGCATCGCAGCCGGCAAAACGGCTCACACGCAGTTTACAACACACTTCATATCAGCAAGCTCGAACGTCGCGGTCACCTCGGCGCATCGCAGCCGGCAAAACGGCTTACACGCAGTATAGAACACACTTCATAATAGCTACAACACAGCTGGAACGTCGCGGTCACCTCGGCGCATCGCAGCCGGCAAAACGGCTCACACGCAGTTTAAAACACACTTCATATCAGCAAGCTCGAACGTCGCGGTCACCTCGGCGCATCGCAGCTGGCAAAACGGCTTACACGCAGTATAGAACACACTTCATAATAGCTACAACACAGCTGGAACGTCGCGGTCACCTCGGCGCATCGCAGCCGGCAAAACGGCTCACACGCAGTTTACAACACACTTCATATCAGCAAGCTCGAACGTCGCGGTCACCTCGGCGCATCGCAGCTGGCAAAACGGCTTACACGCAGTATAGAACACACTTCATAATAGCTACAACACAGCTGGAACGTCGCGGTCACCTCGGCGCACCGCAGCCGGCAAAACGGCTCACACGCAGTTTAAAACACACTTCATATCAGCAAGCTCGAACGTCGCGGTCACCTCGGCGCATCGCAGCCGGCAAAACGGCTTACACGCAGTATAGAACACACTTCATAATAGCTACAACACAGCTGGAACGTCGCGGTCACCTCGGCGCATCGCAGCCGGCAAAACGGCTCACACGCAGTTTACAACACACTTCATATCAGCAAGCTCGAACGTCGCGGTCACCTCGGCGCATCGCAGCCGGCAAAACGGCTTACACGCAGTATAGAACACACTTCATAATAGCTACAACACAGCTGGAACGTCGCGGTCACCTCGGCGCATCGCAGCCGGCAAAACGGCTCACACGCAGTTTAAAACACACTTCATATCAGCAAGCTCGAACGTCGCGGTCACCTCGGCGCATCGCAGCTGGCAAAACGGCTTACACGCAGTATAGAACACACTTCATAATAGCTACAACACAGCTGGAACGTCGCGGTCACCTCGGCGCATCGCAGCCGGCAAAACGGCTCACACGCAGTTTACAACACACTTCATATCAGCAAGCTCGAACGTCGCGGTCACCTCGGCGCATCGCAGCCGGCAAAACGGCTCACACGCAGTATAGAACACACTTCATAACAGCAAGGAAACTCGAACGTCGTGGTCACCTCGGCGTATCGCAGCCGGCAAAACGGCTCACACGCAGTATCCAACACACTTCATAACAGCAAGAACACAGCTCGAACGTCACGGTCAACCTCGGCGAATCGTAGTCGGCAAAACGGCTCACACGCAGTATAGAACATACTTCATAACAGCAAGGAAACTCGAACGTCGCGGTCACCTCGGCGCATCGCAGCCGCCAAAACGACTCACACGCAGTTTACAACACACTTCATAAGAGCAAGAAAGCTCGAACGTCGCGGTCACATCGGCGCATCTAAGCCGGCGAAACGGCTTACACGCAGTATAGAACACACTTCATAATAGCTAGAACACAGCTGGAACGTCGCGGTCACCTCGGCGCATCGCAGCCGGCAAAACGGCTCACACGCAGTTTACAACACACTTCATATCAGCAAGCTCGAACGTCGCGGTCACCTCGGCGCATCGCAGCCCGCAAAACGGCTCACACGCAGTATAGAACACACTTCATAACAGCAAGGAAACTCGAACGTCGCGGTCACCTCGGCGTATCGCAGCCGGCAAAACGGCTCACACGCAGTATCCAACACACTTCATAACAGCAAGAACACAGCTCGAACGTCGCGGTCACCTCGGCGAATCGTAGCCGGCAAAACGGCTCACACGCAGTATAGAACACACTTCATAACAGCAAGGAAACTCGAAAGTCGTGGTCACCTCGGCGCATCGCAGCCGCCAAAACGACTCACACGCAGTTTACAACACACTTCATAAGAGCAAGAAAGCTCGAACGTCGCGGTCACCTCGGCGCATCTAAGCCGGCGAAACGGCTTACACGCAGTAGTGAACACACTTCATAATAGCTAGAACACAGCTGGAACGTCGCGGTCACCTCGGCGCATCGCAGCCGGCAAAACGGCTCACACGCAGTTTACAACACACTTCATATCAGCAAGCTCGAACGTCGCGGTCACCTCGGCGCATCGCAGCCGGCAAAACGGCTCACACGCAGTATAGAACACACTTCATAACAGCAAGGAAACTCGAACGTCGTGGTCACCTCGGCGCATCGCAGCCGCCAAAACGGCTCACACGCAGTTTACAACACACTTCATAACAGCAAGGAAGCTCGAACGTCGCGTTCACCTCGGATCATCGCAGCCGGCAAAACGGCTCACACGCAGTTTACAACACACTTCATAGCAGCAAGAACACAGCTCGAACGTCGCGGTCACCTCGGCGCATCGCAGCCGGCAAAACGGCTCACACGCAGTTTACAACACACTTCATAAGAGCAAGAAAGCTCGAACGTCGCGGTCACCTCGGCGCATCTAAGCCGGCGAAACGGCTTACACGCAGTATAGAACACACTTCATAATAGCTAGAACACAGCTGGAACGTCGCGGTCACCTCGGCGCATCGCAGCCGGCAAAACGGCTCACACGCAGTTTACAACACACTTCATATCAGCAAGCTCGAACGTCGCGGTCACCTCAGCGCATCGCAGCCGGCTAAATGGCTCACACGCAGTACAGAAACCACTTCATAACAGCAAGAACACAGCAAGAACGTCGCGTCACCTCGGCGTATCGCAGCCCGCAAAACGGCTCACACGCAGTATAACACACTTCATAACAGCAAGAACACAGCGCAAGTGTCACGGTCACCTCGGCGTATCGCAGCCGACAAAACGGCTCGCACGCAGTGTACAACACACTTAATAACAGCAAGGAAGCTCGAACGTCGCGTTCACCTCGGATCATCGCAGCCGGCAAAACGGCTCACACGTAGTATCCAACACACTTCATAACAGCAAGAACACAGCTCGAACGACGCGGTCACCTCGGCGTATCGCAGTCGGCAAAACGGCTCACACGCAGTTTACAACACACTTCATAAGAGCAAGAAAGCTCGAACGTCGCGGTCACCTCGGCGCATCTAAGCCGGCGAAACGGCTTACACGCAGTATACAACACACTTCATAATAGCTAGAACACAGCTGGAACGTCGCGGTCACCTCGGCGCATCGCAGCCGGCAAAACGGCTCACACGCAGTTTACAACACACTTCATATCAGCAAGCTCGAACGTCGCGGTCACCTCGGCGCATCGCAGCCGGCAAAACGGCTCACACGCAGTATAGAACACACTTCATAACAGCAAGGAAACTCGAACGTCGCGGTCACCTCGGCGTATCGCAGCCGGCAAAACGGCTCACACGCAGTATCCAACACACTTCATAACAGCAAGAACACAGCTCGAACGTCGCGGTCACCTCGGCGAATCGTAGCCGGCAAAACGGCTCACACGCAGTATAGAACACACTTCATAACAGCAAGGAAACTCGAACGTCGTGGTCACCTCGGCGCATCGCAGCCGCCAAAACGACTCACACGCAGTTTACAACACACTTCATAAGAGCAAGAAAGCTCGAACGTCGCGGTCACCTCGGCGCATCGCAGCCGGCAAAACGGCTCACACGCAGTTTACAACACACTTCATATCAGCAAGCTCGAACGTCGCGTTCACCTCGGCGCATCGCAGCCGGCAAAACGGCTCACCCGCAGTATAGAACACACTTCATAACAGCAAGGAAACTCGAACGTCGTGGTCACCTCGGCGCATCGCAGCCGCCAAAACGGCTCACACGCAGTTTACAACACACTTCATAACAGCAAGGAAGCTCGAACGTCGCGTTCACCTCGGATCATCGCAGCCGGCAAAACGGCTCACACGCAGTTTACAACACACTTCATAGCAGCAAGAACACAGCTCGAACGTCGCGGTCACCTCGGCGCATCGCAGCCGGCAAAACGGCTCACACGCAGTTTACAACACACTTCATAAGAGCAAGAAAGCTCGAACGTCGCGGTCACCTCGGCGCATCTAAGCCGGCGAAACGGCTTACACGCAGTATAGAACACACTTCATAATAGCTAGAACACAGCTGGAACGTCGCGGTCACCTCGGCGCATCGCAGCCGGCAAAACGGCTCACACGCAGTATAGAACACACTTCATAACAGCAAGGAAACTCGAACGTCGTGGTCACCTCGGCGCATCGCAGCCGCCAAAACGGCTCACACGCAGTTTACAACACACTTCATAACAGCAAGAACACAGCTGGAACGTCGCGGTCACCTCGGCGCATCGTAGCCGGCAAAACGGCTCACACGCAGTATAGAAGACACTTCATAACAGCAAGAACACAGCTCGAACGTCGCGGTCACCTCGGCGTATCGCAGCCGGCAAAACGGCTCACACGCAGCATATAACACGCTTCATAACAGCAAGAACACAGCTCGAACGTCGCGGTCACCTCGGCGTATCGCAGCCGGCAAAACGGCTCACACGCAGCATATAACACGCTTCATAACAGCAAGAACACAGCTCGAACGTTGCGGTCACCTCGGCGTATCGCATCCGGCAAAACGGCTCACACGCAGTATCCAACACACTTCATAACAGCAAGAACACAGCTGGAACGTTGCGGCCACCTCGGCGTATCGCAGCCGGCAAAACAGCTCACACGCAGTATCCAACACACTTCATAACAGCAAGAACACAGCTGGAACGTCGCGGTCACCTCGGCGCATCGTAGCCGGCAAAACGGCTCACACGCAGTATAGAACACACTTCATAACAGCAAGAACACAGCTCGAACGTCGCGGTCACCTCAGTGCATCGCAGCCGGCAAAACGGCTCACACGCAGTTTACAACACACTTCATAACAGCAAGAACACAGCTCGAACGTCGCGGTCACCTCGGCGAATCGTAGCCGGCAAAACGGCTCACACGCAGTATCCAATACACTTCATAACAGCAAGAACACAGCTGGAACGTCGCGGTCACCTCGGCGCATCGTAGCCGGCAAAACGGCTCACACGCAGTATAGAACAAACTTCACAACAGCAAGAACACAGCTCGAACGTCGCGGTCACCTCGGCGTATCGCAGCCGGCAAAACGGCTCACACGCAGTTTACAACACACTTCATAACAGCAAGAACACAGCTCGAACGTCGCGGTCACCTCGGCGAATCGTAGCCGGCAAAACGGCTCACACGCAGTATCCAACACACTTCATAACAGCAAGAACACAGCTGGAACGTCGCGGTCACCTCAGTGCATCGCAGCCGGCAAAACGGCTCACACGCAGTTTACAACACACTTCATAACAGCAAGAACACAGCTCGAACGTCGCGGTCACCTCGGCGTATCGCAGCCGGCAAAACAGCTCACACGCAGTATCCAACACACTTCATAACAGCAAGAACGCAGCTGGAACGTCGCGGTCACCTCGGCGCATCGTAGCCGGCAAAACGGCTCACACGCAGTATAGAACACACTTCACAACAGCAAGAACACAGCTCGAACGTCGCGGTCACCTCAGTGCATCGCAGCCGGCAAAACGGCTCACACGCAGTTTACAACACACATCATAACAGCAAGAACACAGCTCGAACGTCGCGGTCACCTCAGTGCATCGCAGCCGGCAAAACGGCTCACACGCAGTATAGAACACACTTCACAACAGCAAGAACACAGCTCGAACGTCGCGGTCACGCCGGCGTATCGCCGCCGGCAAAACGGCTCACACGCAATATCCAACTCACTTCATAACAGCAAGGAAGCTCGAACGTCGCGTTCACCTCGAATCATCGCAGCCGGGGAAACGGCTCACACGCAGCATATAACACACTTCATAACAGCGAGAACACAGCTCGAACGTCGCGGTCGCGTCGGCGTATCGCAGCCGGCAAAACGGCTCACACGCAGTTTCCAACACACTTCATAACAGCAAGAACACAGCTGGAACGTCGCGGTCACCTCGGCGCATCGTAGCCGGCAAAACGGCTCACACGCAGTATAGAACACACTTCATAACAGCAAGGAAGCTCGAACGTCGCGATTACCTCGGTGCATCGCAGCCGGCAAAACGGCTCACACGCAGTTTAAAACACACTTCATAACAGCAAGAAAGCTCGAACGTCGCGGTCACCTCGGCGCATCGTAGCCGGCAAAACGGCTCACACGCAGTATAGAAGACACTTCATAACAGCAAGAACACAGCTCGAACGTCGCGGTCACCTCGGCGTATCGCAGCAGGCAAAACGGCTCACACGCAGCATATAACACGCTTCATAACAGCAAGAACACAGCTGGAACGTCGCGGTCACCTCGGCGCATCGTAGCCGGCAAAACGGCTCACACGCAGTATAGAACACACTTCATAACAGCAAGAACACAGCTCGAACGTCGCGGTCACCTCAGTGCATCGCAGCCGGCAAAACGGCTCACACGCAGTTTACAACACACTTCATAACAGCAAGAACACAGCTCGAACGTCGCGGTCACCTCGGCAAATCGTAGCCGGCAAAACGGCTCACACGCAGTATAGAACACACTTCACAACAGCAAGAACACAGCTCGAACGTCGCGGTCACCTCGGCGCATCGTAGCCGGCAAAACGGCTGACACGCTGTTTACAACACACTTCATATCAGCAAGCTCGAACGTCGCGGTCACCTCGGCGCATCGTAGCCGGCAAAACGGCTCACACGCAGTATAGAACACACTTCACAACAGCAAGAACACAGCTCGAACGTCGCGGTCACCTCAGTGCATCGGAGCCGGCAAAACGGTTCACACGCAGTTTACAACACACTTCATAACAGCAAGAACACAGCTCGAACGTCGCGGTCACCTCGGCGAATCGTAGCCGGCAAAACGGCTCACACGCAGTATCCAACACACTTCATAACAGCAAGAACACAGCTGGAACGTCGCGGTCACCTCGGCGCATCGTAGCCGGCAAAACGGCTTACACGCAGCATATAACACACTTCATAACAGCAAGAACACAGCTGGAACGTCGCGGTCACCTCCGCGCATCGTAGCCGGCAAAACGGCTCACACGCAGTATAGAACACACTTCATAACAGCAAGAAAGCTCGAACGTCGCGGTCACCTCGGCGCATCGTAGCCGGCAAAATGGTTCACACGCAGTATAGAAAACACTTCATAACAGCAAGGAAACTCGAACGTCGCGGTCACCTCGGCGCATCGCAGCCGGCAAAACGGCTCACACGCAGTTTAAAACACACTTCATATCAGCAAGCTCGAACGTCGCGGTCACCTCGGCGCATCGAAGCTGGCAAAACGGCTCACACGCAGTTTACAACACACTTCATAACAGCAAGAACACAGCTCGAACGTCGCGGTCACCTCAGTGCATCGCAGCCGGCAAAACGGCTCACACGCAGTATAGAACACACTTCACAACAGCAAGAACACAGCTCGAATGTCGCGGTCACCTCGGCGAATCGTAGCCGGCAAAACAGCTCACACGCAGTATCCAACACACTTCATAATAGCTAGAACACAGCTGGAACGTCGCGGTCACCTCGGCGTATCGCAGCCGGCAAAACGGCTCACACGCAGTATCCAACACACTTCATAACAGCAAGAACACAGCTCGAACGTCGCGGTCACCTCGGCGAATCGTAGCCGGCAAAACGGCTCACACGCAGTATCCAACACACTTCATAATAGCTAGAACACAGCTGGAACGTCGCGGTCACCTCGGCGTATCGCAGCCGGCAAAACGGCTCACACGCAGTATCCAACACACTTCATAACAGCAAGAACACAGCTCGAACGTCGCGGTCACCTCGGCGAATCGTAGCCGGCAAAACGGCTCACACGCAGTATAGAACACACTTCATAACAGCAAGGAAACTCGAACGTCGCGGTCACCTCGGCGCATCGCAGCCGCCAAAACGACTCACACGCAGTTTACAACACACTTCATAAGAGCAAGAAAGCTCGAACGTCGCGGTCACCTCGGCGCATCTAAGCCGGCGAAACGGCTTACACGCAGTATAGAACACACTTCATAATAGCTACAACACAGCTGGAACGTCGCGGTCACCTCGGCGCATCGCAGCCGGCAAAACGGCTCACACGCAGTTTACAACACACTTCATATCAGCAAGCTCGAACGTCGCGGTCACCTCGGCGCATCGCAGCCGGCAAAACGGCTCACACGCAGTATAGAACACACTTCATAACAGCAAGGAAACTCGAACGTCGTGGTCACCTCGGCGTATCGCAGCCGGCAAAACGGCTCACACGCAGTTTACAACACACTTCATAACAGCAAGAACACAGCTCGAACGTCGCGGTCACCTCGGCGTATCGCAGCCGGCAAAACAGCTCACACGCAGTATCCAACACACTTCATAACAGCAAGAACGCAGCTGGAACGTCGCGGTCACCTCGGCGCATCGTAGCCGGCAAAACGGCTCACACGCAGTATAGAACACACTTCACAACAGCAAGAACACAGCTCGAACGTCGCGGTCACCTCGGCGAATCGTAGCCGGCAAAACGGCTCACACGCAGTTTACAACACACTTCATAACAGCAAGAACACAGCTCGAACGTCGCGGTCACCTCGGCGAATCGTAGCCGGCAAAACGGCTCACACGCAGTTTACAACACACTTCATAACAGCAAGAACACAGCTGGAACGTCGCGGTCACCTCAGTGCATCGCAGCCGGCAAAACGGCTCACACGCAGTTTACAACACCCTTCATAACAGCAAGAACACAGCTCGAACGTCGCGGTCACCTCGGCGTATCGCAGCCGGCAAAACAGCTCACACGCAGTATCCAACACACTTCATAACAGCAAGAACACAGCTGGAACGTCGCGGTCACCTCGGCGCATCGTAGCCGGCAAAACGGCTCACACGCAGTAAGAACACACTTCACAACAGCAAGAACACAGCTCGAACGTCGCGGTCACCTCGGCGCATTGTAGCCGGCAAAACGGCTCACACGCAGTTTACAACTGACTTCATAACAGCAAGAACACAGCTCGAACGTCGCGGTCACCTCGGCGCATCGTAGCCGGCAAAACGGCTCACACGCAGTATAGAACACACTTCACAACAGCAAGAACACAGCTCGAACGTCGCGGTCACCTCGGCGTATCGCAGCCGGCAAAACAGCTCACACGCAGTTTACAACACACTTCATAACAGCAAGAACACAGCTCGAACGTCGCGGTCACCTCGGTGAATCGTAGCCGGCAAAACGGCTCACACGCAGTATCCAACACACTTCATAACAGCAAGAACACAGCTGGAACGTCGCGGTCACCTCAGTGCATCGCAGCCGGCAAAACGGCTCACACGCAGTTTACAACACCCTTCATAACAGCAAGAACACAGCTCGAACGTCGCGGTCACCTCGGCGTAACGCAGCCGGCAAAACAGCTCACACGCAGTATCCAACACACTTCATAACAGCAAGAACACAGCTGGAACGTCGCGGTCACCTCGGCGCATCGTAGCCGGCAAAACGGCTCACATGCAGTATAGAACACACTTCACAACAGCAAGAACACAGCTCGAACGTCGCGGTCACCTCGGCGAATCGTAGCCGGCAAAACGGCTCACACGCAGTTTACAACTGACTTCATAACAGCAAGAACACAGCTCGAACGTAGTGGTCACCTTGGCGCATCGCAGCCGCCAAAACGGCTCACACGCAGTTTACAACACACTTCATAACAGCAAGAAAGCTCCAACGTCGCGGTCACCTCGGCGCATCGTAGCCGGCAAAACGGCTCACACGCAGTTTACAACTAACTTCATAACAGCAAGAACGCAGCTCGAACGTCGCGTCACCTCGACGTATCGCAGCCGGCAAAACGGCTCACACGCAGTTTACAACACACTTAATAACAGCAAGAACACAGCTCGAACATCGCGTTCACCTCGGATCATCGCAGCCGGCGAAACGGCTCACACGCAGCATATAACACACTTCATAACAGCGAGAACACAGCTCGAACGTCGCGGTCACCTCGGCGTATCGCAGCCGGCAAAACGGCTCACACGCAGTATAGAACACACTTCATAACAGCAAGAAAGCTCGAACGTTGCGGTCACCTCGGCGCATCGTAGCCGGCAAAATGGTTCACACGCAGTATAGAAAACACTTCATAACAGCAAGGAAACTCGAACGTCGCGGTCACCTCGGCGCATCGCAGCCGGCAAAACGGCTCACACGCAGTTTAAAACACACTTCATATCAGCAAGCTCGAACATCGCGGTCACCTCGGCGCATCGCAGCTGGCAAAACGGCTTACACGCAGTATAGAACACACTTCATAATAGCTACAACACAGCTGGAACGTCGCGGTCACCTCGGCGCATCGCAGCCGGCAAAACGGCTCACACGCAGTTTACAACACACTTCATATCAGCAAGCTCGAACGTCGCGGTCACCTCGGCGCATCGCAGCCGGCAAAACGGCTTACACGCAGTATAGCACACACTTCATAATAGCTACAACACAGCTGGAACGTCGCGGTCACCTCGGCGCATCGCAGCCGGCAAAACGGCTCACACGCAGTTTAAAACACACTTCATATCAGCAAGCTCGAACGTCGCGGTCACCTCGGCGCATCGCAGCCGGCAAAACGGCTTACACGCAGTATAGAACACACTTCATAATAGCTACAACACAGCTGGAACGTCGCGGTCACCTCGGCGCATCGCAGCCGGCAAAACGGCTCACACGCAGTTTACAACACACTTCATATCAGCAAGCTCGAACGTCGCGGTCACCTCGGCGCATTGCAGCCGGCAAAACGGCTTACACGCAGTATAGAACACACTTCATAATAGCTACAACACAGCTGGAACGTCGCGGTCACCTCGGCGCATCGCAGCCGGCAAAACGGCTCACACGCAGTTTAAAACACACTTCATATCAGCAAGCTCGAACGTCGCGGTCACCTCGGCGCATCGCAGCTGGCAAAACGGCTTACACGCAGTATAGAACACACTTCATAATAGCTACAACACAGCTGGAACGTCGCGGTCACCTCGGCGCATCGCAGCCGGCAAAACGGCTCACACGCAGTTTAAAACACACTTCATATCAGCAAGCTCGAACGTCGCGGTCACCTCGGCGCATCGCAGCTGGCAAAACGGCTTACACGCAGTATAGAACACACTTCATAATAGCTACAACACAGCTGGAACGTCGCGGTCACCTCGGCGCATCGCAGCCGGCAAAACGGCTCACACGCAGTTTACAACACACTTCATATCAGCAAGCTCGAACGTCGCGGTCACCTCGGCGCATCGCAGCCGGCAAAACGGCTTACACGCAGTATAGAACACACTTCATAATAGCTACAACACAGCTGGAACGTCGCGGTCACCTCGGCGCATCGCAGCCGGCAAAACGGCTCACACGCAGTTTAAAACACACTTCATATCAGCAAGCTCGAACGTCGCGGTCACCTCGGCGCATCGCTGCCGGCAAAACGGCTCACACGCAGTTTACAACACACTTCATATCAGCAAGCTCGAACGTCGCGGTCACCTCGGCACATCGCAGCCGGCAAAACGGCTTACACGCAGTATAGAACACACTTCATAATAGCTACAACACAGCTGGAACGTCGCGGTCACCTCGGCGCATCGCAGCCGGCAAAACGGCTCACACGCAGTTTACAACACACTTCATATCAGCAAGCTCGAACGTCGCGGTCACCTCGGCGCATCGCAGCCGGCAAAACGGCTTACACGCAGTATAGAACACACTTCATAATAGCTACAACACAGCTGGAACGTCGCGGTCACCTCGGCGCATCGCAGCCGGCAAAACGGCTCACACGCAGTTTAAAACACACTTCATATCAGCAAGCTCGAACGTCGCGGTCACCTCGGCGCATCGCAGCTGGCAAAACGGCTTACACGCAGTATAGAACACACTTCATAATAGCTACAACACAGCTGGAACGTCGCGGTCACCTCGGCGCATCGCAGCCGGCAAAACGGCTCACACGCAGTTTAAAACACACTTCATATCAGCAAGCTCGAACGTCGCGGTCACCTCGGCGCATCGCAGCCGGCAAAACGGCTTACACGCAGTATAGAACACACTTCATAATAGCTACAACACAGCTGGAACGTCGCGGTCACCTCGGCGCATCGCAGCCGGCAAAACGGCTCACACGCAGTTTACAACACACTTCATATCAGCAAGCTCGAACGTCGCGGTCACCTCGGCGCATCGCAGCCGGCAAAACGGCTTACACGCAGTATAGAACACACTTCATAATAGCTACAACACAGCTGGAACGTCGCGGTCACCTCGGCGCATCGCAGCCGGCAAAACGGCTCACACGCAGTTTAAAACACACTTCATATCAGCAAGCTCGAACGTCGCGGTCACCTCGGCGCATCGCAGCTGGCAAAACGGCTTACACGCAGTATAGAACACACTTCATAATAGCTACAACACAGCTGGAACGTCGCGGTCACCTCGGCGCATCGCAGCCGGCAAAACGGCTCACACGCAGTTTACAACACACTTCATATCAGCAAGCTCGAACGTCGCGGTCACCTCGGCGCATCGCAGCCGGCAAAACGGCTCACACGCAGTATAGAACACACTTCATAACAGCAAGGAAACTCGAACGTCGTGGTCACCTCGGCGTATCGCAGCCGGCAAAACGGCTCACACGCAGTATCCAACACACTTCATAACAGCAAGAACACAGCTCGAACGTCACGGTCAACCTCGGCGAATCGTAGTCGGCAAAACGGCTCACACGCAGTATAGAACACACTTCATAACAGCAAGGAAACTCGAACGTCGCGGTCACCTCGGCGCATCGCAGCCGCCAAAACGACTCACACGCAGTTTACAACACACTTCATAAGAGCAAGAAAGCTCGAACGTCGCGGTCACATCGGCGCATCTAAGCCGGCGAAACGGCTTACACGCAGTATAGAACACACTTCATAATAGCTAGAACACAGCTGGAACGTCGCGGTCACCTCGGCGCATCGCAGCCGGCAAAACGGCTCACACGCAGTTTACAACACACTTCATATCAGCAAGCTCGAACGTCGCGGTCACCTCGGCGCATCGCAGCCCGCAAAACGGCTCACACGCAGTATAGAACACACTTCATAACAGCAAGGAAACTCGAACGTCGCGGTCACCTCGGCGTATCGCAGCCGGCAAAACGGCTCACACGCAGTATCCAACACACTTCATAACAGCAAGAACACAGCTCGAACGTCGCGGTCACCTCGGCGAATCGTAGCCGGCAAAACGGCTCACACGCAGTATAGAACACACTTCATAACAGCAAGGAAACTCGAACGTCGTGGTCACCTCGGCGCATCGCAGCCGCCAAAACGACTCACACGCAGTTTACAACACACTTCATAAGAGCAAGAAAGCTCGAACGTCGCGGTCACCTCGGCGCATCTAAGCCGGCGAAACGGCTTACACGCAGTAGAGAACACACTTCATAATAGCTAGAACACAGCTGGAACGTCGCGGTCACCTCGGCGCATCGCAGCCGGCAAAACGGCTCACACGCAGTATAGAACACACTTCATAACAGCAAGGAAACTCGAACGTCGTGGTCACCTCGGCGTATCGCAGCCGGCAAAACGGCTCACACGCAGTATCCAACACACTTCATAACAGCAAGAACACAGCTCGAACGTCGCGGTCACCTCGGCGAATCGTAGCCGGCAAAACGGCTCACACGCAGTATAGAACACACTTCATAACAGCAAGGAAACTCGAACGTCGCGGTCACCTCGGCGCATCGCAGCCGCCAAAACGACTCACACGCAGTTTACAACACACTTCATAAGAGCAAGAAAGCTCGAACGTCGCGGTCACCTCGGCGCATCTAAGCCGGCGAAACGGCTTACACGCAGTATACAACACACTTCATAATAGCTAGAACACAGCTGGAACGTCGCGGTCACCTCGGCGCATCGCAGCCGGCAAAACGGCTCACACGCAGTATAGAACACACTTCATATCAGCAAGCTCGAACGTCGCGGTCACCTCGGCGCATCGCAGCCGGCAAAACGGCTCACACGCAGTATAGAACACACTTCATAACAGCAAGGAAACTCGAACGTCGCGGTCACCTCGGCGTATCGCAGCCGGCAAAACGGCTCACACGCAGTATCCAACACACTTCATAACAGCAAGAACACAGCTCGAACGTCGCGGTCACCTCGGCGAATCGTAGCCGGCAAAACGGCTCACACGCAGTATAGAACACACTTCATAACAGCAAGGAAACTCGAACGTCGTGGTCACCTCGGCGCATCGCAGCCGCCAAAACGACTCACACGCAGTTTACAACACACTTCATAAGAGCAAGAAAGCTCGAACGTCGCGGTCACCTCGGCGCATCGCAGCCGGCAAAACGGCTCACACGCAGTTTACAACACACTTCATATCAGCAAGCTCGAACGTCGCGGTCACCTCGGCGCATCGCAGCCGGCAAAACGGCTCACCCGCAGTATAGAACACACTTCATAACAGCAAGGAAACTCGAACGTCGTGGTCACCTCGGCGCATCGCAGCCGCCAAAACGGCTCACACGCAGTTTACAACACACTTCATAACAGCAAGGAAGCTCGAACGTCGCGTTCACCTCGGATCATCGCAGCCGGCAAAACGGCTCACACGCAGTTTACAACACACTTCATAGCAGCAAGAACACAGCTCGAACGTCGCGGTCACCTCGGCGCATCGCAGCCGGCAAAACGGCTCACACGCAGTTTACAACACCCTTCATAAGAGCAAGAAAGCTCGAACGTCGCGGTCACCTCGGCGCATCTAAGCCGGCGAAACGGCTTACACGCAGTATAGAACACACTTCATAATAGCTAGAACACAGCTGGAACGTCGCGGTCACCTCGGCGCATCGCAGCCGGCAAAACGGCTCACACGCAGTATAGAACAAACTTCATAACAGCAAGGAAACTCGAACGTCGTGGTCACCTCGGCGCATCGCAGCCGCCAAAACGGCTCACACGCAGTTTACAACACACTTCATAACAGCAAGGAAGCTCGAACGTCGCGTTCACCTCGGATCATCGCAGCCGGCAAAACGGCTCACGCGCAGTTTACAACACACTTCATAGCAGCAAGAACACAGCTCGAACGTCGCGGTCACCTCGGCGCATCGCAGCCGGCAAAACGGCTCACACGCAGTTTACAACACACTTCATAAGAACAAGAAAGCTCGAACGTCGCGGTCACCTCGGCGCATCTAAGCCGGCG
Source organism: Dermacentor albipictus (assembly GCF_038994185.2). Classification (NCBI taxonomy): domain Eukaryota; kingdom Metazoa; phylum Arthropoda; class Arachnida; order Ixodida; family Ixodidae; genus Dermacentor; species Dermacentor albipictus. The sequence goes on along the minus strand of NC_091823.1, from coordinate 186,945,265 downwards.
AAACGGCTTACACGCAGTATAGAACACACTTCATAATAGCTAGAACACAGCTGGAACGTCGCGGTCACCTCGGCGCATCGCAGCCGGCAAAACGGCTCATACGCAGTTTACAACAAACTTCATATCAGCAAGCTCGAACGTCGCGGTCACCTCGGCGCATCGTAGCCGGCTAAATGGCTCACACGCAGTACAGAAACCACTTCATAACAGCAAGAACACAGCAAGAACGTCGCGTCACCTCGGCGTATCGCAGCCCGCAAAACGGCTCACACGCAGTATAACACACTTCATAACAGCAAGAACACAGCGCAAGTGTCACGGTCACCTCGGCGTATCGCAGCCGACAAAACGGCTCGCACGCAGTGTACAACACACTTAATAACAGCAAGGAAGCTCGAACGTCGCGTTCACCTCGGATCATCGCAGCCGGCAAAACGGCTCACACGTAGTATCCAACACACTTCATAACAGCAAGAACACAGCTCGAACGACGCGGTCACCTCGGCGTATCGCAGTCGGCAAAACGGCTCACACGCAGTTTACAACACACTTCATAAGAGCAAGAAAGCTCGAACGTCGCGGTCACCTCGGCGCATCTAAGCCGGCGAAACGGCTTACACGCAGTATAGAACACACTTCATAATAGCTAGAACACAGCTGGAACGTCGCGGTCACCTCGGCGCATCGCAGCCGGCAAAACGGCTCACACGCAGTATAGAACACACTTCATAACAGCAAGGAAACTCGAACGTCGTGGTCACCTCGGCGTATCGCAGCCGGCAAAACGGCTCACACGCAGTATCCAACACACTTCATAACAGCAAGAACACAGCTCGAACGTCGCGGTCACCTCGGCGAATCGTAGCCGGCAAAACGGCTCACACGCAGTATAGAACACACTTCATAACAGCAAGGAAACTCGAACGTCGCGGTCACCTCGGCGCATCGCAGCCGCCAAAACGACTCACACGCAGTTTACAACACACTTCATAAGAGCAAGAAAGCTCGAACGTCGCGGTCACCTCGGCGCATCTAAGCCGGCGAAACGGCTTACACGCAGTATACAACACACTTCATAATAGCTAGAACACAGCTGGAACGTCGCGGTCACCTCGGCGCATCGCAGCCGGCAAAACGGCTCACACGCAGTTTAAAACACACTTCATATCAGCAAGCTCGAACGTCGCGGTCACCTCGGCGCATCGCAGCTGGCAAAACGGCTTACACGCAGTATAGAACACACTTCATAATAGCTACAACACAGCTGGAACGTCGCGGTCACCTCGGCGCATCGCAGCCGGCAAAACGGCTCACACGCAGTTTAAAACACACTTCATATCAGCAAGCTCGAACGTCGCGGTCACCTCGGCGCATCGCAGCTGGCAAAACGGCTTACACGCAGTATAGAACACACTTCATAATAGCTACAACACAGCTGGAACGTCGCGGTCACCTCGGCGCATCGCAGCCGGCAAAACGGCTCACACGCAGTTTACAACACACTTCATATCAGCAAGCTCGAACGTCGCGGTCACCTCGGCGCATCGCAGCCGGCAAAACGGCTTACACGCAGTATAGAACACACTTCATAATAGCTACAACACAGCTGGAACGTCGCGGTCACCTCGGCGCATCGCAGCCGGCAAAACGGCTCACACGCAGTTTAAAACACACTTCATATCAGCAAGCTCGAACGTCGCGGTCACCTCGGCGCATCGCAGCCGGCAAAACGGCTCACACGCAGTTTACAACACACTTCATATCAGCAAGCTCGAACGTCGCGGTCACCTCGGCGCATCGCAGCCGGCAAAACGGCTTACACGCAGTATAGAACACACTTCATAATAGCTACAACACAGCTGGAACGTCGCGGTCACCTCGGCGCATCGCAGCCGGCAAAACGGCTCACACGCAGTTTACAACACACTTCATATCAGCAAGCTCGAACGTCGCGGTCACCTCGGCGCATCGCAGCCGGCAAAACGGCTTACACGCAGTATAGAACACACTTCATAATAGCTACAACACAGCTGGAACGTCGCGGTCACCTCGGCGCATCGCAGCCGGCAAAACGGCTCACACGCAGTTTAAAACACACTTCATATCAGCAAGCTCGAACGTCGCGGTCACCTCGGCGCATCGCAGCTGGCAAAACGGCTTACACGCAGTATAGAACACACTTCATAATAGCTACAACACAGCTGGAACGTCGCGGTCACCTCGGCGCATCGCAGCCGGCAAAACGGCTCACACGCAGTTTAAAACACACTTCATATCAGCAAGCTCGAACGTCGCGGTCACCTCGTCGCATCGCAGCCGGCAAAACGGCTTACACGCAGTATAGAACACACTTCATAATAGCTACAACACAGCTGGAACGTCGCGGTCACCTCGGCGCATCGCAGCCGGCAAAACGGCTCACTCGCAGTTTACAACACACTTCATATCAGCAAGCTCGAACGTCGCGGTCACCTCGGCGCATCGCAGCCGGCAAAACGGCTTACACGCAGTATACAACACACTTCATAATAGCTACAACACAGCTGGAACGTCGCGGTCACCTCGGCGCATCGCAGCCGGCAAAACGGCTCACACGCAGTTTAAAACACACTTCATATCAGCAAGCTCGAACGTCGCGGTCACCTCGGCGCATCGCAGCTGGCAAAACGGCTTACACGCAGTATAGAACACACTTCATAATAGCTACAACACAGCTGGAACGTCGCGGTCACCTCGGCGCATCGCAGCCGGCAAAACGGCTCACACGCAGTTTACAACACACTTCATATCAGCAAGCTCGAACGTGGCGGTCACCTCGGCGCATCGCAGCCGGCAAAACGGCTCACACGCAGTATAGAACACACTTCATAACAGCAAGGAAACTCGAACGTCGTGGTCACCTCGGCGTATCGCAGCCGGCAAAACGGCTCACACGCAGTATCCAACACACTTCATAACAGCAAGAACACAGCTCGAACGTCACGGTCAACCTCGGCGAATCGTAGTCGGCAAAACGGCTCACACGCAGTATAGAACACACTTCATAACAGCAAGGAAACTCGAACGTCGCGGTCACCTCGGCGCATCGCAGCCGCCAAAACGACTCACACGCAGTTTACAACACACTTCATAAGAGCAAGAAAGCTCGAACGTCGCGGTCACATCGGCGCATCTAAGCCGGCGAAACGGCTTACACGCAGTATAGAACACACTTCATAATAGCTAGAACACAGCTGGAACGTCGCGGTCACCTCGGCGCATCGCAGCCGGCAAAACGGCTCACACGCAGTTTACAACACACTTCATATCAGCAAGCTCGAACGTCGCGGTCACCTCGGCGCATCGCAGCCCGCAAAACGGCTCACACGCAGTATAGAACACACTTCATAACAGCAAGGAAACTCGAACGTCGCGGTCACCTCGGCGTATCGCAGCCGGCAAAACGGCTCACACGCAGTATCCAACACACTTCATAACAGCAAGAACACAGCTCGAACGTCGCGGTCACCTCGGCGAATCGTAGCCGGCAAAACGGCTCACACGCAGTATAGAACACACTTCATAACAGCAAGGAAACTCGAACGTCGTGGTCACCTCGGCGCATCGCAGCCGCCAAAACGACTCACACGCAGTTTACAACACACTTCATAAGAGCAAGAAAGCTCGAACGTCGCGGTCACCTCGGCGCATCTAAGCCGGCGAAACGGCTTACACGCAGTAGAGAACACACTTCATAATAGCTAGAACACAGCTGGAACGTCGCGGTCACCTCGGCGCATCGCAACCGGCAAAACGGCTCACACGCAGTTTACAACACACTTCATATCAGCAAGCTCGAACGTCGCGGTCACCTCGGCGCATCGCAGCCGGCAAAACGGCTCACACGCAGTATAGAACACACTTCATAACAGCAAGGAAACTCGAACGTCGTGGTCACCTCGGCGCATCGCAGCCGCCAAAACGGCTCACACGCAGTTTACAACACACTTCATAACAGCAAGGAAGCTCGAACGTCGCGTTCACCTCGGATCATCGCAGCCGGCAAAACGGCTCACACGCAGTTTACAACACACTTCATAGCAGCAAGAACACAGCTCGAACGTCGCGGTCACCTCGGCGCATCGCAGCCGGCAAAACGGCTCACACGCAGTTTACAACACACTTCATAAGAGCAAGAAAGCTCGAACGTCGCGGTCACCTCGGCGCATCTAAGCCGGCGAAACGGCTTACACGCAGTATAGAACACACTTCATAATAGCTAGAACACAGCTGGAACGTCGCGGTCACCTCGGCGCATCGCAGCCGGCAAAACGGCTCACACGCAGTTTACAACACACTTCATATCAGCAAGCTCGAACGTCGCGGTCACCTCAGCGCATCGCAGCCGGCTAAATGGCTCACACGCAGTACAGAAACCACTTCATAACAGCAAGAACACAGCAAGAACGTCGCGTCACCTCGGCGTATCGCAGCCCGCAAAACGGCTCACACGCAGTATAACACACTTCATAACAGCAAGAACACAGCGCAAGTGTCACGGTCACCTCGGCGTATCGCAGCCGACAAAACGGCTCGCACGCAGTGTACAACACACTTAATAACAGCAAGGAAGCTCGAACGTCGCGTTCACCTCGGAACATCGCAGCCGGCAAAACGGCTCACACGTAGTATCCAACACACTTCATAACAGCAAGAACACAGCTCGAACGACGCGGTCACCTCGGCGTATCGCAGTCGGCAAAACGGCTCACACGCAGTTTACAACACACTTCATAAGAGCAAGAAAGCTCGAACGTCGCGGTCACCTCGGCGCATCTAAGCCGGCAAAACGCTCACACGCAGTATCCAACACACTTCATAACAGCAAGAACACAGCTCGAACGTCGCGGTCACCTCGGCGAATCGTAGCCGGCAAAACGGCTCACACGCAGTATAGAACACACTTCATAACAGCAAGGAAACTCGAACGTCGCGGTCACCTCGGCGCATCGCAGCCGCCAAAACGACTGACACGCCGTTTACAACACACTTCATAAGAGCAAGAAAGCTCGAACGTCGCGGTCACCTCGGCGCATCTAAGCCGGCGAAACGGCTTACACGCAGTATACAACACACTTCATAATAGCTAGAACACAGCTGGAACGTCGCGGTCACCTCGGCGCATCGCAGCCGGCAAAACGGCTCACACGCAGTATAGAACACACTTCATATCAGCAAGCCCGAACGTCGCGGTCACCTCGGCGCATCGCAGCCGGCAAAACGGCTCACACGCAGTATAGAACACACTTCATAACAGCAAGGAAACTCGAACGTCGCGGTCACCTCGGCGTATCGCAGCCGGCAAAACGGCTCACACGCAGTATCCAACACACTTCATAACAGCAAGAACACAGCTCGAACGTCGCGGTCACCTCGGCGAATCGTAGCCGGCAAAACGGCTCACACGCAGTATAGAACACACTTCATAACAGCAAGGAAACTCGAACGTCGTGGTCACCTCGGCGCATCGCAGCCGCCAAAACGACTCACACGCAGTTTACAACACACTTCATAAGAGCAAGAAAGCTCGAACGTCGCGGTCACCTCGGCGCATCGCAGCCGGCAAAACGGCTCACACGCAGTTTACAACACACTTCATATCAGCAAGCTCGAACGTCGCGGTCACCTCGGCGCATCGCAGCCGGCAAAACGGCTCACCCGCAGTATAGAACACACTTCATAACAGCAAGGAAACTCGAACGTCGTGGTCACCTCGGCGCATCGCAGCCGCCAAAACGGCTCACACGCAGTTTACAACACACTTCATAACAGCAAGGAAGCTCGAACGTCGCGTTCACCTCGGATCATCGCAGCCGGCAAAACGGCTCACACGTAGTTTACAACACACTTCATAGCAGCAAGAACACAGCTCGAACGTCGCGGTCACCTCGGCGCATCGCAGCCGGCAAAACGGCTCACACGCAGTTTACAACACACTTCATAAGAGCAAGAAAGCTCGAACGTCGCGGTCACCTCGGCGCATCTAAGCCGGCGAAACGGCTTACACGCAGTATAGAACACACTTCATAATAGCTAGAACACAGCTGGAACGTCGCGGTCACCTCGGCGCATCGCAGCCGGCAAAACGGCTCACACGCAGTATAGAACACACTTCATAACAGCAAGGAAACTCGAACGTCGTGGTCACCTCGGCGCATCGCAGCCGCCAAAACGGCTCACACGCAGTTTACAACACACTTCATAACAGCAAGGAAGCTCGAACGTCGCGTTCACCTCGGATCATCGCAGCCGGCAAAACGGCTCACGCGCAGTTTACAACACACTTCATAGCAGCAAGAACACAGTTCGAACGTCGCGGTCACCTCGGCGCATCGCAGCCGGCAAAACGGCTCACACGCAGTTTACAACACACTTCATAAGAACAAGAAAGCTCGAACGTCGCGGTCACCTCGGCGCATCTAAGCCGGCGAAACGGCTTACACGCAGTATAGAACACACTTCATAATAGCTAGAACACAGCTGGAACGTCGCGGTCACCTCGGCGCATCGCAGCCGGCAAAACGGCTCACACGCAGTTTACAACAAACTTCATATCAGCAAGCTCGAACGTCGCGGTCACCTCGGCGCATCGTAGCCGGCTAAATGGCTCACACGCAGTACAGAAACCACTTCATAACAGCAAGAACACAGCAAGAACGTCGCGTCACCTCGGCGTATCGCAGCCCGCAAAACGGCTCACACGCAGTATAACACACTTCATAACAGCAAGAACACAGCGCAAGTGTCACGGTCACCTCGGCGTATCGCAGCCGACAAAACGGCTCGCACGCAGTGTACAACACACTTAATAACAGCAAGGAAGCTCGAACGTCGCGTTCACCTCGGATCATCGCAGCCGGCAAAACGGCTCACACGTAGTATCCAACACACTTCATAACAGCAAGAACACAGCTCGAACGACGCGGTCACCTCGGCGTATCGCAGTCGGCAAAACGGCTCACACGCAGTTTACAACACACTTCATAAGAGCAAGAAAGCTCGAACGTCGCGGTCACCTCGGCGCATCTAAGCCGGCGAAACGGCTTACACGCAGTATAGAACACACTTCATAATAGCTAGAACACAGCTGGAACGTCGCGGTCACCTCGGCGCATCGCAGCCGGCAAAACGGCTCACACGCAGTATAGAACACACTTCATAACAGCAAGGAAACTCTAACGTCGTGGTCACCTCGGCGTATCGCAGCCGGCAAAACGGCTCACACGCAGTATCCAACACACTTCATAACAGCAAGAACACAGCTCGAACGTCGCGGTCACCTCGGCGAATCGTAGCCGGCAAAACGGCTCACACGCAGTATAGAACACACTTCATAACAGCAAGGAAACTCGAACGTCGCGGTCACCTCGGCGCATCGCAGCCGCCAAAACGACTCACACGCAGTTTACAACACACTTCATAAGAGCAAGAAAGCTCGAACGTCGCGGTCACCTCGGCGCATCTAAGCCGGCGAAACGGCTTACACGCAGTATACAACACACTTCATAATAGCTAGAACACAGCTGGAACGTCGCGGTCACCTCGGCGCATCGCAGCCGGCAAAACGGCTCACACGCAGTATAGAACACACTTCATATCAGCAAGCTCGAACGTCGCGGTCACCTCGGCGCATCGCAGCCGGCAAAACGGCTCACACGCAGTATAGAACACACTTCATAACAGCAAGGAAACTCGAACGTCGCGGTCACCTCGGCGTATCGCAGCCGGCAAAACGGCTCACACGCAGTATCCAACACACTTCATAATAGCAAGAACACAGCTCGAACGTCGCGGTCACCTCGGCGAATCGTAGCCGGCAAAACGGCTCACACGCAGTATAGAACACACTTCATAACAGCAAGGAAACTCGAACGTCGTGGTCACCTCGGCGCATCGCAGCCGCCAAAACGACTCACACGCAGTTTACAACACACTTCATAAGAGCAAGAAAGCTCGAACGTCGCGGTCACCTCGGCGCATCGCAGCCGGCAAAACGGCTCACACGCAGTTTACAACACACTTCATATCAGCAAGCTCGAACGTCGCGGTCACCTCGGCGCATCGCAGCCGGCAAAACGGCTCACTCGCAGTATAGAACACACTTCATAACAGCAAGGAAACTCGAACGTCGTGGTCACCTCGGCGCATCGCAGCCGCCAAAACGGCTCACACGCAGTTTACAACACACTTCATAACAGCAAGGAAGCTCGAACGTCGCGTTCACCTCGGATCATCGCAGCCGGCAAAACGGCTCACACGCAGTTTACAACACACTTCATAGCAGCAAGAACACAGCTCGAACGTCGCGGTCACCTCGGCGCATCGCAGCCGGCAAAACGGCTCACACGCAGTTTACAACACACTTCATAAGAGCAAGAAAGCTCGAACGTCGCGGTCACCTCGGCGTATCTAAGCCGGCGAAACGGCTTACACGCAGTATAGAACACACTTCATAATAGCTAGAACACAGCTGGAACGTCGCGGTCACCTCGGCGCATCGCAGCCGGCAAAACGGCTCACACGCAGTATAGAACACACTTCATAACAGCAAGGAAACTCGAACGTCGTGGTCACCTCGGCGCATCGCAGCCGCCAAAACGGCTCACACGCAGTTTACAACACACTTCATAACAGCAAGGAAGCTCGAACGTCGCGTTCACCTCGGATCATCGCAGCCGGCAAAACGGCTCACGCGCAGTTTACAACACACTTCATAGCAGCAAGAACACAGTTCGAACGTCGCGGTCACCTCGGCGCATCGCAGCCGGCAAAACGGCTCACACGCAGTTTACAACACACTTCATAAGAACAAGAAAGCTCGAACGTCGCGGTCACCTCGGCGCATCTAAGCCGGCGAAACGGCTTACACGCAGTATAGAACACACTTCATAATAGCTAGAACACAGCTGGAACGTCGCGGTCACCTCGGCGCATCGCAGCCGGCAAAACGGCTCACACGCAGTTTACAACAAACTTCATATCAGCAAGCTCGAACGTCGCGGTCACCTCGGCGCATCGTAGCCGGCTAAATGGCTCACACGCAGTACAGAAACCACTTCATAACAGCAAGAACACAGCAAGAACGTCGCGTCACCTCGGCGTATCGCAGCCCGCAAAACGGCTCACACGCAGTATAACACACTTCATAACAGCAAGAACACAGCGCAAGTGTCACGGTCACCTCGGCGTATCGCAGCCGACAAAACGGCTCGCACGCAGTGTACAACACACTTAATAACAGCAAGGAAGCTCGAACGTCGCGTTCACCTCGGATCATCGCAGCCGGCAAAACGGCTCACACGTAGTATCCAACACACTTCATAACAGCAAGAACACAGCTCGAACGACGCGGTCACCTCGGCGTATCGCAGTCGGCAAAACGGCTCACACGCAGTTTACAACACACTTCATTACAGCAAGGAAGCTCGAACGTCGCGGTCACCTCGGCGCATCGTAGCCGGCAAAACGGCTCACGCGCTGTATAGCACACGTGGAATGGCAGCGATAACGAGTCAATAAAAACTTATCGTTACTGATCGTATCATTATTTCTTAAAGTTGCGAAGGACTGGAGTTCACCACTTCGCGGCAACAAACCGCATACGCAAACAGATACGAATCGGGTACGCTAGGTGCGCCGATCGGCCACTATTTATTTCGCCACCGCGCTGAAAATGTGTCCTGCTCAGAATGCACGTGCGTGTGATGAACGCGAATGCCACGTGCAAGGAGTGGCACAAAAAATCACGAAGTCGATGGCTTCAAATATTTCTTCCGACGCTCTCGTAAACGCAACACACACTTCCTGCGCTCCGTTTGTTTCTGTCGGCGATCGCAAGCACTGATGAGGCGTGGAAGGGTGCACCGGCTTGCTTCCTTCGTTGACTATCTCCCTGGTTGCCAGATAACTCTAGTAAAAATCACAAGTAGCAAAATAGACTGTTTCATTCGCGGCTGTAGCTTAGGCCTCGCGTCCCCACTTCGTTTCACTTCACTTCGAGCAAGCACCATGTTTGCTGTCACGACACCCGACCCCACCCGCCTCGGACTAGCCAATGAGAGACGAGCAGGCGTGCGGACGGGAAAGTTACGCTTCAAAGTGTTGTTTACACTGGCTTTACTCAACAAAGTATAACAAAAACATAGACGTTTCGCCACCTATGCGGGTGGCATCGTCAGTACACAATGGCAACAAATGAGAAATACATCCTATTTATCTATGAAAGTGCCGTAAACATCCGGCAGGGGGCCACGGTTAGAGTTGCATGAAGATTGATTACGACGGATGAACCATGATTCTACGAACTTTCTTGGGCCCCATTGGTGTTCCCGTGCTAGTGTGGTTACATTGTTAAAATCAAACATGTGTCCCTTTGATAAACAATGATCAACCAATTCTGTCTTGGCACGTGTAGCATGGGTGGCTTTCGTAGCATCTCTTAGATGTTCCTTGATACGGGTGCGACGTCGCCGCCCTGTCTCGCCAATGTAGCTGGCATCACAGTCCGAGCAGTTGACCTTGTAGACGACACCACTTTGTTCGTCCGGAGGTGTGCGGTCCTTTGGCTTCGGGAACACGTTTGCCAACGTGTACGAGGGTTTAAACACAGTTCGAACACCTAAAGGCCGTAAAGCCCTGCGCACTGCTTCTGATACACCGCGGACATACGGAATGCACACAAAGGAAGCTGGCCTTTCGGCCTTGCTCTCACGAGGTTTTTGCATGCGGCGCTGCGTATCATTGACAAAGTGCTCAGGGTAACTCCGCTTATGCAAAAGAGTTTGATGTTTGATTTTAACAATGTAACCACACTAGCACGGGAACACCGATGGGGCCCAAGAAAGTTCGTAGAATCATGGTTCATCCGTCGTAATCAATCTTCATGTAACTCTAACCGTGGCCCCCTGCCGGATGTTTACGGCACTTTCATAGATAAATAGGATGTATTTCTCATTTGTTGCCATTGTGTACTGACGATGCCACCCGCATAGGTGGCGAAACGTCTATGTTTTTGTTATACTTTGTTGAGTAAAGCCAGTGTAAACAACACTTTGAAGCATGAGTTCCCCTGGCTTTTGGGAAAGTTACGACCGCTCGCCCCTCTCTACTAGAGAGCCGTCAGCACGCACGCTGACGAGGGCGGAACGGATGGGCGGATTGACCATGTTTGTGCCCTAAGGGCCAATTTACGCTCAAACCGCGCATGGCCGCACGCCGCGCCGCAAGCGAGCGCTTCGCCAGTAATGGCCGACATGACGTCACGAGTGGCGGTCGTGAACTTTCGCCTCCGTACGGCGACCGCTTAAACATGGCGCTGGTTCGAACGAAGCGGAGCGCGAGGCCTAGACCGCTAGGCTGCAGCGGCAGTTAGCTTTTTGTGCGGTTTATTGTGATCGTTGCAAGAGCTATTCAGCACCTGCAAAGCTATTTGTCTAACGCAACAAGCAGCTGTACTCTCCCTGACAGTCTTCAGTACGAGCGATCGCCACAGCAAACAGGCGGATGTGTGTTGTGTTTACGCGAGGATCCGAAGGAATGAAGCCGCCGATTTCGTGTGTTTTGCCGGTTTTTGCATGTGCATTACAAACGCGAAGGCCATCGCATACACCTGAATTTTAAGCATGACACTAGTTGGGTACGCGGAAAAATGAAAAGATTGCGATTGCCCTCCTCAGCATATGGTGTTCGTAGGTGTTGTGTTTGCGCACTGCATCGATTCATGATTTCTTAAGTGCTGAACTAAACGCTGCACTCGCTATTGCTCTTTTTACAGTCTTGAAATGGCTTGACGTGACGGGAAGAAATTGTCTCTATTCTCTGGGCTCATACCCCCATTGTAGATGTCCTGGTTGGAAGTCTAGTAAAATGTCGAGGAACTGCAGGGTACTGTGGTTCGGACGCTCCTAAGGGAAGTTCAGCTCCGGGCGCGTTGATCGAAAGGACTCCAGTACGGTGTCCTTAAGTTGTTGGTAATCGGTTGCATTCTCTTTCAAGAGATGAAGCGCCAGTAGTGACGGCACACTAGGACGGAACAAACACAGGACAAGGCACTACATGCAACTTTTTATTGAAGTCAAAGGTGGCTGATTAATAGCCATGGGGAGACGGGGTCGAAAAAAGAGGAACACTGATTATGTGAATGCACAGGTGTGAGAACACTGAAGATATTTATGAAGGGAATCACGTTTAGTCTAAATCTAAAACTTGTCTATGAACATGCTTTCATTTGTGTAAGCATTCAGAGACGGGGTGCTGACACAGGCGTCCCCTCTTTTCTCAATCTGGTTGGCCTCCGACAATTCGTGCGCCACAGAATCGTTACTTTTAATAAAAACATGATTGTTGTATCATGAAGCCTTGCTTCACATACTTGTTTCTTCTCATTCCTGCAGGCCTTGCAATTAAGCGGCAAGTTTGAACCTTACCCATTGTTCAATGAAAGCTTGTGTTCCGGCAGGCATTCATTAATACAGCGGCCAGTTTGGCCGATATACTCTTTCCCACACTTCAGCGGTATACGACCCCTTCTTCACACTTAACAAAGGGGTTCGTATGTTTACTAGAACAGCTGACTTTCTTAAGAGTCATCCTAACCAATCGGGCGCCACAAAAGCAAGTTTTGGGGCGCAGAAAAAGACCACAGGAATTTTGTATGTCACGGCGATGTGTTTAAGATTATGCGTCACTTGATGAGGTTATGGTATCACCACTGGTTTAGCTTTCTTTTCTAATGTGTGACCTTAACTTCTTTTTCTTTCTTTGTTCACCTTTTTCAGCAACGCCTCCGAAACTGCGCTTAAAACCAAGCAAGGAAAGCCAGCCTTCCTCAACTTCAAAATCTGTTCCTCGAATTGTGTCTTATGACAGCACGATTTTTTCAGGGCGGATTCGAGGCACATACTGTCAGTCGCACGTTTAACAGTCTTGGAGTGTGTAGACTCATACGGCAACATTTCCTTGCGGGGGCAGGGCCGGTACATCCAGCAGGAACCTTCGTCAGTAAGGGTTATGTCAAGATCTGAAAACTGCAGGCTGTTATCCTTGGCTAGTTCAAAAGTAAAATCTAAGCCTTTGCCTTGCTGTTTAAAATCAAATACAATGCCCTGCACACTATACGAGTAAGTCACAGGAGATCATCCCGTCAGTAAAATTAAAAATCGTCAACATACCTAACAACGTTGAGCACTTTTCCTCCGTCAAACACCTTGGATAGCGCTCCGTCGATGCCCGCAAGGAAAATGTTGCGAAGTACGGGAGCCACGCACGAACCAATACAAATTCCTTTCTTTTGCACATAAAACTGGCCTTGAAAACAAACAGCTGTTGAGCACAAATAAAACTCAAATAAACATACGAACCCTTTTGTTAAGTGTGAATAAGGAGTCGTATACCACTCAAGTGTAGGAAAAAGTATACCGGCCAAACTGCCCGATGTATTATTCAATGCCTGCCGGAACATAAGCTTTCATTGAAAAATGGATAAGGTTCAAACTTGCCGCTTCATTGGAAGGCCTGCGGGAATGAGAAGAAAAAAGTATGTGAAGCAAGGCTTCATAATACAGCAATCATGCTTAAAAGTAAAGCTTCTGTGGCGCATGAATTGTTGGAGGCCAACCAGAATAAGAAAAGAGGGGACGCCTGTGTCAGCACCCCGTCTCTGAATATTTAAACAAATGAAAGCATGTTCATAGATAAGCTTTAGATTTAGATTAAACGCGATTTCCTTCATATATATCTTCAGTGTTCTCGCACGTGCGCATTCACACAATCAGTGTTCTTCTTTTTACGCCCCCCTCTTCCTATGGCTATATAATCAGCCACCTTTGACTTCAATAAACAGTTGCAAGTAGCGCATTGTCCTGTCTTTGTTCCTTCCTAGTGTGCCGTCACTATTGGCGCTTCATCTATTGAAAGTTTTGCAGCAACTAGCCCCACAACGTGTTTTATTGCATTCTCTGTTTGGTACAATATCAAGAAGTCGTCCACATATCGATAGATCCGTGTGACACGCCTTTCCTCGATGGATCCTTGAATTTTCTTGTCGCATGCTGCCAAGTACAAGTCACTCAGGATTGGTGCTATTTTTGACCCAATGCAAACCCCTCTGTTTTGGACAAACAACGTACCATCATGTACAGTGATTGTGGCAGCGAAATAGGCGCTCAACAGCTCCAACAAGGTCTCCACAGACATTTCTGTGGAGTTTTAAAATGAAATGACTCCTTGCTCCATGATGGTCTCCCTCAGTACATCCATCTAATCCGCATGCGGTATTGAATAACACATATCTTCGATGTCAATCGAGAACCCGTACCAATCATTCATTTCGTACAATCTTATCTCGAAGGTTAGTTCGTCAGAGTTCCTAATCATGAACTGATCTTCTACCCTAACTTGAGAAAGTTGCGTGAAAAGGTGGGCTGAAAGCAGCAATTGCCACGTGTCTGCTTCCGATAAAATGGCAAGGAAGGGGGTACTAATTTCATGGCTTTTTCCACTGAAGAGCACCGACAACATGGTGGTTCTTGCTGCTTTAACCTTGTTGCACCGTTGGCTACCATTAGTTGTTTCTCCTAGAAGCATCTTGACCTTTCTTTTCGCTTTCTTTAGGTCTTTATTTTCTACCTTGCAAAAGTTCTTGTTGATGATTTCTAATGCTTTTGTATTGTAGCTGCTGGCATCAAATACTACAAATCCCCCTTTGTCTGAAAAGCACAATATGAAGTTTTTTTTTCAGTTCCTTTACAGTATTAACAAAACTGTGCACATGGCGTTTACATTCTTTAGAGCGAGCCAGTGTATCTACTCCGTCAGCCACAACTCTGCTAGCGTCCTCTTCATTTGCTTTTTCTGCTACACTTCTGATAATGGAAGCTTCACTGCTGCGTCTAGTCTCGGGGCAAGCGCAAATTTTGGACCGAGTTCCAATACATCTTTAGAAGGTTGTGAGAGCTGCACCTGTCCTACTGTGACCACTGGGTTCTTGCTTCTCTCCTCGTACTCTTTTTGACCTTGTATTGTTGACTTCAGAACTGGCAGGAACCACTTATTCCACATGTGTTCAGTGTTAAAGCTGCCGCTGGCGAAGTGAAGACGATAGGATGTTTTGCCAGGGGATCTCACCTAGAGGAAGTCAGTGAGTAGGCGAATCTGTTTCCATATTTCAGCCCGCAGTATCTTCATAATTCTTCTCGCGTATCCTTGGGAAGGTGACAACATCCAGAGTAACAACCTAATGTCTTCCACCGAAACATTCTTCTTGATGCAACATGAGCATGAGCTGGCCCAGCAAGTGAAGAAGGCAATGTGAACACATATTTGTGGTGAGTCAAGCAGATGCAGGAAACAAGTAGGAGTGCTCAGAGTGCTGAAAATTAATGTCAAAAGGGTGTTTAATGGGGCCAGTTGTTTCATGCTTCGAGGATAGTAGCAGCAGAACTTGAAGAACACGGACACAGAAAGAACGACTAGATAAGGACACAGTTGCATTGTCAACTGATTTCTTCATTGAAATTCCCTCTCATTTTTTTCATCGCCATAGCTCTTGTCTTATATATCTGAGCCAGTCTCAAAAAGGTGACTTCCTTCCTCATTAAGGCCACTGACGGTGTGCTCACACATAACACTCCTGTTTTACTTACCTCAAATGCCTTAAGAATCTCCCGAGTTAGCCTACATCGTTCCTTTTCAGCACTTGCATTTCATGAAATTAGGGGGTTCAGATGCTTACTTGGCTATCTTGTCCCTTCTTGTTCATTTCGATTCGACTGCGATTGCGTCAAAGGAGTAGTGTACGCCATACCCCTGTCCTGTGGAAAACAATACATAGGGCAAACAGAGAGTTGCCTTAATGATCGAACAAGAGAGCACGCATCATCACTTTAAGGGACCCTTGGCAGCAATCTGGCCTTGCACGGCAAACGTTGCGAAATGAACAAGAAGGGACAAGATAGTTATGTAAGCACGTGCGCCCACAAATTTCACGAAGTACAAGTCCGGAAAAGGAACAACAATAGGCTAACTTGGAAGATTCTTGCGGCATTTGAGATAAGTAAAACAGGAGCGCAATGTGTAAGCACACCGTCAGTCGCCTTGACAAGAGAGGAAGTCACCGTTTTGAGACAGCCTCCGATAGATGAGAGAAGAGATATGGTGACAAAATAAATAATAGTGGGAAATTCAATAAAGAAATCAGTTGACAGTGCAGCTGCATACTCGTCTAGTCGTTCCTTCCGTGTTCACGTTCCTTAAGTTCTGCTGCTACAATCCTCAAAGAATGAACCAACTAGCCCCGTTAAACAACCTTTTGTCAATATATGATGCTCTGTTGGCTGCTGGAGCATGTAGTGTTTATGTAAGTGTCGAAACCATTATTTGAAGCTGTTGGTATTGCATAGGGATATGCGAATATTTGCAAATTTGTAGTTATGCACCTATTCGATTTGGTGGTCACTTTTTGCAATTGTGAATATTTTTTTCATACATTTCGGACTTTTCAAAATGCCAACCGCACTCACATAAACATTAAATTGGAGAAAAGTGCGGTAAATTGTCCCCTCGACAGGCATACTATAGCCATAAATCATGAGAACTTGCACAGTGGAGCAGGCTAGGTAACTCAGGTAGCCACACTTTACAGGCTCTACAGTGGTCATTTGCATCCTCTGAAGAACCCTGTGCATGCGAATAAAGTACTTGTTTGCTCGTAATGCTCAATTTGTGTTTTTCAAATACAATACTTAGTAAGGTACTATATGATAGAAACTTTCTAACTTCAAAAATACTGGGATGTAAACACCAGTTTGTATTAATTATGGTAATGGCTATTGGCTTTTAGAAAAGTATTCGATTCAATTTGCTTCTGGCACTATTCTATTCGGTCCCAAAAATCTCTATTTGCTCACCTCTAATATTGCATCTTTTTTGTGCTGTCTTTCACATGTGCGTTGCAAACAAGACACATAAATGTGCACACAGAGCATATTACATATAATTAAAGGAAATTTCTCAGTGGGCTAGTTGGTTCGACAAAAAACTTTTGCGCAAAGTTACGAAGGGACAGGACTTAAGAAAAACAATGCACTGCACCCGAGTGCAAATTAACAATTGTTTTATTTTTTCGGAAAATGAGGCCTTCGTATAGCCTACTCGCATCTGCAGGGATCCTCTTCCCAGTCGAGCCATGCCATCTATTGTCAGTCATTAAGCTAATCTCTTTGCTGGGTGATATTGATGGCACATGGGATCATCTTGATGTTGTAGGCTTCCATGACTTCTTTTTCTTTAGTTACTATATTTCAGCAAGATCAGATCCCCATCCTCTGGAAGATATGGCATGAAGCGCAATATACGGCAAGGTCTCTGGGTGCTTGTATCAGAATGCAATTGTGTCCATGGTCGCACAGTCAATCATTTACGCACCTGTCTGTTTCACCCGCATAATCAGCCCCATGTGTCAAAGGTATCTTGTACACCACGTCTATTATGCATTCAATCAATCCTTTAATGTGGTTTATAGTGCATGCATTCAGGGTATTCCTATCGCTGGTTTCCCTTTAGCTTTTGTCGTGTTGTAAGGACCACTCTTCCGCTCATTTAACCGAGCGAACGAGTTCAGGAAATGATGAGAGCGAACACAGCATGCAGTGGGAGATCAAAAAGAAAAGCGGGAAGTCAGAAGAGGCGCGAGGAGGAAAGCGGAGAGGGAGGTGCAGCAGAACCATGAGGCAATAAGCAGACGAGTGTATGTCGGAAGCGTGCGAATAAAAGCGAAGTGCAGTGACGGTAGCTACGAGATGGTGCCAAAGTAGCACGCAATGTCTGGGAGGTTTGTTGGCGGTGGCTTTTGTCAATCGCGCCCACGTGTCACACATGCGCTGGCTCACGCGATCTCCAGATTAGCAAGGCAGTGGCGCCACACTTCGCTCCGCTTGCAACATGCCACACGAGACTTATCGTCCACACCAGCGAAATGACAACATGTGTAGAGCTGCACTCAACTTTTGTATTAGGGAGTATCGTAATTATCTTTGAGTGTTTTCTGTCAGTTGCATGTGCTCTGAAGCAATAAACATTGCAGAAGCATCGCTGGTCGCTTATGCTCTTATGCATCTCAGTATAGGTATTGTATCAAAGCAGATTCCTTGCTTTGTACACGTTTGTTTCCAGAGCTGTCTGTGCACATTTTACACTTTATGATGAGGGGAGGCTAGAGAACAGCTTAGAAGTGGTATCACTGCAGACACGAGCAGACGGCACAGCGCGATGAACACATCTTGAGGGGCATTCAGCCTTCCTATTAGCAAAGGAGCCCAGCAGCTTCTCCAGTGCTGCAAGGAACTACTGAGATGGAGTACAGCTCACAGAACACATCGTATTGCAATTATTTACATTGTGCTAGGTGTCATCTGCTGTAATGTAAGCCATGCAAATGCTTCTTATGCAATTTTTTGCACGTGTGACGACACAGCAAAGCACCTTCCCTGCCACTGCCCAACTGTCGCATATCTGTACACGTGTACATGTGTGATAGCGTTTCCCTTTCTTTCACGCCGGTCATATTGCAATCGCATCACCCTCGCCCACTGTGTGTATATAATCACTGGCCGCAAAGCTGTGCTGTGCTTTTTGTCCTTATATTTCTTGGCTGTCATTCTGTCACATTAAGTTGCTGCCACGCAATAAAACATGTTTCAAGTGCAGTCGGAAGCCCTGGAACGCGACACCAATCTTTCGCGCTAAGAATGTGTTCTATGAGCTTTACTCCATCTCAGTAGTTCCTGGCAGCACTGAAGAAGCTGCTGGGTTCCTTAGCTACCAGGAAGGCTGAATGCCCCTCAATATGTGTTCATCGCACTGCGCCGTCTGCTCAGTGTCTGCTTTCCATCCTGTCAGTACATGCTCCATGGTCGGACGATTGACGCAAAAAATGTTTCTATGCCATAACCATAAGCATTGTTTACGTGCATGCGTCAGCGGAGCTTTGCTTCACCTGTACACTTTCCCTCCATTTACCTTCAGCCACCTTAATAAACAGCAAGGATGAATGGCCTCATACATGTTCACTTGTGTCACAGCATCTGCTCGGCGTCTACTTGCTTGAATGAAAGCAGTTGAGGAAATAATCTAAAGCTCAGTATGACTGCAGTATTTATCGTGGGTGCGAAGAGGGTGTTGCGACAGAAAGCCTGTGTGCAAATACAAGGAAATGTACTAGGATGCTGATCAAAAGTTTTATAGGTGTATTGTGTAAAACCACAATTACATACAGGAATGGCATAACACTCGTCATAACTTAAACCTACGGTTCATGGGATACATATATACGGGCACATAACCATGAGGCTCAATGCAACTTTGACTCGAAATGATAGTCACTTTTCAGATAGAAGTGACATGATGACAGACTGGTAATCAATGCCTGTTATTTCTTTATTCCCAGAATGATCAGTTGTACAATACTTGTACCCAGATACAATAACGCATCTCCGAATCACAGATGTCATATCCCATCTGCCCTATGCAACTTTGCCACATGGAATGGGAAACTCATTGACATAATCAGTTATGGATTATGCCAGTGTTATGCTGTTTCTTGCAGTTTTGTCTTTCACGAGTATTTGTGTAATGTTAAAAATAGTACCCTGATGTTCTAAATGTTATGTATACTATATGACAATCCCATTCTTTTTCCGTGATCCGAGGAGGCTTTTGTGTCAATATAAAAATTGGAAGTTTTGTAACAACGAATATGTCACAAGCCTCCCAAAGGCTAGCAGGCTAGCACGGTAACGAAAGTATCTTTTAGCCATATTGGCGCGAAACCTTCCCATAGGCTTTTTTTTTCATAAAAGCCAACCACACATCTCTTGATCTAGCAGATTTATCTTTTATGCGACAAGTCTGTGTTGTCTTCCTTGCAACAAGTCCTTTTACATGTGTCCGCAAAACATTGTTCCTTCATTAAGTTAATTTTTTCTACAACTTTCATGTTTTTTGGTAACAATTTATTGTGCATTTTTGGAATCTCTTCATACAGCAGTCATTATTTCTTGGAAAGCTTCTTTGCAAGGAGGCTCTAAAAATGTTGATAGACCATTCAAGTAGTTTTTTTTAATATAACAATTAGTAGCCTTGCATTTAAAACTTATCATTTGTCCCCAATAGTTAGCTCTCTTTGACACTAGTTGGTTAAGATGTAGTACCTAAATCTATGGAAATAAATATTCCTACTACAAGTACTAGCATCGTCGTGTCACTATTCAATATTTGATGCTTACTATTTTTGTTCAATTTGTGTTTCAAATCAATTTACATTCGCCCACCTCTACTTCTTATGCAATGTACAAAGATGCACCCAAGCCATATTTGTGCTTTCTGTAGTCTTACTATGCTGCGTATAATAGTGGCAAAAAGCAACTTTTCAGACAGAACCTAATTTTGTTGTTTTGTGTATTCTATTCTTCTGCCATAAGTGTAGTGAATCGATAACTATATCGCACACAAGTACACAGCCTCTCAATGGAACAGACATTTATTTGATACACATGAATTCGCACCCTGCTCAACTAGATTCCGAAATTGTGCTGATTGTGGCCAGCCTCTAGTACCTATATAAGCATGTCTAGGATGTGGTGTGAGGGTACATGTGCAGTACTACTGTGAAGCTAGTTACAGTTCAAAAGCGTCGCAGTTTGGGCGAGTTGGTATGTCATGACTGTTTTAGGCTTGTAGCGCAGCTCGGAAGAGCAAAAAAGGAATAAGGTAGGGGTAATCAAAGGGAACGGGAAACAGAGTGAGCGCTCACTCTGTTTCCCGTTCCCTTTGATTACCCCTACCTTATTCCTTTTTTGCTCTTCCGAGCTGCGCTACAAGCCTAAAACTAGTTACAGTTCTCACAGCAATGCACCAAGTGAGGTTTTTGCCTAATTGTCATAAAGAAATACAGCATCAGCTAGGCTGTAAGGGCGACAAAAATGATTTGTGCAATTCACCAAACATACAAACAGAATATAATATGACTACATGCCATGTGTAAGGAAGAAGTGCGCCGTGCCGAGCTCCGCAGTCGGATCGCCAGCGCTACTGAAGTGGGGCTCGGACTAGACGCTGTTCCTGGTTTTGACTGGCTAAGCCTACGCTGTTGCGTCTTCTTGTCCGCGTCCTTCGTGTCGTCAACAGCCGTGTTGGACTTCTTCGCCATAATTGGTGAATAATTGGTGGATTAGAGGGTACACCGGCTTCGTAAGCCGGTGTACCCTCTGATAAGTCGGGACGGTAAGGGAGAATAGTGTCAATGGGAAATGATGGTTCGCGGCCATATAGAAGAAAGAAGGGAGAAAAGCCCGTCGTTGACTGGGGTGCCGTGTTGTAGGCGTACGTGACATAGGGAATGATGAGGTCCCAGTTGGTGTGCTTGGAGGCGACATACATCGAAAGCATGTCGCCAAGAGTTCGGTTAAAGCGCTCTGTCAATCCGTTTGTTTGCGGGTGATATGCGGTGGTACAGCGATGAATGACGCGGCATTCAGCGAGAAGTTCTTGAATGACGTCGGCGAGAAAGACGCGACCTCGGTCGCTGAGGAGTTCGCGGGGAGCGCCGTGACGTAGAACGAAGCGGTGAAGCAGAAAGGAAGCAACGTCACGAGCCGTCGCGGCTGTTAGAGCGGCCGTTTCTGCATACCTCGTGAGGTAGTCTACAGCTACAATGACCCAGCGATTTCCAGCAGCTGTGTATGGCAGATGTCCCTATAAGTCTATCCCAACCCGGTCAAAGGGCCGCGAAGGCCATGGCAAAGGTTGCATTGGTCCAGAAGGGCGGCAAGGATCAGGCTTGCGGCGTTGACATTCTGTGCACATGTGCTAGTTAGTATTTGAAGTGATTAAAAGAATGATGTAAGTGCTGTTGGGTTAATCAGGCTCATTTGTCGTGTTAAAACATAGACTGTGATGTTAACTTCAACATGTCTAAGTTGTCAACATGTCTAAGTATTTACGAAATTGGGGAGGTGGCAGAGACTCCCTGGGGAAGCAATACGTCAGTTGTCCTAATGGTATGGTTTGACTATATAATTGCATCATTGCTTGTTTAGGAAAATGACGGTGGGTTAGAACCTATGAAATGCCACAACAGCAAGGCTGAACATCCCTCCTTACTTCTCAGAACATTAAAGAATGATAAACAGTTATGCTTCAGAGGATATTTTGGTAACAAATATATGCCATGTTCATTTCAGTGGAATAGAAAGAGGTCATTGAGCACATCCATGCTATGGTAACATGCGTGATGGAATACAGGAGAGCCTGGGGGCTAATATATGTGGATAGAGTGAACATGTAGCTGTGACTTGCAAGATTATTTTACTCCACAGTGGATGCTGCAGTAAGGCTTGTGCAACTGCAAGCAATACGAGAATGAGTTAAAGATTACTTGTAATCTATGGATTTGTATGACAGATGAGAATGTGCACCCAATTTGCCACTACGCATTTTTTTCTATTTTATGTTCAGCACAGAGTGCGAGTCGCTATAGCTTCTTAACTGCAAATTTCTGCATTCCGTTTCACAGTGCTTATGGGGCTATGTGCATTCATTTGACCACTTAAGTGATTGGATAATAGAACATGTCTGCATTGCAGATTTACACAGAACATATTATAAATTCGTCACACAGCTCCACCCAAGAAACTGTCTGTTGGCTTCATGGTACCTTGGTGGTGAAGCAGCGCACAGACACGGACACAGTGAAGAGAAACAGGAAAAGACGACACTCGCTGCACTCGCAACTATTTTATTTCGGAACACATACTTCATGTTTATATACCCGCGCACCCTCGGGCGTCAAAGCAAATCAAGGCAAGATTAAAGGCTTTTTTTTTTTGAAATCATTTGCCCGCGCACACTCGGGCGTCAAGGACATGGCACTTATCTATCCTGATGTGCAATCTTATCGTAGTTTGTTGCAACCCGAACAACCGTTTTTATTACACATTTTCTCTTCTCTTCTTTTTAGTGTACTTCCAAAAAGGCAACCTCACCGTGGCTTAGATGAACAGATGGCTGACTAATGCAACCCTCTCCCCTCTTGTGAATATGAAAGGCTTCGATTATTTCCCTGGTTAGCTGATCCTTATGCTGTGTTAAAACTGTCGTATCATTGTAAAGTGGCCAGCACCCATGTTGTGAGCAGTGCCCCTTGATATGGGAATGAATGTTTCCCCCCAGTGACCTTTTGTGCTCTAAAAGTCTCGTGTTTACACACCGACCCGTTTGGCCGATGTATACTTTCCCACACGATATGGGCAAACAGTAGACTACAGATGACCTGCACTCGACAAGTTTTTCTTTATGCTTGACTGTGCACTTACGACCATTTACTTTTACTTTTGTTGAAACTTTACGATCCAGTCCGGCACATATTTTTCCGAGTTTGTTAGGCGCTGAAAAAACTACTCGTAGACCATATCTGCCACCGACGTTTTTTAAGTTATGCGCAATTTTGTGTGCATATGGTAGTGACACAATTTTTTTGCTGTCAGTCTCTTGTCCGTTGCGCTCTCTCTGATAGCCATTGCGCACATAACGAATCAACTTATACGCTGATGTACAGAGTGCATGTTTTTCGTATCCTGCATTCTTTAGTCTGATAACCTGTTGGCTGAAAGATTCTTTTATTTTTTCCGGGCAAGACTTAGTTAAGGCCGCCCTCAGGCACGAGAAAGCTATGCCACTTTTTACAATTTTAGAGTGTCCCGAATTATAACTAAGCAAGGGTTTTTCTGATCGTGGATTGTATGACCAGCAAACGTGGTCCGGTGTGGAAGTTAACGCCAAGTCTAAAAACTGTAGCTTGCCATTCTTCGGCAACTCAACAGTGAAAGCCAGTCTTTGGCTGTTGTCCTTGAACACTTTTAAGACTTCATTCACTCTTACGTCCAAAACACCATGTTCGATTATAACCAAAAAATCGTCCACAAAGCGGAACACTTTTACCGCTAGGTCCTTAAGGTTTGCAACTATCGCTTTGTCTATGCTACCTAAAAAAATTGTGCTAAGTACCGGAGCTACTTTAGAGCCTATACATATACCGGACTTTTGTCTGTACATAACATTATTCCACATTACAAAGGTGGACTCAAGGTAAAATGTTAATAGTTCAAGAAATGTATTAACTGAAACGCCACATTTGCTGACAAATTCCATCTCGTCGTTGTCTTCCGTTATACAGTGCTTAACACTCGATAATAAGGGACCATGCGGAATATTGTAATACAAATCCTGTACATCAATGCTGAAGAATTCACATCGTCCAGGGTTAGACGTGCTTAAGTACGTTACTAACGCTTCAGAGTTTGGTAAAACGAACGGATCAGTAACTATCAAGCCATTAAGATGGTTTTTGAAGGAATGAAGATACAACCAACTGCCACGAGTCCCTTTCTGATACTATGGCTCTGAACGGAACGTCAACCTTATGTGTTTTTGCCACGAAAACCAATTCGAGGTGTAGGTTGCACGAGCGCTTAACTGCAGAAGCAAGTCGCTCAAAATTGTTGCTTGCCAGTAATGTGATTGCTTTATCCCTCACCTTGTTAGCTTTTACGTCGACACGTACGAAACTCTTTCTGATCGCAGTCATCGCCTTCTCTTGGAAGAGACCTTCAGGCACGACTACAAAACAACCTTCCTTATCAGAAGTCAGAAACCGTAAATCGTTCTTCACGCCGAAGTTCACTAGATTCCTTACGTGTTGCTCTTTTCTGTCGGCGGTCATTGTCCTGGAAAGCACATCCATACACTCCGTAATGAAACGTGGACGTTCTTCTTCGGCCACACGACGCGCCATGGTCTTGGTCAGTGCTACTTTTTCTGGTGGAGTGAAGGCCGGCTCGAAGCAGAACTTCGGACCGAGTCCAAGAATCCTTTTGTAGTTCTCGGGAACGGTGGCGTCTCCCAAGGTGACCACTCTGCCTTCCGGTGGTCTGTGCTTCTTTGGTCTAGGTAGGTGTGGTCTCGTGGTCGCCCACAGCCACTCCGCCAAACTGTCTGACGACCTACACCACTCCCTGAAGCGTCTGTTGTGCTCTCGACCGTGAAGCAAGGCGCACGTTACTCTCAGGGAATCCTTGAAATGTCTTGCTTGTCTCCATAATTCGGCTTTCACAATCCTACAAATTCGTCTTGAGTGTGTTGAAGATGGCTGAAGGAAACCGCACATGGTTTCGAGTTCCTGGGGGCACACGTTGTACCTTACATGCCAAGATGCCACTCTTGCCTTGCAGACGCATATCGCCATAACCGTAGCCAGGGTGCTAGGGTCATATTGCTTGAAGTTGCTCGAACATATAAAAGGGCCCGTTGTAATGGAAATGAAGTTCAGTAAAGTGGAAAGTTGGGCTAGTTGGTGTGTGATCATGGTACCTTGGTGGTGAAGCAGCGCACAGACACGGACACAGTGAAGAGAAACAGGAAAAGACGACACTCGCTGCACTCGCAACTATTTTATTTCGGAAGACATACTTCATGTTTATATACCCGCGCACCCTCGGGCGTCAAAGCAAATCAAGGCAAGATTAAAGGCTTTTTTTTTTAATCATTTGCCCGCGCACACTCGGGCGTACTTAAGCGTACTTAAGCACGTCTAACCCTGGACGATGTGAATTCTTCAGCATTGATGTACAGGATTTGTATTGCAATATTCCGCATGGTCCCTTATTATCGAGTGTTAAGCACTGTATAACGGAAGACAACGACGAGATGGAATTTGTCAGCAAATGTGGCGTTTCAGTTAATACATTTCTTGAACTATTAACATTTTACCTTGAGTCCACCTTTGTAATGTGGAATAATGTTATGTACAGACAAAAGTCCGGTATATGTATAGGCTCTAAAGTAGCTCCGGTACTTAGCACAATTTTTTTAGGTAGCATAGACAAAGCGATTGTTGCAAACCTTAAGGACCTAGCGGTAAAAGTGTTCCGCTTTGTGGACGATTTTTTGGTTATAATCGAACATGGTGTTTTGGACGTAAGAGTGAATGAAGTCTTAAAAGTGTTCAAGGACAACAGCCAAAGACTGGCTTTCACTGTTGAGTTGCCGAAGAATGGCAAGCTACAGTTTTTAGACTTGGCGTTAACTTCCACACCGGACCACGTTTGCTGGTCATACAATCCACGATCAGAAAAACCCTTGCTTAGTTATAATTCGGGACACTCTAAAATTGTAAAAAGTGGCATAGCTTTCTCGTGCCTGAGGGCGGCCTTAACTAAGTCTTGCCCGGAAAAAATAAAAGAATCTTTCAGCCAACAGGTTATCAGACTAAAGAATGCAGGATACGAAAAACATGCACTCTGTACATCAGCGTATAAGTTGATTCGTTATGTGCGCAATGGCTATCAGAGAGAGCGCAACAGACAAGAGACTGACAGCAAAAAAATTGTGTCACTACCATATGCACACAAAATTGCGCATAACTTAAAAAACGTCGGTGGCAGATATGGTCTACGAGTAGTTTTTCAGCGCCTAACAAACTCGGAAAAATATGTGCCGGACTGGATCGTAAAGTTTCAACAAAAGTAAAAGTAAATGGTCGTAAGTGCACAGTCAAGCATAAAGAAAAACTTGTCGAGTGCAGGTCATCTGTAGTCTACTGTTTGCCCATATCGTGTGGGAAAGTATACATCGGCCAAACGGGTCGGTGTGTAAACACGAGACTTTTGGAGCACAAAAGGTCACTGGGGGGAAACATTCATTCCCATATCAAGGGGCACTGCTCACAACATGGGTGCTGGCCACTTTACAATGATACGACAGTTTTAACACAGCATAAGGATCAGCTAACCAGAGAAATAATCGAAGCCTTTCATATTCACAAGAGGGGAGAGGGTTGCATTAGTCAGCCATCTGTTCATCTAAGCCACGGTGAGGTTGCCTTTTTGGAAGTACACTAAAAAGAAGAGAAGAGAAAATGTGTAATAAAAACGGTTGTTCGGGTTGCAACAAACTACGATAAGATTGCACATCAGGATAGATAAGTGCCATGTCCTTGACGCCCGAGTGTGCGCGGGCAAATGATTTAAAAAAAAAAGCCTTTAATCTTGCCTTGATTTGCTTTGACGCCCGAGGGTGCGCGGGTATATAAACATGAAGTATGTGTTCCGAAATAAAATAGTTGCGAGTGCAGCGAGTGTCGTCTTTTCCTGTTTCTCTTCACTGTGTCCGCGCTGCTTCACCACCAAGGTACCATGATCACACGAACTAGCCCAACTTTCCACTTTACTGTCTGTTGGCTATGAAAATAAAAAAAATGGCAATGAACATTCCCTTACTTTCTTGTGCTGCCATGCACACGGTGCTAATGAACTAATGTATACAATACAGACATTCTGTGCTTTCATTAGAGGTAGGTTCAAGTTACACTGACACAATGAACATGCATTCATTGCCTACAAGCTATTGCATGTTGGTATTGGTGTTACAGCAGGCATGGCAAATGTTCTCCCCTACTTGTGTCTTGTGCACCATTTGTGCCAGCATTTCGTATCATTGTCGTGTACCTGTTTAAGCTGTTACTGATGAAGAAACGCAAATATAAAACGACTTACTACGTCAACTATTTCACATGCAAGATCACTGCACTCATTGCAAAGCTTATTAGAGAGTTTTAGATAAGGGGAATGGAATCGTTGAGACCCCAAGTACTACGGGACCACAACGCTTGCGCCCCCTTAATCTAGATCTCCATAGTTGCTTGATAATCTTGGTTTGCTTTGAGATGAAGTACAGTTACTGTGTACCTGTTTGTTAGCCTATGTACTTCTCTTTTTAATGTGGCTGTGCATTAGCTAGTTAAGTTGCCACTATATGAATGGGACATTTGGGCCATGCCCAACGCAATCAAATAACATTACTTTGCCATAGCTTACTGACTGTGCAAGCTTCTTTGTTATCTAGGAAAAAGAATAAAAAGAGAATGCATGCATAAATGATGTTGACAGCAGCAAACGGTCTCAAGGCAATCATCCGTGATTGTCACCATTGCTGAGAGAGCAAGCATGCCTGTATTCACTTTGACCACAGGCTGTGCATTGTTTAAATGCTGGTAGCGGTATGAATAAATAGTGAAGGGGCAGCAGATTGGCCACCCAGGCCTTTATGCATGGGCATTGCTGCCTTGTGTGCCCCCGTGGACCTCTGACATCTCTTAAGGCATGAATGACATAACACTACTTCTATTTGGAGGGACATTTTTAGCACTAACAAGAAATAGAAACAGTACGTGAATCCATGCCTATATGGGGTGTCTTTTCAATAATATGAATGAATATTTGTTTTCATGCAAACATTCTTCTCTTGAAAACATATCTGACAAGCATCTCTGCCTGAAGAAGTAACTATGATATGTACATATCGCTTTTCTGTCTGTCATAATTGTAGTCAATTGCTTAAGACTTACTGGTGGGCTCTTTGGTTAGTCATGAATTAATATGGCAGTGCACTTTGAAACAATAACGTAACATAGAATAAACGAATACTAGTGCTGTGTGTGTCACACAGCGCTCCTGTACGTTCATTCGGTGTTACGTCATTGTTCCGAAATACGATGCCATATTACATCATGTAATCAATTGTAAACTCACTACTGACAGGTACTAAAAAGACCTCAGCAGCGAAGTGCAACTGAATAAACAAGCCATTGTTGATGATTCACACGCGTGCACGGTAATGAAGTGACTAGTCAATCAACACAGCTGTATTCCGTGATAATAGAACCATCTGCATAGGAGTATGTTAATAGATAACGCTGCGGCGCTTCAGCGTGCTACGCTGTTGCTGCGACATATCCCTTGCTCATTGCCTTAGATGCACCTGTGTGTTCACGTATGCGCGTTCTTGCAAGCTGTTACGTACAGGGCCTGGCCTCATTCGTGAAAAGAATGCGCATTGGTTTTTGTGGCAGAAGACAGGCGGAGTTTATTTTCTACGAGACGCAGACGAGAGCCGCATGTGTTCGAGGGGGCAAACTCCCGGTCCCTGTCCAGTGGCCGACACGCTGGGGGTGATGGAAAATTCTCGGAACTAGACTCGGGGTGGGGTCGCTTCCTGTTTCGTCCGCACTGGTGCTTTGTGCAGCCAAGGATCGGTGGTGCGTCACTTGTACACAACACTTTCCTTCCTTAGATGGAGTCGCCTTAGTGACCCGCAGGGTGTCGTTCCCGCTGTGGGTATGACTCTGCAGTCGTGTTTGGCACGGTCTCACGGGCAGTGCCAATCTCTGGTTTGGTCACCGATGATTGCGAAGGCTCCAGCGTTCCTGAGAGAGTGGCCTCTGAGGACGTCGAGTTATCTGCTTTTATCCCAAACATAAATGGGAGCGGGACAATGCTCGCGGTTACTGTACAGCCCTTATCCTGTGTTGCCGAATATTCTGTGGGGGGTCTCAAAGCACCGGGCTTGATGTGGTCACTTTGTCATCGCACTAGCATGTTAGGGCTTTTAATGAGCCAGAATCTGTGGCCTATAGCTTTTCTAAAACCATTCCCTCCGTCCAGATCAGATTCCCTCTGAAGCTTCCAAAGAAAACAGCTGGTCCGACAGCGAGTACTCTCGACTTTGTGTTCCTGTTGCGGTTGGTATGGATTTTGTTCGCTTTTGCTTAGGGCTGAATGCACGTGAGAGCTGTATCCAGTTCATGCCCGAACAGAAGTGCAGCTGGCATTTTGCCCATTGATGTGCAGATGGTGGTGTGTTGCTTTAGAAAAAACTGGGCCTGCCTACATGCGAATGTTCTGTCCTTGTTTTCAGCTAATGCTCATTTCGTTTCAAAAGCCATCCTTTCTGCTTGGCCATTCGTTGTAGGTTGATATGGTTCACTTGCTACGTAGGTCACCCCTTTCTTCTTTAGGAAGCTCTCAACTTCTACTGAAACGAAGCATGGTCCGTTATCAGTCACAAGCTTTTTGGGAAGCCCAAAATCTGCGAAAAGGTTCCAGAGTTTCTCAATGTGGCAGACTCTGGACGCATTCACGAATGGACCAATGTGGATGCATGGAGCAAACTTCCAACCATTTGCTGTATGCGTGCACAACAATTAGCCAGCATTCTGCCTTCTACGGGACCAATGAAATCTGCGTGAAGTGTGTCCCAAGGCGTTCTTGTGCGTTCCCATTTGGGCACTGGTGCCCTTTGGTGTTGACAACAAGTTGCACAGCTTCTAGCGAGCCGTTCGATATCTGCGTCAATGCCTGGCCACCAAAAGTACCTTCGTGTGCATGCCTTCATGGCTACAATTATGTGGTGGTTTGCAGGTGCGAGTTTAAGAAAGTAACTTCTAGCTTTTATTGGAGTTACCATCCGGGAGCCTCTAACAAGGCACCCTTCCTGCGCTGAAAGCTCAGCCTCCAGTTTCCTGCACGATGAAAACTGTTCTTTTGGCACTTTAGCAACTTCACCGTTTGAGACAGCCTCTAGCACTTGCGTCAAAACTGACTTCTCTCGAGTCATTGCTAGGTGACGCGGTGAAAGCTCGAAGCAGGGTATGGTAGCCAACATGAGCACGTCTCCTGGGGGATAAGGCTCATCAACTTGTGCCGGTAGTGGAAATCAGCTTAGAGTGTCCATATTTTGGTGCAGTAGGCCAGGTCAGTATAGTAACTTGTAATCATACGTTGCTAGTTTAAGACACCACCACGTCATCCTTGATGAAAAGACCCGGGATACTTGCTTTGTTTCACTCACGATTCCAATCAATGCGTGGTGAACTGTTATTATGGTCACATGCCGGCCAGCTATGTACTTTTGAAGATGACTGATACCGTAGATTACTGCTACACTTTCTTTGTTGAGCTAGAAGCAGCTCTTTTCGGCACTTCCCATGTGTTCATGAACCGAATGCAATGGACGCCTCTCGGCAAATAGCATCTTCCCGAGCGAGGACGGCATCAACGTCGTACGGCGATGCGTGCACGGGCAAAAGAAGGGGCTTCGTCTCGTCGTAGTGAGCGAGCACTGTAGGTGCATGGATCATCTCCTTAAGTGTCTCGAAATTGGCTTGATGTTTGCTCTTCCACATCCAGGGCATGTTTTTCTCTAGGAGCCTATACAGTTCCACCACAACCATCGCTCCGTTCTTCAAAAAGCAGTCGTCAAATGAAATAAAGCCCAGAAAAGCCCTTAGGGATGTCTTGTGAGATGGTTTGGGTGCTTGAAAAATAGCCTCAACCTTTTTCTTAGTGTTGCGAACACCATTTCTGTCAATTCGATGTCCCAGAAACTCAATTGATATAATTGCAAACCTGCATTTTTCTTTCTTGAGGCGTAAGCCTTTCTCAGTTAGCCTCGAATAGAACCTGAAGGCACTGTGCGTGCTCATTTGCACTATTCCCGTTGAGAATGATGTCGTCAAGGTGAACACTCACCCTTGGAATTCCAGGTGTCTTTGTAGCCCTCACGCACTGAAAGATAGCTGGTGCAGCGGAAATTCAGAACGGGAGGCATTCCACGCTGAATAGTTGTTTTGTGGTGTTCACTGTGAGCAGTGCTGCAGTGACCTGTATACAGGTATACATGTATAGCTTCCAATGTCTTCCTTGAAGACATCTGGGTGTCATCCCAGGACCTCTGTAATTTTTAGTGCTGGCTCTCCAACGTGGTTGATCCCCTTCACCGGAATGTGAAGTGCCAAAAACCAATCTCTTCCTAGGAGGTTGCACCTGGTGCCCTTCATCACGAACAATGGCAGCAGATAGTCCTTTGAATTCAACCTCACACTAACTTGTGCGGAGCCCAGGACATGTAATTCGTTACCTGACCATGTGCGCAAACTGAACGGCTCGCATGAAAGCTACGCAGTGTTTTTCTTCCACATTCTATAGTCCGTGTCCACGCTTATCAGGGAGCATGCCGCACCTGTGTCCACCTCAAACTGGACTGCCTTTCCCTCCACTCTCAAGTCCACGAGGAACTTGGGGCAGTGTGTGCGTACACTCACTGTGTGCACCTTGCAGCAGGATTTGCTGCCAGGTGGCAGGTTGGCACTGTGTACCCGTAGCTGCTATTTGTCGGAGCGTGGTTCCGTGTTTTTCTTTTTTTTTAGAAGCAGGCACGCTCGATGTGACATTCCTTGGAGCAGAAACGGCACTCGGCTGTCTTGAATTCGCACGTTTGAGGGTCAAGCAAGCCGTCGCATCGATAGCAATGTCGTGCTGACGTACGCTTGCCTTCTGGCTTGTTTTGCGACGTCCTCTTAATTTCGCCCGAGTTTGCCACTCCCTTGATATCTCGCTGATGCCTTGACCCACTTTACGCTGACAGGGCTAAGTCCACAGCGCGTGGAAATGTCAGGCTTTTTCTGCGAACAGTCTCTGTGGAAGATGTTCGTCCCAGACGCCGCGGACCAAATTCTCCCGGAGCATCATGGCATAGTTGGGTTCGCTGCTGAAGCGGTCGTTTGGGTGTGAGTGACGTCGCCTATATTGTAGCCAAAGGCAGCGCTCCGAAGTTGCAGTCGGCTGTCAAGGTTCCAGGGCCGCAGCGTAGCTGCTGATCGACTCGTCTGGCCGTTGGTCGGGTCTTTGAAACACGTACCGGCTGTAAAGCTCGGATGTACTGGTGTCGAAGTGCCACCCGAGAGGTGTCACTAAATCATCGAAGTTGACTTCTCTCGGGATCCTCGGCGCTATCAGCGCGCGCACACTGTGTTCGAAAGTGTCAGCTCCACAAAGCGTGAGGAGAAGTGCCCGCTTCTTCGCTTCGTCGCTCGCCACGAAATAAAATCGAAGCGCTGAATCCACGATTCCCTTGATTTGCCCGAGAAAGGCTTGGCAGCGCCGTGCATTCGTCCTGTAGCCACGTCCTTAACATCGAAAACTTATCCGCTTCGCAACTCCTGCCTCATTGCCAGTGTTACGGGGTCTGACCCCATCCGTGAAATGAGTGTGCATCGGTTGGTGGCAGAAAACAGACTACGTTTGTTGTCTACAAAAGACGCAGGTGAGAGCTGCATGTGTTCGAGGGGGCAAACTCTCGGTCCCTGTTCGGTAGCCGAGACGCTGAGGGTGATGACGAAGAATTCTCCGAACTCGACTCGAGATGGGGTCTCTTCCCGTTTCTTCCGCGCTGGTGCTTTGTCCAGCCGAGGAGCGGCTCCGCGTCGATTGTCCACAACACAAGCTTTCGCTAGCACAGCTACAAAAAGTGCGCCATCGCGCCATACACAACCGAGCACATAGTGACGCGTGTTGCCGCAACATTATGCAGTAGCAATAAATAAATAAAGAAAAGCGGCACAGGAAACACGACTGCACAATGTTCCAAATGCGGTTCACCACGTCATCGCTGCACATGCAGCACAGAAGTTGACAGTGCAAGAGTCGTGTTTTCACCATGACGCGGAAGCTTCAAACTACATCGACAAAAGTATGCCAGTGTCGTCTGCTGTTAGCGATAGCTGCCGACTTCGAACAGTGTTGCTCTGCGCACTGCCGAATGTTTGCTGGCTTTCGACAGACGTCGCGTCCCCAAACCAAAGTGCGGATGCCGGCGCATGCGAACCGCTCGAGCTTACTAATAAAAAACTAACTAATAAGAAAGCAAACGTAATAACAAAATCCTGGCAAGGCGCAAAATATTGCTGGTCGCCAGCACACGAGGCTGCCAACTCGCTGATGCATGTTGCCAGTTGCTGGTTACCTATTTCGACAACCAGAGGGCGCATGCGAACCGCACCGCATCATGCGGTTTCAGCGTAAATGCAATTTTGTGAGTGATCGCGAGAACCGCCCATTTTTCGCGAACCGCCTGCATGCGGTGCGGCGTGCGGCCATGGGCGGTTTGAGCGTAAATCGGCCCTAAGCCATGTACCAGATCGCTTTCAAGACACGAGCGCTGGCAACGCGTCCTGACGGCGTCCGCCCAAGGCGTCCACTATATATGGCGTCCGCGATTCGCCTGGCTAACGCCGTACTGCAGGTTTTCCCGCTCAATTTAATCCAAGCGCCACTCAATTTAATCCGAACGCCATTCAATTTATTCCAAGTGCCAGTGATTTTAATCCGAGCCCCACACAATTTAACTCAAGGACCACTCAATTTAATCCTAACGCCAGTGAAATTAATCCAGACACAACGGAATTCAAGAATTTGAATTTCAAGACTTCAGAAAATTTGCGAACATATTATGAGTTAATACCTTGAAAATGAAAGAGCGAGGTGAGAAACCAGTAGCTATCCTGCCACGTGACTGAGAGCGACACAGCAGATGACAATTCTCGAAATAGATTGAGAGGAAACGTCAGCATGAGTACGTTGAGTTAATGATTACACATGCGATTTGGTCATGGCTATCAAACGGAACAATAAAGGTTGATTCGGTGATAATCACTAGGCCCTCGTCGGGAGGCTTCGATCGCTAGCGAATACGATTCATTATTCTACTGCGATATCCGCAGCCCCCAATCGAACACCTCGCCATCGATACAACTACAACACTCATGAATCAAATTTACTTGCATAATACACCTAACTGATATGGTCGGGTCACTTAGTGAGCACAAGTGAAATATAATGCGCGGTTCAGGGATCTCGGTGTTTTGCACAACGTAACTTCATATGTATCCAATGATTATGCGATCTAACGAGTGACTCACTGTGCCTACTATAAACTTGTGTGCTTAAGCCACTGGCGAATATTATTCACCCATTTTACTATCACTGAGGCAGCTTTCACTCGTGAGTGCTTTCAGCAGTATCAATCAGAGGGTCGAGCGCCAACGCACGACGTAAACGACGTCTTCCGCTCGTGCGGTTCGTCGCCGCAGCAGCGAAACGGCGAGTGCGCGCTAGTAGGCGCTCCGAACACCCGTGGATATAGGGACAAAAGACTCACTTGCCCCCATCTCCGGAGACCTTGTATTCTGTACGTTTGAATGTTGTGTGATTGTGTGCGGTGGTTGTTACCGTTCCTTGCTTGCTGCCCTCGGAGGCGCCTCACAGAAACAAACCTGATGATATGTCATGTTATTTTGCCGTCGAGCTTAAGGCAGCATCTGGTTCAGATGGTTTCAACCGTTTGGCAAGAATTGCCAGCTTCACCGTTTCTTATGTCCGAACACCAGTCGAGGAGTGATTGGCAGCTGGCTGGTGGCCGTATATAACTTGGTTGTTCCTCGCTCTGGTTTGTAGAGCGCGGCGGCCGGACCTTACGCTGCAAGCACATCTATCATTGAGGCGCGACTGCCTAATTCCTTACCTGGTCGCCGATGTCCACCGCACGTGCGCTGACTCGCCTAATCGGCCGTGAATAATGAACGACCGGGCCTTGACTAAGAGAAGTCTTCCCCTTGGCTTCATTTCACCCTCGCCACCCTCTCTAATTTATGTATGTGAAGCATTCCTTGGTTCTTTTCATACACTTTGCAGTAGGTAGGTTCCTGTCTTGGATCATTTGGAGCCCCCTTAAAATAAATAGGAAAATGTGTCCGGCGGCGGTATTCGAACCAGGGCTCTCCAGAACAGACGCAGGCATGGTTGTAGTCACTTCTCCTACAGCTGCAATTAGAAGACATGCGTCAGGGCGTATAGTTTGCCTACATAAACGAAAGCAGGTAATTCCTCCCATTCGTCAGAAGCGAGGACAACACACGGAGCGACGTTGCTGTGCCAACGTGCGAGTTGGAGCGCGAAAGCGGAGCGAAGCGCTGTGTATCGTGAGTGCATCACCGAACTTCGCATCATAAAGCATTACTACGATTTAGTCACTTACCATTCAATAGTTTCTTAATTTATCTATAGTTTATATAGGGTGTCCCAGCTAACTTTAGCCAGAGTTTAAAATACGCGAATGCCATGTTGCTGCACAAAGGCAATGTTTGCCGTCGCTTGGAGATACCCAGATTTTTCTTTCATTCCGCCTAATTACATAATTAGTCACTGAATTATTCAACTAAATATTGTACTTAGATGAAAAGTGTGAATTAAAAAACTTGTAAAGCGACATGAAAAACTCCCGATACAGCTTTCTGTGGCTCAATACGCGGTGCACGAATGCTTTTACAAGCGTGAAAGAAGCCCGCGAATGCACGCCACGTGCTTCGAGTGGCCAGCGCACGGCATTTTGCATGCATTTGCGGGTTTCTTCGACGCTCAGAATAACACTTTTACGCAGCGCATAATGAGCAACAAAAAGCTGTATCGGCAGTTTTTCATGTCGCTTTACAATTTTCTCATGGAAACGTTTCGTATAGTTATAATATTTTAGAAGTTGATTAATTAATCAAGACTAATTATGTCATTAGGTGCCATGAAAAGAAATGAGTGTCTGGAAGCGGCGGCAAACAACATTACCTTTGTTCTGTCCAGCTACGTGGCATTTGTATATCTTTAAACCCTTGCTAATGTTGGCGTGGACACGCTGTATACTCCGTACCTAAATCGCGCTTATTCTCTCGGCTGTGTAACCATCATCATCATAATAATGATTAACAGCCTATTTATGTTCACTGCAGAATGATGGTCTCCCTCAGCGATTTCTAATTATCACAGTTTTGCGCAGCTGACCGGTTTTGACGCCTGCAAGTTTCCTAATTAACATCACCTAACTTCCTGCCGCCCACGACTGCGCTTACTTTCTCTTGGCAATTGTTCTGAAGCTCTCATAGGCTACCGGTTAAGCATTACAGAGTCAGCTCAGCATCAATTTGCAGCGCTAGCTTTTTTTAGCTCGTTGCTCAGTTTTGCGCCGTGCCCTTCCACCGCTGAGAGAGGAAAGTTCGGTCACAGAGACACAAAGCTCGGTTCCTTTGAATGTCACCAGATGGTCTCGCCCTCCGCGCACCAAGGGAGGCAAAAACCACTTTCACGTGATAGGTGTTAGTGATTCGTAAGCCCACCAACATGCAAACCAACCGACTGTGGCCACAGTACCGCGAAATATTTATTTATTTATATGTACCTTACAGGCCTTCGAGAAGGCATTGTGTAAGGGGGGAAATACAGTAACATATTAGTATGGAATCGGAAAATACAAACATCAGTATAATGAAAGGAATATGCATGCAACATGGAAAATTATTACGACATTAGCAAATACATATGTTGAACAATAACAATCAACGGTATACACAACAACATAATAGCATAATAACATTATAAATGCTTTTGCATGTATACAGTAGTAAACAAATTATGATCACTGAAATTCTTTTGCTAACAGGTAGCAAAATGCAGGAAAGAAATTTAAAACAAGGTCAGACGTGCTAGACGGTTGAAACGGCATATTGATCAATCAGAAGATTGCGAAATGCGCTGTGTTTAGTTTGGCAAGCGATGCTATCTGGTAGAGCGTTCCATAAACGGACCGCACGGGGCAATGCTGAAAAATTAAAAGCTTGTGTGTTGCAATAAATTCGACTGTAGCTAAACTGATTGTTCAGTGTTTGTGACGTTGAGGACGCTTTTTTTCAGGTTTGATAAGGTAGGCCATCTGTGTGATTTAACCTATGAAATAATAATAGGAGGCTAATATCACGGCGAGTGGTTAGTGATTGCAACGACAGATTGACTTTTATTTGGGTTACACATGACTGGTTACTATAATTTTTTGGAATGAAACGGCTCGCTCTATTCTAGATGCTCTCCAGGAGTTCGGTGAGGTATTTTTAATGAGGAGATCATATACATGAGGCGTACTCACTTTGTGGCGGTACAATAGTTATGTAAGCTAGTTTTCTTAGTGGTGAAGGCGCAGCTCTTAAGTTGCGGCTCAGAAATCCTAATGATCTGGAGGCGTTAGCTGAAATGGAGGTGATTAGTCTATGAAAGATTGTGAGTAAGGAGCACTCGTAAGTACTTATATTCTGTGGTGTGGTCAACTATGATAGTATCCAAATGATAAGAAAAGTGGGAGTTAACGGTTTTTCGGTAAAAGGAAACCACTTTGCACTTCGACACGTTTAGGGACATGAGCCACGTAGCACACCAATCACTAATATGTGCAAGACCATTTTGGTGTGCCGCGTGGTCAGCGGAACAGTCAATAGAACGGTATACAATGCAGTCGTCAGCAAATTTTTGTACAGGAAGCAGGACCCTCCACGCGAGCTCAAGATTGTGAATGCCTGTAGCCCGCCAAAAAAGAGTCGTGCATTGTGGGCCGCGGGGACCGGCGACGTAAGCGAGATGACTCATCGGTTCGAGCCGCAGAGGCAAGGCGCGCCATGACCGAGACAAAAGCGAGGTGCTGCAGTCTGCACTAATCAAATGTACCAATTAAGATAGAGGCAAGCAACCGAGGCATTCAGCACTCATCTTCGGGATGTGCACTCTGTTGTGGCTCAAGAATGATTTTTCTGCCTCACACCAGACTCATGGGAGCTTGCCGATAGCGACGACCTCTCGCTGTTTTGGTCGGGCTCCTCGTGTCTGCATTCGGTTCGTAAACGCCAAGGTCGGCTTGCACGAACGTTTAATAACAGAAATAACAACGAATTTAGAAAGGCGTTCTAGTCTGGAGTAGAAATTGTCTAGCGCTCATCTAAGAACGCGCTCTCAAATTCGTTACTAATTTCGTTATTAAATGTTCGTGCAAGCCGCCCCAAATACCTAATATGTCCACCAACCAACGGCTATAACCACCCACTACACTTTCCAGCGTAATCGCTGCTGCTCGGGAAACTTCTCGAATGTTCGATGGGCCATGCTCCCATGCAAGGAAGCCAAGCGCATGTGCGAAACGGCGCACGGGCGACGTCTGCGCGATGCCCCCAAATAAAATAAAAGACGCGCCATCTCCTCCTCATCTGCCTGCGTTGGCTCCCCCTACGCGGTGCCTAACTAGCAGACGCTCTCCGCGCGTCTCTCTTCTACGCTAAGTGAGCGGCGAGGAAAAACGCACTGTTTGTCGGCATCGCAGGTCGGTTTCAAGGTACGCGCGGCAGTGCCGCCGCCCGAGTACGTTTGATCACGGTTGATAAAAGTTCGACGAGAATGGATAAGGCGCTCAAGAGCGATAACGGCTTCTAATAATCGGAACGTCATCAGCGCACCTGTTTGCCTACGTACCATCACGCTTCATAACCTACCGCGATTTACTCAAAAGCATACGTTCAGGCCAAACAAAGACAACGCCACGAAATGCATGACTGCGCTACAAAAGCACAAAGGAGGCGCGAAACGTCGTACTTGCGTACGTTACTCTCAATGTTCGGCACCGCGATCGCGGCGGAACCAAAAGTAAGAAAAAAAGCGCGTGATGGCGTTCGGCCAATGGGAGGGCTGAGAGTTGAGGGAAAGCGCAGGGGAGGAGGACGGCGGCAGTCTTCAAAGGCTAGTGTTCCTTTTGTTTTTTATGGAGGGGCTTTACGTGATAACTGTGCACGGGTATATCCTTGCTATTCTCGTTGCGCACGGTATCTGATTACACAATGCTCAGCGACGATAGAGCCAGCGATAACATTCGAGAAACCTTCGATGTAGAAAGGCGTGTCTTGCGCTGGGCGATAACATTATACATCTGTTAGCCGATGAAAGACGGTCTTACAAGTACGTGCGGCAATCTCCCCCCTCTTAAAAAAGATAGTCCCAATGCTGCCTACAGAACACAAAGACGAAAAACACAAGTACAGATAACAAAAAATATAGTGAAGCGACATACAAATGACGTCACAGAGTTCCTTAGCTCGAGTAGAATGGCTCCAATACGTAGGATAAACTTGAATGGTCCGAAGTAGCATGGCAGTAGCTTTCACAAAGTTCACGTCGGTGTATTGGAGTCCTAGATACATAGTCAGTTGTTAGTGTACCACTAACAACCATGTATCTTGAATGAACAATAAACCGAAACTGAAATGCAAGTACGGTCGCCGGGCTGGTATTCCACATAGCGTCGTCGAATATTGTAGCGTCGGCTGTCGTTCTTTATATGCAGGACGGCGAGCTGTTCTGCGCACTGTTGGTAGACGGCGACGTAGAGGTTGTCGTCGTCAGTGACGTGCGGCAGCACGGCGTCGAGAGATGCCGACGGGTTCCTTCCCTAAGCCAGATTGAGCGGTACTGTCAGCGGCGTTTCTTGCACTGCTTCTTGTACGCGAATGATACTTAGGACTCAGGGAGTGCAACGAACTTGTTTCACGTCGGCGTATATCGCTCACATGTCGGCGAGGATCTTGTTTAGCGCTCCTTAAAGCCCTTCATTGGCGGGTGGTAGGTGGTGGTCCTGAGGTTGCCGGTCTAGTTATAATGCAGGATGGCTTGAGTAAGCTCTGCTGTAAGAGTCGTTCCTCGCTCAGTGATGATGATTTCAGGAGCACGATGTTGTAGCTGGATATTCTCGACGAAGATTTTAGTCACTTCAGTTGCGCTACTTTTGGGCAAGGCTTCGACATCGGTGGAAGCGATAAGGCAGTTGGTGGCCATGACGATCCACTAGTTGCCTGATGCTGACGTCTGAAAGGACACAAACAAGTCCATCCCTATCTGAACGGTCGGCAAGAAGGTTGAATAGGCTGCACCACTCTCGCTGAAATTGTCGGTGGTGTCTCGCGCCGCTGTCGTCTCAGCAGTTGTTGATGTAGTGAGCAAAATCGGCGGTGTTGTTGTCAGTAATACTTCTGTATCTCCGATAACGCGCGGGAAAACCCGAAGTGCCTCCTGGTTGGATGGTCACGCAGGGTATCTTCAGCGATACGGAGTGTCGGTTTGTTGCTTGAGTGGTAATCGCGATAATGTCGACAGTCATAGTAAGCTGCGTCTTCTTCGTTCTTTCTTTTTATAGCGAAGTTCTGTATGCCTAGATTCTGGCGAGCCTAGTCTCTCTTGGTGATTCTAGTGTACAAAGACCAACTATCTTTCAAAAGTGGGCCGATCCCGAAGACATTGAAATACCGGGCGACGCACGGTGGAGGTGAAGCAGGCGTTAAGCACTCCCCATGCGTGAGCCGATCCCGAAGATAGTGCAATGCCGGGCCGTCCCGCGGCGAAGGTGACGCAGGCGTTGAAGGAGGGCCCCTTACCAGGCGCCATAGCAAATTTGGTTATATGCTGGAAGTTGTTATGTTTATTTTAGGGAGCATTCTGCCTCAAAGATTTTTCAAATCGGCTCATATTAGCCGAGATAAAAATATTTCAGTGCCGCGAACCCATGATTTCAGCAGGCGGGCTCTGCTGCCAAGCAAGACGCTCTCTCCAATCGCGCTGTCTAACCTTCGCAAGCGAAATTCCTTGCCTCCGTTCTCCCACACCGCACGTCGAGAATCACGCTACGCATACGTCATAAGCATCGCCGTCGTTTTTTTTTTTTTCTCCTCGTGTTGTTTCGGCGCTACTCACTTCCGCTGACGGCGTCGCGCGCGAGCTGTTCTCTCCCACGCGTAGCACAATATTTTGCACCCTGTGCACAAGAAAACATGACTAGTGGTATAATTCAGTGCTACACGAATACTGAGGCAGAACAAGCGGATCGGAGAGATCGCGGATTGCGCTGGAACCCGGTAGAAAATGGCATAGTTTCGGTACCTGCGCACGTGACCGCACGACCGCGGGCACAAGCAGAAGAAGCGGAAATACATCTCTCTTGCTTCGGCGCGAAGTTAATAAAAAAAAACACGCAGACATTTTGTTTGTCTGTTTGATTATTTCTCTAAACTTAAATTCGTCAAGTAACAGATGGCTCAGATAACATATGTGTTGAACTATCCTCTGAGTCCCATCACACCACGAGCGACGTCACACTGTGGGCACCAGTACAGTACCAAGGCATAGGCACGCGAGTACATCATCCTCCGGCTTGGAGAGCGGCGGCCGAGATGAGAAGGAAAACTGGCGTTCGGTTTGAAATTTCACGTCTTTCCGCGGCGTTTAGCGATGTAATATTTTGCAGACACGATCGTTATCGCGCAATGTATGCTCTGCGTTTGTCATCTCAAAATGGCCAGACCTGGTGAGCGGCCCTTTAAGCACTTCGCGTACGTGGGCCGATCCAGAAGATAGTGCGATGCCGAGCCGACCCACGGCGGAGGTGACGCAGGCTTTAAACACGCCAGCATCGGGATCGGGATTGACTGGTGTACTCCACGTACGTGGGCCAATCCCGAAGATGGCGCAATGCCGGGCCGACCCGCGGCGGAAGTGACGCAGGCGTTAAGCACTCCCCGTCTGTGGGCCGATCTCGAAGTTAGTGCAATTCCGAGCCGACGCAGGCGTTAAGCACTTCGCGTACGTGCGCCGATCCCGAAGATCGTGCAATACCGAGCCGACCCGCGGCGGGGGCGACGCAGGCGTTAAGCACTTCCCGTAGATGAGGCAATGCCGGACCGACCCACGGCGGAGGTGACGTAGGCGTTAAACATTCCCCGTACATGGGTCGATCCCGAAAATGGAGCAATGCTGGGCCGCAGAGCGGCAGAGGTGGAGGAGGCGTTACGCACTCCCTATACTTTGGCCGATACCGAAGATTGTGTTATACCAGGCCGAACCGCGCGGAGGTGCGATTCACTAGTAAGGGGCCCATATTCAGAGCTTAGCTCGTCATCCTTCTTCACAGAGCTGAAGGGCACTGAATTTTGTTTCTGCTGAGGTTATATTCGAGAACCATTTCTGCACTAAGAACCCTCATCGCTGCTTAGGCCACTGAGCAATCTTTGAATTTCATGCTCGATTTGATGCTGCTATAACTTGTTTAGAAAAGCAGGGTGTATTTACGTCTAAGGCAAACTGCGATTTGTCTTCGAGTGCTCAAAAAGATAGAACAGTGCTTTTTATACTTGCAGATCAACTGACTTAGGTTTTTTACAAAATTTCGATGCAGTCCTCACCATGAACAGGGAGCAGTGCCTGACGAAAACAAAACAATATTGACACCTGTACATGTTTATCTTTATCGGGCGACCACGTTTCACCGCCTAACAAATGTTATCGCACAGCGCAGCACGCGCCTCCCTGTATCGGAAGTTTCTGGTATGTGCAATCTGATTGAATGCATGCGCGACGCGAATAGTGTAGAACTTTGTGGAAGACACGCGTGTCCCAGCGATTGCTCTGGAACGTTCGACGACTTATGTATAAAGGCCGACGCGCTTGACCCGCTAATCAGCTTTTCGACAATCGCCGCGTGTGTTCGCCGCTATCGTTGTTCTGTCAGTGTAGCCTGCTTTTGAGGGCACGAGTTCGCCCAATAAAACGCTAGTTTCGTTAATAACAGTTTTGCTGCCTTCTTCACCGTCACCACTACGTGACATCTGGTAGAGGTGCTAGTGCGTTCATGTACCGAACGCCCCCGCAAAGCCGCGATCCAAGCACAAAACCCGAAGAAAACACCAACGTCACTTAGGACCAGTGAGTAAGCCGTAGGCGGCAAGGATTGCGACCGGAATACGGACCTCTTCCCGAGAAGACCGGAGGGATCAAGCCCCAGTCAGAAACCCCAATGGCTGCCCCAGCGTCCCCCATTCTGCTGCAACAATCTCGGGACCCACCAGCCTTTCATGGATCATCGTCTGAAGATCCAGAAACCTATCTCTAGACATATGAAAGAATCGCGACTTTCAACAACTGGGACTCCGACGACAAGCTGCGGTGTGTATACTTCACCTTAGAAGACGCCGGAGGACGCTGTTCGAGAACCGGGAGTCGACCATGACAACGTGGGACCTGTTCCGTAGCGCCTTCCTGCGAACCTTTACGAGCGTCGTGCGTAAGGAAATGGCCGAAGCTATGCTAGAAGCACGACAACATCTACCCAAAGAAAACATAGCGATCTTCACCAAGGAGATCACGCGCCTGTTCCGCTACGCCGACCCCAAAATATCCAAGGAGAAAAAGTGTCGCCTACTCATGCGTGGGTTCAAGCAAAAAAAAAAAAACTATGGGGTTTTACGTGCCAAAACCACTTTCTGATTATGAGGCATGCCGTAGTGAAGGACTCCGGAAATTTCGACCACCTGGGGTTCTTTAACGTGCACCTAAATCTAAGCACACGGGTGTTTTCGCATTTCGCCCCCATCGAAATGCGACTGCCGTGGCCAGGATTTGATCGCGCGAGCTCGTGCTCGGCAGCCCAACACCACAGCCACTGAGCAGCCAAGGCGGGTTTGGCGTCAAGCAATAGCTTTTCACCGGGATGATACGAAATCTACCGAAAACCGTTGAAGAGTTTCTTCACGAGACCACAAACATCGAGAAAACTTTGGAAATGTGCAACCGGCAATTCAACCGCCGCGCAAGCCCGCGAAACTGCGCCGAAGTTCGATTATTGGCCACCGACGACGTACGCGAGACCATTAGAGCGGCCGTGCGAGAGGAACTTCAGAGGATATTCCCAAGATCTCAGCTTGAAGTTGCGTCGATCGCGTACGTCGTGAGAAATGAAATCCAGCGGTCACTGCAACTTCCGGAAGGCCAGCCGAAATCGCCACAGGCCCAGCCTGAAGCGATACCTACGGCGCCGTCGCCCGCAGCCAAAGTAACACGCCGCGACTGCGCCAGAGCGCTGTAACGACGGATTTCCGCCGTCTGCCGCCGCCAGCTCGCCCACCCATCGTCCAGCGACGCTACTCAAGGAAGACAGACGTCTGTTGCACCCCTGACCACCGCCTGCTCTGTTAGCACTGTGGAGAAGCCGGTCACGTCTACCGCCGTGCCCATACCATACCATACCATACCATACCACACCATACTGCGAGGGTTCGACGTTAATGCACCGCAACCACAGATTGGCGAACGTCCTCGCGATATCGCCGACTACCACGCCACCACTCAGTAGAGCCCTCCGTGGCCGTCTTGTTCGCCGTCACCAGGCCGATACCTGTCGCCGCAGCGCCGACCA
Organism: Dermacentor albipictus; assembly: GCF_038994185.2. NCBI lineage: Eukaryota > Metazoa > Arthropoda > Arachnida > Ixodida > Ixodidae > Dermacentor > Dermacentor albipictus. Next base: position 186,900,415 of record NC_091823.1, on the reverse strand, counting down.
TACACTGGGACAGCCCGTGGCTGGTCTGCGAGCCCATATCCGCAAACCTAAAGCAGGAACCGATGGAGGTGCGGTTGCTGTTCTTCGAACTGACGAAGATCCTTCCCCGCCGACGCAGACGGCGAAGAGACCATAAACGACATAACAACGAAACGCCGCCGTCCCGACCAAGTCTGGAAGCAAAGAATACGCCGACGAAAAATGACCTGACGACGCCACATACCACCCACAGGTAAAGGCGGCGGAGCGGTGATCCGAAGCCAAGATCTAACTGTAACACAAGACAAAGCACCGCCGATCTCGACGTGCTTCATGACGGCCACGCAGTGACCGCCTTGGTGGACACGGGGGCCGATTACTACGTAATGAGTGAACACATCGCCGCCCAATTTGAAGAAAGTTAAAACTACATGGCAAGGCCCTCTCATTCGAACCGCTGGAGAACACCTCATTACGCTGACTAGAGTCTACACGGCAAAAATTACCGTTCATGACCAGACTTACCCTGCCACCCTCGTTATCTTCCAACAGTGTTCACGAGACGTCATTCTCGACATGGACTTCCTGAACCAACACGGCGAAATCATCGACCTGAAGTCGAAATCGGTATAGTGCAGCAGAAAGACGTACTTGAACAGGTGATAGCTTATGCTAGATGGTCGCTGTCAAAAGCGGAAGGCAATAGAGAGTTTTAGCCCAGCGGGTTTACGGCCAGCGGAGCGGAGCGGGCGAGCGGAGACGCGACTGCGCATGCGCACAACGCTGAGGCGGCCAGCGGTTTTACGGAGCAGCGTTTACGCCCGCTGGAAAGCACTCCCCAGCGGAGGGTATACGCAGCACGCGAGCGTGCGTAAGCGCGCGCGGGCGTGTATGGGAAATGCGTGATGGCAGCCGCGAACATGAACGCCGGCAGTTCTACGTCGACGACGGCGACTGCGGCGCTGACCTGTACATTAGTACTCAGTACATTATTAACAAATAATGTACGGATAACATGTAATATATCTTTATTCAACATTTCTTGCATTATAAAAGCAAGCGTAATTAAAATTCATTTCCCAGTAACTCCTATTCGGACCACTAGGTGGGGCAGCAGAGCGCCCCGCTCTTTATCCCGCTCGAGCGGGTGAGTGATCCGCCGGGCTAAAATTCTTTTTTCGCGAGCCACTCCGCTGGCGCAACGGTGGAGACCGCGAGCGGAGCGCAACGTAAACCCGGTGAGCTAAAAGTCTCTAATTATTCTACGACTGAAAAGAAATGCCTCGCCATCATTTGGGCTACAGCGAAATTCCGCCGTTACCTATACTGCAGGCCATTCAAAGTCGTCAGCGAAAACTACGCGTTGTGTTGGCTAGCTAATTTAAAGGGCCCTTCAGGACGGCTGGCGCGGCGGAGCCTGAGAGTGCAAGAATATTGTCGCAGTACAACGCGGACAGAAGACAGGGAGACGTTCAAGAACCACAAGACAACCTCTTCAAAACCAAACAGAGCAGAGACACGTCTTCTTTGTCATCATTCAATCTCACTCTGGCCCACTAGGCGGAGTCCGTTAGTGCTCCTATCGTCGTCGTCGTCGTCGTCGTCGTCATCGTCGTCTGTATAGAATACACGCGTCATTTGTCCCTCCCTACGAGAGCATCGTCCCGATGCTAAACAAGAAATGTTACTTGTGGAAGTAAAGGCCGTTAGAATAGTTATTCGCTCACATACGGCTCGATGCGGACAACGTGCACAAGTTAAGCACGGTGTGTGCGGCACCGCGTACTGTTGGGATTATCCGGAACGACCTCGTAGGTGACATCACTGAGTCGCCGCAATGCCCGATATGGTCCGAAGTATCGCCTTAACAGTTTCTCGGACAGGCCCTGTTTCCGCATGTGTGTCCAAACCCACACTCTGTCGCCGACGTCATAGAATAACTATTCTACGGTGAAGATCGTAGCGGCCTGCGTCGTAGTCTTGCACCTGGCAGATCCGCAAGCGCGCGAGCTGTCGAGCTTCTTCTGCGCGTTGCGTAAACACATCGGCGTCCGTATCAGTGTCGTCAAAGTCGTGTGGAAGCATCGCATCCAGCATCGCTCGTACATCTCGTCCGTGAACAAGGGTGAACGAACTCATGCGTGTCGTCTCTTGTTTCGCCGTGTTATAGGCAAAAGTGATATACGGTAGGATGTCGTCCCAATTTTTATGTTCGACATCCACGTACATTGATAGCATGTCTTCAATGGTTTTGTTGAGGAGCTCTGTTAACCTATTGGTTTGTGGATAGTAGGCGGTTGACTTTCGATGGGCCGTTCCACTTAGTAGCAAGACGTGATCTATAAGTGCAGCCGTAAATGCGGTTCCCCGGTCTGTTATTACGACGGTTGGCGCGCCATGTCGCAACACCACATGCTCAATGAAAAAGTGCGCTACCTCGGCTGCTGTGCTGCTCTGGATTGCCTTTGTTTCAGCGTAACGTCTGAGATAGTCGGTTGCGACGATAACAAAGCGATTGCCTGCAGTAGAAGTAGGAAGTGGGCCCAAAATATCCATTCCGATTTGATCAAATGGTCTTCGAGGGACCTGGACGGGTTGCAGGAGGCCGGCTGGTTTTGTCGGAGGCGACTTGCGCCTCTGGCAGTCGAGACAAGTGCGAACGTGATGTTTCACGGCGATGGTAAGTCTCGGCCAGTAGTACCTTTGCTGCACTCTGGCTAATGTTCGCGTGTAGCCTAAGTTACCAGAAGTCACCTCGTTGTGGCAAGCTTGAAGTACTTCCGTACGAAGAGCTGCAGGAATGACAAGCAAATAGGGGGACCCGATCGAAGAAAAGCTTTTTTTTTGTAAAGGACCTTGGCCCGTAAACAAAACGAAAATAGTCCTCTTGCGAAAACTCTCGGTGGTTTCGCAGATCTTCCCTCTAAGTAATTGATTAGTTCAAGCAACTTAGGGTCGTCCCGTTGTTGCGCGATGGCGGATGTGTCCATAACACAAAGAAATGCTGAGTCTTCTTCTTCGGGCGGAGCAGGTGATTCTATCGACGATCGAGACAAGCAGTCAGCATCCGTATGTCGTTTCCCCGACTTGTACGAGACAGTCATGTCAAACTCTTGCAGCCTTAGGCTCCAACGCGCCAGTTGTCCAGAAGGATCTTAAGATTTGTCAACCAACATAGTGAATGGTGGTCGCTGAGAACTGTGAAGTGGCGGCCAATCAAATATGGGCGAAAATTCATAACCGCCCATACCACGGCGAAGCATTCTTTCTCAGTTGCGGAATAATTAGCCTCTGTACGTGAGGGTGTTCTACTTGCATAGGCAAGCACTCTTTCTGTGTCCTCTTGCCGCTGCACAAGCCAACACTGCTAGCATCAGTGTGGAGCAATGTAGGAGCGGTATCATCGAAGTAAGCAAGCACTGGGGGTGTCTGGAGACGTTGCCTCAAGTCGTTGAATGCACCTTGCTCTTCGTCGCCCCATACAAAAGCAACGTCGTCTCTTGTCAGGCGAGTTAACGGCGACGCAATGCGCGCAAAGTCTGCAATAAACCGCCGGTAATAGGCACAGAGGCCCAGGAAGCACCTGGCAGCCTTTTTATCGGATGGTACGGGAAACTGTGCGACGGCTGCAATTTTTTCAGGATCCAGCCGGACACCTGCGTGGCTGACGACGTGACCGAGAAATTGCAGTTCCGCAAAGCCAAAGTGGCACTTCTGCGGCTTCAGGGTGAGGCTGGCGGACCGTATGGACTGCAGAACCGCTTCAAGCCGTTCGAGGTGTTCTTCAAACGTTGCGGAGAACGTGATAATGTCGTCAAAATACACTAAGCAGGTTTTCCACTTCAGACCCGAAAGAACTGTATCCATGAGGCTTTGGAACGTAGCAGGGGCAGAACACAAGCCGAAAGGCAAGACTTTAAATTCGTATAGGCCATCTGGCGTCACGAAAACAGTTTTTTCATGGTCTCTCGGGTCTACTTCGATTTGCCAATATCCGCTTTTTAAGTCCATTGAAGAGAAGTAACGTGCCTGTCGAAGCCAGTCGAGTGAATCATCTATACGGGGAAGCGGGCATACGTCTTTCTTTGTCACCTTATTTAGCTTTCGGTAGTCCACACAGAAACGCAAGCTGCCGTCCTTTTTTTGACCAGAACTACAAGAGATGCACAGGGACTTGTTGATGGTTGGATCACGTCATCTTGAAGCATTTTTGTCACTTGTTGTATGGCTTCACGTTCTCTATGAGCCACACGATATGAATTTTGATTAACTGGTCTTGCCGTATCCTCTGTAATTATCCGGTACTTTGTTAGAGGCGTCCGACCGACGCTGGACGTCGACGCAAAGCAGTCGTTCAACTTGGCCAATAGCGTCAGAAGTCGCTCTCGTTCGTGCTGCGACAAAGCAGTGCTAACGTCAAGTACAGGAGCTGGGTCTTGCGTAGGCGCTGCTTCGAGTAGTGAACAGTAGTAACGAACATCCGCAATGCCGTCAAAATAAGCCACAGCCGTGCCCTTGGAAAGGTGCCGTCGCTCTGTGCTAAAATTGGTTAGCAACAGGTATGTGCGCCCGTCGGTGACATTCACGATTCCTCGTGCGCCCGAGATACCGGTATTAAACAACAACGTGGTTATTTGGTCAGCAACTCCTTCGCAACAAAACGGTATGTCACATGCTACCGAAACAAGGGCACACGATTGAGGGGGGATGACGTCGTCTTCTATCAGACGAAAGGAGTTGTGTTGCGCCGATAAGCAATGGACTAAACCGGAGCTCTTATAAAACGTCACCATCCGGTCCGGGATGTTAATTACGGCGCCATGTTCTTTTAGGAAGTCAATTTGAATAATCAAATCTTTGCAGCATACAGGAAGGACGATGAAAGCGGCCACGAAAGAAGAATCCCCGATGCTAACTGTAGCAGTACATCTTGCAGTAGGCATCAGTAATTCGCCGCCTGCCGTCCTTATGTGAGGTCCCGTCCACGGCGTCTTCCTTCAGGTGGAGGACGAGTTCCTGACTCATTATAGAGAAGTCGGCACCAGTGTCGACTAACGCTGTCACCGGCTGCCCGTCCACGAAAACATCAATGTCGGCGCTCACCACTTCAGTGTTTATCGGCTTCCCGTCGTTCTGCAGCGAGAATGTTGGGGGCTTTTTAGTGTCTTGCGGGGGGCCTGCAACCTTGCCCCCCGAAGTCGCCGCCTTCAGTTTCCCGGACGGGGGCTGGCCGACCTTCGTCCTCGGAGCTCCGCAAAAGTACGTCCAGTAGATGAAGCCGTCTGACGTGGAGGGATTGGAGAGCGCGACCGACGGCCGAAGTCGGACTGATCGTTGGGCGTGGATTCGTCACTCGGGTGCGCTATTGGGAGTCCCTGAAATGTTGCGTCGTCGCGGCGTAGCATGGCGTCGTCATTTGCACGTCGACGATAGGACCACGGACGAAGAGGTCCAAATGATGTGTCACGATGCCAGCAATGACGCGAAATATGGCCGGCACCTCCGCAGTTACAACAGAGTGGGCGCCTATCGACAGTGCGCCTTACGCCTGTTCTTCGAAGTTGCGGCCGTCCCGTAGCGTCGTTTTGCGGCGTTGATCAAGGGGCGGCGAACGACGGCTGCTGGTGTGACTGTAGCGGCATAACGGGTGCGCGCCTCGAAGCATCCTCTTGCGACGGTGACCAAGGAGCGGCTGTTGGAAGCTGGTGGTACGGCGGTGTCGTTGTGACGGGTGGTGGACATCACACAGCGGCGGCGTAAGTCATGGGATGCTGGTGATCTTGAAAATCGGCTGCCGGGAACGCCTGCCTGATTTCGTCGCGCACCACTTCGGCGATTGATGCTACAGGTCTATCTAACGTCGGTGTCAGAATCTTTTTGCACTTCCTCTCTGACAAGCTTTGATCAATTCACGCAAGGAATTGTGATACTCGGCAGTCCCTGCGGCGCCATTGATTGCATTGCTGGTTGACAGTCGATTGTACTGCCTGCACCGTTGATGAAGGGCCCGCTCGATAGCCGTAGCCTCTTTGATAAAGTCAGCGACGGTGACTGGTGGATTCCGCACAAGCCCTGCGAACAACTGCTTTTTTACACCTCGCATGACGTAGCGCAACTTCCTATCTTCGGTGATGTTCGGGTCGGCTTTACGAAAGAGGCGGGCCATGTCCTCGGCGAACATCGTGACCGAATCATCAGGTTGTTGCACACGTAGCTCCATCATCTGCTGGGCGCGGTCGCGTCGGTCGGCACTTGCAAAAGTATCCGTGACCTTCTGCCGAAAGTCATTCCACGTCGTCAGGCTCGCTTCACGGTTCTCATACCAAGTACGTCCACTGTCGTAAAGGGCGAAATAGACGTGGGAAAGCTTTTGCTGCTCAGTCCACTGGTTAATCTGTGCGACGCGTTCATACTTGTCAAGCTAGTCTTCAATGTCTTCGAAGACTGCACCGCGATAGCGATCTGGAACAAGTGGATGCAGAACGGCTACCTGTTGTAGACTGGAAAACCGGCCGCTTTGGGGTGCTTGCGGTAAACTGGTTTCGGCCATTACGAGATGTGTGGTGCTGCTGGAGAGAGGTGGTTAAAGAGGGGAAAACTCCGGGGCAAGGCCTAGCAGTCGGCGACTAAAGCGATGCACGGGTGTCGTAACTGGTGGCAATGCCCCCGGGCTAGATTAACGACTCCCAGAAGGGCTCCGGAACATCAGGCGAACTCAGTACCCCGCACCTCCATCAGTGTCACAGTACAACGCGGACAGAAGACAGGGAGACGTTCAAGAACAATAGGACAACCTGTTCAAAACCAAACAGAGCAGAGGCACGTCTTCTTTGTCATCATCCAATCTCATTCTGACCCACTAGGCGGAGTTCGTTAGGGCTCTCATCGTCGTCGTTGTCGTCGTCGTCGTCGTCGTCTGTATAGAATACACGCGTCAATATGACGTCATGGTAATCTACATGTCCGGATGAAAACACTCTGACGCAGACTGCCTATCACGTGCCCCCATAGATCCCCTGCCGCAAGACGACGAGGACGGCGACGCCTTTCTCGGAATAATAAGCGCGGAAGACTTCACTAAACAGCAACAGGCAGACCCGGAGCTAAAGGGCCTCGTCGAGTATTTGGAAGGGAAGACCGACGTTGTCCCTAGGGCAGTTAAGCGCGGATTATCTTCGTTCACGCTGCGATGCAATCTGCTCGTGAAAAAGAATTTCTCGCCAGTCCACGCCAACTACATTCTTGTTGTTCCGTCAGCGCTGCGTCCAGAAGTACTGCAAGCCCCACATGACGATCCGACCACTGGGAACCTCCGATTCTTCCGGACGCTATTGAGGATACAAGAAACGTATTACTGGCCGCGTCTGACTGCCGATGTCGCCCGTTATGTCAAGACTTTCCGAGACTGTCAGCAACGCAAGACACCACCAACAAGGCCAGCAGGACTACTACAGCCAATCGACCCGCCTTTCCGACCATTTCAGCAGATCCGGATGGATTTATTTGTTGCGGCCGTTTCCGACGTCAACATCCGAAAATTAGTGCATCGTCGTGGCGACGGACTATTTCACCCGCTTCGCTGAAACTGAAGCTCTGCCGCAAGCTAGGGCAGCCGAAGTGGCGAAATTCTTCGTCGAGAACAGCCTGCTGCGACATGGCGCCCCAGAAGTCTTCGTCACCGACAGAGGAACGGCTTTTACAGCAGAGCTCACCCAAGCCATTCTTCAATACAGCCAGACAAGCCACAGGAGGACAACTGCCTGGAGCGCCTGAATAAGACCCTCGCCGACACGCTAGCATTGTACGTTGACGTCGAAGACAAGACCTGGGATGCCGTCCTGCCGTACGTACCCTTGGCTTACAGCACCGGTGGTGCAAGAAACAACACAGATCACCCCGTTCAAGCTGGTTTACGGCAGGAACGTGACGATGACTCTCGACGCCATGCTGCCGCAAGGCACCGACAAAGAGAATCTTGACGTCGCTGCCTATCTCCAGCGCGCCGAAGAAGTTCGACTGCTCGCCCGCCTACGGATCAAGAACGAGCAGCGTACCGACAGGCGACACTACGATCTTCGACGACGCTGCGTCGAATACCAGCCCAGCGACCGTGTTTGGGTTTGGACCGCGATACGCCAACGAGGACTCATTGAGAAATTATTGCGACGCTATTCGTTCGCTACGAAATCATCCGACGCATTGGTGAATGGGTCTATGAGGTCATGCCAGATGGCATTTTGCATTCACAGCGGCGCCGCGCACGATTTTAAGCGGTACACGTGGTGCGTCTTAAGCCCTTTTACGCACGCTGACGAAGTTCCGTATTTTGTTGTTTCTTTGCTACGATTGTTTTTGTATATTACTTTCGTTTTTTTTTTTGCAGCATCCGGTTGATGCTTTTTAAGAGGGGGTATTGACACGTGTACTTGTTTACGTTTATCGGGCGACCACAATTCACCGCCTAGCGAATGTTATCGCACAACGCAAATGTTATCCCCGAGTGTGTTCGCCGATATCGTTGTTCTTTGAGTGCAGCCTGCTTTTGAGGGCACAAGCTTGCCCAATAAAACGCTAGTTTCGTTTATAACAGTTTTGCTGCATTTTTCACCGTCACCACTACGTCACAATATTTCATAACAAATTTGAAAACTGAGCGCACAAGATATGAAATAAACAAATTGGTCCTTCGAAGTTGCCGATCCAACTTGGTCCTCGCGCGCTTGCCGCCGCGATTGCTCCCCTCGGAGGTGGCGCCATACGATGTGCGCTTGCCTCGTGATGCGCGTCACTTGACCCCTTTTGCCATGTTCCTCATCGTGCTATTATCGCGTGGCTGCGGCTGTTGTTTCATCATTGAGATTAACAAGCGGCTGCATCTCGGCGATCCCGACAAGGCATGCCGTGTTCTCAGATTATCCCCAAACAACGCCTAAGAAATACCTATCACTCCTGTACAATTTCTTTTCTACCATGTGACATGTTTATTTTACTTTGTCTGGACCTCCTTTCTCCCACTAGAAGGTGTGACATATATGCTGAAACAATGCGATGCGATTTGCTGTTGTTTTTCGGCAAGCCTGATATGGTACATCAGAAGAAATGTTCACATTGTATGCAGAGCTCAGGAACCAGTGGATATTTGTTTATTTATTCATACTGCAGGCCAGCATACTGGCCCATGCAGGAGGTGTAATACAGTTGACAAGGTAATAACAATGCAACAAAGATAATAAAAAATGTATATATAAACAGTGCATGAAAATGATGCATCCCATAGCCACGTTACTAAGATCACAATGCTTCCCTTAGCACAGTAACTACAACAAAATAATGGCACATTTGAATTTATATGTGGATCACCCGCCGTGGTTGCTCAGTGGCTATGGTGTTAGGCTGCTGAGCACGAGGTTGCGGGATCGAATCCCGGCCACGGCAGCCGCATTTCGATGGGGGCGAAATGCGAAAACACCCGTGTACTTAGATTTAGGTGCACGTTAAAGAACCCCAGGTAGTCGAAATTTCCGGAGTCCTTCACTACGGCGTGCCTCATAATCAGGAAGTGGTTTTGGCACGTAAAACCCCATAATGTGATGTGTTATATGTGGATCAAAACGCTGTACCAAACAACAATCGGACAGTAGACATGACTAAATAGTGGAAATTTCACATATGAAAACGAGAAAAATAATGAAAAAATTTGTGTTTATGGTTGTGTTATTTTATGTGAAAAATAGTTCTCCAACGCATTTGTGAAGTTCCCCGATTGAAGTACTTCAACAGGGAGAGAATTCCATTCGTTTATAGTACGCGGATAAAAGCTATTAATGTGAGATTTTGTTTTAGCAAATAATGGCGTGAGGGAAAAGTTGTGCCTATGTCTAGTAGACATTGGAGCTTTGGAGACATTGCTCAAGCACATGAGACCGCGGAACTCTTGAACATGCAGTTTCGTCATTCAGTGCATAGCTTCGAGACACAAGTTGCTGTGCGCAGCTTCTGCTTCTCCGTAAAGACGTGCTAGCGAAAGTATGGTTTATCTTGAAGAAATCATCGCGGAAGTGCGCGTTACACTCGCATAACTCGGATGATAGCCAGTTTTGCACATAGAATAACCGCACATCATTTTCAATTCGTCGTACGTAACCAGAAGCAGCAACGCATAAGATAATAAGGTGCTCTTGAGGACAACGAAAACTACCTCAAATATGAATGAATGAATGAAGTTTTATTTCTCCTTTAGCAGTGGAGGAGAAACAAGCTCTAAAAAGATGGCTTGAGCGCCCCCAACTCCCTAACAACATGACAGGGAGGTAGATCAGCAAGACACGCAGTAAAGAAAGCTAATAGGAAAAACTTGCTGGCTCAACTGTACTCGAGAGTAGATGTAAGCATTGTGGGAACGGGGCGGTCCCTCAATCCACGCCAGCTGGCCCAAGTCCTGGCAGGCCGCGCCCAAGAGCGCCAAGCCGAGCCTCGAACCATCGCTTGCGCCGACGAGTCTGTCCTCCACTTCGACTGCTGGCTCCGATGGCGGAGCCGGCATGACATGGCAACTCGCAAAACGGATTGGTTGGAAATGATACTAGCCACAGCCTCAAATGGATAAAGTGCATGTTCGGTACAGCACACCCCAATACACCACCCCGAACCACGCCATACTGCGCGCTGGTTCATCTGGACGCTGCGCAGCTAGAAGAAAACCAGCTGAAGCTGGCACGACACGCAGCCAGACACCAGAGGGGCAGACTGCAGTGCCCAGCACGAAGAAGGAAAGCGCTTAAAGGAAGCGGCAAGCAGCGTGGCACCATCTTTTGAGGGGACGCAAAACCCGCGCCACTAAACTCACGGACCGCTGCCGTTAAAAATAGCGCAGGTAACCCTGTCTGAGCGACAACAGATAACAATCAAGTGTATGGTGCCCTGCACCTGCCTTTTTAACGTCGCTATTGGAAATGACAAATGAAACTTTAGCGTACTAGAAGGTACAGCTTTAGTGATATTGTAAGTAAGCCTTAGAAAAACTTAAAAGGAATATTTTTTGTAACTTCTTTGGGAAATAACTACCGCGTGTACTGGTTGCCTGGATGATCCTGTTTTGTTCTCGCAACGTGTCCGGATAACGGCTCTAGCTTTTAGCTCAAGGTAACTTCAAGGTCACCGACAACGGCAGCTAACAGCATTTTATGCTTTAAAATAAGTGGCAATAAACGGGAGAAACGTATTTGCAAATAGAGGAGAACATTCACTGTGTCCTTGTGTGGGGCGACATGTTCTCGACCATTTCGCACTGCATGCGTTTTCCATATTTGCCTCGGTTACTCACAGTGCTTGAAGTGACGCATCAGTACGCGCTCGAACCGTAGCCTAGTAGACTTGACGCATAAATTGCTTCGGCAGGAATCCCTGGAAAGAGGTTATTTTTTTTGGTACTTTTTTTTTGGCAAGAGCGGCACACTAAACGAGAACTACATGCGGCGGGCAGCGCTTGATGCGTTGGGTCGTTTTCTGCATAGTTGGGCGGGCGGTCAAGAGAGAGGGTGAGGGGCGACTCGTGTCGCGTGCCATTGCGCGTGTTCCTGCCTGCCCCACAGCACAGCCACGGGAAAGGGACCCACACTCAAGAAACACTTCGAGAATTGAACTGTGGTATAAAGGTTACAAGCTGGAATAAGGTTCCTCAGAAAAGTTAGCCAACGTTTCGATAGGAGGACCTATCTTCGTCAAAGACGGCCTCGTTATCCTCGGCATGTTAGTTTTAAAGGGTTATTGCAGTGACCACACCTGTGGTGGTTGGTGACGCCTGGTTGTAAAGGGAGAGACTTCAAAGAGAATCAGCGCTGCCGCCTGACGTCTGTGAGCGTGGTTCCTAAGACGAGGGGACAGGAGCAGGAGAGTGGGAAGGCGGGGAGAAAAGCAAAGGAGAAAAAAAAAGAAAAATATGAGAAGGAAGCTAAGAGGGAAAAAAGATCAGGAAAAGAAAAAGAAGGGAATGGAAGGATGTTGGGGAAGCCAGATTTAGGGAGCATTCAGGGGTGTCGCTGGCGGCATGTTATTGTGGCTTTAGAAGAGCCGATCAGGCGGTGAGTGCGCGAGTAACAAAAAAGACCCAAAAAGATATAAGTAGAAAGAATGACTACAGTAGCGTAGCAGCAATGCATCGAGTAATGTTGAAGGAGTTAACACGGAGACAAGGAGTCCGGGGTGCAATGCATGGGGTGATTGGAAGGGAGTGGCATGGTCTTTCAAGGGACGTTAGCCTCAGTAGCTCAACGCAGGTGTCGTTACGGCGGTATACAGAAGTGACGATACCCTTTGTGGCTGAGGCGCCGAAAAAGGTATCCTGGCGCCTGGGACTTCGGAATGTGTTAATGAGGGTGTTTCAAAAAAGTGTATAATAAGAAACAGACAAAAAAGGGGGGAACGGAAACCGGAGCAAATAGGATGGTGATGTGCGTAGAAGTGGGCGGGGGCAGGTGTAGTTGGGAAAAGGGGGTCGTACACTTTGTATAAACGTAAAAACATGAAAGAGTATATTACATTGAGGAGTAGGCAGGAAAAACATTTTTCGAAATGGAGGAATAGGTGAGGTTAAGAATTACGCTTAGCTTGTGGCATAATGTGTTTTGTGCCTTGGCTGATATGAGAATTTCAGACATAAATTACCGCTTTTAAAGATTCTAAGTTGCCACGTGCCAAATTGATTCCCGTCGGTTGTAGGCAATTAAACGTGTGTATGAAATATGATTCCGTATATTTCTTTTCACGAGGTGAACGGAAATGTGTTTGCAGTATACAGAGCCTTGCTTTGTCGAATATATGACCATGTTCATTGAAGTGGCCGGCTACTGGTTTAAGTAAATTGTGTTCTGTATCGGCTCGGTCACCGTTGAGTCTTGTATGAATTTGTTGTCCAGTCTCACCTATGTATTGTTTGCTACAAGTGGCACATTCTAGACAGTAGACTACGTTGCTTGATGTGCAGGTGAAAGCTGAAGTTACCTTGTGTGCGTAATTCGACGCTGTACTTTTTACTGCAGCAGTAAATTGGATATGTTTGCATGTAGAGCACCTGAGGCAGCCACAGAGACTGGTACCCAACTTCGTCTTTAACCTTAGTTTGGCATGCACGAGAATATCTTTCAAATTAGTATTGCGTCTGTAGGCTACTCTATGCGGGTCGGGAAAAATCTTATTAAGTTTCTGGTTGCTGTTGACAAGTAGGTAGTATTTATTGAGGATGTGGTTCACGTTTGGCAGTGCGTTTGAGAATTTAGTAGTAAGAAAAGGCGTTGTTGTTCTTGTGATCCTCGGACGGGGATTGAGGACCTCTGCTCGATGAAGTTTGGTAGTTGCGGTGTAGGCTTTTTGAAGGTCACTGTATGGGTGGTTCCTGTTTGATAGGATTTCTTTAAGGGGTTCGAATCTATCTATGTAGTCTTGGTTTTCAACACAAATGCGACGTAGTCGTCTGGCTTGGCCTTTAAAGATGCCTAGTTTGCAATGTCTGGGATGGTGGCTCCTATATTCCAGGTACTGTTGTTTGTCGAAACGTTTCCTATACAGCTTTGTCTTTAGTGCCCCATTGTCAATGTATATTGTTGTGTCAAAGTTTATGCGCTCAGTTGAAGTTTCTGATATGAATTTTATTTTTGGCTGAAAAGAATTGAGAAATCCTACATACTTATCTAGGCTTGCTTGACCATGGGGAATATCATCAATATGTCGTCTATGCATCGTAAGTATGTGCGGGGCTTCTCACTGCAGCGCGATAGGAAATCCGTTTCCAGAATACCCATAAATATGTTCGCGTAGGTTGGTGCAAAAGGCGTACGCATGCTTGTCCCGTGTATTTGTAGGAAGTAACTCTGCTGAAATTTTAAGTAGTTACATGTTTTAACTCGATCAAGGAGAGACAAGTAAACTTCACTAGACTGTTGTGCATTGTGTTTAGATAGCTTTTGTTTTATCTAACATAAACCATCCGGGATTAGAATGTTGGTTTAAAGGGCCGTGACGTCTAGTGTGGCGAGAGTCATGTTGTGGGGTGGTGTGCCATTGGTAGTAATGTCCTCCATAATTTTCAGCAAGTGGGGCATGTCTTGTATAAATGACGGAAGTGCTTTTGGCAAGTCACCAAGGAATGGTTAAGGAATGTGGAGATGCTGTCTGTCGGGGTGTTGTCGTTTGATACTATCGGGCAACCTGGAATAATAGCGGTGTATTATTGTTCAGTGGATGGAATTTTATCAATTTTTGGAAGGAGATAGAGGCACTCGGCAGTTTTGTTTCTTGGTTTAAGAAATTTGAATTCTGACGGTGTTAGCTATTCAACCGCGAAAAGTCATTTCAGCCTGTTGGTAATTGTCACTGTGTAGGATAATGTCGGATGGTTATCTAGCTTACGGTAATGTTCTGAGTTGTTTAGTTGTCTGTAAGCTTCGTGCTTGTATTTTTCAACTAGCCAAATAAGCATACTTCCACCCTTATCTGCTTCCTTAATAACAGTGTTATTCCGCCAACTAAGATTTCAAATGACACGACTCTCCGACGCAGTTATGTTTTTAGGTCGCTCAGATGTCTTGGATTGTCTGATAATTTCTTTACTGACAGTTTTAAGGTATATGTCAAGTTCTGTGTGTTGTTCTGGTTTGGGAGTCCAACTGGTTGGGGCTCTCAGTGGTGTCGTCCCGGTGTCTGGTGTGTTGTCTGCGAAAAAGTGTCTGATACGCATTCGTCGGAATTCTGAAAGGTCCTTGTGAAGCTCGAATTCATTTATTGTGTTGTTCGTGGCACTCGTGGCACAAAAGTTTAGGCCCTTGCTGAGCACGCATATTTCTTTTTTACTTAATGTTTTTGAAATGTCTACAACATTGGACTAGTTTAATTTTGTGGAAGTTTCCGTCACGTCTGGTATTTCTAGACTCGAGGCCCCTCTTGCTGGCGTGAGGTGGCTGTTTGCCTGGAAGGTTGTTTTTTGATTAAAATTTGCTTTTTCATTTGTTATTGAACCAATTTTTTAGTATGTTTCTCATCGTGATGCTCTGAATCTTTCTTCTCGTCCGGCGTCAGAGCTATGTTCAGAAGTCTGTGGCTAAAACTTTCGATTTGTTCTTGGCAGTGTTCCTTGAGGATATTCAAAAGTGAAAGTGAAGCATTGTTCAATGCTGTTTGCCAGTTTGCCCGATGGTGTGGTGGGAGTGTTCCTAGAGCCTGTGCGGCCTTCAGTGTTAGACCTTTAGTGATTATATTGACACGTGTGCTTATCTTTATCGGGCGACCACGTTTCGCCGCCTAACAAATATAATCGCACAGTGCGGGACGCACCTGCATGTATCCGAAGTTTCTGGAAAGTTATCGATCCTTCTACCCGGTTGTCTGTTGTCACCGCATCTTGTGTTATCTGATTTCATCGCGTGACGCGAATGGTGTAGAACCTTGTGGAAGGCACGCGGGTCCGAACGATTAGTCTGGAACATTCGACGACTGCTGTATAAACGCCGTCGCGCTTGACCCGCTCATCAGATTTTCGACGATCGCCGACCGTGTTCGCTGCCATTGTTGTGCTATAAGTGTAGCCTGTTTTTGAGGGCACAGGTTCGCCCAATAAAAACTACTTTTGTCTTTCACAGTATTACTACTGTGTTTTTCAACGTCACCACCGCGTGACAATATTTTTCTCTGTGCGGACTGCGTAGGTTTTCAGACGGGAGCCGTAGCTCTCACGTTTATTAGTAAGTTTTTTAGCCTGTAGGAATTCGGCGCTTCGTGGTGGAGAAGAGATTGATTTGCGATGGCTGTCATTTATTTGTCTTCTTGCGGGTAGATTTGCGTGGGGTGTTTCTGTTTGGCAGATTTATTACCGCATGCCTGGCTTAATTCCAGCTCGGTTTCTGTTTGACTTTGTGCGTGTGCAGGCATGCGTGTGGGCGTCTGGGGCGCCCACACGCCTGCCTGGTGCCTCGCAGAGTGTCCTTCAGGACCCGTACTTTGGGAAATAAATTAATGGAGGGGAAGTTTTACCACCACCATGGCGGCGCCTGACGTAATTCTATAATGATTGGCGCTCAGATATTTCGAGGCTGCACTGAGTTAGCCGAGCACGCCCAAGCGTTCAGATAAATGAAAATGTCTCCCCATCAATGCTGGCAACCCACCAAAATAGTTCATGACTCGTATACATAGAAAGTGGTGATGCAAGTTGCGTGTTTTGGGCAGCTGCAGTAGACATTTATGGGCTTAGTCAGCGCTGCACCCAAAGGTGGTTGTCTAGGGGCAGTCATTCTTCGACGACCTCGTACGCGCTGACATCACGTAAATGTCCAGAACGAGCTAGAACATTTCCACATAGCAACGCAGCACGCTACAGCGACGCACACAAGCAGCAGCATCATGTCAGCTCTCTGAGAGAGCTCGCGAACCTGACGCCTGGCCTTTCATTCTCACCCGAGATCAAGATGCGGCTTCTAGACCCATGTGGCTAGCTTTCGGCTCAGCACTTTGTGCTCGATATATAATCGGGTTCGGCGGAGGCACAACACGGCCCAGTCTAAACGCAGCAGAGAGGGATGCCGGCGAGACCTTTGTGCGGACGGCCTTCTGGTGGGAGCTGCTACAAGAATATTGCGCAAGATTATCCAGCGCAATCAAATATTTTTCAACTGCGCTAGCTGGTTCACATATTGCGGCCTAAGCAGGCATTTGTGGAGGTCACAATGCTACTATCTGTGGCATTTCGCATTGTGTATGGGCAGTTTACGAGAACTTGATAACGAATTCACGATTCGCTCGGCTGTTAAAGCACTCTTTGTTCGCGTGCTTCTATGTTCAGTGCGAGAATACTTTTTACCATCGTAACACGGAAAATAATGTAGCTGCTGCCACACAAAATATTGAAGCTGGTTGTTGCTCTTTTTCCCCTCCGTAGCCTCGGTCCGACCATGCTTCTTATTTTTCATCCTGTCGCTCTTTCGGACTCTCGTTATCAGAACCACGTGTAATGGGGAATGTTCTTTCAGGGTAAGCAGGACCTCTTTCGAGCACAGCGTTTTTCGAAAAGCGTATTGGACCACGATGTCGCCTTTCGCAGCTGGGCGATGCCGTGGAAGAGCATCCAAGCGGCAAAGCACGCTCACAGAAGCTCTCTTCAAAGGCGCAAACTTGTCGCTCTGGGCACCTCTGTTGTGTCCACCATTAGCGAGATGTCGACACCACGTCGCTCTTTGCTGGCGCAAATTGATTTAGGCGCTGCTTGCTGGCCCCCCAGCACAGCGCCGCCGCTGCACTGCGAAGACCCGGCAGGACACATATGGTCGCCATCATTTTTGGAGACGCTCACCGCCGAGCGCGCCAATTATACATCGTAATTGCATTCCATCCACGCCACCGGTTTCGAGAACTACACGGAGCACGCAGCAGCAATCGCGTCTCCGGCAATTCGCGGCTCTTGGACAAACAGGACTGACGGCTCGCATCGCATGCTGCCTGCACTGAGAGCCTTTCAGGTCCATGAGCTCGTGCGACGTCTAAATACCGCAGCGATCCGGGTTTTCCGAGACGGGCGCCCATCTCAGCCTTCGACTCGTTGGGTGGCCTGTGTAGCGACGTCGCCTGGTGGCGATGGTAAATGAAGAGTCTGTGCACCTCCCTTTCTGGGCTTTCAGCTCTTTCCGCTGACTGTCGCATCCCGTGCAAGTTTCCACTGTCATCTCGCACGGCGAGGCGTTGTGCTTGGCTCTGTTTGCGGCAGCATGAGAGTGCCTTGGCACCAAGCCACAAACTGCCAAGTCGTGCCGTAACCGAGGACACGTGCCTCATACTTTCGTAGCGCCACCGAGACGAGTGCACGCGCGAAATTGTAGCTGCACGGTGGATTTTCTTTAAGCATGCGGACTCACATCTTCTGCAGCCGTAACCAAAGAGAGCGTTTCATTCTTGGATGATTCTTGACAGAACATCGCATTATTTTTACTTGTCTGTCCCATGGGTATATGTACTCTTACTGAGCCTCTTTCTTTTATTTCATTCTTTCTGCCTGCGTTGTACGTATATGGCATGAAAGATGTTCCAGCTAACTTTATCCAAGTGCTAAAAAAAGACAGGAGGGTTGTGCGACCTTGCAAAGTTACAGGAGGAGGAGGAATAAACTTTATTTGTAAAAATGAGCTGACCGTAGAGTCGCCCCAGGTAGACAGTGTCCCCTTTAGTTCCGGTTGCCGGAGCTTGTCCCTGCTCACCAGACAATGCTAGTCTTCAGGGCTGGGCTTGTCAGCTGAGCAAAATTACAGCCGAATTTTTAGTGAGTCTGTCAGGCAATTGCATCAATGGAATTGACCTGTCTGAAATTACAATGCATAATTAAAAGAACTCCTGCGTATCACTCGGCCGCTTGAAATGGTAGCCGCAGATAGTGTTTCCCGTCTTTATTAAGGATTTTTTTAAAACGTTCTTATGCATCCGCGCACATTTCACATAGCGAGCACGTTGTCAGTAACGTTTCCTTTGTTTGAACTGTATTTAGTCTTGGTGGCATACATATTTCTCTCCGGTGAGCATGCTGAATTCTGCGTCGTTCACAAAACAAACTGTCGTGTGCTCTGTTTTTATTCCAAAGATGAACCAACCACCTCCTTTGGACACACAACTAACACAATACTTGCAGCGGTCTGGAATGCTTCCTTGCGTAATTTGCCCCTAAGGTGATAATAATTTTACAGGCATTGAACTTCGCCCACA
Source organism: Dermacentor albipictus (assembly GCF_038994185.2). Classification (NCBI taxonomy): domain Eukaryota; kingdom Metazoa; phylum Arthropoda; class Arachnida; order Ixodida; family Ixodidae; genus Dermacentor; species Dermacentor albipictus. Next base: position 186,881,704 of record NC_091823.1, on the reverse strand, counting down.
CACTGTACATATCATGTCCCTAAATTTAAGTATATATAAACGCGGTACCTTGTTCTGTTCACCGGTGATACCAGGGAAACCTACTACGAACCTGGTTCGTAGGGGGAGAAGGGGAAAAACGAAGGTTCAATAAATATTCATTTGGGCTGCTAAGCACGAGGTCGCCGGACCGAATCCTGGCCACGGCGGCCGCATTTCAATGGGGGAGAAATGCGAAAACATCTGTGTAATTAGATCTAGGTGCACGCTAAAGAAACCCAGGTGCTCCAAATTATTCCGGAGTCCACACTACGGCGTGCCTCATAATCAGATTGTAGTTTTGACACCTAAAACCCCCTAATTTAATGAACTTTATTAATAATTACTCACAACGCTCCTAATTCGGCAAGCAACGTTAAAGTTTCCGGACGCACTAGTTATTAGTACACCACTCTGCTGCGCGGAATACTAATAAAAGGGGACGCCTGCATGATAACTTATCAGTGGCGCTGGATGCACAGTTGCGCTGTGCGCACATATGTGGTCGCCACCTGCCAACAACGTCTCCGCACTGTTCACCGTGCAGCATTTGCCGTGTCCGTTCGAACGAGTCGGTTAGACCTCTACGGTCCTCTACGACGCACAATAGACGGCACAACATTCTCGCCGTGGATAATCTCACGCAATATGCGGAAACTGCAGCCCTCGTCGCGGCAACTGCAAGCGACGCCACTTAGAGATTGCCTATGCAACGTTTATATTCAAATCGTGACTTCCAATCGGTGTTGCGTCCGCAAACATCCAGTTCCGCGCTATGCAGTTTGTCGCTGCCCTGCGGGATACTCGTTTAACCCGTAGGACATGAAATGCCAGAAGTGCCACGTGATTACGTGACCTCGCGTAACGGCGCAATTAGGGGTGACTCGGAGGGGCTTTTGTTGCCTCACTCGTCAACAAGCTGCCCTGTTAGCTCCCGCTGCGTGTTCGGCGCGATTATCATTGCAGTGGCGGACGACTAATGACCGATCACCATAGGTCTCATAATCGTACATTGCAGCAGTACATTTCTACCAGCTTCGCTGGGACAACCTACATGTTTTACGTTATTTTCCCACAGCCAGACAGCGTTTCTGTATGCTCTCTGCACACGTGGTTTCCGGTGCGCTACTACGATTTGAACTCGCCCCATTTGCAAGGTGTGCGATATTCGCTGCCTCGGCACTGCCACTCGCAGAGGCACGGCGTGCGACCAGGGGGACGCCGTGGCTGCAACACGGGCCGACAGACGACACTGGTGGGGCTTTCCCATCAGGACTCACGATGCGCCTTCGCTGTAAGCAAGTGTCGTTTTTGATCGGGCATTCGCCCACGTTATAGCCGCCCTCAATAAATTGCAATGCTGCAGTGACCGTGAAGAACACAGCAGCCATACCGTAAATCAGAAGCTAACGTTCTTATTAGGCGAAACTGTGCCCACAAAATCAAGTTACACTTGAAGCACAACGATAGCGGCGATAGTCGAAACCTGGTCAGCGAGTGAAACGCGTCGGCTTTTGTACTTGACTCACGGAAGCTTCTAGCGCAATCCGCCTTTTGCAAAGCCGAACTGCGCACGCGCAGCGCGCTGGTGGCTGAGGACCGAAGCAATTTGGCAGGCGCACGGCCGGACTCGACTCTCTCCTCCAAATGAGTGGAGCACGGCCGTGGCAGGCGCTGCACTTGTCAGTGGAATAGGGCGCGAGCCGTTTCTCTTAGGCCCTTACGGACCGGCACATATCCGTGCCTTGCCGTTCTACACGGTTTACCCCGACGTATATTGCGACGACGCCTGCCAGTCCAGCAGGCAGACCTCCACTCCAGCCCACATGCACCTGGAGTGCGGGTCGAGTTACCCCAAGTTCAGCAAGCAAGAGTGGGACTCGCGTCTGCGTAGCCCCGCCCTGGACAAGCAAATCCTGGCCTTCCGGCGTACCCGTGACCGGGCCGGTGGGCTAGACCTGCCAGTATTGACGTGCTACTAGCCGGGTGCACGACAAGTTCGCGTCCTCGCCGGACCTCGAATAAAGTTATTTCACTCCTTGCCATTCTCGCTGCCGCGCGCACGGAACCCCTTTCGAACATTACTGCCATCGAAATTTGGCGCGATGCCAATGTCGTGTCTCGTTTACGGCTGCACCTCCCGCGACCATCCCAGCAGGGCAATGCGGATTTTCCGATTTCAATTGGTAAAACGCGATCCTCCGCGCCGTGAAGCCTAGATTAGGGCTGCACTTTGTGACGGGTATGTATTGGCATATGCAGTCTACCTCTCTATTTTTTCATTACCGACTCATATGAGCAATCTGGACGAAGACGCAAATGTATGTTTTTTTTTTCTTTATTACCGGCTTGGCAAAAGAAGGTACAATGTGAGTATTACATGGCCATAAAAACAACTAGTCAATGCCGGATCAGTGTGGTGTGATAAGAACGATGTAGGCTAGTCACTTTGTCCAAAGCACTCAGCCAATCAGGAGGGTCACTCTGTGCACAGAAAAATTCGCGTATATATAACACACTTTCAATGAAATATTCATGTGCAGGGGCCTGAACAATGCGCTCATGTCTAATATCCATACGCGTTCGCCACACACTGTGCATGCACAAAAGCATTAACAGATCGACAGGCACTCCCTCTGGTTCCGCGCATGGCAGGAAGCGTATTCCGAAAGCACTTAAGGGCAACTCCTTTTTAAGGCTACGTTTTAGAATATCCCACAAAAACACTGCGTCATGACAGTCCAAAAAGATATGCTCAATCGTCTCCGGTTTTTTGCATATAAAGCAATTCACAGACCAAGGTACAAAAATGCCTTTGCTTTGCAGCCACGGTTTCACTGGGAGAGTGCCTGTATGTAGTTGAAAAAAGAAAGATTTAACAGAAGCTCTTACCGGCATTCGTTTAACTCTCTTAAGAACATCTCGTTCTGAACCTAAAACAAATACTGTACGATACAACGGTACAGGGAAGAATACATCAACAAGATCTTTGTACAACTTCTTACTAGTAACAACGGCCAAATATTCACTGGAAAATCTTGCTTTTAGTATTCGGAAAGATGCGACCACTTCACGCAAAAAGGCACTTAAAGGCATTGGCCCCGTATGCATGGACGACACTACATAATCAGGCAATGAATCACGCAGTCTAGCTTGAATCATTGTTCTCAGAAAAGCATCCTTTTGATCACGCAAAAAAAGAAACCTGCTTACAATCTGTTTGAGGAACAAATGTGACAACCCCAGCCCCCCATTCAACACTCTATGGAACAGATTACTACGACTTGTACGTTCCCATGTTGAGGCCCAAATGAACATCGCAAATACTCTATGTAGCTTTTGCACAGACATCCTCGTCAGACATAACGCTTGCATCACATAAAAGATTTTCGCGACTAAAAACAAATTACACACTGTGGCTCTTGCAAACATTGAAAATTTATGCCCTCCCCATTTGCCGGTCTGGGTTTTCATTCGCACTACTTCATTGTCCCAATATTCTTTGCTATCTCGATAATGTGCGAGGGGGACACCTAGGTAGGTGCCTGGAGTTACTGCCCATTTCATGTTACAAAAAGTCTCGGGCTTGTATTGCCAATTCCCATGCCAAAAACCAAGACACTTGTTCCAGTTAATAGCACTTCCACTTGCAGTACAAAATTTTACAGCCTCTTGTACAACCGCTTTAACACTGTCATGGTCCGTACAAAACACTGCTACATCATCAGCATATGCTAAAACTCGAACTTCAGTTTTATGAAAAGTGTAACCCCGAATGTTTGGGCTCTTCAGCAGCCGCAAACAAAAGGGCTCGAGGTAGAGAGCGAAAAGCAGGGGGGATAAAGGGCAGCCTTGTCTCACAGACGACAGCACAGGAATACCATCACTTAGCTGCCTATTAATTATCAGCTTCGCTATACAACCATTGTACATCATTTTAACACCTTCTATAATAACATTTCCAACATTGATATGGTCTAGGATCAAGAACAGAACTTCATGTACGACTTTATCGAACGCCTTGTGGAGATCTAATTGCAACATGGCCACGCGCCCATATCGACGCATGAAGGCCAGGCAATGTACACTCACTTTCAGGGAGGCAGTCATGCTAGATTGGACCGTATATATGTTCCTGTCGAATGTTCGCTGTTATGTTCTGACTACCAGACGATCTATGTCTCTTTTAGTGATCACTGCCTAGTCATGGTTACAATCGGTACGAAGAGAATAGCTGCGAAATTTAATTGGGACTTGTGGAAGTTTAATGATAAATTACTGGAAGATGAAGAGTACGTGACTAAAGTCAAGGATTATATAGCGAACATGCTGCGAAGTAACTCCGGAAGTTTTATGCAAGTATGGGAGCAGTTCAAATGCGATATTAAAATAGCCGCTATTGATAGGTCATGTGCGCTCCGGCGAAAAGAAAAACAACGAGTTAAAGAGCTGCAGAGTGCTCTAGATTTTATGCTAAGTACGGAGTGCTACGAGCCGGGATTGTTCACAAGGGAAATTAAAGAGACTAAAAGTAAGCTCGAGGCAATAGACGAAGAAATGTACCGTGGCGCAGTGATAAGGGCGCGTAACGAGAAACTGTGGTCCGGAGAGACGCCTACCAAACGCGCGCTCAGTGATGAAAAAAGGCACGCTTTGTCGAAAGAGATAACGGAAATATGCTATCAAAACGAAATCACAAATCGAAGAGAAATAATCAAACAGGCATTCGTCGAACATTACACAGATATTTTCAGCCTTAATACTCCGGACACTGACTACTTCAGAACAGAATTCCTATCGCTGATGCCGAGATTAGAGGATGTCCTTGTGCACGCTCTAGAAGCCAGTATTACGGCTGAGGAAATTGAATCAGCGATTCTGGAGCTTAGTTCTAACAAGTCACCTGGGCCAGACGGTCTCGGTGCATCTCTATATAAAGCCTTTAGAACAGAAATGGCAGTCGCACTTGAAAGACTAATTAGTGAATTCTATGACACGAAAACAAGTCCTCCATCCTTCCGAGCGTGCCACGTAGTACTAATTCCTAAAACGACTGATCCGATTAAGTTACAGTCTGTTGAATCATACCGTCCCATCAGTCTAACAAACGTGGACTATAAGATATTCATGAAGATTTTAGCTCGTCGCCTTCAAAGTGTTATTAAGTCACTTGTAGGGCCACATCAGACATGCGGCATAAAAGGCAGGTCAATCTTTACCAATGTTCACACAGCTAGAACTGTCCTTGAATGCTGTGGCAAATGTATGTTTGAGCTAGCGAAACGAACGATCTCTGAGCTCGCGCAACCTGGTTGAGTGAAAGACGAAGTGTTCTTTTTTTTCTATAGCCTTTATACGCCTTTGTGCGTCCGTCGCTAGAACGCCGTCATTTCTCAACTGCACACCGTGCACCCTTGCAGCTTTATAAACGCTCAGCGAATGCTCGTGATGTAAGCGTAGTTATCTGTCGGAGCCAAGCTCACCTGCACTGCTGGGCTAACGTGGGAAACAGCGCGCACTGTGGAAGTAGCTGATAGTGCTATCTAGCAATCGTTGCTAGTTGTCGTTTCGTCATTCTTGTCGGCACCAAGTGAATATTTACTTGCAGAAGGCTTTTGTGTTCATTTAGTGAATCGGGATGTAGCACGGTACAACGTTACTAGACTAGCTTCAGTTGTAAAACTCCCCGCCCGCGCGCTTATAGCCGCTGTCGCCACTTCTGTGACAGCCGCCAGAGGGCAACGCTGTTTCATCGGGCTCCACTGCAGACGCCTCGTCACAGCCTTGAGCTCGTGCGGACGGGCAGTTTGCGCGTGTTTCACGCTCGCTGGCGTTCTCCCTTGTCCGAAATAGTGATACCAGGAGAAAGCGGTCCACCTACAGCAATAAGATTTATCGCGCCGGTTCGTTAATACTGAAAGAAGGGTAAACTGCACGAAAGGAAGAAACGCATACAGCGAAGCGCAGAAGCTGTGTTTCTAAACGTCGCGTGTTTCTTCCTGTCGTCTTAACATTTCGCGCAGTTTAGGCTCACGAGCCTGAACATCTGGCCATCATTATCCCCACCGAAGCTTCTCACCACGCCAAAGAAGCGCTACAAAAAGAAAGATGAGGTCGGTCTTTGTGCACAAAAGCAAAAAAAAAAAGTCAGATTTTTCATTCCGTGATAATGCTTAATCTGCGAAGCTGAAACGTACGGCCCCTGTTTTTGTCACTGGGTTAATCCCGAGGGTTCATTAAAGTATTTCTCAGTTATGAGGTTACACACAAAATCGGCTGCGACGGAGAGAACGACGTCACTGACGGTATGCTCGCCGTCCGCAGTTGTGGCTTGCATTCGATGTCTCGAGTTTGCTCGGCGGCATGGTTAGCAGCCTTCGCCTGCGATTTGCTGCTTGATTCTTCGAAATTAAACTTCTTCAAAATTAAATCTTTTCGTTACGTAAGACGATGAGTGGCTCATACTCCCTTAAGCAATGGCTCGTGCCCCCGTACCCGGCCTCCCGATTACGACGACAGAAGTGAAGTGAAATTCAACGCTGGAAAGATGAACGGCCACGCCGCCAGCTGTGGAAGACGACGACGAACGCGGGAGCAGTGGCACGAGCGCGTGCCGTGGATTTCGCAGAAAGTCCAAAATGACCCATTAGCTGTTATTGTGGCCGACTCGCTATCTGTATGAACAGCACTAACTGCATCTTTAAATTCAGTAATTCAAATAACATTTCATTCGATGGTGCCTCCGTACTTAAGAAAAGTACGTTTGCTTTGGGTACCGGGACATCATGGGTTGCACTTGAATGAAATGGCTGATTCACTCGCACGAGCTTCCCTGAACGGCCTTATCATATCTGTTTTGCCGACATCAGCTTATGTCACCGCGGCTAGGTACAGAAATTTCGGTATAGATCAAAACTCTGGAATATCCATTCTAACACCGTCTTCTGATTTCCACCACCTTGGCTTCCCATGGAATACTAATTGGTGTCCTTCAAGGCAATTGGCAGCTTCTTTTACAAAATTGAGAGGTCGCATACGGCATACCTCCTCTAAATATTTACTTACACAGGCCTGGTCTCGCAGTGTCCCCTTTATGTTCTTTTTGCAGTAAACCTGAAACTATCGGACATTACTTTCTCTCGTGCCGCCGCTTTCTAAGACAAAGAAAACTATTAGAATACTGATTTACCAAACTTGGCCTCTCGCTAACCTCGCCAACCATTCTTTCTTTTGGGGCGACATCACTGGGATCCAGCCACAGGGATGCTTTTCTGGCAGTTAACAATTTTATTAGAGACACAAAAAGACCTGCTGAATTTTTAAAATTATCCATAATTTAATTTATTTCATTTTTTACGTTTACTTATTTTATCGGAATTCCTAACAATATTTAATTACACTTCTAAATTACAGTACTATCGTCCCACGCTCCACTATACAAATCTAGTTTCTCTCTACTTCTAACCATACGGAAAACCGCCTGCTTCTTGGCCAATCCACCATAGTGGGTACACACCACTGTCTGGGACACAAGACAAGACAATTTCCCCGTCGGCACGAGGAATCGCTCTGTCTCACGCCGAGCGAAGCGTCGCGTTGCTGGGAGCACAGAAAAAGTGGTGCGCCGAAATGTCGACATCGTTCCGATAGCGGCCTATGCAGCCAGGTACGCAGCTCGTCGGCATCGTCTGCTGATATTCTTAAGAAACTCGGCGAAGGCTACAGTACCACGGATGACATGCTAGCTGAAATTCGCTGTCAAAAACGAACCACAGAATACACCAACGCTGCACCGCGTGCTTAATCCGGCCCGCCCGCGTAGCCGGCTAGTGAGTAAGTGAAGCCGGGCGCGACTGCAGCGCCACGAAGGCGCGGGCGGGTGGCGGTTCCGCGCAGCAGCGCCGAGTTTTAAAACTGAAACTAGTCTAGTAACGTTGGCACGGTACGTACTAAGGCTCATTTTCCTGTGCGGCATCTTCTGGAGTCGAGTGGCGCGTCTTATTGTGTAACTGATACATTTCAGGGGCGCCGTCGCCCAGACATCTGGACTACACACTCACACGTGTACTTGTTTATCTTTTTCGGGTGACCGCTTTTCACCGTCAAACAAATGTTATCGCTGAGCGCGGGACGCGTCCGCATGTATTGGAAGTTTCTCGAATGTTATCGGTCGTTCTATCCGCTGTCTGTTGTCGCCGGACTTTGTGTAATCATATTGCATGTATGCGAGACGCGAATGTTGTAGAACTTTCTGGAGGACACGCGGGCACCAGCGATTACTCTTGAACGTTCGATGGCTCATGTATAAAAGCTTGAGCGGGTCAAGCACGCCGTTGACGTGCTTGACCCGCTCATCAGATTTTGACGATCGCCGACTATGTTCGCCGGTATAGTTGCGCTTTAAGTGTAGCCTGTTTTTGTGGGCGCAGGTTCGGCCAATAAAAGTTAATTTCGTCATTCACTGTATTGCTACTGTGTTCTTTGCCGTCGCTACTACGTGAGAATGCCGACGCTGTTTGTGTACACGCACCAGTTCAAAAAAGAAAAAAAAAGAGGACGCGGTCGACTGATATGTTCGTACAGCGACGCGTTCTAAAAGGAAAACAGGCGTCGCACAAACAGGAGGTATCACCAATTTTGGTCATTTTGACCATTTCTTTGACACTTTTGTAGATGTACGCACACTTTATGTGGCTGAATAACATATGCAACTTGGCATTCTGTTGACCTCCCCCACTACCTGTGTATGTATGGCGTGGTGAAGTACCTCGATGAAAAATAAGAACGAATTATTAACAATGCAAAACGAGGCCTTAAAAGCTATGGCCAATGTACACTTCTTTAACTCCCTCTAATACCGCTATACTGAAGTGTAAGGAAAGTAACTGCTCTTTATACCATGCGTATTCATTACGTGTATAAGTCGCAAATTAAGCACGGAATTACTTGTTTATCGTAAACCCGAATATACGAAGAAACCCAAATCACTATACAAAACGACACCATCAATTCTGGATTTTCACACGTCCGTTAAAAAATTATGGAATGCAAGCACTGCAATATGCTTTTCCGTCAACTCTAAATAACCATAGCTTAAATTATTTGTATATTAAAACCATCTCTCCTTACACCTTAAACCTTAAGAAAATATTGTTTCCGATTTTTTTTATGAAGTTGGGGAAATCTATAGCGTTACATTTCAGTTGTGTTACTATACAATTCGCTGAAGGTACTATTTGCAATACTCATATCGAGTTGATCATCTGTCTGCATGAAACTGCCTGATGTACTCACGGGGGATGGGAGCTTTGTGAGGCCGCGATACAGTGGCTTTTTTTCAACCTCCTCGGCCATGCGATGTAGTACACGCCTGCAACAACAGAAGGCCAAACGACTAAAGAAGTGTCAACGCCCCCCCCCCTCTTCAAAAGCATCGTCCCGATGCTGGAAACAAACACAAAAGCGAGCGACAGAAGCATCCGCAGCGAAGAAGAAAACAACAACAAAGAGACCAAGTCCCACAGATCGACTCCAGGTCGTACGCGGTGTCGCTGGAATTACAGCCTTGCACGACCAGTGCGCCAGTAGTCGGATAACCTTGCAGGTACGGAAACAGCGTCGAGAAAGCCTGTCACTAAGTCCTCGCCGACGTATCGGGGTCCAAACCCAAACATGATCGCGGGCTGGTATTCCACGTAGCGTCGTCGGAGGTTGTAGTGTCGGCTGTCGGTACGCTGCTGGTTTTCGATGCGCAGGCGGACGAGGTGTGGGGCTTCTTCGGCGTGCTGGAGATAGGAGGTGACGTGGAGGTTTTCTTCGTCGGTGACGTGTGCCAGCACGGTGCCGAGAGTCTTCGTATGCTTTCTGCCGAAAACCACCTTGAACGGCGCCGACTTCGTTGCTTCTTGCAGTGCCATGTTGTATGCGAAGGTTACGTGCGGAAGGATGTTATGCTATACGTCTTGTACTCGACGTCGAGGTACATCGCAAACACGGCGGCGAGCGTCTTGTTCGGGCGTTCGGTTAGGCCATTCATTTGCGGATGTAGGCAGCTGTACTCCGGTGACTTCTCTGGCTGTAGTGCAGGATGGCTTGAATAAGCTCAGCAGTAAAGGCGTTCCTCTGTCAGTAATGAGCACTTCTGAGGTGCCGTCTCGCTGGAGGATGTTCCCGATGAAGAATGTCTATACTTCCGCCGCACTACCGATGCTGCATTGCGGGTGAGGTAGTCGCTGGCCACGACGATCCACTTGTTTTTGGATGTTGACGTCGGAAAAAGGCCCAACAAGTCCATCCCGATCTCTTGAAACGGTCGCCAAGGAGGCTTGATCGTCTGCTGCAATCCCGCTGGCATTGCCGACACGTGTTGACGTAATGGCGACGTTGGCGTTCAAGCGTTGCCAGTAATACATTTCCTGACGCCTCGCTAGCATTGAAGAAACCATAGATGCTCTGCCATTGGGTCATCATGAAAGGCGTGGAGAAGCTTTGACCCCAATGCGCAAGGCGCAACCTGAAGGTAGCTGCCTCGGACTGGCTACAAGTATTTATTTGCGAGAAGATCATTTTAGAACGAGAACGAAGAGAACCCGCGCTTAAAACCCTTGGGACAAGGTCGGTCTTCCTTTACAAGAACTGGACAAGGCTTCTTAGTTCCGTGTCAGCTCACTGCAGTTCGGCGAAGTCGTCGACACCTGTCGTCAGCAGGAAAGAGTCGTCATCATAGCCGTCTTGCCGGGGCTGGTGAATTGGAGCGCGGGAGAAGCGTCAGCGTTGGCCTCTTCTCGTCCTGACTTGCCTCGCGCGGTCAGTCGCGCGGCAATTCTACGTGTATTTGCGGGCTTCCTTTCCGCTCAGGAAAACACTTTTATTCAGCACGTATTGAGCAACAGAAAGCTATACGGGAGTTTCTGATATTGCTCTACAATTTTATCATGGACATTTTTCATCTAATTACAATATTCGAGAAGTTGACTAATCATTTCAGACTAATTACCTAATTACCCGAATGAATAAAAATAATCTGCTATTTCCAGGTGACGACACACAAGATTACCTTGGTTCTGTGGCATTTGCATATTTTTAATGTTTGGCTCAAGTTAGGTGGACACCCTGTATACTGGCTCCGCGATTGCATTACCTTAGGCGTCACTGAAAGGTGCATTGAACGAAAAAAAGAAACACAATAATTGAATGGACACTATCATCCTCAATAAATGTCAGTGCCTGCCGCAGCAAGAGTCATCGTAATGCTTCACGTGATAGCGCAGGTTAATTTTAGAGAAATAAAACAATAAAATATTGGCGATAGGCACCACACTCCTGCTGGAACAACCTCGTGCCACTTTGCTTACCTACGTCGATTAATCATAAAAAATTCTAGAACAAATTCTGAATTTGCAACAGCTGTAATAAAAACGCAGCTCCTTCAAAATATACTCAATAGGTGAAGGGTTTCATTATGCCTTGATTATATTGCTGGTGGTGCGCTTGGAGGATGTGTATTTATTTACTTATTTATTGATACTTCAAAGGTCTTAATAAAACATTACATGACAGGTGAACACGTAAAAGAGGGGAATGATGATGATGACATTACAGACATCAGTAAAAAAAATTGGAAGACGCTTGACTAGGTGGAGCGGCGAGGATCAGGATACGTCAAGGATATGAAGAAATAAGAAATTGGAGAACGCTTAAGCTTCGCCTTCAAGAGTGGAGCGCGAGAGCGTTCCCGTCGACCCGCCAAGGGGTATAAGACGTTGCGCTACGGCGCAGCGATCACTTATGAGGCGCTCCGCATGGGACTTTGCACCCACCAATCACGCGGTGAGCGTCGAGCAACGCAGCGTTCGGCGCGGCAACGAAACGTGCGCCGGAGCAAGCGGAACAAACCAAAGAACTCGGTGTTTCGGAGGGAGAAACGATCTACGCGAGCCAAACGTCGTGATCGGCACGGAGAGCCGTGCCGCGACGCGCCATGAAGGCCGACGCGATCATGGGGCTGACGTCTCGATGGGACCGTCCTCTATCTCGCTTGGGAGCACCACGCAGACGCATGACGGCTCGGTAGCAGCTCGGCACACATCGCAGGGGACGCTTTCCTACCAGACGCGCTACGGCGCAGCGACCGCGTCAGAGGCGTCCCGCATCGTACGCTGCACCTAGGAATCACGCTGCGAGCGCAAAGAGGAGTCACGTCGCCAAAACACGAGGGTTCGAGTGCGGAGTGAAGTTTAAAGGGGAGAGAGCGAGAAATCTTATTAAACGCAAGGGTAGTGGGGCATCCTCGCACCGGTCCCCGCACGGCCTGAAGTGCAGAAGCGGGCGAGTGGCGCGCCACGTGTCGGGGCAGCGCACCACATTGCGAGGAAGGGGTCTGCTGTGTTTGCCGCAAGATGGCTCTGCGTGTGCGCAGAAGAAATGTAGCGGAAACGTACTTCGCTACTCGTGTAACTGCGACTTCTGTAAGTTACAGGCTCATAATTACCGATAGACACCGCAGTATAACTTTCTACGGGACGTTTCTAAGGCAGCACCACATTCACTAGGGGCGGTTTTGTACCGCGTTGAAGCATCGAACTCGTGGCTGACTGGTAGCGTCTCCGTCTCACTCCGGCGACCCTGGTTCGATTTCCACCCAGCCCATCGTGCAAGTTGCTTTTATGCGAAGCATATTACGAGAGCTCAACCCAGCTCCTCAGGCGCGGCGGGGTCGCCTTCAATTACCTTTGACCCCATGCCATACCACGTGACACCGCGACGTCACGACAGAGGAGAAACGGGGCTCCAACTCGCGCCGCCGCTCGCGGCGTCGCGGCGGTATATAAGCAGCTGCGCTTGTTTCTACGTGGCTTTGTCTCAACTTTTGCAAGATGGGCTGGGTGGGAATCGAACCAGGGTCTCCGGAGTGTGAGACGGAGACGCTACCACTGAGCCACGAGTACGATGCTACAAAGCGGTACAAAAGCGCCTCTAGTGAATGCGGTGTTGCCTTAGAAACGAGCTGTTTCTAAGGCTCAGGCATGCGTCGCTTGCTCAGGCGCACATTTCGTTCCCGCGCCGAACGCTGCGTTGCTCGACGCTCACCGCGTCCAATGCGGGGCGCGTAGTCGCTGCGCCGTAGCCCATTGTCTTACACCCCTTGGCGGGTCGACGGGAACACTGTCGCGTTCCACTCTTGAAGGCGAAGCAGAGTAACGCATGAGTTGTTTCTTCGTCTAGCCGAACCAAATATAGCCAAGCAACAGCAGTTCACCAGGCTAAACAGTGGTTCAACAACTAAAATAAAGGCTAGTATGCTTCGCATCCTTGGCTTAACCTTAGCTAAGCCACAGCCATTTTTTATGAATGAAGTGCCTCCCGGTATTTATCGCTCATGGCCAACGCCGCCGACACCGGCTTTTCTGCGACACGAGCTCCTTAAAGGCGCGTTCACAGTGGCGGGAAAACGCGCAACGCAGAACGTTTTCCGCGCGCCGCTTCCCGCACAAACCGGTTTTTCTCCCGCAGACAGGCTGCTGTGCCGTCCTGCAGAGCGATGGGTCCGGTAGCTATTTTTCCCGCGCCGCAGACGAGAACAGCCAATGGGAGCCGACCGTGAACCGTGACGTCGGTCCCAGTTCAGTGACCCCGTCGGCGGAGGCCGAGGCTGCGCGCGTGCTGCGGAACACTTGGCGGTTGCTTTGCCAGCATGAACATGTTACTTGAGGCGACGGTGCAGAAGCAGCGAACAAGCAAGTATGAGTAGGTTTACCGTAGCCAACAGCTCATCGTTGGAACCAGCCATCCTCGTGACAAAAAGGGCGTCCGGGAGGAGAGCTAGCAGACGATCAAGACGACGACGCGGGAAAAGAGATTCTTGGTTTGGGAAGGAAAAACATGGGGTAAAGTGCAGCACAGTAACTGTCTCTCAGAAGAGGACACCTCAACCGCACTGCACAGGGAGGGAAGGGGAATAGATAGAGGGGTGAAGGAGGGGCGGCGGCGGCGGCTAGAACGCCGTGCGCGGACAAGTCGGTGGCCTTCGCTTATGAGGCGCGGTGACGCGCCTAGTCGTGTCGGAGCAGTGCTTCCTGCGCGGCGAGAGCCGCGTCACGCATTTGACGAACGTTGCCGTCGATGGCTGGGCACTGGACGAGCAGGGCCCGCAGTGCAGTAGCGAGAGCGGCAGGCACGTACCCAGGATTTTTTTTCGGGGGTGGGGGGGGGGGCACCACCACCACCACCACCATCAGCATCATCATAGTCATCATCATCATCCTGTTTGATGTCCACTGCAGGACGAAGGCCTCTCCCTGCGATCTCCATTTACCCCTGTCCTGCGCCAACCGATTTCAACTAGCGCCTGCGAATTTCCTGATTTCATCGCTCCACTTAGTGTTTTGTCGTCCTCGATTGCGCTTTCCTTCTTTGGCGCATTACATGACCTGCCCAGCTACATTTTTTCCTCTTGATGTCATTTAGAATATCGTCTATACCCGTTCGCTTTCTGATCCAAACCGCTCTCTTTCTCTCTCTTAAGCAATCTTCTATCGATCGCTCTTTGCGCGGTCCTTAACTTGTTCTCAAGTCTCTGCCCCATACGTTAGCACTGGCAAAATGAACTGATTTCACACCTTACTTTTCAATAATAATGGTAAGCTTCCAGTCAGGAGCTGGCAATGTCTGCCGTATGCGATCCAACCTATTTTTATTCTTCTGTGAATTTCCTTTTCGAGATCACGGTTCCCTGTGATTAATTGACCTAGGTAAACGTACTCCTTCACGGTCTCTAGTGGCCGACTGGCGATCCTGATCTCTTGTTCCTTTGCCCGGCTATTTATCATTATCTTCATCTTCTGCATATTAATATTCAACCCCACTCTAACACTCTCTCTGTTAAGGTCTCCGATCATTTGTTGTAACTCGTCTGCATTGTTGTTGAATAGACCAACGTCATCGGCAAACCGAAGGTTGCTGAGATATTTGCCGTCGATCTTTACTCCTAAGCCTTCCCAGTTTAATAGCTTGAATTCTTCTAAGCACGCAGTGAATAGCTTTGGAGAAATTGTGCCTCCCTGTCTGACCCCTTTCTCTATAGGTATGTCCCTGCTTTTCTTGTGTAGAATTAAGGTAGCTGTAGAACCTCTGTAGATATTCTTACGCGAAGGACGAGTCAGTAAGACGAGAAACTATTTACAGATTATATTTACAACAATAGCGCTGACCGCTGAGGGCTGAGGTTGCAGCGCTGACCGGTTAGATTCACAGCGCGAGCCCAGTTCGTTCTTCCTCCTCTTTTCTGGAGTGATGGCGCCCACGTACCTCGTTCAAACAAACAAATACCACAGGCATGTAGCAATATTTTTCAAGCTTTTTACGTAAGCGTTCTGTAGTCCTTGATTACGTAGTGCCTCTATGACTACTGGTATCTCTACTGAATCAAATGCATTTTCGTAATCTATATAAGCCACATAGAGAGGCTTATTGTACTCTGCAGATTTCGCAATAACCTGAATGATGACATGGATATGATCCATTGTAAGGTATCTCTTCCTGAAGCCAGCCTGTTCCCTTGGTTGACAAAATCCAGTGTTGCCCTTATTCTATTGGAGATTATTTCGGTAAATATTTTATATAATACTGGGACCAAGCTAATGGTCCTATAATTTTTCAATTCTTTGACGTCTCCTTTTTTGTGGATTAGTATAATGTCTGCATTCTTCCAGTTTTCTGGGATCCTTTCAGTCGATAGACACTTCGTGTAAAGAGCCGCCAGTTTTCCAAGCACTATGTCTCCTCCATCTTTGATTAAATTGACTGTTGTCAGTGGCGTAGCAACAAGGGGGGGGGAGGGGCAGGGGGGCCGTGGGCCCCGGGTGCAAGGGGCCATTGGGGGGGGGGGAGGTGTCATATACGTCTGAAGACACCCCTCTTACTGCCGGCTACACCCCGGGGGAGAGGGGGGGGTGACAGAAGACCTACGGGCCCCGGGTGCCAGACGACCTAGATACGCCACTGACTGTTCCACCTTCTCCTCCCGCTCTTCATCGTTTCATGTCTTGCAGGGCCCTTCTGACCTCATCGCTAGTTATAGGAGAGTTTCTGTATCCTGTTCATTACTGTTTCTAAGTAAGGTATCGTTACTCCTCTGGGTACTGTATACAGGTCAGCTTAGAATTTTTCAGCTGCTTTTACTATAACTTCGAGATTGCTTATGATATTATCCTACTTATATTTTAGTGAATACATCATGGTTTGTCCTATGCCAGGCTACTTATTTACTGATTTCAGGCTGCGTTAATTTTTTTACGGCTTCTTCAATCTTTCTCATGTTATATTTTCGAATATCAGTTAATTATTTTCGCCTTGTGGATCAGTTTTGACAGTTCCGCGAATTGCGTAACGCTGTGCGGCCGCCAGTCCCATACAACCGCGTAGAGCGCAGGACTCTGCAATTCTAGACGTACTGCGCTCACCGCGAAAGGTTAGAAAAACACCCACATAAGCACAGCAGAGAAGTGGCTACGTGAGGCGGTTCGACCGATAACTGTAGAAGCGTCATTCAAAACAAGTAATGGCTCTCCACTTCCGGCGGCGTTTTCTCTACTTACTTTTTAAACAAAAAGATGTTTATCCATAAATATTCTCATAAACCACGGTTAACTTTTTTTATTATTCGCTTTTGCTTGAAAGTTTGGTTGTTGCCTTGGCTCTCTCCCTTGGTAGATCGCTTAATTTCTCAACTCCTTGCGATTTTTGTTTCCAGTTGCCAATTTTGCACGAAAAGTGCTGTACAATTAGTGAAAAACGGACAAGGTAACGGGCGACAGTCATCTTGCTTATGGGTATAAGGGTTATGGCAGGGTTTCATAATGGACGCTTTTTCACATTATTTTATTTCCCACCTTATCTAACCCATATGACGTGTACATGGTTCCGGGCATCTGCCAGCGTCGCGACCAGCCGTAATTCAAGGAAATAATGAAGCAAAGGCAAAAGTTACACGCAACTGGCGTTTTCTGCGGCCGCAACTCGTTCCATGGGAGTACAAGCCAGCTGAGTAACAGTCGCATCCCTCTCCTGGTCCCAGGATCAGCCTAAACAAAGAAGGTTGAACTAACAAAAGCAACAGCTATGCGCGTGATGGTTGAATAGATGGTGACAACTGAACGCATCTCGAGTTAATCGCGCGGGTGCGGAATGTATGAGAAAACTTTCCTTCACATTACAAGAGATGCCGATAACTACCGCCATCTAAAAGAAGTGAAAAAGGCAGCATAATGCTGACCGATGAACAGCTGCCAAGTCTCAACATTGATCTGGCGGCGCTTTAGGAATGTGTGAGGAGTGTTGGCGTGGGTGCGGAGAGGGCGGGGGGGGGGGGGTATGCCACATGATTTCGGGGGGGGGGGGGGCCTGGGTACGTGCCTGGAGAGCGGCTATTAGCACGTCTCTAGGGTCGCTGTTCGTAGCGGTTGGAGGGCCGCATGACGGCTCAGCTGCGGCTGTCTGGTTGTTGCGGCCGCGCAGGGCGTCACTGTACGATCGGCCCTGCGGGGAGCTAGCAGACGTAGACGGAGCGGCCGTACGCGGCTCGGTCGGTACGGCGCCGGCTAGTTCAAGCGCTTTTTTGCGCGATAGGGGCCGCTGGGACGAGGACAGCAACACGGCCGCCCTTCTCTCGCGCTGCCACTCAGGACAGCTTGGTTCGGTTGAGGGGTGACGGCCACCGCAATTTACGCAGCGTGGCTTTTCGGCGGGGCAGTTTCCTGTGGCGTGCGACTCACCACAGCGAAGGCAGCGGGCGTCGCGGAAGCAGGTGGCGCCGGCGTGGCCGAAAACGCCGCAGCGGTCACATTGTAGTGGTCGAGGCAGACGGACACGAGCCGCGCGGAGCTGCTTGAAGAGTCGCACGTTTGTTGGTAGGACGCTCCCGACGAAGGTAACAGTGACGCTAGCGCCACTCCGTGAACAAGACAGCACCGCGACGGGGGCTTCGATGTTTTCTTTCACAGTGCGGGCGTCGAAGGATGGGTCAAGCCCATAAATTACACCCACACAGGAGTTGCTGTGCAGTGCCTTTGAGCGCACCGCCACGCCACTGATGTCGCACACTGCAAGGAGGGGCGCCAAGTCGGCGTCGCGCGTCACATCCGCAGCCACCACATTGCGACGAAAGTTCACGCGAACGCATCTCACACCTGGAACACGGGAGAGTTGCGCCGCGATAGTATCCCGCCAGAGTGCCAGGAAGGTTGCTTTGCTCCCGGTGGGACGGTATAGAACCGTGACTGAGATATCGTGAACGACACCGCCGTCAGCGGGTGGTGTTACGAACTTTGCACCGCTGCACCACGATTACGGCTTTGTGGTCCCGTAGCGCTCGTCACCCGTTTCGTGACAGAGCGTTGGTAGCGAAGACTCCGAGCCTGGCGTCGATGAGAATAACAAAAGGGACTTTATACATTATATACAGGTTATCGTACAGGACATGAACGGGTCGGCACTGGGGCCGAGTGCTCACAACAAACGCGACTGTTCCCGCACGACGGCGTCCGGCGAAAACGCGTGACACATCTCACCCCAGTCGGGAGCGACACTGTCTCCCGGTGGGTCGGCGGATCCTGTTTTTCAGGCAGCGCGTCGCTGCTTTTATAATCCCCGAGGAACCATTGTCACTCAAACGGCCCAATACAAAGTCAGCACACGACGGTCGTCCGAGGGGCCCAACCAGCGACCGCGCTGGCCACCCGGTTCAAAGTTCGCGCGCGCGGTGACCTCCAGGCAAAGGGAGGTGCGGCGCCGGGCTGTCTGGCACACGCTGACACGTCCGAACACGCTGCTCGCCGAGGCTTCTCCCGCAGGACACCGCTGCCTGACGGCTCAGCATCTTGCCTTTTCAAGGGAGAATTTGGGCGCTCGCAGGATAAATTCTGCATCTTGCAGATTCGGAATCCGGGCTTGTGGTAATGGCACAACAGCATCCCCGCCCTCAGATAAGGCGCCGGGAAGACGAGCTGCCTCCACGTGGCTCGGATGCCAGGCGCGCACGTTCGTCAGGCTCGTCCAAGTTCACGTCCAGTGTCGGGACGCCAGGTAACTTCACGTGCCCAGGTCCGACTCGCCAGGACAGGAGCTCTGCTCACCGCGTTGTCGCCAAGGCACCTCGACCAGCTCCGCTCGCGTCGTTCCTAAGACCTTGCTTCTCGCCACTGGTCCCGGTTGGTCGTTCTGCAGCTTGCAAAACCGACCGGCAAAAGGCAACACCCAACACGAACAAGTGCCCTCTGTCTCCCGTCAAACACCAGACAAGGCCATAATCCAAATCAACCTAACTAAATTGTTATCCCCCTTTTTCTCCCGCTGCAACAAGAGACAGGTATACGATCTGGTATACAAGGATCAAACAACCAGTTTTCAAATTAACAACTCAACAAAATAGAAACAATTATTAATCAGCAATAATAATTACAAATGGAATGGTCCCCTTGAAATCACTTGGACCGAAAACATACCACTGAGGAAGCAAATGAGGTCATTCATTTTTCCCGGCGATATTTTCGCGGAATCCGAAGCTGCTTATATTTGCGACCCTGCTTATCCGTGTAGCGGCGGTACAATAAGCCAGATTCTTTGCCAAATGAAACCCTCTTTTTTTTCACTCCCCGTTTGACGCTCTTCCTCAGATCGGCTAATGAACAGTCTTCCTGTTGCTCGCGAATCAGACTTTCTCTTTCAACTGCAGCCTGCTCCTGCCGGCTGGCGGAAACCGGAGCGAGTGTGGAGCCCGCGTCGCCTAATTGCGGCGTCGCGTCTATATCGCGGCTAGCACTGCACGCGTCACTCCCACTCACTTCCATGACCCGCTCGTCCAGGCCAGCGTCCGAGCTCTGCCTCTCCCGTGACTGCTCGCCACTCAAGTTACCTTGATCAGTCCGTGTGCCGCACCGCCTTTCGCTCACCGACGCTAAGTCAAGTTCCCTCGACAGCGGGCGCGCTTTGGATCGCGTGGGGGCCATGTACGCCACGTCGGCAAAGAATGATTTGCCCTGATCCCTCAGCAGCTGCTCCGAGCTATTTGAGAAGAGGTAGGAAAATTGCTCCGGGAGGGCGGCAGACACAGCGGCCTCTGTGTTAAGTTTCCCAAACTCTCCTTCAATGACAACCGTTGCGATCGGTAAACAGACACTCTCCTTCTCGGCCACTTGCCGTATCCTAACGCACTCTCCCGTAAAATCACTCGAGGAGACGAAAGACGGGTGAACAACGTCCATAGTTGCTGCAGAGTCCCGCAGTGCTCGGCACTTCTTGCCGTTTACCTTAATTTCCTGCACATAGGGCTCCAATAGACGTATGTTTTTGCGAGTTTCCTGTATCGTTGCAAAAGCAATTCTCTCTGGGCAGCTTGCAGCGATGTGCCCTTGCTTTTTGCAATTGTAGCAGGTTAACGGTTTCCGTTTTTCAAAAGAACGCGTCGTATCGTTTCGCTGTTTGGGACCATCGCTATCATTCTGAGATGCATAATGCCCTTCCCTGACAGTTTCTTTGGTAAGGGATTCGTCTTCCCGAAACTCGCAACGCGTGATTTCCTTCCGTTCGTCGGGCTCCCTGGAAAACCCATCTCTCCTATCCGCTTTTTCTACGCGCACTGCCTTGCTGTGCAAGCTGCGGCGGGTGTAATACTCTTCCGCTAACTCTGCTGCCCTGCTTAGCTTAACCTCCTTTAGCCTATCTTGCAGCCAGAGCCGGACATCCTCATCAATGCAACGGTAGAACTGCTCCAACGCGATGCATTCGACAATTTTGTCGCGGTCGTCGTAAACCTCTTCGCCCTTCAGCCATTCCACCAAGTCGGCTTTTAGACGAAACGCGAAGTCAACATTCGACTCCTTGCCCTTTTTTGCATACCGGAACCTCTGCCGGAAAGCTTCGGGCGACAATTTGTACTTCCGCAGTAGCGCTTCCTTCACATCACTGTAGCTCTCAAACGCCTCTTTCGATAAGCAAGTTATTACGTCTGATGCCTCCCCAGGAAGCAAGGCTAACAGATTCTGTGCCCAGAGGGATCGCTCAATGCTATTCCGTTCGCACACGTGCTCAAATTTCACGAGGTATTTGGCCATATCCTCTCCGACGACAAAGGGTGGAAGTTGATCGCGTATTCTAGGAACATTAGAAGTGAGACCAGGCGCCGGCGAGTTATTTCGGATCTCCAACTCTTTCATTTTAAGCTCATGCTCGCGCCGTTCCCTCTCTCTCCTATCCTCTCTTTCCTCCTCGCGACGTTCCTTTTCTCTCCTTTCCTCCCTTTCCTCGTCGCGACGTTCATTGATACCCGCCAAGGCCTCTGCGGCTTCCTCAGCCGTTACGTCCCCAGTCCTCATGACCTCAAGGATCGCATTCTTTCTTTTAGTTGAGCCCAACTCAATGCCCAACTCCTCACAAATTTCGAGAAGTTCCTTCACCTTGTACTTCTCCATCGTTCACACTGTCCTCCTGCTGTTTACCCTTTTTGAATATACCTGCCGTACGCTACTATAACACTACTAGTAAGACATATGCAAGTATTTCACACACTGCCCTGTTTACCCCCTCAGCATCCCCTGGTTTTCAAAACACTCTTACTAGGCTTGAAACACACAAGGTTATCACAATGCAACACCAAATCCTTCCCTAAGCTACTATAACCTGTGTCAGAGAAAGTCTGGTGTTTGAGGTAAACTTCAGGCACTCACCGCGCCGAGGTAGCTGATGCCGGTCAATCCCGTCGCTGCCATCCAGTGTTACGAACTTTGCACCGCTGCACCA
Source organism: Dermacentor albipictus (assembly GCF_038994185.2). Lineage (NCBI taxonomy): Eukaryota > Metazoa > Arthropoda > Arachnida > Ixodida > Ixodidae > Dermacentor > Dermacentor albipictus. The sequence goes on along the minus strand of NC_091823.1, from coordinate 186,859,894 downwards.
CGATTACGGCTTTGTGGTCCCGTAGCGCTCGTCACCCGTTTCGTGACAGAGCGTTGGTAGCGAAGACTCCGAGCCTGGCGTCGATGAGAATAACAAAAGGGACTTTATACATTATATACAGGTTATCGTACAGGACATGAACGGGTCGGCACTGGGGCCGAGTGCTCACAACAAACGCGACTGTTCCCGCACGACGGCGTCCGGCGAAAACGCGTGACACATCTCACCCCAGTCGGGAGCGACACTGTCTCCCGGTGGGTCGGCGGATCCTGTTTTTCAGGCAGCGCGTCGCTGCTTTTATAATCCCCGAGGAACCATTGTCACTCAAACGGCCCAATACAAAGTCAGCACACGACGGTCGTCCGAGGGGCCCAACCAGCGACCGCGCTGGCCACCCGGTTCAAAGTTCGCGCGCGCGGTGACCTCCAGGCAAAGGGAGGTGCGGCGCCGGGCTGTCTGGCACACGCTGACACGTCCGAACACGCTGCTCGCCGAGGCTTCTCCCGCAGGACACCGCTGCCTGACGGCTCAGCATCTTGCCTTTTCAAGGGAGAATTTGGGCGCTCGCAGGATAAATTCTGCATCTTGCAGATTCGGAATCCGGGCTTGTGGTAATGGCACAACAGTGGGGAGTGCGGCTCGAAGTCGACGAACCGTCGAAAACGGCGTCTCCTTCTTGCGCGCTTCTCCGGCTGTAACGCTGCAGGCTGGCAGGGTTGGGCGTATTTTTTCTGCCTCGAGTAGTTGCGGGTTGAGCTCCCCTGTTCCCTCAGGTACTGGGGTAGGTGCTCTCGGCCGGCTCCTGTTGGACGAGGGGCCGTCAGCTGGGTCGTCATCGACAGGAGCGGCCACCACCGCGGGGAGCGGTCCCTCGTCCGCCGCAGGTGCGGTGGGCTTGGTGTTGGTGAGCGGCGGTGACGGGCAGGCCGTCGGCGACGACAATGATGGGAAGTCCGGCCGGACAGGACTAGCCTCGGGCGAGGTGGTCGCGTCCGTGCGGGAGGACGTAGTGTCGGCGCCAATCATACTTGCGGTTGGCAGGAAGAAGGTGCCGGCACTCTCGTCGGTGTCGCCGGTCGACGGGCGGCTGGCATCGTCGTCGGTGGAGGCAGCCGAAGTGGGGGCCTCTCAGGTGGTGTCCGTTGAGGCGGACTGTGCGGCGTGGTGGCCGCTGGGAGCAGTCTCCGGCGCATCAAAAGAAAACGCGCGGAAGGAAGTATCCATGGGTATTTGAGCGCGAGCGGATGGCGTCGCACTCCCCCGCGAAGGTGGCCATGACGGCGTGGAGCTCGCCGAGTCGGCCGAGAGTGCACGCAGCGTACGTGCCTGCAGCCCGCGCTTCCATCGCAAGGCAGGAGGCGATCTCCCGGTGCGCGGCTGCCGTCCACGCGGGTGGTGCTGCAGGGCTCGTCGGGATCCCGAGTCGTCGAGGCCAGGAGATGGCTTCTTCGGCCTCTTCCTCTGTTGCTTCTTCGGAGGGTCGCCCATAATTGATGGGGCCTCCGAGCGGAAGCGTGGCTCAGTAGGTCGTGCCAGCTGCCGTGCGAGCCCTGAAAAGGGCTGCGCTCATGAGCGCGGTAGGAGGTGGAGACGTACGCGCGCGAGAAGTGGCGGGCGAGCCGTAGTCGTCGGAGCGAGGGGCGATGCGACCGCTCGCTTCGAAGGTCCGGGGACGTCTGGGGAAAAGAGCGCGCTTTCCAGTGTTCTCTGGTGTCACGTGACTATCCCCCTCTCTCTCTGCTCGTTAGGGTTTTCCCTCGACGCCTCCACTCTCTACATTCCAAGACAACAGCAGTGAGAAAACGCACGCAGTGAGAGCGTCATTCGGAGGAGCTGCAACGCTGCGTTGACGTTGACGCTGTGCCGCTGCGGGGGAAGTCTCCCGCTAGTGTGAGCGCGCCTTAACGCTGTCGCGTTAAAATGCCACCTACTGCCCAAAAAGGCGCAGCAAAGCTGAGCGCAGGAGCCACAGAAATTTCTCTACTTTTGAATAGTATATTGTAAGGGATAGACTCATATATTCTTTTGGGTTACAATTGTGTAGCTGCTAATGAATAAATGACGCAAATTTTCGCTTTGCCAACGTCAAGCGTTCCGACCTTTGGCTCGCGCTGTTGCTGTTCGTCTTCTCCTGCTCATGCATTTATATTTACTCGTAGGATCGCTCCTAAGGTATCGTTTTGCATGCGAAACGATACAATGCACATGCAATGCACATGCACATGCAATATAAATGCACATGCATTTATATTTACTCGTAGGATTCCTCCTAAGGTATCGTTTTGCATGCGAAAATTAAAGAAAAATTAATTTCAGCTGACTGATTTTCTTTAATTTTTGCATGCTGAATGATACCTTTTATTTATTTATTTCAAAATACTGCAGGCAGCAATGCCGCTCTAGCAGGAGAGGGTTACATCAAGTTCAATGGCGAAGATTTCACAAAGGAATCTACATTTGCACAATGAACAACAGACTCCGACAGACAATACCACTCTTCAATTGTGAACGGAAAAAAGACTTCTGAAACAATTTCGTCCTCGCAAAGTACGGGCGGATAACATTCGAGTGATTAATTCTAGAAGACCTGTGTTGTGAGCGGGAAAGATAAGTTTCGCGAGGGAGAGCGATTTTGTTCTGAAGTATCAAAGAAAGCATTTTAGTCTCGCGATCTTTCGGTAGACACGGAGGGGTTGCAGATTCAGTCGCTGCAACATGTCCGTAACAGATGAAGAAGACCGATAGTCAGATACAATAAATCGGGCAGCGAGGCGCTGAATTCGTTCTACTTGTGCGATATCCTTAACGCAGTATGGGTCCCATACTGCGGAAGCGTACTCATGAACTCGTCGAACCAAAGTGCGATATGCCTCGAGTTTAACACTTGACGGCGAGTCTGTTAGTTTCCTACGTAAAAGCAAAGTTTATTGAATGCTGTTGTACAAACGTTCTTCAAATGTTTGTCCCATATTAGGTTGCTTGTGATAGTTAGTCCTAGATATTTGACAGACGTTACCGATTGAATAGCTTTATTAGCAATGTGGTACCTATGAGACAGTGGCTTTTTCTTTTTGGTTATTGTCATCGCAACTGTTTTATCAAAATTTATTTGCATACCGTTTTTTTTACACCAGTCCGCGAGTGTACAGAGGCTATTGTTCAGTAGTGTTTGGCAAGAGGAGCTATTGACAACACTATACATCAGGCAGTCATCAGCGAACAATTTTATTGTAACAGAATTATCGATGTTAGAAGAGATGCTGTTTATATAAATTAAAGACAACAGAGGACCAAGCACTGAACCTTGTGGAACCCCAGACAATACCGGCAGATCAGTAGACCTAACACCCGCACACTCCACAAACTGAGCGATTACTCAGATAATCTCTCAGGAAGCCCGGCATCCCTTAATCTGTCAGTGAGTAAAGTGTGTGGCACACGATCAAAAGCTTTTGAAATGTCAAGAAAAACCGCATCTATCAGCCTACAATTATCCAGAGCTGAAGCAAGATCATGTATAACCGAAATTAATTGTGTAGTTGTTGAGACAGTCCTCCGGAAACCATGCTGATACTCAAGGAAGAATTTTTTTTGATTCAAGGTGCGGAGATATATGGTGAGCTATTACATGTTCCAACAATTTACAGCATGTGCTTATTAGAGAAATTCGTCTGTAATTACGAGCTTCTAGCCTGTTTCCCCATTTAAATATGGGAACTACTCTTGCCGTGAGCCAATCTGCGGGTAAGGAACATTGGTTGAGTGATGCGTTAAACAGAACATAAAGGTAACGGGACACAATCTCTGAGTACCGTACAAGTAAGGCATTCGGTATGCCGTCAGCGCGACTTGACTTTTTCATTTTTTATATTTAAAAGAAGAGAAAGTATTCCTTCGCGACCAAGAACTAGGTCAGGCATGGACTTTGCAATGGGCGGTGGGTCAGAGTATTGCGGTCGTAAATATTGAACATTTGGTCTTGTAAACGCTTGATGAAAAGTAGTGTTAAATTAATTTACAACAAAAGTAACGTTTGTACACACGTTACCATTAATCTTTAGATAATTCGCGCACGGTTGGGAACCTGACAAGTAGCGCCACAATTTCTCAGGAGATTTTTTTAAGAAAGCTGTAAGAGTTTGGCCATAAAATTTACTACGCGCAAGCTTCAATTTAGTAACCAGCTGTTCTTGAAGGGCTGTTAATGCTGACGTATTTTTACCCTTCCTTTTTCGCTTAATACGCCACTTTAGATGAATTATGTCCCGACTAATCCATGGGTTCCGACGCTGTGTAATCTTTCTACGCAATGGAACAAACCTGTCAATACATGATGATACTAATTTCTTGAACTCGTTCCAAAGATGAGAAACATCGCCACCATGCTCAAAATCAGAAAGTGAGAGATGCATTGCATCTAGGACAGATTCATCATCTGTAGCGGAAAAGTCATGAAAAGTTGCTACCGAGGGAGGCGTCTTTGTGCTATTGATTTTTAGAGTAACTTGAACAATCTTGTGGTCCGAAATACCATAGGAAGTAAAAACTGAGTAATCTTCAGGAAAATGTTTCAGAAAAAGAAGGTCAAGAATCGACTGCACAGTTGCAGTGGTGCGAGTCGGAATAGTGACCATTTGTTTCAAGTCATGAAAAAATGAAGAATCGAGAAGTAAGCGTGCGTTGTCTGCATCATCGGGCCCCGAGATAGCGAGTACATTCCAGTCTATGCCTGGCAAGTTGAAATCGCCAGTGAGCACCAGCTTGTGTTTTGGTTTGAGCATGCGCTCTAGGTAAGCGGCCAGTGCTTCCAGGTATGACACATCGCTTTTTTTGGCCGGTACACCACGCCAAACAAGGTAGAAATATTGTTGTAATTGATTTTACACCAGATACTTTCATGGTTTCGAATGCCCTCAAGCTCGATACATTGTACTTCATTTTTTGTTATTATAGCCACGCCCCCTCCTCGTCCTTCGCGATCGCGTCTTATTGTTTCGTCTTTGGAACAATCGTGTCTTTATCGCGTCTATTATTATTATTATTATTATTATTATTATTATTATTATTATTATTATTATTATTAGCGTCTATTATTATCGCGAATATTTCGCGTCTTTGGAACAATCCACACAGTAAACGTAAATGCTTGCGCAAGAGGAGAAAACCAGCAACAGCACGGGTCAAGGGGCTGAACGTTTGACGTTGTTCATAGGCAAAGCGAACATTTCCTTCATTTATTGCCTAACAGCTACGCAATTGTATTGTACCCAAAACGTGTGCGTCTGTCACTTACTATGCAATTGGTAAGTAAAGATCTGTTCTCCCGCGCTCACATTTGTTGTGCTTTTTGAGCGGTTCAGAGCATTTCTTCACTAGACATCCTTGCAGTCGAAGAGGAGATGCTACGGCTCGTATAAGTTCTAAGTTTCCAGCAAAAGGCAGTCTTTTTGTTTTTTTGCTTAGGCTGAGACACAAGGATACCCTTTGCTGTGGAATCCACACGATCTGGACACGTGAACTCTTTCGAAGCGCAAGCGCGTGAAGAGACAGTGTCCAACAAGGACTGACCGAGTGGCGTCCTCCGCGAGGGCTTAGATTTCTCCGCGCACGGTTGTAGTCTGCTTAATCTGGCAGCGGAAAGAAGCGCGCAAGAAAAAAGAGGCGCAAGCAAAGAGAACCGCGAAAAAAAGGAAATGACGAACCTCTCTTGTTTGGCGACAGCCGTCTGGGTGCACCATGCGCGGATTTGGCTTTTCTAGTAGAAAACCAAGAGGTGCCGTGTCCCCGTAGCTAGGCCGCACCCGGCTCGGCTGACTATGTAAAGAGAAGGGCCCATATAAAATTCTCTGCAAGGACACCGCGCAGCTGAATTGGGGTAACAAAAGCTTACTACCATTTAAATCACTTAAATTGTATTTCAGCCAGCAAAGGGTTACTACAAGTATCATTTCGTATTTCTGACGGAATGAAACTCCCCGTGAGATAGCCTGTTACTCAATATTTGAGCAAATATGTAATGGTAATGTTCCCAACAATACAGTTCAAGACACAATATGAAGGGCTGAGGAGAAGGCATAGTTGGCTCGTTTAAATAATTTGAGTACAAATTGACAGTCTCAAAGCTGGTATAGGATTCCTTAGAATGCAATATACTTATTTGAAAATAAAACATAGTATACACCACAAATACAGCAGGCCTTGCTGGCACATGACTAGATTGGAAACTTCAAATGAAAAGTGTCACTTGCATAATATCACAGGAAATCACTTGTCTCATATCGCGGTGTTTGAGCCATGTATGTTACATTAAATACGCGTTAACTGTTCATGTAAAAGTTTGTACAGCACTCTGTAACAAGGAAACAAGGCAAAGGTTAAGTACATGTGATTGCAGGCACTAAAGCATGAATTGGACACTTGAGTTCAGATCCAACTTGGACACTACAGAAAAAAAAGCTTTACACATCCTGTCCAGCTTTAGAGTACGAAAATAAAGACGCTCCCAATTCAATGTAGCAAACGCAAAAGATATACAAAGTTCTGGCTATAGGTGACAGCTAGAAAAGAAGACGGCACCATAAGGCTGTGCATGCTTCCAAACCAATATAAATGTAGATTTGTCATCAAGACCAAAAACAAGCATTTCAGCCTACGACTCAACATCATCATCATCAGCGTGGTTACGTCCACTGTAGGGCAAAGGCGTATCCCATACTTCTCCAGCTACGCCGGTCATGCACTAATTGTGGCCATGTTGTCCCTGCAAACTTCTTAATTTCATCCGCCCACCTAATTTTCTGCCGCCCCCTGCTACGCTTCCCTTCCCTTGGAATCTAGTCCGTAACCATTAATGACCGTCAGTTATATTCCCTCCTCATTAAATATCCTGCCCATGCCCATTTATTTTTCTTGATTTCAACTGAGATGTCATTACCTCGCATTTGTTCCCTCACCCAATCTGCTCTTTTCTTATCCCTTAACGTTACACCTATCATTCTTCTTTCCATAGCTCGTTGCGTCGTTCTCAATTTCAGTAGAACCATTTTCGTAAGCCTCCAGGTTTCTTCCCCGTACGTGAGTACTGGTAAGACAGAGTTGTTATATACTTTTCTCTTGAGGGATAATGGCAACCTGCTGTTCATGATCTGAGAATGCCTGCCAAACGCACCCCAGTCCATTCTTATTCTTCTGATCATTTCCGTCTCATGATCCGGATCCGCCGTCACTACCTGCCCTAGGTAGACGTATTCCCTTATCACTTACAGTGCCTCGCTACCTATAGAAAATTGATGTTCTCTTCCGAGGCTCTTAACATTACTTTAGTTTTCTGCAGATTAATTTTTAGACCCACTCTTCTGCTTTGCCTCTCCAGGTCAGTGAGCATGCATTATAGTTGTTCCCCTGGGTTACTAAGCAAGGCAATATCATCAGCGAATCGCAAGTTACTAAGGTATTCTCCATTAACTTTTATCCCCAATTCTTCCAAATCCAGGTCTCTGAATACCTCCTGTAAACAGGCTGTGAATAGCATTGGAGAGATCGTATCTCCTTGCCTGACGCCTATCTTTATTGAGATTTTGTTGCTTTCTTTATGAAGGACTACGGTGGCTGTGGAGCCGCTATATATATCTTTCAGTATTTTTACATACGGCTCGTCTACACCCTGATTCCGTAATACTTCCATGACTGCTGAGGATTCGACTGAATCAAACGCTTTCTCGTAATCAATGAAAGCTATATATAAGGCTTGGTTATATTCCGCACATTTCTCTATCAACTGATTGATAGTGTGAATATGGTCTATGGTTGAGTACCTTTACGGAATCCTGCCTGGTCCTTTGGTTGACGGAAGTCTAAGGGGTTCCTGATTCTATCACTTTGTAGGCAACGGAGAGTAAGTTGATCGGTCTATAATTTTTCAAGTCTTTGGCATCCCCTTTCTTATGGATTAGGATTATGTTAGCCTTCTTCCAAGATTCCGGTACGCTCGAAGTCATAAGGCATTGCGTATACAAGGTGGCCAGTTTTTGTAGAACAATCTGCCCACCATCCTTCAACAAATCTGCTGTTACCTGATCCTCCCCAGCTGCCTTCCTCCTTTGCATAGCTCGCAAGGCTTTCTTTGCTTCTTGCGGCGTTACTTGTGGGATGTTGAATTCCTCTAGACTATTCTCTCTTCCATTATCGTCGTGGGTGCCACTGGTACTGTATATAAACTCCATAGAACTCCAGAACCACTTCAACAATCTCATCCATATTAGTAACCACATTGCCGGCTTTGCCTCTTAACGCATACATCTGATTCTTGCCTATTCCTATTTCTTTTTCACTGCTTTTAGGCTTCCTCCGTTCCTGAGAGTATTTTCAATTCTATTCATATTATACTTCCTTATGTCAGCTGTCTTACGCTTGTTGATTAACTCCGAAAGTTCTGCCAGTTCTATTCTAGCTGTAGGGTTATAGGCTTTCATACATTGGCGTTTCTTGATCAGATCTTTCGTCTCCTGCGATAGTTTACTGGTATCCTGTCTAACGGAGTTACTACCGACTTCTATTTCACATTCTGTAGCTTCCTCCGGAATTCCTCTATTTTGCCTCTTACAGCTAACTCAATGATCGTCTTCTTATGTACCAGTTTCTATCGTTCCCTCCTCAAGTCTAGGCTAATTCGAGTTCTTACCATCCTATGGTCACTGCAGCGCACCTTACACAGCACGTCCACATCTTGTATGATGCCAGGGTTAGCACAGAGTATAAAGTCAATTTCATTTATTGTCTCGCCATTCGGGCCCCTCCACATCCACTTTCGGCTATCCCGCTTGCGGAATGAGGTATTCATCATCCACAGAATATTCTGTTCTGCCGAATCTACTAATAACTATCCCCTGCTATTCCTAGTGCCTATGCCATATTCCCCAACTGACTTATCTCGAGCTTGCTTCTTGCCTACCTTGGCATTGAAGTCGCCCGTCAGTATACTGTATTTTGTTTTGACTTTACCCATCGCCGATAGAACGTCTTCAAAAAAGCTTTCGACTTCCTGATCATCATGACTGGATGTAGGGGCGTAGGTCTGTACGACCTTCAATTTGTACCTGTTATTAAGTTGCACAACAAGACTTGCCACCCTCTCGTTAATGCTATAGAATTCCTGTATGTTGCCAGCTATATCCTTATTAATCAGGAATCCGACTCCTAGTTCTCGTCTCGTCTCTCCGCTAAGCCACGGTAGCACAGGACGTGCCCGCTTTTCAGCACTGTATATGGTTCTTTCGTCCTCCTAGCTTCACTGAGCCCTATTACATCCCATTTGCTGCCCTGTAAGTCCTCCAATATCACTGCTAGACTCGCCTCGCTAGATAACGTTCTAGCGTTAAACGCTGCCAGGTTCAGATTCCAATGGCGGCCTGTCCGGAACCAGGCATTCGTAGCACCCTCTGCTGCGTCGCAGGTCTGACCGCCGCCATGGTCAGTTGCTTCGCAGCTGCTGGGGACTGAGGGCCGGGGTTTGATTGTTGTGTTCATATAGCAGGTTGTGGCCAAGTACTGAACCAGGGTGGCCAATCCTGCTCTGGTGAGGGAGTGCGTTATCGGTTCTGGTCACCGGGATCAGGCCACACTCCACGCCTGTTTATGCAATTTTATCAGCACGCGAATTTTTTTATTTTTTTTAATCCGGTGGAAAATTGCGCGGCACCGGGATTCGAACCACGGTCCTCTTGCACACGTGGCGGATGTTAAACTTTGAGATTAAAGTACTATAAATGTCCGTGTGAGCACTGGAGGAAGCACTTTCTCTGTGCATGTGAGCAATAAGTGTCTCTCAAAAGTTGTAACATTTGCATCATATTACACTTTGAGCTATACATGGCGTCAGTGCAATGCTGATAACTGTCTATATGTTTTCAATGCGGTTGGAAAACAAGAAAATCAGGAAAATTTGAACTGCACCGTTACGTTACAGGCACTACAACAGGTATGGTACCATTGTTATTATATCATCTTTGAAGTCCAGACAAGTATTGTTGCACATACTGGTGTACATTAAGAATATTGTCGCGTGGTGGTGAATAGTGGTGGTGAATAGTGGTGGTGAATGGTGGTTTCACGTGGTTGGTGGTGAATACTGTGAAAGACAAAACGAACTTTTATGGCGCGAACTTGTGCCCTCAAAAACAGGCTACACTCAGTGAACGGCGGCAGCGGCGAACACAGTCGGCGATCGTCGAAAATCTGTTCAACGGGTCTAGCGCATCGGCTTTTATACATAAATCGTCGACTGTTCCAGACTAATCGCTGGGACCCGCGTGTCTTCCACAAAGTTCTACACCATTCGCGTCGCGCATACATGCAATCAGATTACAGAAGGTTCGGTGACAGACAGCTGATGGAACCATCCATAACATTCCAGAAATTTCCTGCACATGCATGCACGTTCTGTGCTGCGTGATAACATTTGTTAGGCGGTAAAGCGTGGTCAGCCGAGAAAGATAAACATGTACACGTGTCAATATGGTTCCAAAGACACTCCAAATGCAGTACAGCAAACACACAAATTCAAGATTACAAATGTTTTATTGTGGGTAACATCTAAAAAAAAGAGCTCTTTCAAGTTAGTATTATAGGGAAATCGGCAGAGACAAAAAAAAGCAGCCTTTGAGCCTGTAATTGAGCAAGAGTAAAATTAAGAACAGATGTTGAAATTACACGTCTATACATGTTCATGCAATTAGTAGAAGCAATGTTTGCATACATATGAGCTAATACTAAATCTTAGCAAATATACCAGACGAATATCTCAAACATACTGACTAGTGTGTAGCAATTTAAAATAGTAAGATCATCACCCTTCACTCTTGCACTTGTATGAACACAGACACTCCACCACAAATATCAAGTATCACCTTAAATAAAGTATAGCTCACTAGTTAACATTTGTAGTTATGTAAATTAAATGCTCATATTGCAAATAGAAATTCAATGCTACTGAGTTTGATGAAGCCGGTATATACATTTCTATTGCTGGCACCACAAGTCTACTCAAAGTCTACTTGAAAGCACGCTAATCTTGTTAAACAGACTATCGTATAAGCATGATTGAAGCTTTTCCGTGTTTTGCTGAGAGAATGTATTAGGATCACAGAAGGCCATGCGACACTAACAGAACACCTATAGCATCGATCCGTAGATGCTATGTTCGTTTGTATGCAGACAGTTTGGGAGCTCAAAGTTGCTCTCTTTTTCTTCACGGCCATAAAGCAATAACGAAAAAAACCTTGGAGCACAGCGCTGCGTAGCAGCACACAGTTATTGCTACAGCAGCATCAGGAATGATGCAAATAGACAAATGCTGAAGGTTCCTGTACAATATGACTAAATACAAATGCATGAAGTTTTACAATATCATAATGAAGACGACCTCAGCCCTGTGGAGAGCACAGTCATGTCTGTTTGCTGCCAGTATCATCATCATCATCGCCACCATCATCATCATCAGCCTGGTTACGCCCACTGCAGGGCAAAGGCCTCTCCCATACTTCTCCGACTACCCCGGTCATGTACTAATTGTGGCCATGTTGTCCCTGCAAACTTCTTAATCTCATCCGCCCATCTAACTTTCTGCCGCCCTCTGCTACGCTTCCCTTCCCTTGGAATCCATTCTGTAACTCTTAATGACCATCGGTTATCTTCCCTCCTCATTACGTGTCCTGCCCATGCCCATTTCTTTTTCTTGATTTCAACTGAGATGTCATTACCTCGCATTTGTTCCCTCACCCAACCTGCTCTTTTCTTATCCCTTAACGCTACACCTATCATTCTTCTTTCCATAGCTCGTTGCGTCGTCCTCAATTTAAATAGAACCCTTTTCGCAAGCCTCCAAGTTTCTGCCCCGTACGTGAGTACTGGTAAGACACAGCTGTTAGAAACTTTTATCTTGAGGGCTAATGGCAACCTACTGTTCATGATCTGAGAATGCCTGCCAAACGCACCCCAGCCCATTCTTATACTTCTGATTGTTCAGTCTCATAATCCAGATCCGCAGTCACTGTCTTAAGTAGATGTATTCCCTTACCACTTCCAGTGCCTCACTACCTATCGTAAACAGCTGTTCTCTTCCGAGACTGTTAAACATTACTCTAGTTTTCTGCTGATTAATCTTTAGACCCACCCTTCGGCTTTGCCTCTCCAGGTCAGTGATCATGCATTGCAGTTGGTCCCGTATGTCAGTATGTTCCGTATGTCAGCGTATGTCAGCCCGTATCAGCGGCCAGTAGGTCAGCTGCCAGTATGTCAGTTGTTAATTCTCAGATCTCCAGTGGAACCTACAAGAACAGAATAGTAATCTTAAAATCTTGTAGTACTTGTTTAAGTCACACTGCAAACAGCTATCAATATGTTTTGAAAGGCACAAATTAACCACAAAAAGTGAAAATATTGCCAGAGAACATATAGTTAAACACACAAAATTTAAGTATGTTCTACAAGGAAATTTCGGTAACAATAAAAATTCAAGGATAAATATTTTAAAAAGATATTAAGCAATTAAAACTAATAACGCAAATTATTTCCCAAGTCAGTTCGTGCTCCACTCCAGTACAAAAGCAGCACCGCAAAAATGTTGCAGTTTAACCGTAAAATCGCGATATCGAGTGATTATAAACTGAATTACTGCAATTATTATTCATTAATTACGTATAGTTTACAATTCATTTGTAAACATATGACCATATCAGCATAGAACACCCGTTCCGTGCATGAGGTCTAAAGGTGAGCGTGCGCACAAAAGTGCAACATACGTATACTCGAGCTTTAAGAATAACCAATAGGGTGAATCAGAGAGATTTAAAAAAAAACTGTTTATGAAGCGAGCAAGTAGTGCGCTTCAATAAAACTGAGTAGCGTAAGCATGATCATGAATTGACGGTGATATATACGACACACATGCACCAGCAAATAAATAATTGAACAAGAAGCATTGCCTACCTGGACCATATTTATTACTGTTTTCAGTATTCATTACAGCAGTCACAACATAAGCGATGCTCACCACTCTCACGTGAGCGAAGAACTTTTACCATTGTCCATCGGCAATGCGGCCCCTTGCAGCGCGCCAGGCAAGTCGCTGCTCCATGGCGGCAATGCTTCTTTTGAGCGGCTCGCGCACTTTTAGGAGTCGTGTAGCACACGTCACGAGCTACTCAGACACACAACACGCTAGGTAAGCGCACGCCACCAAATCAGAAAGCGTTAAAACGTGGTTCAAACGATGAAACAGAGCGGGACACGACCGTTACAAAAAGACCGCATCGGTGATACTCTTCCCGGCATGCTTCTTGGGAGCTACACAACGCAGAGGAGATATGACTGCGTTCAAGCTTGGCTGAAGCTGAAGCGCGTTTGATTATGGTGTCCGTCTATAGGGCGCAAATACAAACAATAATCAAGCTATAGTTCCGCCAAAGTGTCACATAACAGGATAACAAGATTATATTGCTCTAAAAAGATGCTGCTGTTTCTTTGTATCTATATATTTTCTATCTCCTCATTTGGCCGGCCGCCACTGTGGCCTGATACCGTGAGCGCCCGTTCATCTCTCTACGAGACCTTACTGGAGCGTCATGCGAAGGTAGCGGCGTCTTTCTCGCGTGTTAGCGAGCGGGCAAAAGGGGTGCGTGTCTGGCGTTCTCTATAAGGAACCCGACGTTTGCTGCGGTTTAGGAACCACCCCCAATTATGCATTAGAAAGGCAAAAAAGAAAAAAAATACACCGCATCATATTACATTCTGTTGCAGTGTACAAAACATTTTCCTCCCCCTACAGAATAGTTATTGTGCATGCTCGACGCTTCTATTCTGTCGGTCGTCGAGCTCTTACAGTACTCCAGCGTGTGCCCGAGTGCGTTCTTCTGTGTGCGTCCTGCTGTCAGAGGGTGTCGTGTTTCACGAGAAGATATAACAAACGCGACTAAAGGAAGCATTGATTCTCAAAGAAATAAAGCAAATTATTGGGTACAAGTGTATATTGAATCATCATAGTGCATCTGCGTTTAGTTTTTTGCAGGTAGGTTTTATACCACAGCATAAAATGTCTGCAGTAGTAGCAGTAGATTTTCCACCACACTCAACCGCAGTGATAATTTATGCCACAGCATCGTTCGCCACAATATTCTCCGATGTGTGTTTAATGGTTCTGTGGCGTGCTTTTATATTATAATGGCACCTATGCAGTATATAAAATTAATGACTGAATTGCTGATGGTTGATTTGAGCATGCGCTCGTGCAAGATTAAAATTTTTAAGCAACATTAATATTATATCTACTTGCAACTATATTAAGCCTGTGCGAAACTAAATGAATGTACGGAATAGCCACTGCAATGATCATGATATGATGTTAATGTTGCTTTCACTGCTCCCAATGAGCTAGGTAAGATATGCGCTGCCGTACAGAAGAAAAAAGGAGCAGGTAAAAGGCAAAAAAGAGCAGATATTTGTCCAGTGAAGCACAATAAGAACAGTTTTATTGACTGTCGTATGGGTGTTGTTTAAAAAATTCCCGTTAGCTGTGGTCAGTTCTATGTAGGGCAAACGGGACGGTGTATCAATCAGAGGCTAATGGAACACAAAAGGTCGTTAACCAGTGGATCGCCTTCTAATATTTCCCTACATTGCCAAGATTGTAACTTCACGCCAGAGTTAGATGAAGGGGCGATATTGTACAGGCAGAAGAATGAAGATACGCGTCTTATGGTAGAGGCGTGGCATACTTATATTGGTGGAAGTGCGTGCGTGGTCAGCCTTCGATTACTTTACATAAGGAAGAGATTAAGTGCCTTAACACTTATCCCTCACGCAGACCGGCGCATGTACCCGACTGACACGTGGCATTCCTGAGCTAGCCCAGATGAGTTTTGTGTCTTCTTTCTTTTTTCGCCTCAGTGCTCCCTTCAGTTGATAGTCGGCGTTCGTGTTGTCCACTTCTCTACTCTTGTGTCCTGTCTGCACGCCTTACCTCTTTTTTGCATAATACATAACACAAATGCGTAAAATAATTCAGAAAGACTGATGAACCCGCTGGATTAATAGAATGAACAATTCATTGCACCCTTCATGATGGTGCTTATGCGAAGCGCGATGTGTGGCATTACAAATAAACAACGTGATAAACCCAAGCCAAACGTGCGCGAAACCTCATGAAGAAACACAGACATGAAGAATAATGTAGAAAGACTTGAACAAACCGTCGGAATTAACCCAGTGATAAACACTGGAGCCGCATATTTCAGCTTCCCTGGTTTACCATGTGTACAGAGTGCATGGGCAGTATTTTTTTCTCTAATTGTTTGTTAAGTATTGTATAATGTTGTGCCAGTAAAACACCTTGGGATAGTTGGTGCATTGTATTGGTGCTGCTTTTTTTGCTGTTTTTTTCTTAATGTTGTGCCCTTCTTCCTTTTGTAACTACTTTTTTATTCCTCCTCACCTAATACACCAACCTTGCAGCCTGCAAGGTATATAAATGAATAAGTACATACGCACATGTCATTCATTCATCTGCATACACCTCGCACCATTCCTTTGCTCAACAAACGTCACTGTGTTGATGTCTCGCAGTGTGCATCGATATTAACTGCCGTTTGCACTTCGGTATAGTTTGTGAACAGTGTAGTGCATAAAGATTGCATGATATTAAAGTTATGACCTATGCAGTGCCTAAGCAAACCTTGCAAAAGATGCCATATTGTATTGTTGAAAATAAGACAAATTGTATATATCGCAGTTACTTTAACAGCATTCACTTGAGCATTCACAAAAACTTTACTTCGCATAGACTCCAACAAGTACACTGAATCTGCAGTTTTCTTTTGCTTATTAATGTCGTTACTGCATGGCCGCAATGTATATATGAAAACAAAGTTCGATAAATTGGTTTGTTGCAATATAATAATATGCGTAGATCACTGCGATCGCAACACCAGAACTTGATACAAACATGCACACTATAGGATGCAGACAAATGCTCAGGACAAACTCCAGAATGTTTGCATTCTGATACTTATGAAAGTGAATGGTTTCATGCCATGGCTGTCAGTGAGAGCGAGAAAGAAAACTTAATTGTGTTCGTGGAACAAAAACACATTGATAAGCTTAGATATATAGTCATTACTTAACGCTTTCGAAATGAATAATTATAGCTTGCTATCGACATTGAAGCAGCCTTTCGGAACCAAGAAAAGGAATCAGTTTTACCAGCTCTGAACGTTGAATTGCAGGAAATGCAAGCAGGCATAAAATTCTGCCCATATTATCTGTTTGGGAATACCACATTGGAATAAACATTAAGACTTTCATTTGTACTTTTTCTGGCTGAGCAATCTAGTTTGAAATAACTCCCATAAGCATGTCGTAACCATGTTGATCTAATACAGGTTAAATGCATGACTAGCTGAAGAAATCTGGATGATTGCTATAAATTACATCGTAAAAACTATAATATCTAATAACATATCTAACATATAACATATCTAACATAACATAACATATCTAACAATATCTAATAAGTTTTTGGCGTACCCTTTCTTATGGATTAGGATTGTGTTAGCGTTCTTCGAAGATTCCGGTACGCTCGAAGTCATGACGCATTGTGTATGCAGGGTGGCCAGTCATTCTAGAACAATGTGCCCACCATCCTTCAACAAATCTGCTGTTACCTGATCCTCCCCAGCTGCCTTCCCCCTTTGCATATCTCCCAAGGCGTTCTTTACTTCTTACGGCGTTACTTGTGGGATTTGAAATTCCTCTAGGCTATTCTCCCTCACATTATTTTCGTGGGTGCCACTGGTACTGTATAAATCTCTATAGAACTCCTCAGCCACTTCAACTATCTCATATATATTAGTAATGATGTTGCGGGCTTTGTCTCTTAACGCATACATCTTATTCTTGCCTATTCCTACTTTCTTCCTCACTGCTTTTAGGCTTCCTCCGTTTCTGATAGCATGTCCAATTCTATCCATATTACAGTTCCTTATGTCAGCTATCTTACGCTTGCTGATTAAATTAGAAGTTCTGCTAGTTCTATTCCAGCTGTAGGGTTAGAGGCTTTCATACATTGGCGTTTCCTGATGAGATCATTCGTCTCCTGCGATAGCTTACTGGTATCCTGTCTAAGGGTGTTACCACCGACTTCTATTGTGCACTCCTTAATGATCTCCATAAGATTGTCGTTCAGTGCTTCCACACTAAGGTCCTCTTCCTGAGTTAAAGTCGAATACCTGTTGTGTAGCTTGATCCGGAATTCCTCTAGGTTCCCTCTTACCGCTAACTCATTGATTGGCTTCTTATGTACCAGTTTCCTCCGTTCCCTCCTCAACTCTAGGCTAATTCGAGTTCCTACCATCCTATGGTCACTGCAGCGCACCTTGCCGATCACGTCCACATCTTATCTGATGCCAGGTTTAGCGCAGAGTATGAAGTCTATTTCATTTCAAGTTTCGCCATTCGGGCTTCTGCACGTCCACTTTAGGCTATCCCGCTTGCGGAAGACAGTATCCATTGTCCGCATATTATTCTGTTCATTGCATATATGCACTGCACAGCATTCTGAACACTGCATATGGCACGAGTATACGGCAACGAGCGCGCTACATCGTCCTTTCATTGTAATGTAGGGGAATACGCATCCCACATGCTCCAGGAGGTATTCATACACCAGCAAATTTTCAATTCTGGACAAGCAATGATTCAATTCCGAGCATGCACGCAGCAATTATGCACGCTCTGATAGGGCACTGCGTCCTAAGCTTGAGGGAAAATAATAATGGCTAAGAATTTCGCTCTGATGCAACGCGTCGTTGAATACGGCTAACACATCGTTACACAGTGTCGAGAGAGATCGCTAAGCGGAACACTGACTTCACTTTATTTTGGAAAGCCAAGAACATAGGACGACACAGTGCAAATTGGAATGCCAACGTCAGTGAACCAGCTATCACATGCAGCGACAGCGGAGCTGCTAAAGACGTCATCGACGCTGATATTGCCTATGCGTCTCAATGTACTCAATATGCTATCAGCACAACGAATTCTACACCTTTACCAGATACTTGCAATATCGCGGCTTTATCGATCCTTCATGGCCAAGCAGGAACGTCAATACAGGGCGTGCTCATGCAACAAATTCAGCTCGTCACCGGCCATCGCAATGCATTTCGCACACGCGACGTCCGCCAACAGGGAGAATACACTTAAATCACTCACCTATATCGCAATCCATCGTCTATTCCTTCCAATTTTTTAAAGGTGAAATCTCAAATGCAACAGGTATACCACCCCCGCACACCGCCATTTGCAGCCGCTGTCCACACAGTGCTCTTGTGCCGGAGAAACGCAACCGGTCGTGCAGGAGCGACGAAGGGTGGTAAGCAGCGCCACCACTAAAACCTCTTCTTTGTTGTGTGTTTTCACGTTCCTCCTATGAATAATGTGGAAACAGCGTTACCTATGATCATATTATGTAACTGCCGGTGAAAGTAGGCAGTGTGTTTTCTTCATATTCCCTGCGTGTTCCTTTTTCGCTCTTATCATGTTCAGTTGCCCTCCACATTAAATTACGGACGGCTCTCCGTATATCGAAAACTGAGCTCACGTCCATTTTTTTTACTCAGAATGTTGTTGTTTTTCAAGAAACGGAACTGTCTACGTAATTTTTGCGTATGGTTTGACCGTAATATTACGAAATATTTTTACAGTGTAAACGCGATAGCAGTAGAACACGTTTTGGCGCTAGTTGGTCAAGTTGCTCCATAGCTTTCAAAAGATGAAGCGACAACAGCGACAGCACACCAATGAAGAAACAACAATGACATGACAAAGCGCCTTATTCTGTCATTGTGCTTTCTTCATTGCTGTGCTGTCTCTGTTGGCGCTTCATATTTTGAAAGCTCTGAACCGCGATAGAACTTCGCTTGGTCTACGCGGACGGAGGCTGCTGCGGCGGAACAGCGCCCCGCTAGACGTCGATGGAGTTTTTCTTTTTTTACTAAAGTTATTCAGATAAGAAAACACACATTACAATCACTACAGTTAACTTGCAGTCCAACTCGTCCTCACTAGCACACTTGCTACGGGTGCCACGTCTTGGTCACCGCTCTCGTTCTTGGGGACAACAGGAGCATGAACAATGTGAAGAACTTGCAACTAGTTTCTGCGAGACGTCACAACTCAGTCGCTGCTTATCGCGCACGGGCTGCGCGGTAATCACCGCCACCCAGTCTCTCCTGTAGCTAGAGCACGGCAGGAAACTTAACACCCAGCGCCAACTTGGAAGCAACAAAACGTTAGCTTCAAGGTAGGGTTCTAGGCTCTGCGTAGACACGGCACCTTGATTCTCGACTTTGATCTGTTCGAATGACGGTCGGCCCTCCATGGACCCGTACCCTTCAGTCGAGTGGCGCACCACGTTTACGCTGTTCCGAGACGTGGCGCCGTGGCTTCAGTGAGTCACTCGCCTGCCAGTGTCGTTTCCCTGCGTGCCGAATCAATTTTCTTGACAACATTGAATGCTCGATTCTGCTGGAGTCGCGCACTTAAGAGCAAGAAACGTGAGCGCCCACATTGTTATTTAAATTCAGATTCTCGCCAAAGCGAAGGCGATCGAAAATCCGCCTACGGGCTAGATGAGGCGACGTGTCTCCTTCTCGCCTACGTTCCTAATGCACAAATCGAATTCACCACCACGAAACTCATTTCGCCGGTCAGAACCCCAAACACTGTACGTCGCGTCCTCGCGGCTGTGCAAACACGCACTTTCGGTGTATATCCTCTCCGTGGTGTTCGCCGAGCAATATTTTATTTTTTTGCGCAGTTCGTACTCCACGTGCCCTACGTGACTTGTTCGCCATAGGAGAAGCGCTTTCATTGCCACCTCCGGCGTTGATGCAGCTTTGTGGCCGTCGTTAATTTTCGCACATTTTCGCTATGCTATGTGTAAAAAGTGCGGCACGTTTTTTATAGTTCTTGGTTTCGCTTAAATAGCCGCGCCTCTGTAGTAATGGTGTAAAAAGAAACAAATTATTTATCGAGATCTAATAAAATGCATTACTAATACTCAACATTGCGCCCAGTGAGGACTTGCTTCACTTGATGTTTGGTCTGAAATTCACTCTTCGTCCCCCATCCTTCGTGAGGCAACCTCAATCCCTGCCTGCACTAGCCACGATGCATCGCCGCCGTTTCTGCCATAGTCTGAGGTGCGCATGGGCAGCTCTCGATTTCTTTCGGGTCGAAACACCGCCAAGCGGCAAGGTACTCCAGATTGATTTCGGCCAAGCCGATAAAGACAGCGCTCGGCTATCTTGTGTGAATCCAGAATAGAGACATAGTAAATAGGAAGCTCGAGTTGGAGGAGGCCGGAAGCTCAGTCAATCAGTGCTGAGTGGTGTGATAAAAACTCCAGGCCGAAGATCAAGTCGTGGCAACACCGTTCAAGAATAGCAAATAAAACAGAAGTATTGAAACCAGTAACAGTCATTCGGGCAGCGCACATGCCAAAGATAATGGGCGCTGCTCCATGAACGACCCGGATGGCATGAGGTGCGGCATGTGTAAGGGCTTTCTTCAAGCAGCAACAAAGATCGTTGGTCATCACCAACTTATGGCTCCAGTATTAACAAGCGCGGGGAGAAATACACTGTCAACTTCTACATCGACTGCATTGCGTCTGATTGGCAGGTTGTCAGGCTTTGGTAGAGATGTCGACAATGCAGCGTCACATCTGAGAGCTGCATCTTTTAGCTTTCCGATGGTTTGCGCCCATATCGGAATGGCTGTGACAAGCAACAGGCGATGACTCTGTGGTGAACAGGACTGGTGACTGTTCGGCGACGGTGTTCGAAGGCGCCATGCTGTCGTACCGTCAGTGGCGTGCAGGCTCAGATATGGCGAAAACCGCCCTCAGGACAAAGGCTGTTCGAGAACGGCGTCGAGGACCAGCGGTTGCGATATTGGCCGACGTGACGAGCACGGCGACAACTGAAGCCAATAGGTCGGCCATCCGGTGTTCGCCACTGCGCCATGTTACGAGAACCTGGACGGATCCATTGATTTTTACTATGCACGAGCAAAGGACGTTCGGTTGGCCATGAACTGGTGCAAACTGACTGCAAACCGACGTTGGCAAGTTCTTGGCGCACACTAGCCTGAACAAGGGGAACCATAGGAGCGCGTGTATTCTTGACAGGTGGGTACGGAGCCACGGGACGCAGGGCTTCCAGCTCACGGCGCACGATCTTCGTCAGCTGCTGTGGAGGTTGCTGCTGCCGCGAAGGAGGGTCCTGTCGGCCTTCATAGGACGATGTTACAGCTGTATTGGGAAGCTGTGAAAATGACCTATAGCTACAACAGCGTCTCACCTGCTCGAAACGCTTGCATACCGCGATAATGTCATTAACCTGTGTACACTTCTCACAAATGAATAAATTGAAGGCGTCATCGGCGATACCTTTTAAGACTTGCCGGACTTTTTCACACTCCGGCATTTCAACGTCGGCTTTGCGGCAGAGTGCCAGCACGTCTTGTATATAGGCGACGCAGTCTTCGGTGGACGCCTGAGCTCGCGATGCCACCTCTTTCTTGGCGACGACCTTGTGACCCCGTGGTTTTCTGAAGAAATCTCGCAGCTTCTGCTTGAAGGTATCGCAGTCACGGAGTTGTTCTTCGTGGTTTGGAAACCGCTCTCGCGCAGAGAGAGAGAGAGAGAGAGAGAAACAACTTTATTGAGCCGAGCTCGACATCTTCTTAGACGCCGTCGATGGAAGTGGTTCCCTCTTCACGGGACCCATATGCTTCCCTAGCCGCCTGGCCCCTGGAGATCAGGATGAGCTGATCTTCCAGGGCGGGGCTGGTTAGCAAGGTCTTCCATCGCTCGGCAAGGGTGGATGAGGGATCGGGTAGGGTAGCGGGGCAGGTGGGGGGATCGCCTTGATGAAATCGCATACTCCAATGACGTGTTGGAGCGTGCCTAACTGAGTTTGGCAGAAGTTAAAATCCTCCTCGTACCTTTCCGGGTACACCTTGTTTTGAAGGTAAGGATGCGGGAAGGATCCTGCCTGTATTTGCCTGTAGATCGCTTGCTGTTCTCTGCTAAGCGATTTGTGAGGATCGGGGTAACGGCGCCTCTCCGTCTTATAATGGTTCGTAATGTCTCTGTCACTAAATATGGACTGTGGCTCACCTTCCCCAACCCGGTGTTCCATCTCTCGGGCGAACTGATGGGCAAGTTCGTTGCCCTCCAGCCCAGAGTGAGCCGGTGTCTATATTAACTCAACTTTCCTTTCAGGTACGTCGCGTTTACTTTTGAGAATATCTAGTGCCGCAAGAGATACCCACCCCTTTCTGTAGTTGTTATACGCCTTTTGCGAGTCGGTGACAATTCTTCCCACCTTGGGCTGCGCGAATGCTAGCGCTATCGCAGCCTCTTCTGCCACCTCTGGAAAAGACGTCTTGATGGAGGCGCAGGAGGCGCGTCGTAAGTGCCAGCGTTGCTTTCGATGAAAACTTGGGTAACGAAGCGTCTGTGAAGAGAGTGACGCCCTCTTCCTCTTCTACTATTTGACCCAAAGTCTCCGTCAAAGCCGCTATACGAGCCGCTCTGCGGCCGTCGTTTTGACTCGACCTCATGTTTCTAGGCAGTGGCTTACTGTGGATTTTATGCACCCACAACCTGGGTAACGGCCCCGTTTCCTTCCGCTCTGCGTCTCACCAGCCCAACTTGGCAAGAACGCGACGTCCCGCCGACGTCTGACTGAGTCGAACTCTTTGATTAGACAGATGAGCTTCTATTAACTCTTCGAAGACGTTGTGCTTGGCCATGCCGAGAAGCTTGTCGGTCGAAAAATGCTTCGGAATGCCCAGCGTCATCTTGGTTGCCTTTCGTATAATGACGTTCAATTGGTCCCTGTCTTTTTTCAGTAACCTGAGGTACGGCGCCACGTAAACGATGCGCGACGTCAAGAAGGCCTGGGCAAGCGTCAGCACATCGTCCTCCTTCAATCCCCTTTGTCTGTTTGTGACTCTTCTGATCATGTTCAAAATTTGTTCCGTTGAAACTGATTTTGTCGATCGACGCCCCCGCCTTGCCATTGTTCTGGAAGATGAC
This sequence comes from Dermacentor albipictus, assembly GCF_038994185.2. NCBI lineage: Eukaryota > Metazoa > Arthropoda > Arachnida > Ixodida > Ixodidae > Dermacentor > Dermacentor albipictus. The sequence goes on along the minus strand of NC_091823.1, from coordinate 186,836,736 downwards.
ACCCAGGATACGTGCTTGCGTGGTTGGTGTTATGGTCGTCCCGTCGATGGTGATGCGTACGTTCTCTTGGTCTCCTTTCTTTCTTCTTGGCTTGATGACGAGTAACTCTGACTGCTGTGGCGAGCAACTGAGGCCGCACGATTTAGCGAACTCGTGCACGGTCTTTGCCACTCTCTGAAGGGTCTCCTTCATCCAACACTCCGACCCTGCCCTCGGCGTCCACACAGTGATGCCGTCTGCATAGAGAGCGTGATCTATGCCTTCTATGTCTTGAAGCAAAGTCGGGAGAAGGAGGAGTGCAAGGTTGAAGAGAAGCGGCGAAAGAACCGATCCATGCGGGGTGCCTGTCTCCCAGGGCTATCAGTTTCGACTTCTCCTCTCCAATTTTGATCGTTGCCGTTCTATTGCTTAAGAAATCTTGCACATATGTGAATGTTCGCTTTCCGCATCCCGTTTGGTGCAGGTTACGGAGAATACCTTCGTGTGTGACGTTATCGAAGGCCCCCTTGAGATCGAGCGCCAGGATAGCTCTTGGCGTAGGGGTCTTGGCTTGCTTGATAACCAGCTTGTGTATTTGCACCAAGACGTCTTGCGTGCTCAGGTACCTCCGGAATCCGTACATGGTCGGTGGCATCTGATCAGTGACGTCCAAATGTCTCTGTAGTCTCTTGAACACCATACGCTCGACCACCTTCCCTACACACGACGTGAGGGAGATGAGGCGTAGGTTGTCGACGTGGGGTGGTTTCCCCGGCTTGGGAATGAAATGCACCTCAGCTTCTTTCCATTCTTTTGGTAACGAACCCTTCTCCAAGGACGCGTTGACGAGGTTTAGCAGTTCAGCTCGGCTTTTGTCGCGCATATTTTTTAGCATCTTGTATGTAACGCCGTCAATTCCCGGTGCGCTGCCTTGATTACTTTCATTGATTGCCCCAACCAGCTCCAGTTCGGTGAAGGCTTCGTCCATCTCGACGTTGCTATCGCCTTCATACTCGTGAGTTGGGTTACCGCTCTTCTCGGTCTTGAGGGATTTACTTGTGAGTTCACGAATGAGCTTCTCCCCGTCCCCGTCGTAACTGTTGATTGTTCTTGTGAGGTCTCGAGCGCGTGCGCTCTTGCTTTTTAACGGATCTATGAGGTGCCGCAACAGCTTCCAAGTCTTCTTCGTAGACAGTGTGCCTTGCAGGTCGTCACACATCTTCATCCAGTTTTCCCTGCATAGTTGTTCCCCATACTTGGTCACTTGCTTGTTGAGCACGTGTATACGTCTGCGAAGCTTCTTGTTACGTCTTTGCTTCTTCCACCTTCGAGTAAGACCGTGCCTGGCCGCCCACATGTGACTAAGCCTCCTGTCTACGAAGGGAATTTGCGTGGTTGTAGTAATCTTCTGCGTAAATTTCTTTACAAATTCGCGTTGCTTTTTGGCCCACGCCTCACACGTCTTGGTGTCTTGGTTTTCGTCCTCGCCTTCACTGTGTGCGCTTCTACGTACCGGTCCCAGTCTGTAACGTTGGCTTGACCCAGTTTCGCCTTGATGTCAGTCCCCCCGAGGGTTACACAAATTATATCGTGATCCGAGCCAAGATTTTTCCCCGTGTTATGCCAAGTTACGTCGAGGTTCCCCCGAACTAGCGTCAGATCAGGAGTGGTGTCTCTGACCGTGCTAGTGCCTGTCCCGGTCGGTACGCCCGGTTCGTTAACCACCTCCATGTCGTGATCCTCTATAGCTTTAACCAATTGGTTTCCTCTTTTGGACGAATATTTATAACCCCACATCGTGTGGGTGGCGTTGAAATCTCCTAGCACTAAAATCGGTCTTGTTCTTGCTTTTTTAATGCAGTCGAATATGGTGCCTTCAAAGTCAATGACCCTGCTGGACGGTCGGCAATAAGCATTCAGGACGAAAAAGTTCCTGCCCCCCCCCACACACACACACACTCTTCTGCTGTGAATGAGCGTATGTTCGCAGCCTTGCTGAGCGGTCACGTGCTATGTGGCCGCCACGTTGCTGCGGACCAAGATCGCAGTGCCCTTTTCGCTAGGGTCCGTATACGTAATGTATCCCGCGAGCTTGGCCCGGCCGTTGGTCTCTTGTAACGCAATGTTATCCGGTTTTTGGTCCAATTTATCAACGAATAGTTGTAACTCCTCTCTCTTGTTTCTAATACCCCTACAGTTCCATTGAACTAACGTCACAGACTCTTTTTGCTTTCTTTTAGTCTTCGTCATTTTCTACTTTTTGAGCGGTAGATTTGCGCACGGAACCAAATTTTCGCCGCCTGACCCGCAGATTAAGCCGTGATGACTTCATCTTGGCAACGGTGAGATGCTTACGTTTCGCATCCATCGTCATGACTCTAACGGAGAGTTGGCTGCATTTGGCCTCCACATTATCCATTCTTACTGTTAGACTGTTCACTTGCACAGACATTTGGAAAACTTGGCTGGAGATTTGCGTAAGCATGCTCATGACCGACTCCATGGTCGGAGGAACGGCGGCCTCAGCCTTCTCTTCCTCCATGGCAACCACTGCCGTTTCTGCCTGTGGAGTTTGCGTCACTGACTGCGTCAACGCCGGTGATGTTATCTGCGCCGGTGACGTGATCAGCTTCGTCGCCGCTGGAGCAGCGCTGGTGGTGTCTCTCTTGGGTACATTCCTTTTAACTGCACTGACGTCATTATCACTGTTCTTTTTTCCACTGAGCGTCTCGATACGCTCCCTCATTGCTTTTATCTGATTGTTTTAGCTCTTGAGTTGATTGTTCTGCTTCTCTATCATCTCCTTGAGTTCCAAACAGTGTCTACACTCGTTGTCTTTGGAAGGGCGGGAGGAGGGGAGGGGAGGGAAATTGCTATTGCCAAGAGCGACGGGAGACCCCGTTGCCCAGCCCACCTGTTTCTCGGTGCCGTTGCTCCGCCGGGTCTTCGACTTGGACCTCGAACGAGATTCTCGCCTGCGAGCCCCTGCTGCCGATGGTGACCTGGTATCGCTCGTGCTTCTCCCTCGCCTTGTCTGGGAGCGGCTGCGATGCCCGCTCGGTGCCTGCCACGCTCTCTGCTGCCACGCTGGCCTCCTCGGCTGCGGCCGCTGCTGCTGCACCTGTTCTCGTTGCTGACGTTCCCAACGCCGTTTACGAGCGACGTATGGCGTCTTGAATCTCGCTGTACACTCCTTGTCCGCGGTGAGGTGGTTGCCCCCGCAGAGGCTGCACTTAGTGTTACTGCAAACGTGGCTTTCTTCATGCCGCAACCATGGCATATCTTGTCTTCGGGGTTAGGACAAACGTCCATCCGGTGACCGAGGCAACCACACCGGTAGCACATATCAATCTGCTTGCGATACAGCGAACACTTGACTAGCAGGTTGCCGTATCTGATGTAGTTCGGGACCTTGTCGCCGTCGAAGGCGATGACCACCGTCGTCGTCTTGCCGATGCGCTTGGCTTGCATAGCAGTGGGATTATACTCTTGAACGATGTAGTCGTTCATTTCTTGAATAGTGTCCGTCATCGGGACACCCCTGATGACGCCCTTAACGGTGCCGTGGAGGGCGGTCTCGTAGGCGCTGACTTCGTGTGCCGTGCCGTTGATAATGAAGCTTCTGGCTGCCGAGTAGCGGTCTACGTTCTCTCGTTTAGGCGTACTGATAACGACTATGTTTTGCTGTTTGTTCGGGCAAAGAACATCTTGCGTCACCTCCTCGCCACTCACATTCGTAGCTGCGACGATGGCTCGGCTGATCTCGCATCTAGATACTTCTCCAATGTTCAGACCTCCCCTGGGACGCATGACAATCTTGATATCTTGCCTCGGCAACACAGGCATCCTCGCTGCCTTGAGTAGCTTGCTCTTGAAATTTTTCCGCTGTGGGCGACGATGCCCGGCAGCCGCTGACCCCCCGTTGACCGGCGTTAGACTTAGCTTGCTCTCTTCCTCTTGGGTCTTCTTCTCCCCGGCGACGCGCCAGCCAATCTTCTCGGAAACTTCCTCCGGCATTATTTCTTCACCCTCCACTTCCACACGCATAGCGGACGCCATTTTCTTGAAGCACTTCGCCTCCAGGTCCCCGGCAAGGTCGATGGCTCCGCCGGAGCACGCCTAAGCACGGCCGCTAGGCCCTGCTTTCTTCCGGCTTAGCTCGCAGCGACACTGTGCTCGTAGAAAAAATCCTCCTAAACCGGAGAAAAATGGCTTCGCACCTCAAATTTTGGTATCCACATGGTCCTTGTAACTTCACGGATGCCGGTGTGTGAGACCTTGCATGAGCTGGGGTGAATTACCGGGCCTTTTGCCGAAAAATCGAGGAGCACATGTGAGACACGTCAGCACATACCATGGCTCATGGCTCATGGCCAAGTAAAGAATTATGTTCGTCAGAATCATTGTGGGATCCCATTTGTTGTGGCTGTTCTCCCAGTCGTACGTCTCCAGGCAGTCGTCGGCGCCATCGGTGCCGCAGAAGGTTCCCGTATCACGCAGATGCGTGTGTACGACAGTCGACGCAATCGACGCAGGCTTGCCGAACAAGGCACCGTCTCTTGCGACATCGGTGAAGAACTGAAGCGGCGGCCAGTGCGAAGCTTCGTTCCGAGTCGTTACCCAGCCCCTCCACGGAATGTTACGAAGAGGAAGCCCGGTGCACAAATGTATTTACGACTATATACATAGGGAAACGTTTGTAGTAATCGCGCAGGCTGGTACAAAGCTCACAGCTCAAGAAGACAGTCTACCACTTCCTATCCGTCGCTCTCTTGCGCGCACGGTACCCTAAAAATGCAGCGTAACGATATCAATCAGCTCTCTTGACAGGATAATTGCGGACAAAATTTCCTTCCACCATGATTAGGAGAAAAAAGTTGGCAGTGGCTTAGCTCTGCTATGCCAGGATATACGTAGTGAAAGCTAAGGCATCGCATGGTTAGCCTGGGTAATCTTGATTGCAAGTCCACGTTAGTGTGGTTCTCTAGCTATATTGCGGCGTTTAGCCAGTCGTTCGGTGCGCTGTTCGTCTGTTTCCTCGGCGATTCGTTTCCTTTTCATCTCGTTCCGATATGAATTCCAGGAGACTTCCTGCTTATCAGAATTGTCGTCGTTCATACTGCCGCCTCAAGTGTGGTTGCGGCGCACGCGAGCTCTCCTTTTCAATCCTCCGACATGTTATCAGGCATGCGATGCAGCTGGCGAAGCGAGCGGAGGCGAGCGCAACGACAAGGAACACGGTGTGACGTCATACCAAATGGCGACGACGGAAAGGCGCAGCGCTGCGCAGCGGCGGAACACCTGTGGCTCGGTGCTACTAAAGTCCCTCAATAATTCCAAAGTACAGACAGGCTTCGATCCAGCCGACGACGCCAGCGATAGGCTGATCGGTGACATGTGACCTTGCTTCGCCCCTTTGCCGCCATGAAAGTTCCGGCGTGCCGGGCGAAGTGCGCGTGTTTCGCTTGTTGTGCTATGCACATTGCTGCGATAATTTCGTTCCGGGAGGGCCGAAATGCCCTGTTACTGTGTGGTTGGGTGCCGAAGCCGGACGAACGATGGCAACAAGTTATTTTGCATCCCGCGCGGCAACCGCAACCTAACCAGAAGAAAAGTATGCTTGCACAGAATTGGACGGAAGGACTTTGAACTGCCGTTAACTGCACGGTTATGCGACGCAAGAAACATAGAACGATACAAAGGTGCGATAGAAAGTATACACGCGCATGCATCGAGCTGTGATAGTATGTCACTCGCGTGCATGAATGTTGATGGCCGAAGTTTGTGGAGATTATTTATTTTAGTTGGTAATGACCCCGCTGAATAGCTCAGTATGACCTAGGATACGAAGGACCGAAATGCCTTGTTGCTGTGCGGGTGGGTGCCGAGATCAAACGGAGGACGGCAAGAAGTTATATTGAATTGCGCGCGGCAAAGAAAACCTAACCAGAAGATAAATGTGTTCGCATATAATTGGACGGAAAGACAGAACCAGGGTAACTGCACGACTATGCGAAGAAAGCAACGTAGAGCGATACGAAGATGCGAGAGAAAGTATACACGTGTGTGTGCAGAGCTGAGATAGTATTTCATTCACGCGCATGAATGTTGACGGCCGAAGTTTGTGGATATAATTGATTTTAGTGCATTATGAGCCCGTTGACTTAGCAAGTGCACTCGCTGGCAAATATTCGCATTGCGTTACGTGCGATAAAAAATAAAAACTTCAGCAGCGAATTCTACTTTCACACTTTCCTGTGTTTGCGCGCGTTGTTATCGTTACAATATGTCCAAAAAATCATTTCCAACTCTGCATATCCTAACCGTATTTTGTGCATTGCATATGTGAATAAATATATTCCTAAGTGCCTGCATTACTCTGCTTTTAAAAACAAATACTGTATAGCCACTGCTACTGGCCATCAAATAATAAAGTATAATGCAATATATCAAAGTACAATACATACAGCTGCGAGCTCGTTCCTTCCAAGTTTCCCTTACACACGAAGAAGTTCCAGTAATCGGCGATGCATTTTACTGATGAAAAACACACAAGTGCAAATTAACATAAGAAAAACGCCAGAAGCGATACACGGATTGCCAGTAAAGCACAGTGCAGTAATAGCTAGGCCCGTCCGCGTGCGTTTCGTATAAGGGCCCTCTTATTCATACGGGGCTTTAGCGGTGCACGGAGGCGAAAAGGCATAAACACAACAATGCGTGTAATGATTCAGGTTTACTTGGCGACGTCGCACGGTTCCCGAGAACAGTCAACCGCATTCGCACACGCGCACATACGCTCGATGTTGGTGTGCCGCGACATTAGATCGCGCTGGCAACCCGAACACAATCGAGGAGACTCGCTGACAAGATCCATACCGCCGCTGCAGAATGTCACGACAGTTGCACTGGCTCGTAGCACTGAACCACAAAACACAAAAGTAGTCGTGTAATCGCTACACGACACACACACTCTGCGGCATGAAGGCTGTTGGCGCACGCGTTTCCACACACACACAGGATGCTGTATAGTTGCCGTGAGGGTCGCACGTTTCAGCGATGTTATGGCGAAAGTTTTTCGGTCCAAGCGACTGTCAGCCTTTTTAGACGAATTATTCGTTCAACGTAACCGCTATATGTGTGCAGCACACTTACAAGCAAAGGAATTCACAGAGCAAATGGAATTAAGCGCAAGCAATCACCAAGGCTCGTGCGGTGATTGAGAGGCAAACGAACGAAAGGCAAACATGCGGAATCGAGGCGATCAAGGCCTCATGCCGCTCTCTTTAGCGTTTTTCTTTCAGCGCTCATTTGAAACTAAATGACTAGATTGAGCACTTAAGGCCCTTGTTTCGTTTTTCACCACAGTCAGGCACCAGTAAGTTTTATTTCCGCGCGTGTGCAGATATTTTTTCAGCTCACGAATGCCGCGGCGCTGCGATTTAGCGTGGGCGCTGTCTGCTACAGGAACTTCCTAGGTGGCGCGCGTGGCACGTGTTGCTACCTTGTTATAGAGGGACCTCATAGAATAAAGAACCAACTTTAGAGAAGGGAAACTGTACATGCCACAGTGGTTCGAAAATAAGGAGAGGCAGCGCATGGAACTTAGCGGGGGGCCCGACAGATGGCGCTACTTAATCAGGAAACGGAAATGCCTTTTTTTAGGGCAATATCCAATATGGCCGCTTTATACCGGTGGCGTGCGCTGGGTACGCGCCGTGCTCGCCTCGCTGGCATTGCGGCATGCCTCAGCTGTCGCTTTTTAATGGCCAGCAGACTAAAGGGCCTTTACTCACGCCCATACAAACAAGCCACAAGTGAATTAACAGGATGTGCGACTTTATTAGCAGAAAAAAATCAGTGCACCTTCTCATGCAAGATCAGAAATAAAATTTGCATGTCGAGATGCGCTGAAACCATTAACGCGAGCTCGTAAACTGCTCACTTTCGTCGTCGCACATGACGATCTGGTAACGAGCGACAATTAGTAGCGCAAGCAAATACGGCATTGCACCACCTGCTTGCATCGACAGTCGCCGTAACATGCATTGTGAAGCGATCGGGTGACGCAAGGCATCTGCTGCCGCAACCAACACAGCGACATGGACTAAACAGCATTTTACCGTTCCCGCCTTTCCAACCTGCACGTTTCTTTTTGTTCGTTCGGGGGCGGCTAATGTGTAACTCATAGTTCGGGCCCCACATTCTCTTGTGGGCATCACCATTTTGCAGCCACTTTCGCAGGCCTTTCCACCCAAGTGGCCATCAACTTCGGACCATGTAATAACGTGTGCTGGTCTCCGCTCACGCCACATCACGGCCGATGAAGGCCCACAAGCGTAATTTGCTGGTGGCTGCAGCAGATAATGTCGAATGGGGAGAGCACCAATTACGGCGCATCTATATTGGGAGTCTTTGTCGCTGTGTGGACTGCAGGAGCAGATGGTTACCTCGGGAGACTGTTGCCCATGCAGCTGACCAGGTCGCCACATCGAAGAAGCATAACACGGCGACCATTATCAAATTGGACTCTGCATTGAATCACCGCATAAGGTTCAGACAATACACTGTACTTTGGCTAAGATCCACATGACAACAGTGGGCATTCACGCACTACAGGTCGCTTACAGCACATTCAGATATCCGACTTCAGGCACAGTGCTTGCCTACGTTGCACATGGTGGTCTAGTAACGAGTGACAAGCAGCAGCACAAGCAGATTGGACAGTACCCCACCTGTTTGCACTGACAGTCACCGTAACTTGCACTGCGAATCAATCGGGTGACGCAGGCACCTGCTACCATGGCCAACGCAGCGACACGAACTACCCGGCATCCTAGCGTTACCTCCTTTCCTACATGCACGTTTCTTTTTGTTCTTTCGGTGGCCGCTAATGTGTCGCTACCATGTGGTGCCCCACCTGCTCTCAATATGGATGTGGTCTGTTTTGTGGGAATCGCCATTTCGCAGCCACTTTTACAGGCCTTTCCACCTATGTGGATATCAACTTCATGCACTTCAAACCATGTCATCATGTATGATAGTCTCTATGCACGCCAGATCACGGCCGATAAAGGCCACAAGCACACTTTACCCACGGCTGCCGCAGGAAAGGACAAACAGGGAGCACCAATCGCAGTACATGTAAACGGGGAGTTTGTGTCACTGTGCGGACTGCAAGAGCAGGTGCTTACCTCGAGAGGCCGTTGTCCAATGCAATTCAACAGGCCGCCACATACCAGAAATGTAACACGGCAACCATGACTAAGTGGGACAACATTGAAACAAGATTCTGCAATCAAATCACTTCAGCATACTCTAACATAACGCTCAATCTATACATTGGCACTATAAATTGGCTACGATCTACATGACAACAGTGAGCATCCACGCACACGGGTTGCTTGCGGCACATTCAACCGTCCGACTGTAGGCATAGTGCTTGCCTTCGTCGCACACGGCAATCTGGTAACAAGCAACAACCAGCAGCGCAAGCAGGTTGGACAATGCGTCCCACGTGTTTGCACCGACAGTCGGCGTTGAATATGAGCGACTTGCATTGCGAAGCGATCGGGTGACGCAAGCATCTGCTGCCGCCGCCAGCACAGCGACATGGAGTGCCCGGCATTTTAGCGTTACCGCCTTTCCAACCTGCATGTTTCTTTCTGTTCTTTTGCATGCCACTAATGTGTAACTCACACTTGGTCCCCAACATTCTCTGTACATGGGCATGGTCGGTTTTGTGGACATCGCCATTTTGCAGCCACTTTTGGAGGCCTTTCCACACATGTGGATATCAACTTCATACACTTAGAACCATGTAATTATGTATGAGAGTCCGCGTTCACGCCACAAGCAAAATTTGCACATGGCAGCAGCAGGAAAGGACGGAACGGGGAGCACCAACCACGGTGCGTGCAAATTCGCAGTCTATGTCACTGTGCGGACTGTAGGGGCAGGTGCTTACCAGGCTCCCAAATATGAGAAACGTAACTCGTTGACAAGTACGAAGTCGGACAGCAGCGAAACCAGATTCTGCAATCAATCACTTCAATGTAGCTTGCACAGAGACACAGGCTGTCGAGCAGGAATAGCAATCCTGAATGAGACTAGGAAATGAATATGGGAATGAGAAAGCTTGAGTTCAAGAAAGAAGCCACTCTACCTTGCAAGCACAGAAAGCCAAAAACATTGACAAAAGTTAAATGCTACATAGCACACAGTGTAAAGGTTAATGCAAGACACACGCCAATGTCGCATCAGCTATTTCAGGAGAGGAATTGCACATGGCAACATACACTAGAAAGTACTGCTACAGATATGTTATGCTTCTAGACAGTGACTGGTATTAAGTATGAGCAAAGAATCGGTTGACCTTTGTTGTTTGGATGAGGAATAGGAATGACCTCTAACGAAAATGTGGAATCAAAAAGCTTGCATTCATTGAAACAAAATTATACTTGGCACGAATTGGCAACGCCAGGAAGCTCACTAAAGAAGGGCAAGCTGACAGAACACTCTTAGCCAGCGTCGTCTGTCCTTGTTCAAAGTTTGCAGGTACTACATCTGAAGACAGAATTTTTGTTGTTGAGGTACCTGGATGACTCGGCCAATATCCATGCTGGTGGAATGATGGCGTAGGTGCTTTTCACTCTTCAAACAGTCATCCGTAGACTTGATATCTCATCCAAATAATTCTGGAATGGCTTCTTTGTTCGTGGTCTTGCAAATTCAGCTCCATCCCCCTCCTGTTGGTGTAGATGGGGCTTCCGTGATGACCAAGATGTACTTGGCACAGACTGTATTGGGGGGAACAATGGCACATGAGGAAGAGCAGAGATTATCCAAACTCATGTAGTGTTTTCTTTCATGCTCGAACCAATTATGCTGAATTGCAAACATGAACAAACGTTCATATCATCTGCTACAAACAAATGACATGTATCTCAAGACTAGCAAGCCAATACAGCATATATCAAGCATATTTATTTCTGAACCAGGTGTTGTTTACCTTGTAGTAGCAGCCAAAGTCCACACAATGACCTTGTTGTAGCAGGCAGCAGCTTCTATTTAGTGCATGGAGCGTGTTGCTTTATACTGGTGCCATCCTCTTTACTGCATGTCTAGAACAGAAATTTTGACTGCATCAGAAATTGAACAAGCACAATTTTGCAATATAAAATGCGAAAAGGTGCGACATATACATTGCAATGGTTTGTGATTACAGAACACATGCAAATGTACACTGTTTGTTCTAGGGTGCTTAAGAAGCATGGTAAATAAATATGGTTACTCTCCGTAAAATTGATGTCTGCGTAACTACAATGCATGTCAACAGCTTAAATATTAACATCACAAATAAGAACATTTGTGCCCTCGTTTATACACTACAAGAAATCACACTGATGATTTCACAAGCAAATAGATGAAAGACACGAAGCTATTAGAAATGATGCATTCTTTTTGTGCATGAACGTAACGCACCGCTTCACTACTGCAAAAATAAATGTCCTGAGAAAAACCAAACTTAACATCAAGAACATTTGGAACCAACAGGTACGAAATATGGGTGAATTATCATGTGTGCTACTATTTAATACATTACATTCAGTACTTTAGCTTCAGTTTATCCAAAGGTTATTCGCTTCTGTGAACGAAGGAAGTTGCTGCCGCACTCGAAAAAAATATATATTGATAAGGCAGCTCAGCTACTTATGGCTACGGCTGCAACGAGATGAAAAATGTGAGGCTCGTTCCGATATCACTTTCACTTTCGTGAATGTGTGTATAATGATGGCCTCGCAACTGAAAGTTTATTTCGGAAACAGCAACGGAGGGTCCTGACTACCCATATGTAATGCAGCATCTAGTTCTTTAACTTGCCTCCGCCTGTAAGTTAACGAGACGAATAAATTGTATAGTGATTGAAGCAGCGGTGTTAAACGACTCGTCGGTATTACTGTCCCCAGTCGCAGCAGGGCCCGGCTCCCATTTCGATGCAGACGTGTTCCACATGGCTCACGACTGAAACTCAGCTTTCGGGCTTACACCTCAGGTTGATTAACGCAAGATACCGATGCGCATTAAACTGGTGTTAGCACAAAATAACCAACCAATGTACGAACCAAGGAATCCGTACCTGCCGTGCACGCGAACATTCTGGTAAAAATTTTAAATCCAGGCCAGAGGTCACGTGGGAGGTCGATGATGCTGAACGCTACTTTGCGCTTAAAATGACAAAAAAACAGCAAAGTTGGTAATGAAAAATACAGTGTAAAATTAGGTATTATAATTTTGTACTCTTTATCATGTAATAAAAACGCTTCGTTTACTGTTGAAGAGAGCTGGTAGGTTAAAATTGCGCTTACTACGGCGCCTCTAGCGGGAAATAATGTGCTCAAGGGGGAAACTTCTTAATTGGTGTACTATGCCTGTTTCTTTAGCAGCGCCGCGCGGTCGATTTTTTCGCCCTCTGTGGCCATTTGTTGAACTTGAGAGTGTTCGGGGCCTGGGGACCTTACGAACTAACTGGCCGCATTTCTCAAAGAACCGTTTCACTTTCCTTTCTATTCGAACTTCTTCATTGTTTCGAACGTGCTTCGCAGCTCGGACGCTGCTGCGTCGCTGCTACCGCTGAAATCACCACTCATTGCTGAGCATGGTAAAAAAGAACAAGAATGCAAAAGGAAATTCAACTCTACGAATACGAAGCGCCTGTTTATGGTTTCGAGACCATCATGCCCCTCCCTCCCCCCCCCCCCTCGTCACTCGTTTATGCGGCTAACAGTGACACAACGAAATACGCAGAGAATAAGTGTTTAACAACGTACAAAATAAATTTCTGCGGCTTACCATGAAACGGTGACGAAGCAGTAGTTTCAGATGCTGGCAGAAAAACCCGACAACGATCCTCGGGCGCCTGTAACAGGGTACCGACGTCGAGAGCGTAGCGACGGGGTCTAATTGCCATTTGAACACGTTAGATTGGGCTACCTGTCAAGCTGCTAGCCATGGCGGCAACCGTAACCACCTCGCCTTGAAACGCGTAGGGCCAGCGGCCGGAATCGGTGAATTTCTATAGCTTGGCCGCAAAACGGCTCGAGTCTCCACTCTTGTCGTTTACGGAGTTATTGCATGGTAAAACCCCGAAAGACTTCACTTTTCGTTTTGGTCTCTGGCTATCTAAGTTCACGGTTACTGGCATGCCTATTTTTTCTTCGTTCGCAATTCTTCCAAGCATTATCCTAATTACTGCATTTATTCGCGCCACTTAGAATGCAAAATAGTGTGTTACGTATTTTAATTGTACTTGTTTTAAGTCTCACTGGCTATACAATGTAAGTCAGTGCTAGTGCTTTTTCTAAACCGTTGTCAAACAACTGTTCTCTGTCGCTGAATTTGCTGCACAATTATTTATACCTTCCTATGTTACCTACATTGTACCATCCCCAACCTTACGCAGTGCATCCATTTATTTCAAAAGCTGTCTTACAGACGCGGCTATGAAGTGCATCATTGTCGGAGAGTGTTGGCCGGGGTTAGTGAAATTGCAGCTTTTTCGCATTGCCGCCGTCCTCTTCTTGAGAAATTCGACAAATGACCCACTTTCTTTGCGGCTTCGCGTGCGATCTCCCTATAAAAAGCTGCGTGTGAACCGTTTGTCTTGAGTGTCACACAGTCGCAGTCTGTAGCAAAATCACTCACTCAATGAATCAACGAATCAATCAATCAATCAGTTACGTTCAACATAGATAAATGGCCAGGCAACTAGCCATGAGGCTAGTTGCCGGTCCAAAGCAAACTGCATCGACAACTACGTTACAGAGACGAACTTAAAAAAAGAACCAGAAAAGGACAAACTTGAGACAGCATAAGAAAGGTTTAATTCATTATGCAATTGGGAATTTGGTTATAAAGGTTGACGTGACAACAGAAATGTACAACTGCGTGTAGGCATCCGGGTATATCACTCGGGAATGCCTTGACGATTGAAGTAAACCAGCTTAGAAGATAACTGCAAGCCGCCACTCATGCCTGTCTCGGCCACGCTACAAAATTATTGATTTCGCGCAGTGTTGCCCGTTCATTAAATCGAGGGAGTTAGTCAAAGAAAGAGCGCGATCGTTTCCCGCAAGCGCCTCCGCATAGTGGGTAGGAGAAAGGAACTCCAAGCTACGGACAGGCTCGAAGGGCCGACAAGATGAAGTTGCCGACATGGAAAGAAGACGAGTAGACCGACTTTGTCAAGCCAGTCAGTTGTCACTTAAGTTTAGTGCATATAGTAGGAGTCCCTGGCCACCCAGACATTCATATTATTGAAATAGCCGATTCCTTAGCACGAGCTTCTTTAGCAGATCCTGTGCTATGTGTGCTGCCGGCAACTTCGCACATTACTGCAGCCAGATATAGGCAATTTTCTTTGAGCGAAGAGAAAAAAACTCTGTCATTAGCAAAATCTTCAGATTTTTTACACCTAAATTATTCTTGGAACAGGCAATGGTGTCCTAACCGGAAATTCGAAGTTTCACTTACTAGACTGCGTTGCCGTATTCCAACACTTAATATTTATTTGCACAGATGTGGTCAGGCGGTATCCCCTCTATGCTACCTCTGCAATGAACCGGAAACTATACATTATCTTTTGTTATCATATCGGCGGTTTTCCACGCATCGAAAACTATGTCTGGAAATTCCACTTCAAAATCCCGTGATATACTCAATATCCCGCGAGAGTATATACTTCAATATCCCTTGGAGCAACAGTTTTGGGATATAGCCACAGGAACGTTTGCCTAGCCATTTATAATTTTCTATGTGGCACAAAAAGAATGCATTGTTAATAGTTTATTTGTTTTAGGAATTGATTTATTTTTACTTCAGTTTAAAAAATTCAGAAAGTGAAAACACAAATTCACAGTTTAAATCTCCCCGCAGGGGCGTCTGCGTAAGCAGGCGTTTGGTGTGTTGCGACACCACGTACCCGAGCACACGAGGGTTGGCCCCTCCCGCGTGTAGCCGTGCGCGTCTCAGCCGTGTCCGGGGAAAAGGGGATCCTGGGGGTTGAGCCAATGCCGGGTGTTTGGACCTTTATGGCCCCCCGGCGGCGGCAACACACCTCTTTGGCCTCGGCTTCACGAAGACGGCACCCCCGGACTGACCCACCCGGGGGAAATCGGTAGTTGCCTTTTCCTGTCCCCCTCTCCACTCTTAGTCTTTCTCTATCACTTTGAGTCTTTCCTGTCTTCTACTCACTTCAGTTTACTTCTCATTTTCCCGGCAGCAAGGGTTAACCGTGTGTATCTACCCAACCTTGGGTACATATATTAGGTTATAGCGGCGTTGTATAGCTGACGTATACAGTTATATTCATAAACTCGTAGCGTCCCCTTGTTGGGCTCGGTGGTGGGTGGCTACCATCGCCGCTGAATATTCTAAGAATGACATGGCAAATGCATTCCCCCCCCTTCCAGATCGTCCTAACAAAAGAGGGCGCACCGAAGCAATTTTTGATTTCACTTTAAAAACCAACGTAGAAACATTCCCACGCTACCACGTGATCCACAGTGAAGGACCTCTGCCAATGAGAAAAATATCCCCATTCCTAGCAGCAAAATGCCTAGCCGAAAAAATTGGAAAGCAATACAAGGTTTCAAAGATGTCAAGTGGGGACCTCCTCCTTGAACTCAGAACGAAAGACCAAGTAGAAAAGCTCGCTGATCTCGCCAGTGTCGGTGACATCAAAGTCACAGTCTCAGCACACCGTTCGCTTAACACAAGCAGGGGCGTAATATCAGAAGAAGATTTCTTAAACCTGAGTGATGAAGAACTGGAAGATTTCCAAGAACAGAATGTAATCAAGGTTCAAAGAATAACTCTCCGAAGAAATAACGAGCAAATCCCGACCAAACACGTTATACAGTGAAAGCTCGTTAATTCGAACTTCAATAATTCGAATTTATGGATAATTCGAACTGTACGATTTGGTCCGGCCAAGCTCCACAGAAGTATATGTATAAAAAAGTCCGTTAATTCGAACGCGAGAAGGTTCCCTCACGGATAATTCGAACTACGCTCGCCTGGCACACGGCCAGAGAAACGCGCCTATTGCCTACACACAAGGCTGTATTGCCTCCGAAACGGAGAGAACAGCGAGAGAAGGCAAAATCGGAAAAAAATCTCACCGACGCGGGGTCAGCAAGAAGGCAGCGGCGGCTGCCGCCTCTCCGTTCTACGTAACCTCCGAGACTTCTTGCCTGTTGCGAACCACGGAGGCTTTGCAAATCTTGTACAGCTGCTAATGTGCGGAGATGGCACGGCAAGCGCCAAAACACAGCGAATCAAGTACGTCGCAGCTGCGCTTGCAATCAAGAACCAACGAATCAGGCCCTTCGCCACCTTCACATGTTCAGCGTCTTTGTCTCGGCAGTCTTCTTCGGTTGTGCACCTCTGTTTTCAGCTTAGGAGGTATCGGCCATCGGGATTCATTGAGATGGTGTTAAGCCTCGGCTAACGTTCGTTTCGGTGGACATCGGTGGTGTGGTACAGTCGAAACCAGAGCTTTGACTTGAAGATGGCGTGTGCCCGCAGCACACACCATCACTTTCCGACACGGCAAGTTTCTGACATGCCCTACTGCTTCCAAATCGCAGTGTACTGTTGCTCTCCTTCACTTTCGTTAGTTCGAACTTTCGTTAATTCGAAATGAAGCGGCTTCCCCTTGCGGTTCGAATTAACGAGCTTTTACTGTACTTACCTTTGGTACCAGTATTGTACCTACTACACTTGAAGCAGGCTATCTGAAGATCAACGTAGGACCATATATCCCAAACCCGAGGCGGTGTTTCAAGTGCCAGAGGTTCGGACATGCATCGCAGTCATGCAGAGGTAAATCAACATGTGCAAAGTGTAGCGCCAATGACCATCAGTCGGAGAACTGCAGTGCTGCTCCGCACTGTACAAACTGCAAAGGAGATCATCCAGCATATTCACGATCTTGTCCTTGCTGGAAGAAAGAAAAAGAGATAATTGCACTTACAGTGAAAGAGAAGATTTCCTTCTATGAAGCCAGAAAGAAACTTGCACACTTACCTCAAACAACCTACGCCAGTGCGGTGCGACAGGGGACAGCACCGCAGTGGTCTCAGGAGTCTACAGGGACCGCAGTCAGTGGCCCAGTAGTAACTCCATCCGTCCCCTTGGTGGCAGCAGCCAGTGCTGCTCCATCATCATCATCACAGACCGGCCTGCAGACCCCGGTTCCACAGGGGCCAAGGCTAAATCGAACTCCCAGGCCTGAGACGCGCGTCTCAGCGCCTGGTCCAGCGCCTCGGAGAAGGCTATGGAGGTCGACAAAAAACTCCGGCGTCATCGACGCCAAAAGATCAGCGCTCTTTGGAGCGCACTAAGAAAGACAAGATCACAATAACTACGCGAACAAAGGGACCGGTAACCTGACGGTTACCGTTCTTCCAATAGTACATTTCCGATAATAAATGTCACCTACAGTTGCATAGTACACATATATGAATTAACATTCTCACTTCTGTCACTATGCCTTTTATCATACATTGGAATTGTAGAGGACTTATTCACAATTTGGGTGACTTTAAGGACATAACAAGTAAGTTCTTGCCAGTCGCATTTTGCTTACAAGAAACAAATTTAGGCCCTAAACACAGTCACTTCCTTAGAGGCTTCACCGTTGTCCGAAGGGACCGCGAATGTTCCAGCCGTTTGTCGGGAGGAGTGGCCATAGTCGTACAGGGCAGCACTCCCACCCGGAATGTCCAATTAAATACATCTTTAGAGGCTGTAGCTGTCACCATTCTGTCCTACAAAACCATCACCATTTGCTCACTATATATTCCACCCCACACACATTTTACTATTAAAGACTTAGAAAAACTAACATATCAGTTGCCGGAGCCATTCGTCCTGGTAGGAGATCTCAATGCTCATGGTACTCTTTGGGGCAGTGTCAAGACTGACCAACCCCGCAGGGGCGTCTGCGCAAGCAGGCGTTTGGTGTGTTGCGACACCACGGACCCGAGCACACGAGGGTGGGACCCTCCCGCGTGTGGCCGTGCGCGGCTTAGCCGTGTCCGGGGAAAAGGGGATCCTGGGGGTTGAGCCAGTGCCGGGTGTTTGGACCTTTACGGCCCCTCGGCGGCGGCAACACACCCCTTTGGCCTCGGCTTCACGTAGACGGCACCCCCGGACTGACCCACCCGGGGGAAATCGGCAGTCGCCTTTTCCTGTCCTCCTCTCCAATCATCGTCTTTCTCTCTCGTCTTTTTCATCTTTCCTGTCTTCTCATTACTTCTCCTCACTTCGTAGTTTCCCGGCGGCAAGGGTTAACCTTGTGTAGCTAGCCAGCCTTGGTTATGCTGTATTTGGTTATAGCAGTGATGTACGGCTGGCATTGGCAGGGTCTCTCTAGCAGGAACTCCTGTCACGTCCCCCTGTTGGGCTCCATGGTGGGTGGTCGGCATCGCGGCCGAAAACCCTACTGTACTCATGGAAAACGCTTTTCCTAAACTCCCTGATCGCCCTCACAAACGAGGGCGCACCGAAGATCTCTTTCAGTTTTTCGGACGACAAGTCCAGAACTTTCCTAGATATCATGTGATCCACTCAGAAAACCCAGACAAACTAGTGCGTAACATCTCACCGTTCCTTGTTTCGAAGTCTTTAACTGAAGTTTTTGGAACAGGATATAAGGCGTCGAGAATGACAAGTGGTGATCTTCTCTTGGAGCTCCACGATAAGAAGCAGTACGAGAAACTGCCGAAACTCGTCTCATTTGGCGAAACCCAAATAACAGTAACTCCGCACCGTACCATGAACACCACCCGCGGCGTTGTCTCGGACGATGACATGCTAGAGCTCACTGAAGCTGAACTCTTGGAGGGCTTCAGTGAACAGAATGTAATAAATGTTAAGCGAATTAAGATCAGGCGAGACGGTAAAGAGATCAACACGAAACACCTTATACTCACGTTCGGTTCAAGTGTCCTCCCCGAGTCCATCGAGGCCGGTTATATCAAACTTCGTGTTAGGCCATACGTGCCAAATCCTCTCAGATGCTTTAAGTGCCAAAGGTTCGGCCACAGTTCACAGAACTGTCGAGGCCGGCTGACATGTGCCAAGTGTAGTGACACTGAACATTCCTCCGAAACATGCCAGAAGACTCCACATTGTGTCAACTGTGATGGCGAGCACGCCGCATACTCGCGCGCCTGCCCGTCCTGGAAAAGAGAAAAAGAGATTGTGACAATCAAAGTCAAAGAAAATATATCTTTCAAGGAGGCACGTAGGCGGGTGTCATACCTGTCTAAGAGCAGCTTTGCCGATGTGGCGCGTAAGGGGGCAGCGTCGCAACGGCCTCCGGCGGCTGTCAGACCCACAGGCAGTGAGTCGGCAGTTACGTCATCTGCCCCCGCGGCGGTTGCAGCTAGCGCTGCTCCGTCAACCGAGGAGAAGGGACCCTCCACCCCAAAGGTGGGTGCAGCCGAGGCTGCCCCAACCTCCGAGGCCCCTTCCAGCGCTGGCAACGTCCAGCGCAGCCAAATCCTTCAGGGAACCCCGTCGACCTCCGGGCTGGTGGGCGCAGGGGTCTTGCCCTCCAAGGCGGGACTCCCTCTGAAAAGCTTTCGCTCGCAAGAGCGCTTGTCCGGCGCCTCACACGAGGCAATGGACACTACACCTGACCCCAAGGCGCACCAAACGCCTAAGGAGCGTCGAGAATCGCTCGAACGCTTCAGAAAGAACAAAACACCTATTACAGGGCCTCGAAAGGGCTCTGTACTATAAGGCATCCACTCCGTCTCCGTAAACACAGCACCAATTCACCTTAAACATGGATACACAAATCATCCAATGGAACATCAGAGGTCTCCTTAGAAACCTTGATGATTTGCAAGAACTCATCCACAAACATAATCCAAAAGTGCTGTGTTTACAGGAAACTCACTTAAAATCTAAACACACAAACTTTCTCCGTACGTATCTGACGTTTCGCAAAGATCGCGATGATGCCGTCGCATCATCGGGTGGTGTTGCGACTCTTACTCATAGAAGTATTGCATGTCAACCTTTACAGCTACAAACGCCCCTTGAAGCAGTGGCGGTTCGAGTTGTCCTACTAAACAAACTCATCACCATTTGCTCCCTTTACATACCCCCGCATTACCAACTGAACAAACATGAATTTCACTCCTTGATCGATCAATTGCCAGAACCTTATGCTGTTCTTGGCGATTTCAATGCGCACAGCTCCCTGTGGGGCGACTCTCGTATAGATGCGCGAGGTCGCCTTGTTGAACAGTTCCTTTTCTCTTCTGGAGCGTGCCTTCTCAATAAAAAAGAGCCCACATATTACTCTCTTGCAAACCGATCCTTTTCGTCAATAGATCTCAGTATAGTCTCCCCGTCTGTACTGCCTGAACTTGAATGGGAAGTTACCGACAACCCTTACGGTAGCGACCACTTCCCTATACTGCTAAGATCATATAAAGAAAACGAATATCCACCATACGCTCCTAGGCGGAAGATTGAGACAGCTGATTGGGAGAAATTTCGATCTCTAACTAGTATCTCATGGGCTGACCTGTCTTCGTTAGAAATTGACGCTGCAGTCGAGTTTTTTACAGCATTCATAATAGATGTCGCATATAAATGCATATCAGAAGTAAAAGGCTTGGCCTGCAAACGGCGTGTCCCATGGTGGAACGACGATTGTAGGATCGCTCGTAAAAAACAGAACAGGGCGTGGGGGTTGCTACGCGCTTCTCCCACTGCAGAAAATCTAGTCAACTTTAAAAAAGTAAAATCCGAAGGCAGGCGAACCCGCCGACAGGCCAGACGAGAAAGTTGGCAGAAGTTTCTATCAAGTATTAACTCGTTCAGAGATGAGGCGAAAGCCTGGAACAGGGTCAATAGGATAAGAGGGCGACAAGCACATGCACTCCCTTTGGTAAACACAGAAGGCGATACCCTACAAGATCAGGCGGACTCACTTGGGGAGCACTTTGAGAGCGTGTCAAGTGCCAACCATTACTCGCAATCCTTTCTGAAATATAAACAAATAGAAGAACGTAAGCCACTCATGAGAAAATGTCAACAGAATGAACCATACAATTGTCCTTTTAGCATTGCCGAGTTGAGAGCTGCCTTGAGCGCATGCAAGAGCTCTGCCCCGGGATCTGACAGAATCATGTATGAAATGATCAAAAACTTACATAAAGACACCCAACTTACACTACTCACACTTTTCAACACCATCTGGGATGCAGGGTACCTTCCAACCGCGTGGAAGGAAGCCATTGTAGTCCCTGTTTTGAAACAAGGCAAGGACCCTTCCTCAGTGGCAAGTTACAGCCCGATAGCCCTCACAAGTTGCCTTTGTAAGGTGTTCGAAAAAATGATAAATCGGCGACTCATCTTTTTCCTTGAACAGAGCAAAATTCTTGATCCTTATCAGTGCGGTTTCCGAGAAGGACGCTCCACAAATGACCACCTTGTACGTGTAGAAGCAAATATCCGGGACGCATTTGTACACAAACAATTCTTCTTATCCATATTCCTCGATATGGAGAAGGCGTACGATACGACGTGGCGTTACGGAATCTTAAGAGACTTGTCAGAAATGGGCATCCACGGTAATATGTTTAATATAATAAAAAGCTATCTGTCAAATCGTACCTTCCGGATAAAAGTCGGCAATGCACTCTCACGTCCTTTTACGCAAGAAACGGGTGTACCCCAAGGAGGCGTGCTCAGCTGCTCGCTATTTATCGTGAAAATGAATACGCTTCGTGCTTCACTACCACCCGCCATCTTTTACTCTGTCTACGTGGACGACATTCAAATAGCTTTCAAATCTTGTAACCTCGCAGTCTGCGAGAGACAGGTACAGTATGGCCTGAATAAAGTCTCAGTGTGGGCAGACAAGAATGGATTTAAGATCAATCCTAACAAAAGCTCTTGCGTTCTTTTTACAAGAAAGAGAGGCGTGGTTCCGGATCCTTCCTTAGAACTGTGTGGACAACGAATACCTATCAGCAAACAGCACAAATTCCTTGGTGTCATACTTGACTACAGACTCACTTTCGTCCCCCACATTAAATATATTAAAGAAAAATGTCTGAAAACAATGAACATAATCAAACTTCTATCCCAGACTACATGGGGTAGTGACAGAAAGTGTTTAATGAATATCTATAAGAGCCTCATTCAATCACGACTAGACTATGGTGCCGTGATCTATCATTCTGCAGCCCCGAGCGCGCTAAAGATGCTAGATCCGGTCCACCATCTAGGAATCCGTCTGGCCACTGGCGCATTCAGAACGAGTCCCATACAAAGTTTATATGCAGAATCGAATGAGTGGTCTCTTCATATCCAGAGAACATACACCAGCCATACATATTTTCTGAAAGTCCACTCAAATCCTCAACATCCCTGTTTTAATACCATTCATGACATGACATATGCTACACTCTTTCGCAATCGTCCCTCCGTAAGACAGCCTTTCTCGCTGCGTGTGAGGGAGCTTAGTGAAGAAATGCACATTCCACTCCTCGAGCTTCGCCTTATGCATCCAGCCAAGCTGCTACCTCCTTGGGAGTGGCAGCTCATACAATGTGATATATCTTTCGTGGAAGTCACAAAGCATGCTCCAGAGATTGAAATCAAGATGCACTTCTGGGAACTCCAGCACAAATACTCCTACACGGAGTTCTACACAGACGCATCAAAGTCACACGACGGGGTGTCCTATGCAGCCGTCGGTCCATCCTTCTCAGAATCCGACGTACTGCATCCGGAAACTAGTATCTTTACGGCTGAGGCCTACGCCCTGCTGTCGGCCGTAAAGCATATAAACAAATCACAACTCCCGAAATCAGTGATATATACGGACTCCCTCAGTGTTGTGAAGGCCTTGATGTCTTTCTGTAATCATAAAAATCCAGTAGTTATTGAACTTTACTCCGCACTGTGCAAATCATATATATCTAACCAACATGTGATCATATGCTGGGTGCCTGGACATAGGGGCATCGAGGGAAACGTTCTAGCCGACCAGATGGCCACATCAATCTCATTGCATGCAGTTAACTCTACTGCTTCGGTCCCTGTCACAGACCTGAAGCCTTTTTTAAGAAGGAAACTACGAAACCACTGGCAACGCATGTGGGACGAAGAAATAAATAATAAACTGCATGTAATAAAGCCACAATTAGGTTTCTGGCCTCCTGTAACAAAATCCCGCCGGACAGATGTCCTATTCTGCCGTCTAAGAATAGGACACACTTTTGGCACACATAACTTTTTACTCACAGGAAACGAGCCTCCAACCTGTGGTAGATGCGGGGAGAGGCTGACCGTCCTCCACGTTCTACTGGAGTGTCGGGAAGCCGAATCTGAAAGAAGGAAACATTTTCTCTTAGCATACCGGCAGCAGATCCCCGTTCATCCTGTTATGTTACTCGGCCCAGAACCTTTATTTGACACTAACGCAGTCTTAAGTTTTCTGAAAGATGTTGTTTTGCATGTTTTTAGCCCCACATGTTCGTAGCGCTTCCTCTCTTCAGAGGATGCCGCTGTGATCATTATTTTGAATAGCACATGCCTCTAGGCCCTTGTGGTTCAAGGGCTCAGGCGAGGCAGCAGTGCTCCAAGTAATTTTACCATCTTATATATTTTATATTTTGCATCATTATTCTACGATAGATTTTAGTGTTTAGAGTATTCGTCATTAGTCATCGCCATAATTTTATAGAACGTAGATTTTACGCACTTTACAGCGACAATTTTTTAGGCCACTTTACAGCCAAGTGACATCTCCATAATACATCGTCAACATCACCACTTGTCATGGCGCTCTTTGGCCAAACCTGGCCCTTGCGCCATTAAACACCACATATCATCATCATCAAGACTGACCAAAGAGGACAACTCGTTGAAGATTTTATTCTATCAAATGATATCTGTCTTTTAAACTCAGGAGCGC